>NC_090439.1:1138670578-1139385578 GCF_031143425.1 Pleurodeles waltl
AGATGTTGCCACTCTTGCTGTCTGGCATCCTAATATGAGCAATGTTAGAAATGGGTCTCTGGTTGGCAGAGACCCTCACTTTAGTCGGGGTAAAGGAGATACACACCTAGGAACACCCCTACTCACTCCCTTGGTAGCTTGGCACAAGCAGTCAGCCTTATCTCAGGAGACAATGTGCAAAGTATTTGCACAAACACACACAGTAACACAGTGAAAACACCACAATCACTCAACACCAGTTTAGAAACACAGGCAATATTTATCTGAGTAAAAGATTACCAAAACTACAAAAAGCCAACATACACAAGCAAAGTTATGAATTTTCAAAGATTAAACTTCAATACAGTGCTTAGAAACACAAAAGCTTCAATTCGCTGCTATCACGGTGTTGTGACGGAGCTGTTCCCAACAATCCAACACCAATGGCACCAATCATGGAGTCTTTGGTAACGAAGAAACAAGCCGTCGCACGGAGTCGGGGAGGTGAGGCATCACTGGATACGGTGTGGTGTTGGTTCCTTAATGCGGAGCAGGGAAGGTGATGCGGTGTTGGTGCGAAGCATCAGTTCCTTACGCTCCAACGGAGTTGATGAATCCGGCGGGTCAGGACGCAATGGGTGACCTCTTGTGGTAGCGGTCACTCCACGGGGCTCCAAGTAGTGTTGGGTGTCATGGATGTCGGTAACATGGCACTCGGGACTCAAAGTCGTGGGATGTCAGGGGAGCTGCCGCAGCGTTAGGACTCCGGAGTCAGTCATGGTCATCGCACTCCAGCGGGACCACAGCTTCGAGTGAAGGGCACAGAGTCAGACAGCAGTGTCGGTTCTGGTGTTGTCCGGAGTCAGTGCACCTGGTTCTTCTTGTATTTAGCCAGCTTCCACTCCGAAGGGCCCAGAAACTGGAGTAGGCACTATCTGGCGAGTTAGGGTCCATAGCAAGTGAACCCGGAGGTTGGTCGGTGAAGTCTTTGCTGTCCCTGAGACTTCTTAACAGGAGACAAGCTCAGTCCAAGCCTATGTAGAAACTTCACAAACAAGATTTCAGAAAGCAAAGTCCTTTCCCTCTTAAGGCAGAAGCAATAGCCGCAGGCCAGCACAGCAAAGCCAAGAGGCAGAGTGGCAGGTCCTCCTCAAGCATCAAGCTCTTCTCCTTTGTGAGCCCACTCCTTGTACTCATTTCTGCATTTGAAGTAGGCAATCTTCACAGGAAAATCTCTGTTGCTCATAAGATCCTGCCTTCGAAGGCCTGGCCCCAGACACAGCAGGGGGTTGGTGACTGCACTGTATGAGGACAGGTACGGCCCTTTCAGGTGCAGGTACAGCTCCTCCCTCCCACTCGAGCTTAGGGGGACTCACCAGGATACGCAGGACACACCAGCTCCTGTTGTGCCACTGTCAGAGGGAATTCAAAAACAGCCCAACGGAGAGGCTGACCCAGAAGTGGATTCCACAGGCAGGCAGAGGCACAGAATGGTTAAGCAAGAACATGCCCACTTTCTAAAAGTGGCATTTCAAACAGAGAATCTAAAAAACAACTTTACCAGAAGATGTATTTTTAAATTGTGAGTTCAGAGACCCAAAACTCCACATCTCTATCTGCTCCCATTGGGAAACAGCACTTGAAAGGCAACCCCCAAGGTTAACCTATGGGACAGTGAAAAACAAATGTGGCAGTATTTCGCTATCAGAACGTGTAAAACACATCAGTGCATGTCTTACCTCTTTAATACACTGAACCATGCCCATGGGGCTACCTAGGGCCTACCTTGAGGGTGGCTTACATGTACTAAAATGGAAGGTTTGGGCCCACTTGCCGGGTCAACATGGCAGTGCAAAACTGTACCCAAAGGAACTGAAGTGGCAGGTCTGAGACAAGTTTACAGGGCTACTCATGTGGGTGGCACAATCAGTGCTGCAAGCCCACTAGTGGCATTTGTTTAAAGACCTTGGTCACCTATAGAGCACTTTACTAGGGACTTACCAGAAAATCAAATGTGCCAATCATGGAAAACCAATTACCAATATCTTTTAGACAGAGAGCACTTGCACTTTAGCACTGGTTAGTAGTGGTAAAGTGCCCAGAGTATCAAAACCAGCAAAAACTAATTACGACACAGTGCGCAAAAACAGGTGGTCACAAGCAAAAATTACAGGGAAACCACACCAAGTGCTGCCAAGTCTAAAACAAATACAGACACCATCCCTTGATTAATGGGACTAAGGTAGAAGCCCTGAGGGATACAGGTGCCAGTGCCACCATGGTGAAAGAAAAACTGGTTTCCCCAGGAGAGTACCTGGCCGGGCAAACTTATCCAGTCACCAGTGCTGACCATGTGACTAAGGTCCATCCCCATGGCTATGGTGACCTTAGAATGGGGAGAGGTTAATGGCCTGAAACAGGTAGTGGTCTCTTCTGCAATCCCAGTTGAATGTCTGCTAGGGAATGACCTGGAGTCATCAGTTTGGGCTGAGGTAAAACTCAAACCCCATGCTGCCACGCTGGGAATCCCTGAGGTGGTGTGTGAGAAACCTAGAGCACAGAGCGAAGCACAGGGTGAAAAAGAAGTATTGGAAGAGTCTTCCAAGACAAAGGGCAGGAAGACTGGGGGACCAGCTTCCGTACACCAGAAAGCCCAAGACTCCTTTTCTCAAGAACAAGTTGTCTTAACATCCACAGAGGGAACTCAGCCAATAGAATTTGATCCTTACCAGTTAAAGATCTTGGGCCCAGGGGGACGCTCTTGGTACCAGCAGTACCAGGGACAGAGAAACTGTCCCACTCCTGAAGGCCTGAGGCAGCAAGAAGCTGCACAGGAAAAGCGAGAGGTCAGAGGCTCCCACAGGGTCTACTGGGAGGAGGGACTGCTGTACACTGAGGCCAGAGAGCCCAAACATGGTCCAACTAGGAGAGTGGTAGATTGTGGATTCCTGTAGAGTCCAGTTGCAGTTCCACTGGCCAGAAGATGAAGTAAACGATGCAGAGGAGTCCTGCTGGAATATTCCATCGGATCTGAGAACCCACCCAAGATGGAGACTCTAAAAGGGGGATTGATCAGCTGCAAGGTGACCACATATCAGAAGGGGGCTGTGACGTCACCTGCCGACCTGGCCACTCGGATGCTTCCAGGAGCCTCTGCACATCTTGGATTCAAGGGGGCAGAACCAAGTGGCCACCTGGAGGAGCTCTGGGTACCACCCCTGGGGTGGTGATGGACAGGGGAGGTGTCACTCCCCTTTCCTTTGTCCAGTTTCACGTCAGCAGGGAATGGGGGTCCCTGGACTGGTGCAAACCGGTTTATGCAAGGAGGGTACCAGATTTGTCCTTCAAAGCATACTGGTGGCTTGGGAGGCTACCCCTCTTAAGCCATTTCACACTTATTTCCAAGGGGAGAGGGTATTGCCTCCCTCTCCCACAGGAAATCATTTGTTCTGCCTTCCCCTGCTTGAGCTGGTCAAGCAGCAGGAGGGCAGAAACCCATCTGGAGTGGGGCAGCAGTGTGGGCTGTGCATGGAATCATACAACCAATACTGTCAACAGTACTGGGGTATGATTCTGACATGTTTGATACCAAACTTGCCCAGGTTCGGCATTATCATTATGTACCTGGACACAGATGGTGACCCTATGCCCAGTACATGGGTAAAATGGCTTCCCTGCACTTACGAAGTCAATGCAATGGAGCTGGAGTTCGTAGGAACATATCTGCTCATGCTCCCATGGACGGCACAATACATGCTGCAGCCCAGGGGGAACGCCTGTTGGCCCAATGGCCTGGGTACCTAAGTATCATACACTAGGGACTTTTATGGGGGCACCAGTATGCCAATTGTGGGGTGTGCAAAGTCCTAAGCAACCAAATGTAGTGGTAGAGAGCACAATCACTGGGGTCCTGGTTAGCAGGATCCCAGTGATTACAGTCATATCATACTGACAGCAGGCAAAAAGTGGGGGTAACCATGCCAAAAAGGGTACTTTCCTACACCCCCTGTATTTTAACCAACCCTTTAGTGTAAGGCTGACCAGTCTGTGCCAGCCTGAAACTAAACAACAAGTTTCTGACCACATGGGGTGAGAGCCTTTGTGCCCTCTGGAGTCAGAAACAAATGCAAATCTGGGTGGACATGCTTCACACCTCCCCCCTGAAGGAACTGCAACACTTGGCAGTGAGCCTCAAGGGCTCAGGCCTCCTTTTACAAGCCCCAGGGTACTCCATCTAGTGGAGATGCCCGCCACCTGGCGAAGCCTCACTTTTGGCAGCAAGTCCGGTGGAAAAATTAGGTAAAACAGGGAGGAGTGACCACTCCAGCCAGGACCACTCCTAAGGTGTCCAGAGCTGAAGGCCCCCCGCAGAATCTTCCATCTTGGTTTGGAGGACTGGGACCATTAGGATTAGGAATGTGCCACCCTCCCCAAAGGGAGTGGGCACAGGAAGGGTGTAGCCACTCCCAGGGATAGTGGCCATGGGCTACTGCCCTCTGACCCCTGTAATGCCCCTAAATCTAGGATTTAAGGGCACCCCTGAACCTAGCTCACCAGATTCCTGGTGACCTCAAGAAGAAACAAAGAACGAAGCATGAAGGACTGCTAAGCTGGCCCCAGCAAAGAAGACTCCAGACACCAAATGACTTGGCCCCAGCCCTACCAGTCTGTCTGCAGCTTCAGAAGCCCTGCTACAAAAAGGAGACATCCTGCTGGACCAGAGACCTCTCCAAACACCCAGAGGACTGCATGCCCAGATGATGACCAAAAACTCTGACCAAAGAAGAAATCACCGAAAGGCCTCCAGAACCACCCCATATTCACGAGTCCTGCCCACTATGCACCAGACGCCCATGGCCCGAGTCCAGGTGGCCCACCAGTGCAGAGAAGGTCCCCAGTCGGTTGTGACCTCAAGTCCATCCAGGGTTGACCCCTCCTGGTCACCACAACAATGCCTGCAGCCTGAATCCAACGAGACCAGATTCAATGAAGATTCCTGAAGAATAAAGGTACCCCTGCACCCGCAGCCCCCTGACCTTGGGGAATCTGACCGACAGTCTAGTGACATCCTGAGGACACATCTCCTTTCTCTCCAGCTTTTGGTTTTCCAAAACAGTCCCCCTAGACCCAGCCTGCAGCCTCTTTGTGGACCCCCAGGTTCCTCCACTGAAGCATTAGGTGTCAGACACTGTTTGCAGCCTGCACCTGGCTGCCCCTGTGGCACAGAAGGTGTGTGTTTGGTGCTGACCTGTGCCCCCCCCCTGGTGTTGACCTAAACCCTCCAGGGCTGTGTCCTGAAACTGGGGGTACTTATCTGCAATCTCTTCTCCACTAAGTACCCCCAGTACTCATAGGATTCTACTGAAAACCAGACACCAACTTTGACTCCTGCACCCAGCCGGACCCGTGCTGCACTTTTGGTGTCAGCCTCAACTCTGAGCAGTGGACATCCTAAACCCCGAAGACTGGAATCGCAAGTTGTATGCTCACCTGTTTTTTGTGCTAACACTTTTACCCCCAAGGAATCTATGGACTTCTAAGGAAAATTGCACTGTCAACTTTTGAAATAGAAAATTGCTACTTATTTGTAAACTTTTTTATCTGCTAAAACCAAACAAAGTATCTTTGATACATATGTTTGCGATCCACTTACAACTGTGCTTACCTGCAACAAAGTTCTTCTTGTTTTAGTAAAAAAGTAACAAAATATATTTTTCCTATATGAAAACAATTGGCTGCGAGTTAGTCATTGAGTCTGTGCCTCATTTATTGACTGTGTGTACAATAAATGCTTTGCACTACTCTCTGATATGCCTAACTGCTCAAAAACATTACCACAAAAGAGAGCATCAGTATTGTCTATTTTAGCCTTTGTTAAGCCTCTGAGGAACCCCTGGACTCTGTGCAGACCGAAGATCACTGCAGGTGGCTAGACGAGGATATCAGTACTATAGCAGCTGAGGAGGTTGCCTTGCTTGCATTGGGCCTTGTGGCAGCTGGCAGTTAGGATATCTAACACATCTACTGGAGGAATAATATGCACTACAAACACTGAAACTATTTTACAAAACAGGAAGGGCATTTGCACTTACGTTCACATTCAGTTTTTGCAGGTAGAATTCCAGAAGGGATGCACTGACGTCCACAGCTCTCTCACGTTCATATTCTTTTGTTGACTTGATCCATAGGCCCAAATGCTACAATCAATAGTAAAAGTCATCAAAATCACTCACAACAAATATGTCATTATGCCTTTTCAACTTTTAAAGAAAACAAATATCATGCACATCAAGTCCATAAAAAGAGGTCCACCTGTCTAAATGCTTTTATAAGAGTGGCTTATTAAGTTCATGACCTCAAGAACCATACTTTTAGAAACAAAACTCGACCAAAGTGATATTCCCTATGAACGTTCAGTGTGATTTAAAAGTACATCATTAACCAATCCAATTTAACCTGTTCACAAAAGATACTTTTTTGAGCCATATATCTCACATGCAGGTATTAATTCTACAAGCTTTACTAAGCTATAAACCTCATTTTCAATACTCCCTGGTTTACATTAAGCATTAATGGACTCCACATGGCCTTAATTTCAGGGCTGCCTTCCCATACCCCAACTTCAAAATCATTTTAACATTAACCTTTGTCAGGTTGATGGTCTTACTTGTATACTTACAAATTTAAAGAAACAAGTTCTGTAGTTTGAGGCTGTCATGACAGGGTTAGTGAAAAACCCCACAATGATAATATCTTCTACTCTACATGGGATAATGGCATTGAACAGTTCACAACTGTTCTCAATGAGATCCTATAAAAGTAGTGGAGGTAGTGAGTCTTGGGACCACAACATACAGGTTTTAAATTGTCCAGAGATGAAAGATTCTGATTGATGATAACAGGTAACCCTCTTTCTACAACAGCCCAACTGAATAGTTCCCCAGACGTCAGACTAGATCCAGAAAATCTCCAGTAGTACCTATGCACATCATCACGTGGTGTCAGTCGCTCTGCTACATCGTTCTACTCTAGATGCAACATACACAAGCCTATATAGATGCCACCCTTGAGAGCGGACATCAGTTGCTTTCTTTGTACTTCCACACTTCCAGACTCAGAGCCAATCAAACTGGTTACGAGTCTGCAGATTCCTAAACTGGGACCTTTTTATAAGAAGAGATCAGTCCACTGAATGGGGAAGTGGGAGAGTCAGTGAGGAATCTGCAGTTAGACAGTCTCTACCAGTTAACACTACCAAAATTAACTTGTTCATCGGATAAGGCCTTTTACTTGCAGATTTCTCTCCTTTTTAATAGATACCCAAACAATACCTTCTAGGTGATGGGTCAGCAAGCTGACTAAAACTAAAAAGTCCTGAAGAACAGTGCCCTGCCTGGCAGACCTGGTTAACTGGGTAATAGTGCCCCGTGAATAGATAAGTGATGTCCATGTTGCAGCCCAACTAATTTCACAAACCCACACCCTGTGTGCCAAGGTTGTGGTCACAAACATGGCCATGAAAGAATGACATGGGAAGCACTCAAGAGGCCTTCATCTTGTTTTGGAGGAGAGGGAACTATAAAGATTGGAATGTGCGTCCCTCCCCAATGGGAGTGGGTACAGAAAGGATGTAGAAACTCTCAGGAACAGTAGCCATTGGCTACTGCCCTCTGATCACTGTAACACCATTAAATCTAGTATATATGAGCGCCCCTGAACCTTACTCCCCAGATCCCTGGCGACCTCAAAAAAGTAGAAAGAAAAAGGCCGACAAAGCTGACCCCCCAACAGTGAAGACTAAAGACAACAACTGACGTGGCCCAAGCCCTAGCAGCCTATCTGCATCTTCAAGACTCCTGCCCCAAAAAGACGACGCACCCTGCAGGATCAGCAACCTCTACTAACACCCAGGGCACTGCCTGCCTGACAGCAGACCAAGAACCTCCGATGACAGTGGACCTGTCCAGAAGAAACCTTCAAAAAGGACTGCAGAACAGCCCTGGATCCACGAGCCTTGTCCACTCTGCACCAGACACCCACGGCTCGAGTCCAGGCGGCCTACCAGTCTAGAGAAGGTCTCCAGGCGACCTTGAGTCCACTCTGGGTTGACCCCTCCTGGCCAACACAATGACGCCTGCAGCCTGAATCCAGAGAACCCCTCTGACAGTGACTGGATCTGACAAAGATACCCGACGTCCAAGGAGACCCCAGCACCTGCAGCCTCCCTGCCCTTCCGGAATCTGACAGATGGTCCAGCTGGCATCTCTCCCACTTCCCCAGCCTTTGGTTTCCTGGAACCGACCCCCTGGAACCAGCCTGCAGCATCTTTTGTGATCCTCCCAGGGTCCCCCCCAACTGAAAAGCATTGGGCGTCCAGCTTTGTGTTTGTACCTTGCACCTGGCCACCCTGTGCCACTGAGGGTGTAGGTTTAGTGTGGACCTGTGGCCCACAAAGTGCTGACCTAAACCCCCCCACGCCTGTGTCCTGAAACTGCAAGTACATACCTGCAATCTGCTTTCTACCGAGCACTCCTAGTCCTCATAGGAGCCCACTTGACACCCAACACCAACTTTGACCTCTGCACCCAGCCAGACCCATGCTGCTGGTGGTGCACTTTTGGGGTCAACTTGAATTTTGACCTTTGGACATCCTAACACCAGAAGACTGGAATCGTAAGTTGTGTACTTACCTGTTAAATGTTTTAACAGTCCCCCCCCCCCCCCCCCCAACCCCAGGACTCTATTGACACCTATAAAAAATTACACTCTGTCAACTTTTAAAAGTGAAAAGTGTTACTTGTAAACTGCATTATCTGTATAGGGAGCTGGCCTGCTGCGTTATCACCCTATACCAGGTATCCCCTATTAGTGAGTGTAGGCAGTGTATAGGAAGCAAGGGCTCTATAGAGGTAGTCATGGATAAACAGCCACAACTTAACTAGGAGATATGCAAAGCATATGCACTACAGTCACATATAATTTACACACATGAAAGAACAACACAGTTTTACAAAAATAAAGGTACTTTATTATAGTCATATAAATACTAGAATACTGAATAGGCAATCCCCCACCTGGAGGTAAATAAAAACACTAATATATAAACATAAGCAATCAGCAAAGAGCATAGAAAGCAATAGGCATTGGTAAAAGCAATAGCAAATAGTGAGGGCCATGCCGGGGGGTGGAGGGGCAAACCATATAAACGAAGAAAGTGGAATGTGAAAGACAGTCCCCCACCAAAGGATGTGCAATCAGGAGAAGGGAGCTTGAGGAACCAGGAACCCCAAAAGGTTAGTACCAGGGTGCGCCCCCAGAGACCAGCAGAGGAGGGGTGAGTGCCTGGTTTTCCCCAAATCTAACAGGACTTTGGAAAAGGATCGTGTAAGACCTAACCAACACTGGAAGAACCCAAAGGTGGATCATGACAAAAGAAGACCTGCAAAGGAAGGGGACCAAGTCCAGTCCGTGATTGAGTCTCTGGTTGTGGCAGGAGCCACTTCCCACCCTTCTGTGAATGCAGGACAAGGTCGACTGGACAAAATAGGTCAGCAGTGCAGTATCGGAGATGAAGACGATTCCCAAGAGTGATGCAAGCAAAGTCCCACATCGGCGGTCGAGACGCAGTCGGTTGGTGGTACTGGAAAACCACCAACAAGCCTTGGCAAATGCAAAAGACTGAGAAGAAGGTTTGCAAGGCTGAAGAGGATCAGCAAGGTCCAGGGGACTCGACCCAAGGAGGGGAAATCCGGGGTCAACCTTAGAGCTGGGACAGTCACAAGAAGAAGAGGCAACCCCCACAGGCAACCCACTGGCAGCAGGCACAGGGGTCGCAGTGAGGCCCACTCAGCACACCTGGAGAAGGGTCCCACGTCTCTGGAGCAGCAGTCAAGAAGTAGTACTGGAGGCAGGAGCAACACGGAGTCTGAAGATCATTTGGAGGAGGAGCAAGTGAGCCTTGGTAGCTGCAAGAGTCACAGTGCACAGGGGTACTATCCTGCAAGAAGAGGGAAGGGCTTATTGTCTCTTGAGTTGGACAGCTGGTAAAGAGGACAAGGAACCGGAGGACAGCAGATGCAGGATCCACAAAGTTCCGGAGGACAGCAGATCCACGCAGGTCGTCGTTATTGTAGTTGGTGCCTGCAGATTCAGGGGAGTGACTCCTTCACTCCAAGGGAGAATACTTCTTACTTCTTGTGCAGACTCTAGGGACCCTCCCCCCAGAGTGCATGGAATCATACAACCAATACTGGCAATAGTATTGGGGTATGATTCCGACATGTTTAATACCAAACATACCCAGGTTCGGCGTTACCATAATGTAGATGGAGATAGGTAGTCCAGTACATGGGTAAAATGGCTTCTGCTCACTTCCGAAGTCCAGTGCAATGTAGCTGGAGTTCGTAGGGGCACCTCTGCTCATGTAGGGGTGCCCTCACACACAGGGACCTGCATCCTACGCTCTGGGCTGTGGGGCCTACCATAGGGGTGAATTGGTGAAGTCACCTGTAGTGAAAGGGTGCATGCAACTTTTCACGCAGGCTACAATGGCAGGCCTGCAGACGCATTTTGCATGAGCTCCCATGGGTGGCACAATACATGCTGCAGCCCATAGGGAACCCCTGGTGCCCTAATGCCCTGGGTACCTAAGTACCATATACTAGGAACTTACAGTATGTCAATTTTGGGGGGTGCTAAGTCCTAGGCAATCAGATTTAGAGAGAAAGAGCACAATCACGGGGCACCAGTATGCCACTTGTGGGGTGTGCAAAGTCCTAGGCAATCAGATTTAGAGGGAAAGAGCACACTCACAGGGGTACTTGTAGACCAAGAAGGTCAGCAGTGCAGCACTGGAGATGAAGAGGAGTCCCAGCAGTGAGGTAAGTGATGTCCCACATGGGCAGTCGGGATGCAGTCAGCAAACAAGCCTTGGCAAATGCAAAAGAGAGAGAAGAAGTTTGCAAAGCTGAAGAGGACCAGCAAGGTCCAGGGGACTCGACCCAAAGACGGGAGTCCGGAGTGACCCTCAGCAGCTGGGAGAGTCACAAGGGGAGGCAGCCCCTACAGGCAACCCACTGGCAGCAGGCACAGAAGTCGCAGTGAGGTCCACTCAGCACACCTGGAGGAGCGTCCATGTCACTGGAGCAGCAGGCAGGAGACTGCATTGCAGTTAGAAGTGCTGGATGCCGGGGCTACACGGAGCCTGAAGATCCCTTGGAGGAGGAGCATACAAGCCATGGTAGCTCCAAGAGTCACAGTGCTGTCTTGCAAGGAGACGCAAGGGCCTACCGTCTCCCAAGTTGGTCAGCTGGTGGAGAGGACCAAGGGGACCACTCCAGACCACCACCTGTGATGCAGGATCCACGCAGTTCAGGAGGAGAGCAGATCCCCCGCAGCCTGTTGTCATTGCAGTTGGTGCCTGCAGATGCAGGGGAGCGACTCCTTCACTCCTAGGGAGATTCTTTCTTACTTCTTGTGCAGACTGAAGACTTGCTGTCTTCACAGGATGCACAGCCGGGGAAATGTTGAAGTTGCTGGAAGGAGCCGGTGAAACAATGTTGAAGGATCCCAGTGAAAACAGTCAAAGCATCTTGACAGCAGGCACAAAGAGGGGGTAACCATGCCAAAAAGAGGGTACTTTCCTACAATCTGCAAAATCCAAACAAAGTACATTTGATACATATGTCTGTTACTTACGACTATACTCACCTGCAACAAAGACCTTTTTTTGTCCTAGTAATAAAGTAAGTAAATATATTTTGGGTATATAAAAGTAATTGGCTTGGAATTAGCAATTGAGTGTGTGCCTCATTTCTTGACTGTGTATGTACAACAAATGCTTTGCACTACCCTCTGATAAGCCTAACTGCTCAATCACACTACCACAAAAGAGAGCATTAGTATTATCTACTTTAGCTTCTGTTAATTCTCCTGGGAACCCTTAGACTCTGTGCACACTATAACTCATTTTGGTATAGTCTATACACAGCCAGCTTCCTACAAGTAAGTTGTTCATCTCATATTGACTTCTAGCTGCAGATTTGTTACCTTTGAATAGATACCCAAGCCATACCATCCTGGCAATAGGCTGCAGACAACGTTTGTTACACTAGGAAGTCTAATCAGTGATATTTTGGAAACGTGTGCAGTGATACCAACATTGCTGCTTGACAAATGTCCATGATTGAAACACTGCGTCCTAGTGCCATGGTCACAGCTTTACCCTGGGTGGAATGGGCCCTCCAGCTCCTGGGAGGCTGCTCTTGGCCAGTGCATGGCAGATTTTCATACAAAGACCCTGGACGAAATGCTTCATTTCTGCAATGTCTGACCTTTCTTTGGTCCCACATATCCCATAAAGAGTTGGTCATCCACCACCTGGAGCTCTTTTGTGCAATCAAGGGAGAACGACAACGCTCTTTTTGGGTCCAGCCGATGGAGTTGTTCCTCTTCCTTATAGAGTTGGGGGAGCAACGAAGGTGGGCAGGGTGATAGTCTGTCCCAAATAAAATGAGGTCACCACCTTTGAGAGGAACGAGGCACAGGTGCTCAGCACCACTATCAGGAAACACTGAGATATGGAGGCTTGAAAGACAAAGCCTGGAGCTCATTCACCCCTCTGGGCAGATGTTATTGTCACTAGAAAAGCTGTCTTGATGGTAAGCAGGTGGAGAGGACAATTGTGTAAGGGCTTAAAGGGAGCACACATGAGGTACGTGAGTATCAGGTTCAGATGCCACTGAGGCATACGAATGGCAAAGAAGGAACCATATGTACAAGCTCTTTAAGAAACCTATATACAACAGGGGACTTAAGTAAAGAGGGTTGGTCAGGCAGCTGCAGAAAAGAGGACAGAGCAGACAGATAGCCTTTAAGAGTGCCCAGGGCAGAGCCCTACTGGGTAAGGTAAAGGATGAAAAAAAGATTATTAGAGAGAAAAGCAGAAAGAGGATGTACAGGCCTCTCTGTACAATTTTTTACAAATCTGTCAACAGCAGGTATATACCATTTTGGTGAAGAAACGCCTGGCTACCAGAATAACATTAAGGCTTCGGGAGGAATGTCAAAGGCCATCAACGGTCGCCAGTATAAATACGGCAATATTTGTTCCGGCGGTGAAGATAGTGGGTCAATTTGCCGCTGATGACACCAGACACAAAATTGTTTCCATTTGCAAGAGTAAGCGTTATTAGTGCTATCCGTTCTAGCTCTGGACAAAATGTCCCTACATCCCTGTGGGATTTTCAGATGTGCAAACGCCCTTTGCCCAGGAGCCATGCTGACAATCGCATTGAGTGAGGATCCGGGTGCGATACTTGACCTTTGTTCATTGTTAGTAGTTGTGGAGATGATTTCAGTGGAATGTGAGGCTTGATTGATAGAAGAAGCAGCTCCGCAAACCAGTGTTGATGAGGCCAGTAGGGAGCTATCAATATCAGGGTGCACGGCTCTGCCTTCATCTTCGTGAGGACTCTGGGGATTAATGGAATTGGAGCAAAGGCATAAGCAAAGATGTCTGACCAAACTATGGAAAATGGATTTCCCAGAAGATCCCTTTTGGTGATGCCAGCTTGCGAAGTACTGGCATTTGGCGTTCTACTTGTTGGCAAACAGGTCTATTGTTGGCGTTCCCCACTGGGAAAAGATGTAGTCCACTATGGGCTGGTCCAGCTCCCACTCATGGCAGCTCGATCTTTGCCTGCTGAGCGAGTCCGCTATATTGTTCTCTATTCCCGGCAAATGCACAGCTGTGAGTGTTCGCCTTGCTGCGAGGCCCAATTCCAAATTCTTTGGGCTTCCTTGGAGAGGGTGAGAGATCTCGTGCCTCCTTGTTTGTTGAGGTAATACATCATAGTGGTGTTGTCTGTTCTTATTACTACGTCTGATCCTGCTATTTTTGGGAGAAAAGCCTGCAAAGCGAGATACACTGCTCTGAGCTCAAGCAGATTGATGTGCATCACTCAACTCTAGTGGCCACTTGCCACTTACTTGAAGATCCTGCAATACGGCTCCCCAGCCCTCCAGAGATGCATCCGTAGTGATGGTCCACGGAGCTGGACGATGTAAAAAGGAAAGGCCGATGGACAGATGATGCTTTTGAGACCACCATGTCAGGGCTTTGGTTATTGCTGGGGTTATGACTATTCGATCTTCGAAGCTTCCCGAAACCTGGAGCCATTGACGGTTGAGTTGCTCCTGTAACGGAGGCATTTTTAGTCTGCAGAGAGGAACCAGAGGTATGCATGATGACATCATGCCCAACTGGGATTTGAACAGGTGGACAGAAACGCAGCTTCTTCCCTGTATTGACTTTGCTAGTGTCAGTAACTTTTGTTGCCTCTCTACTGTGGGACACGCCATGGTGGATTGCGTGTCCAGGTTTGCCCCTAAAAAAGTGATACTGCGTGCTGGCAGAGGTTTGGACTTCTCCCAGTTGATGGTGAGGCCTAAACTGCTTAGTAAGGAAACGCACCTTCTTGTTGATCTGCATGCTTCTGCGTAGGTGCTTGCTTTTATCCAATCGTCGAGATATGGAAACATTTGGTGTTACCTCCTCCTGGGGAAGGCTGCGATTGGCGCTAGGCATTTGGCGAATATTCTGGGAGCTGATTTTGGGCCAAAGGGGAGGACACAAAATTGAAAATGGCTTCCGGCTACAATGAATCTCAGGTATTGTCTGTGGGAAGGGTGGATGGGAATGTGGAAATATGTGTCTCTTAGATCTAGCGTAGACATGAAATCTCCCTGGTTCACACGCAGGAGGACATCCTGAAGGCTGATCATGCAGACCAATTGCTTTTTCAAGTAGATGTTTAGTTCCCGTAGGTCGAGATCGATAAAGAACCTGGAGCAAAACCCTTTTCCTCGCTGTGAGCAAGGTACCTTCTTTATGGCTCCTTTGAGGAGCATCTTGTTGATCTCTTTCTTGAGTTTTTCTGAATACCTTGAAGGAGTCCTGCGAGGAGGATTGGAGGGAGGTAGTTGGATAAACTCCAGAGTGTGGCCCTGTTTCACTAATTGGAGGACCCACTTGTCTGATCTGATGACTTACCATTGCCTGAGGAAGAGGGATATCCTTCCGCCTAGAACTAGAGGAGGAGAATTGGGTGTAGCCGGCGCCTCAGATATACCAGGCTGTACGAGCCGAGTCTTCAGCAGGGCGAGTTGATCGCCCCTTATTGCCAGATCTACCATAAGCTGCTTGCGGTGGCTGCCTTTGTGGGTAATATTGACAGAACTGTTGAAAAGAGGAAGGATAGGTGGAATATCTATCCTCTATATGAAGGTTGGCCATGTCCTCTAGCTCGAAAGGAAGGCTTTTGAAACTGGAGAGTCCCTAATGATCTTGCCGTATCAGTGTCAGATTTGATAAGATTGTAAAGCCTTGTCGATATGTTTACTGAATAATGCCTGGCCATAGAAAGGTCAATCTAAAATCTTATTCTGTACCTCAGGGCAGAATGATGTAGCCTTTAGCCAACCTTGTCCCTAAGATCAGCCGCACCTGCGAGCTGTCGAAATGCAGTCGTGGCTATGTTATTGCACAGTCTATGAGTTCCGCTGACATGCGCTGACCTTCTTGCAACGTCTTCTTTGCCTCTGATCTTCCGTCCTCCGGCAACTGGTCAATATTTGGGGCAATGTCTGCCCATAGCTGTCTGTCGAACCTGGCTAACACCGCTAGTGAGTTAGCAGCTCTTATCACTAGGCTAGCCATCGAGGCAAACCTCTTCCCAATATTGTCTAGTCGTCTACCTTCTTTGTCTGGGGGTGCAGAAATCGGAGCAGACGGATTCTTGGACTTCCTTTGTGCCGCCTGAGCCACCACTGAGTCCGGATGAGGATGACCAATTAGACATGCCGGTGCATCCTCTGGTACTTTGTATTTTTTTGTCCAAACGAGGCAGCACTGCTGTGACAGTAGCAGGATTGTGCATCACTTCTAGGCCTTCTTCCCATAAGTAACTAACCAGCGGAATAGAGTGCACGGATTCTTGAAACGGCTCTTTAAAATCATAAAGAAAACAATTGGTTTGTTTTGACGGCATTGGCAAAGCGAAACGCTTAGCTGCTTTTTCAAGGAGATTATAGAATCCTCTGATGTCGTCTGGTGGGGACTCCACCTTTGATTGGGAAGGAGAAGGAGCAAGAATGATGTATTCATCCCACTCGGAATGAGTGTCAAGGAGCTCCCCTTCTTCGTGATCACCTTCTGACATGTCAGTGTCCTGAGGTAGAGTCATATCCGGCGTAGCCACATTTGTAAGAGGCAAATAAACCGGTCTCTGACGTGCAGTGGTAACCCCGGAGACGGGCGATGGAGGAGGTTGCGTCCCTTGAGGAGGAAAACGCCTGCTGTAATCAGCCAGCATTGCTCGGAGGTCAGATAGTAAGGAGGATGGAATTGATATTGTTGGCCTCCTCCATAACATTGAGGGTCATAAGATTCATCAAATTCATCTTCGTCCTTATATTTTATGTTTAACTGTGATGGGCTATGGGCTGTCCCAAATGGTCCCTCGTCGTCAGAGTCTTCATCTCCCTCTAACAAATGCACTGAAATGAGAGAGGTCACCTTACTAGGCGAGGTGTGCTTTGGGGTAAGTTTTTAATGTGTTTTATGATGTTTTTCCCCCGTCGACGATGTGGCAGACATAGGCTTCGTCGACGGGGGTGTCGTCGATTACTAACCCATGGACATTTTGACTGATGACAGCTTCACCGAAGAGTCTACCGTTGATGATGGTAAAGCCGATACCGTCATAACCGCCGTCAATGATGAGGTGTAGACGTTCGTCGACGATGTCGTCGTCAGAACTGTCGTCGACGATGGAAGGGTGCAAGTCGTCGTTGGTGGTGAAAAAACACTCACCGACGGTCTCGTCGACGATGAGTCCGTCGTCGACTGTGCCTTTTTTGTAAAAGTAGAGGAAGGTCTCTTGAAAGTCACAGATGGAGGTACAGAGGATGACTTTTTATGCCTCTCAGAACTGCTGGCATGACCTCTCTCCCCTTTTCTGGAAGATTTTTGAGGTGAAGTAGATGGGCTGCGGCCCTTGTAAGACCCTGAGGCAGTCTTTTTGTGGGCTTTTTTCGATAGATAGGAGGGAGATCTTGTGTCTGATCTCGCCCTTTTTGATGACTTTTTAGATAATGAAGAGTCATCACTATCAGTCAGAGACTGGATTTTCTCTGTATTTAAGTTTTTGCAGCCAAATCAATAATCTGCCTTCTCTATCCTTAAGAGTCTTACAGGAAAAGGTACGACAAACCTTACAGTCCTTGGCTGAGTGGTCTGGATAGAAGCATTATATACAATCCTGATGAGGGTCTTCAGAATGTAGTCTCTTCTTACAAGTTTTACAGTTTCTGAATAAACCCTTCTTCTCTTTAACAGACATGTTGAAGGTGTTATCTCAGTCAGTTCAAAGAAGTTCTTCGCAGAGAAAAATAATTTGAAGCTAATCCAAAAGGTGTGAAGAAAGAGCAGAGCTCTGAGGAGGCTCCCTAGCACGACGTGCAGAATAAAATCTGAGGTGCTGGAGCTTCTCTCAGGAGGATTTTAGAGGGTGGTGTTGTCTGATTGGTGGATGCTCAAGTTTGGTCCTTTTCCTAAAATGACTCTGATAGACTGTTAAATTGACGAGGCCTAGGGCCCTTTTGTTAATATATTTCAACACTACTTGTGTAATTTGTACCGGGGGCTCCCATCTCGACGACAGGGAATGATTCAAGCATGTGAATCTATGAAAGTTCCAATACTGGAGTAAGCCATTTTACCCTCCCCCCTGGGCTATTTAGGGACTCGATTGTGGTTGGGTTCCAGGATTCAGCGTCCAAGACTCCACCAGGACTCCTCTCCATTGACCTATTCTGCTCCTGGCCACCGGAACCGCTGCTGGACTTCACAGGAACCAAACAAGCCTGCAACTCCAAAGATGACCTCGACTTGCAACATTTCTCCTGCTCCTTCCAGCAATTGCAACATTTAGTCGTCAGTGAATCTTGTAGGGTGGGCAAGACTTCAGCTGCACCAAAGTAGCAAGAATGAATCTCCCTTAGAGTGAAGGAGTCACTCCGCTGCATCCACAGGCACCTAAGGCAACAGCGACCAGCTGCTGGGATCTGCTCTCTGCAGGAACTGCGTGGATCCTCCAAAACAGGTAGTGATTCTGAGTGGTCCTCTTGTTCCCACCTGCCCAACTTGGGAGATGGTGAGCTCTTGCCTCTCCTTGCAGGACAGAACCCCTGTGCACAGCGACTCTTCAAGCAACCAAGCCTTGTTGACCCCTGCTCTGAGGGATTTTCAGGCTCCAAGTGGCCCCGGCCTACAGCACTCCATCCTTGCAAGGACAGTCTCTCATCTGCTGCTCCAGCAACGTGGGACGCCTCTCCAAGTGTGCTGAATGGGCCCCACTTCAACTTACTGAGCCTGCTGACAGTGGGGGTTACGATTGCTTCTCCTAGCTCTCCCGACTGCTGAGGGTCAGCCAGGAATCACTTTCAAGGGTTAAGCTTCCTGGACCTTGCTGGTCCTCTTCTTCTCTGCGAATCCTCTTCTGCCCAGATTTGCGCTTGCCAAGGCTTGTTGACGGTCCTCCTGACCACTGACCCGACTGTGACCAGTGTAGGACAGCTTCTGCATGACTTAAGGAACTCCTCTTCAGCTCCTAGGCTCCACATTTGGCCTTCATCATCCACCATCAACTCAGATCTTCATCCACAGAAGGGTGTCCCTAGACACTCCTGCAGGGACTGGACTCTGTCCCCTTCTCTTGCAGGTCCTTTTGTACCAGAATCCACTGTTGGGTTCCACTGGACTGGTCCTGTTCTTGCAGATTTCCTTTTCCAAGTCCCCTTGTTAGTCTTTGGGAAGACTAGGTAACTTACCTCTGCTCTCCTGGTCGCTGGGGGTCATCCAAGTACCCACCTTTTGGGGTCCCTGGTTCTCCCAGCTCCCTTCTAAATATTACACATCCTTGGGTGGAGGAACCTAACTTTGCATTCCACTATTTTAGTATCTGGTTTGGCCCCCTACAGGGCCATAGCTATTTTCTGCTATTTCTTGCCAATACTTGTTGTTTTTCTATGCTAATTCCTAAAACAGTGTGCATATACAGTGTGTACTTACTTTTAGCTGGGGGGCTGCCTAGGAGTAATCTAATTCAGTGTTACTGCAATAAAGTAATTTTATTTTTGCAACACTGTGGTTCTTTTTATGTGTGATAAGTTACTGTGTGACTACTGTGGTATTGCAAGTGCTTTACACTCCTCCTAGATACATCTTGGCTGCTCATCACAGATACCACTTGAGAGCCCTGGCTTCCTAGACACTATCAATAACTAATAGGGGTTACTTGAACCTGGCAAAGAGCATAGGTATCCCCCGTACTCCAGGACAGATTCATACATGCCAGAGACCAGAGTCCTCATCTTCACCTCTCACCGATGGCCACGCCATCCCCAGAGTGATGAATCTGTCACTACTGTTAGGTTTAGTTCGGGAAGGGAGAGGAGTATGCCTTTGACCCAATCACAGTTTGTGAGCCACCACTGCAGGTCTTTTGCAGTTCCCTCCGAGATCTGGACCATGTGGGAGAGATGTCCCAGATGATGCGCCCAAAGGAACTATAGGTCGTACTGCAGAGCCTGCATATGCCATCTGTCATCATTCACTAGCAAGATGCAGGAGGCTATGGGGCCCAGAAGACTCAGTCAGTCTCACTGATTCCCAGGATAGAGGCTGAAACTACAATATCATAACCTGAGAATCCTGGACTCACTGTTCGGGAAGATAGGCCCGAAACTGCACTGTGTCCAAAACAGCAGCAACAAAAGGGAGCATCTGAGAGGGAGTCAGGTGGGACTTCAGCACATTTACAGTGAACCCCAGCGAATGCAGGAGGTTTGCTGTTGTCTGGAGGTGGGAGATGACAGCCTTGGGCGAGCCTGCCTTGAACAGCCAGTCGTTGAGTTAGGGGAAGACAAACTCCTAGCCTGCGCAGGGGAGCTGTGATCACTGCCATCACCTTGGTGAACACCTAAGGGGTGCTGGTAAGCCCACAGGGGAGCACTGTGAACTGAAAGTGCTGATGGCCTACCTTGAACTGCAGGTAACACCTGTGGGCAAGGCAGGATTGGGAAGTAAAAATACGCATCCTGCAATCCAACGCTACCAGCCAGTCTACTTGGTCTAGGGAAGACACGACTTGAGCCAAAGTGAGCTTCTTGAATTTCAACTCCTTGATTAAGAGATTGACGGACCATAGGTCTAGAATAGGGAGAAGGCCCTTCTTTCTGGGTATCAGAAAGTTGCGAGAATAACAACCACTACCTACTTCTGACAACAGAACCCTTTGTATGGCTCCTTTGACCAACAGAGTTTTAACTTTTTCTTGTAGCAAAGTCATGTGATTCTAAACCAGCCGTTCGGGTCAGTGGTACTAGGAGAGAAAAGGATTGGAAAGGCAGGGAGTAGCCCTTCTGAATGATCTGCAAGACCCATGTGTCCGATGTAACGGACTGACAGTGGAGGAGATGATGTTGAATTCTCCCTCCAACTGGACAACCATGGTCCTTCAAAACCAAACTAGGAGGGTTTGGAGGTTGCAGCTGCCGGGGGAAGACATTATGCCCACGTCTTCGCATAGTTCGGGGAGCTTGCACAGGACTGTGGCTGGCGCAGGGGCACACCCCATCCATGGCCACGAAAGTGGTGAAAGGCAGAATGGGAACGGGGACCGTCAAGAATCCCAAGGACTTGGCCATAACCTGAGAGTGTTTAAAGCGCTCCAGAGCAGAGTCCACCTACCTGCCAAACAAGCGAGTTCCATTGAAGGGCATGTCCATAAGGTTTGCCTGGACATTCCCCGAAAAGCCAGATGTGTCAGCCAGGTTTGGCACCATGAGGCCACCATCGACTAAGCCGATGTGCCCAGCAAGTCAGTCGTATCCAAGACACACTTGATGATGAAATTTGCTGCATCTCTCCCATCTTTCAGTGCTTGGGAGAGGACAGCCCAGGCCTCCTACGGGACCTGTGGCAGCACTTAAGCAACCGTATCCTAAAGGGTATGGTAATAACACCACAAAAAGCATGAGGTGTACACTGACCTCAGTGCCAGGCTGATGGAAGAAAACATCTTCCCAAGTTGGTCGATCCTCTTGGATTCTCTGACTGGGAGCAGAAGGAAATGCACCATGGGGCTTTGAGGCTTGGACTACCAAACTCTCAGGCGTGGGGTGTTGGCTGAGGAAACTAGGTTAACCCAGGGCAGGGAAATGGCGGTAGGCAATTGTCTTGTTTACAGAAGCCCCTGTGCTGGGTTTGGACAAGGTTCTCAGCAGGACGTTAGTAGTTCATAAAAGGGCAAAAGGGGTTCAGAAGAGGAAGCCCCAGGCACTTCTGTGATGTTAGTTTTGACAGCCACTGAGGGCAGGTCGAGGCCCACGACCTCTGCTGCTTTCCATACCACCATTGCATAAGAACCTCCCTCCTCCGTAGCCACAGTAGGAGGAGAAAGCATAACAGAATCTGGAGATGTGTCCAGTGTACCTGCCACTCCTAATTCCTCATACCAGTCCAATGATTTTTCTAACTGGTGTTCTAAATGGTCCTGTGACCCACTCTATTCTTCCTCCCAAGCCTGGCTGTTGAAAACAATGCTCAGGCAATTATCTGACCCGTGTGCTCTGCTGGTGCTGGAATCAGCATCGTACGGCACAGTTCCGATTCCAGATTGTCGGAAATTAGAATGGGGCTGGCACTGCTGGTGCCTGGAGCACTGGCATTGGGATCAGTGCCGGAGAAGGTCGCATGGGTGCACCCGAGCCGATCTAGATTTGGATCCATGAGATCCCATCAGAGTTGAGGCAGGAGTCTTTGGCGCGGAACCTGATGGGATCTCCTCCTGCTCCATGGGGCCCTAAGGCACTCCAGAGGGGTCAGCTCAGTCAAACGCGCAGAGCTTGGCTTTGTAAAATTATTTTATCTGAGCGGGGGTCGCTCCAGCTCCCGGATACAGAGGGGGGGGAGGCGCGGAGACAGACCTGGCAACGGCTCCACAGAACCGTGCCTGGAACACCAATAGTCCTCACTTGTAACGTCGACCGACAGAAGAGGTAAAGTAAAAGTCCGCTTTGACTTTTTCTTCATTTTGTGCCTCTTCCCCGAGTATCAGGAAAAGTACTTGGGGCTCCTGGAGTGGTCCTGCGACCTTCTCCTCAACGGGAATGTGACCGGGACGTCCTAGGAGTTGCGCTTGATGGACTGTCGGGCCGCAAGCAGCTTTAGAGACAGTCCTCAAAGCCTTCCGCACCATGGCCCAGCAGTCCTAGCACAACTTCGATCTACCATAGGCAGTTAAGTTGAGGGTCTGTAACCGACATGTCATGGTGATAGGCACCACACTGTTTGAACCCTACCTTTCTGGATGACATCCCTTCAACACACGTTCAAAAATATTCAACAAAATGCTAAAAAAAAAAAAGCCTGTCAAAAAACGACAGCAGTGTAGCACTCTCCAGATCAGTGCTAACTGCCGTGGAAAGAAAAAAACTGACCTACACGCACCTGGGTGCCACTTATAAGTGACCACGACGTCACATCCCGTGGCAACGACGCAGACGCCACGCAGAACCAAACAGAGCCACCTGACGGCATGCGTAGGGATATGCTTATGCAAATTTTTCTGACCCAGTCTACGCCTTGGGGAAATTCAAAGGCAAGGAAACTGCAGTTAGAAGTCTCTATCAAATATAAAGGAACTGATGTCAGGGTGCATAAGTGGTGCCTATATTTGTCGGCACACATCACATCTGGCTCAGAACGACTCCGGAGTGCAAGGGTACTGCTCAAGGTTGTCCCGATTCCGTCTGACGCCAGGAGCAGTATTCAAAAAGAGAAGAATCTGCTGTTGGAAGACTATCAGAAACCATTCCTTTCATAATGCTAGTTTGTTCCCAGACTCAGCTTCTGAATCAACTCTTCCTAGAAAGAAAATATTTAATGAAATTTTACAATATGTCTACATATGACAACCCTGCCTAGCAGTCTTAATCGCTTTGTTAAACTAGATGCACTGCTCAGTATGGTGTCTTATAGCGAGGATTGCTTGCCATTACTCAAACACAGCTCCTTTATAGTCAACCTGTTTATGACAACAATGAGGTGACATTGCACTCCTTCAGCTTTATCCTCATCATGAGTGTCTCCTTAGATGATGAAACAGGGCACGCCTGCGTTTGTTTCATTACTGCCGACACTATGGTTTATTAAGGTACAGAATGTTGTAAAAACTACTGCCTCTCTCTTCAAGATACAATTACTATGGAAAGGGAATAATACTGCTTGAATATAATAATCTGTTTAGGATTGGCTAAGAGCCACTTTTATGGTGTCATATACTCAATTACATTTACCCTGACAGCCCAGACAGGGAGGAAGCCGAATCAGGTAAAACTTAAATCCTGTGATCTTTGAGGAAGTCTTGAGGAAGTCTGTGATACATTCATTATCTAAACTATCTGCGTGGAGGACATGAAATACAAGTGCCCTGGAAGAATAAATGAATTGGATATATTTCATTTGTTTTTTTAAACCTTAGAAGAAAGATTAATTGAATATGCAGAAGGTATTTTCTATTTTGCCTCTATGGTTGGTATCCTTTCGTTGACTTACCTTTTCACAGTTAAAGTGTAGTTGCCATTTTAAAGTGATTGCATTAACGGTAGAACCAAACATATCAAGCAGGCACACACGTTTCTCTATCAGCTCTCTGCTTTATCCTGAGGCAAGGATTAGATTATGATTCATCAGATTCCACAACCCCTCAGCATTAGATATCAGGGATCTTCTTGTAAACCGATAAGGAAGGCAGTTGGCAAACCAGACACACTTACTGAAATGCACAACTACCAATGAAACATGTATTTGTTGTTCATGAATTGGATGCTTTCTCGGATAGATACAGACCAGAAACATTTCTTGGAGCCCGTTCGGAGTCAGGTTCCACAGCATGATGCTCTTCAACAATTCTTTCAAGGCATCAATGGTGTCGTGAATCAGGACCTGTCACAATCACAAATGCACAGGATTAGTGGAGGTGTAGCGCAATGCTACTTTACCATCAGTTTTGTTATAAAAAAAAACGAGACAGTGAGACATGCACAAGGCTAGAGAAAGCAGATTCATTCAAGTTCAGGCATATCAAGTTGATGCTATCAGGGTTTAATTTGTAATAGCCAATTAAACATTTTTTAAGTACAGAGATTTGGTGAAGAAGCTGTGAGTGGCATTGCCAAATTCAGTGGCTGCCAAAACATAAGGGTGCCTAGTCTTGCTTTCACCTCACTGCTCTTTGTTCCCCTGCTCTAAACATCAACACTCTATCTAGGCTCTCCCTTCACCATTTTATTATTTTTCTCTTCTGCCTCCTCCATCCTTTTCAGCCTTTGTCTCTTATGCGGATTTAAAACCTGGCGATGCAAATTTAAGACATGATGCCCAAAATCTCTAAATACAAGCACATATTAAACACCAAGCACAATCCTCAACAGTAATACTCAATCATAATAACAGTGCTGAGGAGAAGACAAATGTTACTTACTTTTTTATACAGTTCTACGGCATTTGTCTCTTTAATAGGCTCACATGCTTTGAACATTTTCCATTGTCAGGACTGATGTAGGAATGAGTGTTACAAGTGTTGCTAGACAAGGCAGGCATTATCTGCCCTTACTAATTAGGAAGACCCAGTAGTCTAAGACACTCTCTTGCCATTTCTGATGACACACTTGATTTTCAAGAGACACTTCTTGAATAAACCCCTAAAAGGAATCAGAGTGATTTTGTATCCAATGGTGCGGAAGAGGAAGTGGGAACCTAACTGTTAACCTCTGCCTGATTACCAACCCTCAAAGGGCAAAAAAATCTATTGGTGAGTCTGAGGTTGTCTTCCAAACTAGTGACAAAACTGCCAACAGGAGGAAGGCCCAATGCATTGATAGTGTCACTGCTCACATTTGCCTTACAGCCAAGCATGTGCTGCCTGTCAAAAGGCGTGCCAATGAACTATGCATCATCATTCAAAATGTTTGCTAATGAGTCCCATAAAGAATGAGAGAAACATCCAAGAACACAGGATGTGTTCACAAAGCGTAGAGCAGAAATCGTGGAGGAATAATATGCCTGCGACAAACGTCTAGACTCTCTATAAGGTGGAACATGTGGAAGAGACTCCATATCATGGAAAGCTAAAGCGGCCTGTGCCACCAAACCTTGATGAGTAGGATGTCTTATTTGACAGAATGAATCAGCAGGGGATGGTCACTGCCTATGGGATATAGCCTGGTCAACAGGGGCCCCTGTATCAGGCTTAACCCAAGCTCCCAACAAGACATCATGTAGTGTTTCGCTGTAAGGAAGCACTTGTCGTGTTGACGCTCATTGTACTAAGGAGACTGCTAGATTTGGGCAGCAGCACCACTGGGCTATGGGTAACTGAGTCCAGTTCCACACCGTGTGACAACTGTCTGCCTTACCCTTCCGGGCAGCTAGCAGTAGCTGGAAGTGGCAGTCATTTGGTGCAACCATGTGCATGACATTCTGATTTCTCAGGGAAAATAGTTGTTTAACAGATCTCCTTCTTTTCTCTCAGTCACATTCGTCTCAAACATGCTAAGACAAACAGAAGAAGAAATTGGTTCAATATATTTTATTGAATCAACTTTGTTCTAGATAAAATGGCATGTACTGCAATCATTAGGATAATAAAGCACAACAATAGCAATGCGGTGACAAAAAGTGACACATAAGAAAAGTCCCACCATAGTGTCAGAATGCTAAGTGTTGGAATTCCTACCTACGCCACTAAGGTACTACTAGAGCACAGCAGTGTCAGCCCTAATCCGCCCTTTAGGATCTCTAGGTAGAGACCATCCCTCATACCTAAATATGGTAGTAGTGCAGAGGGCTGTTGGTCTACTCAGAGTTCTCTCCCATGTAGGCAGAAAAGACATCAAGTCTCAGCAGACAGCTGCAGTGAAGCAACAGTACGCAAGAGCAATTTCTGGCTGGAACTCTCCCTCTAACATATAGAGGGCAGAGGGATGTTTTATTATAAACAGCTGGTGTTCTAAGAAAACTGCTCTAACGTAAGAACCTGTATGTTTCTCATGAAGTGGCAAAGATTGTAGTTTTCCACTTTGTACTGACAACAATATTGAATACAGCCTTGAGCGGAGTACAGAATCAGAATGAAAACAGTTTGTAAGCTAAAAGTGTATGAGATAAAAGAAGTAAAACCTTACTGCAGAATGAAGCTTCTCAGAAAATAAAATAAATAAAATAAATTGTTATTAGGTTAAAGGACACACGCTGCCGGCCTATGGCTAAAATACCATGCTCATAAAAGCTTACTAAAATAACCCCACAACACACTGGTTCAATCCCAGTATGACTTTGATGGAGGACATCAATCAGGGGGTCTGAAAAGAGCTCTTTCGCACTCTCTTTAGCATGTCTGCAAAGGAGTAGCGCGTCTCCGTAGCAAGTCCAGAGGGTGAATGTAGGCCTGAGGCTGGAGAAGAATCCAAGCCACTAGCCATTGCTAGGTCAGTTAACCAGCTCTCGCCTCTGTAAGAGTCCGACTCCTCTACTGCCTGGCCACCATGTTCCTCAGTAGGACCAACATGAAAGAATTCTTGTTGAGGAAGGCCAGGGATGACATGCATGACTGGCGCTGTCCCCACGTCAAGAAGAAGATTCTGCAACATCGATTACGACTTCAGATGGAGAGAGGGATTCGCTTTGATCAGCACCGCCAGGGGAGTCGCCGGAGTCAGCTGATCAGACACCCACACCGAAGGGCTGTCACAGTTTCGTCAACTGATGCCAAAGGCCTAACTGAAGGAAAGGTCGAACCTGCTGGCGTAGATACAATCTAGGCACTTCAATTTCCTTGGGACCAAAAGGTGCTCCAGAAGGAAGCTTTTGACTAAAGATAGTAGTATAATATTCACGCATCTCGTCTAGAGTCGTCCTGTCTCCTGGAAAGGGAGACGTGGGGCAGACTTAGACCTCGTCTCCACAACCGAGGAATGACAGAAGGTTGTATGCGGTGAATTCTGCAACTTCGATTGCATGCAAGACTTACCTTTGGAGGTTGATGGAGAATAGCATCCATGAGAAGGACTCCTTAAATGGCTCAGTGAACGGACGGAGTCTGAAAAGGAGAACTCATTTGATGGGAAGACCAAGATGACTCAGACATCTGCGCCGCTAGAAGCTTCATGTGACGCTCTTGTAGACCTTTCGGCCGAAGTTGCTAACAGGAGCCGCATTTGTTGCTGTCATGGTGCTTGCCCAGGCACCACTTGCAAATCAAACGGGGGTCCGTAGCTGACATTTGGAGTCCACATGTTTCACAGGGCTTAAACCCCAAAGACACAGAAAGCACACTGTTTAATATGACAAAAACATTGGGAGAAGGCCAAAACATGATCTGACCAACCGTTAGCGCATCTGTGTTGCAAGCTCAGAAAAGAAGGAATTGATGTTGGCACAGGAGTTATATGGACTCTGCTGACGTCACATCTGGTGGAAGGCTCTAGAGATAAGGTACCTGGGGCCTGAAGCGGCTTGGGGAGCTGGGCTGCGCTAAGTTGTACGCAGGGACTTGCCAGAGACAGGTCCGGCATCAAAACACAAGTCATGCACGGCTACCTGCAAAAAAAGGGAGGGGGGATGGGTGTGTGTGTGTGTGTGTGTGTGTGTGTGTGTAGTTGGGGGGTGAGGGGGTTGGCTTTACGGATGGTGCTAAATATTTTCGTTAAAAAAAAATAAAAAAAACTAGAAATTCACTAACTACAGTTATAATTTGGTGAGAATCTCAGTGACAATGTAACATGTTTAAACTCAGAAACATTGAAATTCACCAGTTACAGCTATCTCAAATAACCAGAACTCGCCCCTAAGGTAAATATAACTTGTGCTGTTGCCATGAACTGCTAATTACCCTACGTATTACAACACTCATACTATCTTCTATGACATCATTGACAAGATCACTGCAACATTTGCAATCACATTATTGATGCGAAAACTGTGCATGGTGGGTGCCCGAGTTATAGTTATCTTAGGGCACGAGTTATGGTTACTTGAGATAAGTAGAACAGGTACATTTTTGTGTATTTTAAGTTTAAAGTGTTACACTGTCACTGAAATACTCACCTAACTAATGTTACTTCAGCCTTTGGTTGTTTTCAGTGAGTATGCATTGCAGAGTACCCCCTGCCATATATTATAAGGATATTGCAAGTCACAGAGGAGTTGCTTTATAAGGTTATGGAACTACCAGGTGACTTGCAATATCCTTATCATGTATGGCAGGGTGTACTTTAACCCATATAATACACAGTCATACCATCACCTTTCCAAGCCACTTAAAACCTTGATGCATTGCTCTTTCACAAAGAATCAGCATGTTTGCAAACATGAAGTATACAAATAGAATCTCTAGTGCAAAATTAAGCACATCAAACACCTGTTGGATATCTATTGCAAAGAGATATTAGAAACAGTTCATTACAGTCCGCTTTAAAAAAAAAAAAAAAAGTTGAGGTAACTCAGAATACGTAGAAACATGCAGAAAGATTTTAACTTTCTATAATTATCTAAGGAATGCAAAAATAATCATGTTCTTTCAGCTAGTCACTTTAAAATAGAAAAATTGAGCTGAAGAAAAGCAATGTTTCATTTTTGTTGCTTTAAACAGCTATTCTGTGACCTGTCCTGATCCGCCTATCACCTCAGCGGATGACTCTGAAGGCATTGTGACATTAGAACTCGACTGCAATAACTTATTACAGTCGAGTTATGACATCTTCTCTTTATAATCAGCGACTGAATGCATCACTAGTTATCGATTACAAAGAAACTAGAGCCATGCATTTACACAGGGATTGTAGAATCCCATATATTGTAGATGCTTTCAAGACTGTGCAAAAGAAACTGTAATCTTTGTGTTTTTTTTTGTTTTTAACAAAGTGGTTTTAATCTTGAGTACGTACAGCAATTACATTCACATTTTTCAGTGCACCAGAGAAAATGCTTAGAATCTCCTTAAATATTCGGTATTGCAACATAACTTGGAACAGTCCATAGTTATACCTGCTTTATCAATTTGAGTGCATGGAGGAGATTTAAAAACTTCAGGGAAAGGAAGTTTGGAACACCATAAGGGTTCCTTCTAGAGGGGACAGGGAAGACTGAGCAACGTCACAAGACGCCAGAAGTGGTGATCTCAGATAGCATTTCCTCACAGATGCCATACACCGAAGTTCCTATGCAGTGTTCAGAACCGGGAAACTCAGTACTAAATAACAAAATAATAAATAATTGGTACATGATACCTGACAAAATGTAAAAAAACAAAACAAAAAAAACCAGTGAAGGTGACGTACCTTGGAGGGAATGAAGGCTACAGGTAAATAAAATGCATGTATGAAAGTCCTGTCCATTCCTTCTATCATATTTTAGGGAAGTGCCTACCCATATGATTAACACTTTGAGTTACCGGATACCAAATGACCCATCTGTACTGTGGGTCACTGCAGTCAGTGTTAAATCCCCTCCCTGGGTTACTCCCCCAACGGTGGGACCCAGATTTGTCTGCAAGACATTAGAAACCATTTGCAAGTCTTCTCTGCAAGACATTTTTGCAAGACACTTCTGCAACCTGGACACCAGAACCCCTGCTGTTCGTCGCCGGAAGCAGAAGCAAGACTGTAACCAGTAGGAGGGGTCCTACTGCAACTTTGTTTCCAAGTTCTGCAAAGACTTCTGCAACTCTGTGGCCTAGCATCCTCTTAGGAAAGCAAGAAAGATTCTCACTTGGAGTTAAGGAGTTGCTCCCATGCATTTGAGGGCACCTCAACAATGACGACCAGATTGTGGATCCTGCTGTCCCATTGACTCTTCAAGATTCTGTGACTCAGATGGTGGTTCTGTGACTCTCCAGAGGTCTGACCTATCTTCCTTGCAACTGGGAAGTTTGTGGTCCCTCGCTGGAGCTGCTTGCCTGGAAGCCCTGAGCACCGCATCTGCTTCTCGCTGCAAAGGCTTCTTGGCTTTTCAATCCAAAGATGACCTAGCTCCAAGAAGCCTTGGCCTTCAGCACTCTCCAGCTCCAAGAACGACATCCTCTCTGCAACTCCTGCGATGTGGGCATCCTTCTTTGTTGTGCTGCTGAGGCCTACCTGTGACTCGCTGTGCCTGCTGCCAGAGGGTCCTGCTGGGGGGCTCCAACGATTCCTGCTTGCTCTCCTGCTTTCTAAGGGCTGGCCCTGACCTACCTGTCAAGGTGGGGTCACCTGGACCTTGCTGGTGCTAACAAATCCTGCAAACTCCGTACGTTTCTTTGCATTTGCCAAGGCCCGTGGTCCCACTGACACCTCTACAATTCAACATCCGGTGTGGGGCATCTCATGGATGACTCCTGGAATCCTCCTGCATCACCTGGATTTCGCAGCTGCATTTCTTTCCTTTAGGAACAATCACCACGAAGGATGGGCATTGCCCTCCTGTGCCTCCTGGGCACCTCTGGGTGGTCTAGACTCTGCCTCCTCTCTCCTTAGGTCCTCTTCTTCTGGAATCCACGCCTGGGTTTCACCAACCTGGTCCGCAGAAAATGCAGGTTTTAAATAAAAGATATGAATTGTTGAAATCATTGCATAGTGAGGAGAAGTGTAACAAAAGTAACCAACAGATCCTTCAGAGACTTTTTTCCGGGAAGGCAAGGGTCTTACTTACCCCTTTGGGATCATTGTTATTTTACTTTAACTACCCAGGTTCAAGGGTTACAGGTTTTGCCTTTTATTTCTAATTATTACTTTTAGAAAGTGGGCATTTTCTTGTGTAACCATTCTGTGCCTCTGCCTGACTGCTGAATACACGTCTGGGTCAGACTGACAGTTGGGCTGTTTTTGAATTTACTCTAGAAATTCACACAAAGGGAGTTAAAGTATGTTCTGCATATCCTGATGAGTTTTCCTGGGCTAGAGCGGGAGGGAGGAGCTGACACCTGCACTTGAAAGGGCTGTGCCTGCCCTCACACAATACAGTCTCCAAACCCCTAGAGTGTATCGGTGGCAGGGCAAGGAAGAGGCAGGGTTTTGTGCACGACAAAGACTTTTCTTTGAAGTTTGCCTTCTTCAAAGGCAGAAATTAGTATAAATATTGAACGGCTGACCCCACAACTTTAGAACACATCTGGACTGAGGACATTCTGCCAGGAAGAAGAGGAGAATGCTGTAGGAGGAACTGGCACTCTGCGTGTGCCTGTGCCTTTGCTGTGCTAGCCTGCTGCTTCTATCCTGGGAGTGAAATGACTGGACTGTACTTTCTACATGCTGCGTTCCAAGGTTATTCCAGGGTTTGAACTGAGCTTGCCTCCTGTTGTAAAGTCTCAGGGACAACAAAGACTTCATCTGCCACTGCCTGGGCTCTTCTGCTGGGAGCCCTGACTTGCTAAGTGGTGCCAAATCCAGTCCCTGGGCCCTTAGAAGTGAAAGCTGGTGACCCGAGTGAAGATCCATGCACAGAGGCCGTTGCAGAAGAAAAAAAATCGATACAGCGCCTGAATGCGGCTGAAAAATCGACACAGCAACTGTGAAATCGACACATCGCCTGCTTCAGCGTGTCTCCATCATTGCTGTGCGTCTAGGTTTTCCACACAGCATCTCTGGGCATCATTTCTCTTCAAAGACGCTGCTACGCAACCAGGAATCCTAGTGGGACAAGAATCCAAGCATCGCCTGTCCAGCATGAAAATAATTGACGCATCGCTTGCTTTTCCAAAGCATCACCTCCTTCGTGGCATGCATCATCTTTGTTTTTGATGCATCCAAGGTACTTTGTGTTATAAGGATACAACCACCATTTTCTCCGGATTAAGACTCTTTTAAATCTTTAAAAAGTGATATCTCTACTTGTGTATGTCGGATTTTTGTTGTTTTCATCCTGTTTGATTTAGATAAATATTGGCTATTTTTCTAAACTGGTGTGAAGTCCTTTCGTGTGTTTTCACTGAGTTACTGTGTGTGTTTGAACAAATACTTTACACATTGCCTCTGAGATAAGCATGACTGTGCCAAGCTAACAAGGGGATACGAAGGGGTTATCTGAGCTGTTTAGCTCCCTTACCCTGACTAGAGTGAGGATCCCTACTTGGACAGGCTGTAAAATGACTGCCAATTAGAGACCCCATTTCTCACAAATGATATGAAAACATGCAAGGACCTTGGGAATTACTCGAACATTAGAACAGAAAATTACCTTATCCTCTGTGAAATGGAGGTAAGGCTCTTATTGTGTAAGTATTCAGACTCTTCCACTGGCAGTGACAGCCAACAGGTAAGCAATTTCCCATTAAAGGTACTTGATATGGGCTTTGTGGACTAGCTCAAACGGACTTGTCACTAGCTGGGACAATACTGTGCTGAGTTTGCATTTCCTTGGTTGATTGCCAGCTGCAGGGAAAGCTCCAAAGAGATCTTTCTGAAATTCTTTACATTAGCTTTTGTAACCACAAGGGTTGTTTGTTTGGAGACTTTATATTGATATGGCAGCAGGGATAACTTTATGGATGGATCTTTCTGTCCAGAGTTGAGAAACGTTATAGCCCTTTTGAAAAATATACACAGAAACAGAACCTCTTGTATTTACCCGAATAGGTCTTATTTGTAGATAAGGCTGTGGTATGAGCTAAGATATGTATGCAGTTGCCTGGAATGTCTAAGTTAAGAAATTCAACGAACACAACAGCCAGGAAAACAATTTCAGAGATGCAGGTTTGTGATAAAGGATATGTCCCTAGCACCTATAACAGAGCTCTAAATACAATCCCAGTGCAATGGTTTGTTGTTCTGCTTAGATGCACACATTTCGAGAATCAGTATTGTCTCAGCCATGTTGGTGCAAATTATATGATCCTGCAAGGCTCTTGTTTAAGCTTGGTGATTACTCTGGAAATCAGGGAATGAGGAGAAAAGGTGTACTTAGGCAATCAAAAACATTCACTCCTGAGCCTGCCAGTGGATGCCTGCTCACATAATCCTGGCATTTCCTGTTTGTCTGTGTTTCAAAACGATAGACCTTTGGTTTCCACCATACATTTAACACCTTCCTGAGAAGATTGACGTTTAATTCCTATTCATGGCAGTTATGCTATGTCCTGCTCAAATAATCTGTGTGATCGTTCTCTGCTCCTGTGAGATGTTCTACTCTGAGTCAAACAGTTTGACCCAGCTCCAAAGAGCTTGGGCTTCTGCTGAGAGAATGTGGGATCTTGTGCCTCTCTGCTTGTTTATGTAAAACATCGTTAAGGTGTCGCCTGGATCAACACTTAAGAATGGCATATTTGAGAAGAACGTATTGCATGATTCTAGTATGTTTACATGTAAGCCCTTTTCTTGTGTGAGCCATATGCCCCAGCAGAGAGATCCTGAAGGTGGGCCCCCATACTTCCATCAAAACACCCATGGGTATTACAAAGTCGGTTGAAGTGGGGAAAATGATAGGCCTTCTTCTACATATTTTTCTGGGGTTCACTACTGGAAACAGCTTTTATTCTGGTTGCGATCGTTATGTGGCCACTCAAGGCTCCTGACATTTAATGCCATTGCTTGTCTAACTCTTTTGAATCTGGCACATCTTCACAAGACAGCCTGGAATTAGGCATGTGCAGGGTGACTCCATGCACAGGAAGCACATTAGCACATTCAATGAACCCTGAATTGCATTTGTTTTTACAGTTGACTTGCCAATGCTCTGGGGAGATGCCTGACAGTTTTACAACGTATATGCTTTTTTAGTGTGCATCTATCACAGCCCCTAGGAATTTTATCGGCTGCAAGTATGATTTGTCTTTATATATTGTGAGTCTTAGCACTTTTGAAAGCTTGGCACAAGCTTTGACTGATTTTTTGGGGACTGCAAGGACTGCACTGATGAAAATGTTATAAGCCAGTTGTCCCGGTATGGACTGATACCATCTGCTGGGAACCTGAGAAAATTTCAATGTTTGAGGCATTGATATATGGAAATACGCAATCTGGAGGTCCAGGGATGCCATAAATCTATTCTCCACAAGAAGCTGCAACAATTCCTTCACAATTACCATTCTGAATGTTTTCTAATGAAACATTGATCTGTTACAGGTTCAAAATGGGTCTCCATTCTCCTGAAGCATTTTTAATGAGGAAGAATCTGGAGTAGAAGCCTATGTTGTTTTAGACTGACTCCATTGCTCCTTTCCTTAGTATGATTCAAATTTCAGCTATGAGCAAACCTAGACTGTGTTTTACTTTGGGCGGTGTCAGCACAGTGCCCCGGAGGAACTTTAAGGTATGTTCATATTGAATGATGTTCTACATCCATTGTCTGTTTCAATTTTCGTTCATTCTCTGTAGAAACCACCGATTTTCCAACCTATGGGGTCGCAACTCCAAAATGTGGTAGCCAGTACGAGGGATCCTTCAATAATGGCATACTGTCTCTTACATTTTAGATTGTCCTCCTCTTTTGCAATTAGATTAAATTTTGCTAAAGGCCTGGTTAGGAATGGTTGTTAAGACTGATGTTAGTGTGGTGCCCAGTGGTGATAGAACTGTAAATGCAGTTGGTAGATGGAATATCTCTCAGGCTGATATGTCCCTTGATATGGCTGGGCTCTAGCTCCTCAAAAATGCTGCACCGCTGCTCAAAAAGAGATTGCTCCTAGTCAGTCTTGCCTCCTTAGTACTGATACCCCTCATAGTTGACTTAAACCTCAGTTACCAAAGTACATTGCGGAGTCAATGAGCACTACAGATGCTCTTTTACCTTCATGTAATATGGTCATAACGGCTTGATTCTTGTAATACAGGAAGAGTTCCTGATATGTAGTTGTATCTGGCCGCATTTGGGGCTAATAACGACCAAATAAAGCCAAAGCATTGGGTGCTCTATGAGGAACTGCTGCCACAGACCGAACCTTTATCCAGAAAACATCCCTTCTGTCACAGTCTCTGGGCCGTCTGTATTACTAAAGAACTCACTACTAGGCGGAATGGAGCACTGTTAGGAGCTTTACATTTCTTGTTCAGTCTGGTACGAACGCATCCAAGGTTGTAGTTTTTTCCTTTGAACTATTATTGGGTTAGCTTCAACTGACTTTCTAGGAGATTCCCTGAAGATGTACAGAAAGCAATCTGTTTCTCTGGATTGATACAGGGAGGTTGAATCTCTTAGATCCTCATTTGAACAAGGTATGAAACCTGGGGATGTCATCAGGTGTAAAGTCTATTGGATGTTCTGTGGTGTGTTCTGCTGTTGGGAGTAAATCATTTCACTGACACATCTAACCATGGAGAACTCTTTCAGCTGAGGTTATTTTTTAATTTGCTCTGAGAAAAATCCTCCAGTCACACTGTAGACAAGGGAAGAGATAGGGAACAAACAGAGGACAAGGAGTACAATAGTGAAGAAAGCCAATTAAGTTATACCGTAGTACCCTGCACTTTAAACTGTATTTTTATTTTGCAGGGTTAAAAGGGTGATGATTTTTTTTTTTTTTTTTTTTTTTTTTTTTTTTTAAATCAAAACAACTATATGTTAGAGACAATATCGAGCTTCAGATTCCTTACCTTTGAATTTTCCAGGCATCAGATTGTATCTGGAAACTCCTGCATGAGGAGTACCCCTATTCACCACTGGGTGGCTTCATTCGGTTCCGCACATCGTCTGCACTGTTGGCACCTAAAGTGACATCGCGGTCACCTATATAGGCGCCACCCAGGCTTGCAGATGTTAGTTACTTTTAATCACTTTCTAAGTCAGGAGCGCAGAGCCATGAAGTGAACTGACGAGTGGGTCTCCAAACTAGGGCCCTGAAATAAAAACAACCCTTGCCCTAGAAATCTGTCCGCAAAGCGGAGAGGTATGGGTCGGTTGGTAAGGAATCTGCAGCTAGATGTGGTATCTACCAGATAATGCATTACTGAAGATAAGTAAATTGTTTATCTGATAGAGACTTCTAGCTGCAGATTCATTACCTTTGAATAAATACCCAAGCCATACCATCCTGGCAGTAGGCTGCGGCCAAATGGCCAAATGGGCGAAATGCCTGTTACAGCGGACCTGACCATGCAGGGATGCTCACGTTGCTGCCTGGAAGATGTCCAGGACTGGAACTCTACGTGCTAACGCTGTGGTTATAGCTTTATCTCTGGTGGAATAGGCCTGCAAGCCCTCAGGAGGCTGCTTCTTAGCCAAGGCACAGCAGGTCTTAATACAGAGAACGACCCAAGTGAAATGGTTAGCTTCACCACTGCCAGACATTTCTTAGCTCCTACAAAGCCCAGAAAGAGTTGGTTGGCCACACTGAACTATTTTGTGCAGTCAAGGTAGAACAAAAGACTCTTTTTGGGTCCAGACGGTGGAGTTGCTCTCCTTCTTTAGAGGGATGAGGAGGAGCGTAAAAGGTGGGCAGGGTGACAAACTATCCTAAATGAAATGGGGTCACCACTTTTGGCAGGAAGGAGGCTCTGGTGTGAAGCACCACCATATCCGGAAATAAGATAGGGAGGCTTGAATGATAAAGCCTGCAGCTCACTCACCTCTTGACAGATGTTATCGCCACTAGAAAGGATGTCGATGGTAAGCAGCTGGGGAGAATAACCATGTAGTACCTAAAAGGGAGCACACAAAGTGAGCGAGAAACAAGTAAGATCCCACTGATTCGTGGTGAAGGGGGAAGCATATGTACAAGCCCTTTCAGAAACCAATGTACAATAGGGGACTTAAATAAAGAGGGTTGACCAGGAAGCCGCAAGAAGGCAGACAGAGCAGAGAGAGTGCCCAGAGCAGAGCCCTGCTGGGAAAGGGTAAGCATAAAGAGAAGGCAACCAGAAAGAGAGGCAGAAAGAGGGTCAATATTTTACAAATTTCTGCCAACAACAGATGCATACCGTTTTGGTGGAGGGCCGCCTGGCTGCCAAGATAACTTTGGGAGGAAGGTCAAAAGCTATCAACTGTCACAGCTTAATATCCACACAAGGAGGCAGAGAACTGACAGGTTTGTGTGGAGGACCCTCCCCTGCTGCTGTGACAGAAGATCCTCCTGAAGGGCCAGCCTGACTGGAGGATCTGGGCAGACGTGGTATGGGCTGAAAGGCATATAGGAGGCCAGAGCTCTGCTCGAGATGAAAAGCATCTCTGAGCAATAGCCACCTTGTAAACTCTAAAGCGCAATGCTGCTGACATTGTTCTCTTCGGAGGCAAACATTTCTAACCAAGGCTCTCCCCACTGCTGAAAAAGTCCTTGTGCCAACTCCAAATGGAGACACCACTCATGATCCGCTAGGCATCAATGGCTGAGTTCGTCTGCCTTGGTGTTCATAGAACCTAACAGGTGTTCAAACACCAGAGTTAAGCCATGCTGTTCCAGCCATGCCCAGAGACACAGGGACTCTTGACATGGTGTTCATGACCCACCCCACTCTACTTGTTGCAGTACCACATGGTGGTGGTGTTGTCCGTGAACACCTGTACTAACTTCCCCTTGACAGAGGGAAGAAATGCTTTTAATGCTAGCCATTCACCCGGAGCTCCAGCAAGTTTATGTGGAGTCCAGCTTCTGCTAGAGACCACAGTCTTCTGATCTCCACCTCTCCCAGATGGCCACCCGATCCCAGGAGTGACACATTTGTCACTAATGTCAGTTCTGTTTGGGGGAAGGGAGAGGAGTCTGCCTCTGACTGAATTGCAGTTTGTGAGCCAACACTGCAGGTCTTTTGAAGTTCCCTCCGAGATTTGGACAATGTCTGAGAGATTCCCCCGATGCTGAACACAATGGAACTTCAGGTCCCACTGCAGAGCCCATTTGTCTTCTGGCATGATTCACCAGCAAGATGCAGGTGGTCATGAGGCCCAACAGCCTCAGTCATTCTAACCAAAATACAGGATAGAGGCTGAAGCATAGGTATCATAACCTGAATATCCTGGACTCGCTGCTTGGGAGAATAAGCCCACAACTGCACTGTGACCAGGACAGCTCCAATGAAAGGGAGCATCTGAGAACGAGTCAGGTGTGACTTCGTCACATTTATGGTAAACCCAGCGAATGCAGGAGGTCCAGCATAGTCTGGAGGTGGGAGACAAGAGCGTGGAACGAGCACGCCTTCAAGAGCCATTCGTCGAGGTAGGGGGAAGACAAACCCCAGATGAGCTGCAACCACTGCTATCACCTTGGTGGACACTTGTGGTGCACTGGTAAGGCCAAAGGGGAGCAGAGTGAACTGAAAATGGTCGTGGTCTATCTTGAACCACAGGTAAGGCCTGTGGGCAAGGAGGATAGAGATGTGAAAATACACATCCTGCAAGTCCAACACTACCAGCCAGTCTCATGGTCTAGGGCAAACAAGACCTGAGCCAAAGTGAGCATCCTAAAATTCTCCTTTTTGAGGAAGAGATATACTGTTCACAGTTGTGAAATAGGGCCAAGCCCATTGTTCATTTTAGGAATCAGAAAGTAGCAAGAATAACAACCACTGCCTACTTCTGATATAAGAATCCTTACTATAGGCCAAGAGAGGTTCAACTTCCTCTCGGATCAAGGACAGATCCTCCGCCAGCTGTCCTTGTGTTTGCAGTATTGTGGGAGGGAAAGATTGGAAAGGGAGGGAGTAGCCCCTCTGAATGATCTGCAAGACGCTTTTGTCCGATGTAATGGACTGCCAGGAGATGATGTTGGACTCTCCCTCCAACTGGGCACCCCAGATCTTGCAGAAAAAAAACTAGGAGTACTTAGAGTCTGCAGCTGCTGGGGAATTTGTGGCGGACAACTTCTGGCTACCAGGCCTATGGGGTTGGAATGCACTGCATCCACGCCCTCGCACAGCTTGGGAAGCTTGCACAGGATGGTGGCTGGCATAGGGCTGGCGCGGTGGCACACGCCTTCAGTAGCCACAAAAGGCAGACTGGGGGCAAGGTGTCACTGAAAGGCCCAAGGACTTGGCTGCAGCCCGCGAGTCCTTGAAGCTCTACAGCGCCGAGTCTGCCTTCTCTCTGAAGAGACGAGGTCTGTCGTAGGGCATGCCCATAAGGTTGGCTTGGATATCTCTGGAAAAGCCAGATGTTCTCAGCCAGGTGTGGCGTCGTAAAGCCACCGTCGATGAAACCACTCTGTCCATCGAGTCAGTCATAACCAGACCACACCTAATGGTCAACTTTGCTGCATCCCTCCAGTTTTTCACTGCTTGGGAGAGGATGGCCTGAGCCTCCTCCGGGACCTGAGGCAGCACTTGTGCAACTGTATCCCTTAGAGTATGAGAATAGCAGCCCAAAAGGAATGCAGTGTTTACCGACCGCAATGTCAGGCTGGTGGAAGAAAACATTTTTGTCCCAAGTGTGCCCAGCCACTTGGATTTCCTGTTCAGGGAAGCGACAGGGAATGTGCCATAGGAAGCTGAGCCTTGGACTACCAAGATCTCCAGGGTGGGGTGCTGGGTGAGGAAATTAGGATCACATAGGGCAGGGCGATGGCAGCAGGCAATTGTCTGTGCTGGGCTTGGACCAAGTTCCAAGAAGGATATTGGTCAGTGCTTCATTAAAGGGCAATAGGGGTTCGGGTGAGGAAACCCCAGGCTTAAGCACTTCAATCAAGATGTTAGTCTAGACCACCACTGAGGGAAGTTTGACGTCAAGAACCTCCGCTGCCCACTTCACCACCATTGTGTAAGATGCTCCCTCCTTCAGAGTCATGTTAGATGGAGAGAGCAAACCAGTATCTGGAAAGGTGTCCAGTCCACTGGCATCCCCTAGTTCCTCATACCAGTCCAAAGTTTCACTAGAGTTGTACAACTGGTATTCTAAAGGGTCCCGTGACCCTTCCAACTCTCCCATTATGCCTGGCTGCTCCACAAAACGCTCAGGCAACGACTTTGAGCAACTGGGCTCTGTCGGCACAGAGTGGAATTTTGGTAACGGAACCATGCCTGGAACGCCGATGTTCCACACTCGTTGCGTCAGCCGATGGATGAGGTGAAGTCGAAGTCAATTTAGTCTTCTTCTTGTGTCTCTTCCTAGAGTGTCCCTGGATCTTGAGTGTAACAAACACAACTTAGGGCTCCTGGAGCAGTACAACCTTCTCAATCCAGATGGAGACCTTCTAGGAGTTGTGCTAGATGGTGTTGACTGCAAGACAGCAAGCAGCTTTAGGGACTGCTCCCTCAAAGCTTTCGGCACTATGGGCCAGCAGTCCAAGCATGACTTCTTTGTGGTCGTGCTCAAGACAACACAAGCACACTAGGTGTGGGTCCATTACTGACATGGCGCGGTGACAGGCCTCACCCAGGTTAAACCCTACCTTCCTAGATGACATTCGACACTTCACACAAAAAAATACAAAACATTTAAAAAAAGCCTGTCAATGAGAGACATAGGGGTAGCTTTTCTCCAGATCTGCAGACCGATTTCTAGGTCTAGGGTTACTTCCCTTCCTGGGCCCTAATTTGGACACACAATCAACAGTTCACTTCCTGGTTCTTCTCTGCTGGCGGGGAAAGTCATGAAAAGTAACTGATCTCCACGCGCCTGGGTGGTGCCTATACAGGTGACTGTGATGTCACTTCTGCTGCCAACGATGCTGTGTGGAACCAAACTCAGCCAGCCAACAGCGCACAGGGGTACTGCTCATGCAAAAGTTTCCGAATCCAGTCTGATGCCTGGGAAACTGAAAGGTAAAGAATCTGCATACAGAAGTCTCTATCAGATATAGAGAAATAAGACCACAATTTTTAATACTTTTTATAGCATGTAGGTAAATTGACAGTCAGTAAGTATGAAGTATTACCTCCTTGGCTAAATTGTTCAGGCTTCCTTCTTTCTCCTTCATGGGTTCAGAAGGTGGCAGAGAAAACACACAGTTAATGGAAGTGCTGATCAGGTTATACTTCTCTTGCTCACTTAATGGCGGCTCCAGTTTTCTGACACATATATTTAGGAAGAAAATGTTTTTGTTGCTATAAACATGCTGTGTTCCACTTAAAACCACTGCCATTTGCCTCAAAGAAAATAAAATGTTCTACTCACCAGATTACTTAAGATTTGACTACTAGTGTCTATACCGAAATCCAAGCTCTAGACTATGCTGATCAAGGTAGCATGGTAAATATCCAGTTCTTCGGGAGGGAGCTCGAATGCAGTCAACTGCCTCTACTCAATCTCTATGCATGAGGGTGTATAGAATGCTTGCCCCTGCGCTACGGATGCCACAGAAAACCCTCCCAAAGCAGTTTAATCGGAGGACAGATACTCATGCCCAAAAGATCAGGGTACCACACACTCCTAAGCTCAATCCAGAGCCGCAAAGATGATTTGGGACTGGTCATTCCTGATCTTCAGAACTTAAGGAGGAGAGGCAAATATGGGAAGGCATACAGGGGTCTCGTGCTCCACTCTAGGCAGAATGCCTCTCTTGAAGAGAGAGCCTTCTTGGAGACTCCAGTGAACAAAATTACTCACATTGCATTCTCAAGAAAATCAAAATAGTGGTGAAGAAGTGGGGATTAATTATATCTAGGATTGTTTTATTGCAGTGAAAGTTGTGGATATAAATAATCGCCACTTCTTCACCAAGTTTTTGATTTTCGTGTGTATGGCCCAGATGGGTGGGGTCATATGGACAAGCCCCTGCTTTTCTGACATTCTTAGCAGTGGTGAAAAGACTGAACTAGTGACCTCCCTGTAGCTGGAAGGCGCCCTGCACCAGCTCCTGGTTTAACTGCCATTCGTAAATCGCTAGGTGACGCCACATTAGTTTGTTTACTCGGGTGTCTAATGATTGCCCCCTAGATGGTGCATGACCAGGGACATGCCTGGATGAATCAGCCGGTTCCAGAGATGCAGGGCCTCCTGGCACAGGAGCCAGGAATCCACCCAAATTGCTTTGTTGCAATACGACAAGGCAGTCGTCTTGTCCTTAAGAACCGGAACCAGCCTTCGTTTTCTACAGGAGGAAGGCTTTCAATGTCTACCTAAACAATCAGTAGTGTCCAGTCCTGATCAGAGGATATATTTTGCAGCATCCTGGCACTCTTGAAAAGTCTGCACCAGATTGGCACGTTATTTCTCTGGGACTACAAGCAAGATCTCAGAAACCATGTCCCATAGTGTGTGGGAATACCTACTCGGCAACAGCTGTCACTGACTGAGAAGGATTAGGATGGCTGAGGAGAGCATCACTTTCCAGAATGCCATAGTTTTACTGTTTGATGGGGGAAGGCTGGGGGGTGGTGTTGGTCTTAGGTGATGCATTGGGATTGCTTCTGCTGGTCAATGCCTGAACTACCAGACTCTCATGTGCTGATCCATCAAACCCTTGGTGAGGCATCGAAAAGGGTAAAACGTTTAGGGACACTGATTTGCGGAGAACTATGTTAGTAAAGCAGAATTACCTGGAGAATGCCTGTGGCGTTGGGCTCCATGTCAATTTACCGGCAAGAGCAATGCTTAGCCCAGGTACCCATTAAGTAAGGGCTTTGTTGAATGGCAATAAGGGCTCGGACAAAGTTTGCCCAGGCAGCAAAAAAATCACTCAAGACATTTTTTACTTCAATAGGTGGTATATGTAAGTCTAGGACTTCTGTTGCACATTGCTGTCTCTTCCATTGATGATCAGGGAAACACAACCCATTATCAGGGGAAATGTCCAACCCACTGACCTCTTGCAGGTGAATACAAAAATAGTCGTCTTCATTGTGTGGGGGTAATTAATCCCCATCATCATTGAAAGCTGGTTCATGTGATCAGAGTTAGAATAAACGGGGCATCGGAACTGTTGTTCATGACAATAGTAACAGCGTCCTCCTCTGGCAGTGGGGCAGGCGTTGGCATCACAAGAACGGTGTGGTTCTTGGTGCATGATCTGGAGTCTGGATTGGAGTTGGAGCTGAACCCAAATGCGTTTAGAAGACACAGAAGGTGCTGAGGACAGACCCATCAGCAGCAATCCAATTGGGGGAGGGGGGGCAAAGGCACACCACAGCGAACTGGAAAAGTTCCAAAGATTCAAATATCAGATACAGAATTGGCTCATTGGCAAGGATTTAGTCCAAGTTCGAAGCACCTAAGAAGTTCGCAATTTCTAAGGAAGAGAGTGGCAACACCACAACGGGTCTTGTTTGGCCTTCTTGTGTTTCCTCTTCAACTCTGACTTACGTGAAGATTTGGACCACAACAATTACCTGTCACAGCGACTTAGAGATGAAACTGGACTTACGTGACTTCTTTTGATGCTGGCTTTGTACTCCCGAATTGCCTTCATAATCTAAGGGCTCAATCCGGGGATGACATGGAGTCGTGGCTCAAGCTCAAAACTCAGAGACATCTCATGTGGCTCTGTTACACAAGACATCTTTTTATCTTTTTTTTTTTTTTTTTTTAATACTACAAAACAAGAACGAGAACTGATGAGAAAAAGTTGTGCATATGAAGGGATGGCAAGAAAGAAACTGATACCAGCGTGCAGAGATAGCGTTCATATGCGGCTCTGACCATAACTTCCAGGGTGGAGGCAGAATTATCAAGCAGCAGCGGGGAAGGAAGTCTATGATGGTTTGTACTAGGATACACTTCAAATATCAGACTCTTCCCTTAGGGGCTGCTGATAGGATGGATAAAGTGGATGTGTAAGGAGTTGCTGACTGTGGAGGGGTAGCTTTTGCTGACTGATCTAGGCCTGTTTACAGGTACCAATTTATCTGCAATAAGCCAAGACTCGGAATGCCGCTGGTTGCGGTTAACGTAATTGTGCAAGTGTACAATTCTGTTATGATGATGTAACCTGGACTGATATCATGCAAGATTTTTTGTCTTTGCTCTCAAATTTCAATAAGGTTATTAACAACAAAAAAAACAAATCTTCCAGGTTGGAGCAAGGTCAATGAAGAGGGGCATATTGCCACCTACATGCGTGAGGGGGCTAAGCTCTAAAAATCTTCCAGATCCGATCTACCACCAAGTGATGTTCCCATGGTGAGTATAGCTAGAGAAAGGTTTTCCACATCCAAACTTGTGCCTGGGGAGTACTCGAAGGTGAGGAATCTGCAGTTAATCAACAGAAAGAATTGACAGTAACTTTAGCAATGTTGCAGGCATTGTATTGCACTGCCACAATGAAATTGATTACACTTCTTACAGAACCATTCACACACAGTTTACCAAAATGACTAATGAGGGATGTTCTATAAGACATAGCTATTCATATTTACAGCTGTGAAGTCATCCAGGTCCTTATTGATCTGTAACATCCCTAAAGAATTGTAAAAGTAGCAGGGCAAGATAGGTGATTCAAAAGGACTTTAAGTCAACAGTGCTAAGACTCCAGTCCTGATTCTAGGCCCACTCCATCTGTAAACAAACTGACTATATTTGCCTAGTTCGAACCTTGTTTTCAGAGAAACTATTCCGATCAAATCAATGTCATAAATTTACGTGCCCTGTTATGCTGATATCAGTCTTAACACTCGTATTTGACTAGTGCTCATATCATTTATCCACCAATGAAAATAGCTCAAAAAAACTTGTTACTTACCTTTAGTAATGTCGTTGCTACCAGAGACTACAATTTCAGATTCCTCACCTTGTAAATTTCCCCAGGCAACAGACTCTTCTGCCATTCTCTTGTGAGTCAACAGGTGGATTTGTCAGCTCTGCATCAAATCCGTTCCACTACAGTTATGACATCGGGCCCTCATAAATGTGCAACATCATCGTGCCGACATCAGTTTCTTTCTGATCTGTCTGTGCAGTCAGACAAAGAGTCATGGAAATGAGGTAGTGCAGAGTACAGCTCTTCTAGAGTTGGCTTCTTATTAACGGAAAATAGGAGTCCATTCCATATAATGGGAAGGATTTAGGGTTGGTGAGAAATCTGCGGTTAGAAAGAGTCTAAAACACAAAAGGTGTTAGTTATCGAAGGTAAGTAACTGGCACTTCCGATAGAGACTTAACAGCAGATTCCTCATCTTGTGAATACATACCAAAGCAGTACACCTCTGGCTGAGACCAGAAAATCCTATAGGACAGATTAGGCAAAGTGCCCATCTGACCTGACTAACCAGGCAGTAATGCTTTGTGAATGAGTGTGGAAGAAACCTACGTCACCGCCATGCAAATGTCCAGAACTGATATACTGCACTAGTGCAGTGGTTACAGTCCTCGCTCTAGTGGAGTGAACAGGTAAGCTTTCTGGGGGCTGTTTCTTGGCTGGCCCATAGCAGATCCTAATGCCTAACAATTCATCTAGAAATGGTCCTCTTTTGTACAGCGTTGCCCTATTTAGCCCCAGAGAAGCCGACCAAAAAGTTGATCATCAACTGTGCTTCGGTAAACATAGAAGGTAAGTGCTCTTCTACGGTCAAGATTGTGGAATCATTCTTCCTTCTTGGAGGGATGAGGCAGTGCATAAAAAGCCAACAAAGTGATGGAATGCCCTCTGTGGAAGGGTGGAGTGCCACTTTTCCCTGGAGAACAAATTTTTCAGGAAGAAAGATGTATATAGTGGAACATTCGACAAAGCAAGCATGGCCCATGTCATTTCAAGAAGAAGTGCCATCTTAATAGGGGGCGAAGTGGCCAACTGTGCATAGGTTTGAAGGGAATGCACATCAGGTAAGTGAGCAATAAATTAAGGTTCCACTGTGGCATTACAAACGATAATGGCTAATATACAAATAAGAGTCTATATCTGCATTTTTTTTATTTTTTTTAAACCAAACTTTGATAGACGATTCTTCGCTTCAATCACTAATGCACCTCCGCCTCTAAAACGTCCATGGCCAAATGTGGCCCTACAGCCCTGTGCGCGCTTGCTCAGTGTCAATCCAAAACACGTGACAGCACCTCCTGCAACTCTAGTGACTGGGCAGTTCCCACAGCTGCAGGAATTCAAATATGAGCTGCAGGCAAGGAAATCCTACCTCTGGGACCATGCAGACCGGGTAGGTGATGTGGTCGATCTCACAAAACGAGATGCAAGTAAAGTGGTTTATTTGTTCTTTGCATAACTGATAGGCATATAATTACTCAAGAGGATACTTTTGTGGTTATGAATAGCTATGGTAGGTCAAAGTTCTCATGAGTCCTAAGAGGCCCGATTAGAGAGGGGTTGGGTAAGCGATACTGAAACGTAATTTTTGCTTGCTTTTGTTGATTCACATGTTGTTCCCTGCACTCACTATATGTTTTACAAATGCGTGTGTGTGTGTGTGTGTGCGCGCGTGTGTGTGTGTGCGTGTGTGTGTGTGTATCTGTCTTACCAAATGATTGCTCCACACTGGTGCGTGCAAACATTTTTCGTCACGTTAAGTTAAAATGTTCTTGTAATGATTATTAGTTTAGCGACTCCTTTCAGGCCAGATCTTCGAGGATCAACACATTGTATAGATATAAAATCTGAACTATTGACTCACTAATAATAGTGATATAATCACTGGGGTCACTACATAGATACAGAATACACCCCCCACCCCCCAAATTGTAGATTAGGTAATTTGGACCTGAAATATTGCCATTGAGCCTTTGAGATACACTACACAACAATCACTTCAACCTCTTACACAGAGGTACATTATTTCCCTTTATGTTCCCACCTCTTTCTTTAACTTTAGACAGGGGCCGTTTGAATAAAGCAGTTTTAAGGGATTCCTAGTTAATTTTATATTGTTCAATTTTACCAATCTACATTTCTAGTCATTACTGGGTGTTCAGGGGGATTCCTAGTTCTACACAGCAAATTCGGGAAAGATTCAGGGGCCCTTGGGACATTGCAGCACCGGCCTATTGAGGAGTTAGCCCAACAATGAAGCATGCTACCAGGAGGGGACGGGCCAGGGCTCTTGCCCACCTATTTTGTATATCCCTTCTAGTCTGAGATAGTTTAGGTTACACAACTGGTGTCAACCTGAACTCTATTAAGGAACAGCACATTTTTTGATAAAGATTATAGATGTGGGAGTGTATGTGCTGGACCTTGATTACACCCTTGATTACACCCACTCCCCCCCGCCTTTTTTTTTTTTTTTTTAAATTTGTCAGAGGATATTCTAAGGCTGATGAATCTGCGCTGAGAGGTACCCAGCAGAAACAAAATTGTTGGACTGAGGTTCTGCCAATATTATGGCATGCGAGTTACATACCCTTCCTCGCTCGACTAAGTTAGCCATACTGCTAGACAACAGACACGAAAAGAATATTCTTCCACCTTACTCAGAACACATACTAATGATGCCTAAATACACCACAAAACTCTTCCACTCTGCCACACATGTGCAACTCATTTATGCTATGAACGATTAGATGTCCCTATCTGAATGGATTTGGAGTATGTTTATTATTTTAATTGCAAGTAATAACCTCAGGGACAAAGATCCATACCCTCAGACAGCAAATAAAATATAAAGTGTTTCTTACCTTAGGCAACACTCATTCTGACTGATAAGTGACGAGCTGAGGTGCATATAAACACCACCCATGCGTGTTAAACTTAGCTGCTTTCTTAAGTTTTCCACACCCTCGGTGTAGAAAAGTACCCTCCTTCTTGGCATGGTTACCCCCTTTTCTGCCTGATGTCCATGTGTTTGACTGTGTTAACTAAGATCCTGCTAACCAGGAACCTAGTGATTATGCTCTCTCCCAAAAGTCTGTATTTCACCCACAATTGCCATACTGGTGCCCCCTTATATGTCCCTAGTATATGTATGTAGGTACCCAGGGCACTGGGGTTCCAGGTGGTCCCTATGGGCTGCAGCATATATTTTGCCACCCATAGGGAGCCAAAGCAAAGGGTTCTGCAGGACTGTCATTGCAGCCTACGTGAAAAGGTGCAAACACCCTTTCACTGCCACTTTGCACTGCACCAGAGCATTTAAAAGTTACCCCTATGGAATGCCTTCTAGCCCAGAGGGCAGGGTGCAAAGTATCTATGTGTTGAGGGCACCCCTGCACTAGCAGAAGTTCCCCCAAGAACTCCAGGCCCATTTTCCCAGACTTCATGAGTGCGGAGACGCCATTTTACGGGTGTACTGGACATAGGTCAATACCTATGTCCAGCTACATAATGCTAACTCCAAACATAGGCATGTTTGGTATCAAACATGTTGGAATCGTACCCCAATGCTTTGGCAAGCATTGGTTGTATGATTCCAGGCACTCTGGGGGCTCCTTAGAGGACCCCCAGTATTGCCATTACAGCCTTCTGAGGGTTTCTAGGCAGCCCACCTCCCAGACATGCTTCTGCCCTCCTATTACTTGAGAAGCTCAAGCCCAGTAAGGTAGAACAATGGATTTCCTTTGGTAGAGGGGTGTTACACCCTCTCCCTTTGGAAATAGGTGTTACAGGCTTGGGAGGGGTAGCCTCCTCAAGCCACTGGCAATGCTCTGAAGGAAACATTTGGTGCCCTCCTTGAATAAACCAGGCTACACTGCTCCTGGCGGGAAACTGGACAAAGGAAACGGGAGTGACCACTCCCCTGTCCATCAGCACCCCAGGGGTGGTGCTCAGAGCTCCTTCAAAGGGTCCCTGGGTTTTACCATCTTGGATTCAAGGTTTGCAGGGAACTCTGGGAACATCTGAGTGGGCAGTGCCAGCAGGTGACGTCAGAGCCTCCTCCTGATAGGTGGTCACCCAGCTAGATGACCAATCCCCCTTTTCAGGGCTATTTAAGGTCTCTCGCTTGGTGGTTCCTCAGATTTGGGTCGCAAGACTCCAGTAGGATTCCACAGCACCCTCCACTTCGCCTTCTGACTGAAGAAACTACATGGGGTAAGAGCCTTTGTGCTCTCTGAGGCAGAAACAAAGCCTGCACTGGGTGGAGGTGCTTCACACCTCCCCCTGCAGGAACTGTAACACCTAGCCGTGAGCCTCAAAGGCTCAGGCTTCGTGTTACAATGCCCCAGGGCACTCCAGCTAGTGTAGATGCCCGCCCCCAGGCACATCCCCCACTTTGGCGGCAAGACCGGAGAGAAAATGAGAAAAACAAGGAGTAGTCATCCCCTCAGCCAGGTCATCCCCTTAGGTGACCAGAGCTGAAGAGACCCCCTCCTTGAGAAATCCTCCATCTTGTTTTGGAGGATTTAGCCCAGCAGGGATAGGGATGTGCCTCCTCCCCAAAGGGAGAAGGCACAAGGAGGGTGTAGCCACCCTCAGGGACAGTAGCCATTGGCTACTGCCCTTTAGCCCTAACACACCCCTGAATTTCGTATTTAGGAGCGACCCAGAACCCAGGAGATCAAATTCCTGACGACCTACAACAAGAAGGACTGCTGACCTGAAAGCCCTGCAGAGACGACAAATGACTTGGCCCCAGCCCTACCGGCCTGTCTCCAGACTCAAAGAATCTGCACAGCGACGCATCCAGCGGGACCAGCGACCTCTGAGGACTCAAAGGACTGCCCTGCAACCAAAGGACCAAGAAACTCCAGTGGACAGCTGCTCTGTCCAAAACAGCAATGGAGAAACCATCTTTAAAGGGACTCCAGCCTCACTCTGGAAGCGTTAGTCCCCAACACTCTTGCCCCGACGCCCCTGGCTCGTGTCCAGAAGAACCAACACTGCAGAGAGGACCCCCAGGCAACTCCAATGACGTGGACACCCTGAGACGACCTTCCTGCACCCACACAGCTACGCCTGCAGAGAGAACCCAGAAGCTCCCTCTAACCGCGACTGCCCAGTAACAAAGAACCCGACGCCTGGGAGAAGCACTGCACCTGCAGCCTCCAGGCCTGAGAGAAACCAACTACTGGTGCAGGAGTGACCAGCAGGTGGCCCTCATCTTTGCCCAGGCAGTGGCTGGCCCAAGAAGCCCCCCTGTGCCCTGCCTGCATCACCAGAGTGACCCCCGGGTCCCTCCATTGTTGTCAACGCAAACCCGACACCTACTTTGCACACTGCACCCGGCCACCCCTGCGCCGCTGAGGGTGTATTTTGTGTGCCTGTTTGGGACCCACCCCCAGTGCTCTAAAAAAAAAAAAAAAAAACCTGGCCTGCTCACAGAGGACGCAGGTACTTACCTGCTAGCAGACTGGAACCGGAGCACCCCTGGTCTCCATAGGTGCCTATGCTATTTGGGCCCTACTTTGACCTCTCCAGCTGACTGGCCCTGTGTTGCTGGTGCTGGCTGTTTGGGGTTGACTTGAACCCCCAACGGTGGGCTGCCTATGCTCTGGAGACTGAACTTGTAAGTGCTTTACTTACCTGAAAAACTAACTTCCTTACCTCGCCCAGGAACTGTTTATTTTTGCAGTGTCCACTTTTTAAATAGCTTATTGCCATTTTTGCCACAACTGTGTATATTACTGTTTTAATTCAAAGTTCCAAATTTAACTATGCCAAGTAACTTACAATGTATGTACTTACCTGAGTTCTGAATCTTGTGGTTCTAACATAAATTAAGAAAATAATATTTTTCTATATAAAAACCTATTGGCCTGGAGTTAAGTCTTTGAGTGTGTTTTCTCATTTATTGCCTGTGGGTGTACAACAAATGCTTAACACTACCCTCTGATAAGCCTACTGCTCGACCACACTACCACAAAATAGAGCATTAATATTATCAAATTTTGCCACTATTAACCTCTAAGGGGAACCCTTGGGTTCTGTGCACTCTCTCACTTTGAGATGGTACATACAAAGCCAACTTCCTACACCCCTTCTTTTGCAGGTGCTCTTCTTCCAGAATCCACCTTTGGTTTCTTCTAGACTGGTCCTGTTATTGCACAAAGCAACATCACAAAACAAAATAAAATGATGGACGTCGTATTGAAACTTTTCAAACACCCACCCCCAGTCACAGATCTGGGTTTAATCCATTGTTATTTTCCTTGCCACGTCACCCCAGTTTGGACCAGCCATATACAAATTACAGTCTTGACCCTGTTCCCCATGGGAACAGTCCAGCCCGAACTGCTAGGCCAGGTCCTCCCTGGACAGGAAACAAGCATCCTGGGACCGGTTTCAGGGTACCAGCCTTCATCAGCCAGGCTAGCTTGAATCCAGTGGCGCAGCGAGCAAGGGACCCACGTCTGGGCATACCCCTGCCACTTAGGGCGCACAAAGCAACATCACAAAACAAAATAAAATGATGGACGGAGTGTTGAAACTTTTCAAACACTCACCCCCCAGTCACAATCCATTTTCTAAGTCCTCCTGTTAGTCCTTGGGAAGACCAGATACTTACCTCTGCTCTCCTGGTCGCTAGGGGTCACCTCTTTGGGTTCCTAGCTCTTCCAGCTTCCCTCTAGCAACTCCATATTCCTGGGTGGGGACCTTCGCTTTTCACAATTTTAGTATATGGTTTGGTCCTCCACTAGGGTCCTAACTATTTTTGATTAATTCTTGCCAATCCTTGTTGTTTCGTGTGCCAATACTAATTATTATTGTGTTTGTACTTCCCCTTCAGTTGGGAGACTGTCTATAAGTAAACCTAGTGTTGTGTTACTATAACAAAGTACCTTTACGTTTGAAACACCATGTGGTTCTTTCGTGAGTTTAAGTGCTGTGTGGCTGTAGTGGTACTGCATAAACTTTGCATCTCTCCTAGATACGTCTTTACTGCTCATCCTGTTACCTCTTGAGAGCCCTGGCTTTCTAGACACTGCATACATCCACTAGTAGGGGCTGCTTGGACCTGGTATAAAGCGCCAACACCATAGGTGTCTACCACACACCAGGCCCGCTTCCTACATCTTCCATCTTTAACTGCTTGTCCTCTGGGACCCGAGGCAGCTCCTGTGCCGCCGTACACCATAGAGTATGGGAAAAACGGCCCAACAAGCATGAGGCGTTTACAGACCTCAGTGCCAGGCTGGAGGAAGAGAACATCTTCTTCCTGAACTGGTCCAGTCTCTTGGATTCCCTATGCGGGGGAGCGGAATGGAAGGAGTCCATGGGAGGTGTACGCTTGGACCACCAACCTTTCTGGGGTGGGGTGGGGTGTTGAGTGACAAAGCTAGAGCTGGGCGATGGCGGCGGCCAGGTGCCCTGTTGACAGGCACCCCTGTTCTGGGTGTTGACCACGTCCCCAGCAGGAAATCAGTCTGGGCTTCATTAAAGGGTAACATTGGTTCAGATGTGGAAACCTCTGGCTGAAGCACCTTCAGCAGGAGGTTAGTGCTGTCCGGCTCCGTAGGCAGATCTAGGTCCAAGACTTCTGCTGTTCTACGCAACACTATTGCATATGATGCTCCCTCCCCCATAGCCATGGTAGGAGGTGACAGCATAACAGTATCTGGAAACGTATCCAGTCCACTGGCCTCTCCTAACTCCTCATACTAGTCCATTGGCTCCAATTGGGTCTTCAGAGGGTTCCGAGTCAGCCCTGGCAATGGTTCAGCTGAACCATGCCTGGCACAAAGATGTTTTGAACTCTCCTCATCTGCTGACACGTAAGGTGAACCCGAAGTCTACTTGGACTTCTTCTTCTTGTGCCTCTTCCTCGAGTGCCTGAAGGACCTCAAGTGGGGCTCCTGGAGCAGTCCTATGCCCTCTTCCCGACCGGGACCGTGACCTCAGATGAGTTGCGCCGGCCGATGTGGATTGCCAGGCCGCCATTAGCTTCAGGGACTACTCCCTAAAAGCTTTCAGAGCCATGGCCTGGCAGTCGGAACATGACTTTGCGTCGTGGTCTTGATCTAGGCACCAGATACATACCCGATGGGGGTCCATCACCGACAAGGTGCAGTGGCAGGTGCCTCATGGCTTGAACCCTGTCTTTCTTGATGTCATCCCTGTACCGACAAAAAAGAAAAAAAACTTAACAAAAGGGTTGAAAAAGGCCTTTCAGAAACAGAGGGCAGCTCAAGTCCAGGTTTGCGTTTTCACTGACGCAGAAGGAAAAGAACTGACGTACACATGCCTGGGTAGTGGCTTTATAGGTGGCCGAGAAATCATAGACAGCTCCAACGCTGCAGACAAAGACATGCAGAACCGAACAACATCACCCGACAGTGCATGAAAGGGTATTGCTCTGCAAAAGTTTCAGATTCCAAGCGGACGCCAGGAAATTCTAATGTAAGGAATCTGCAGCTAGAAGTCTCTATCTGATAGCAGACACCAAAGAACACCCCTGCATCCGTCGCACCTGGGCTTTGGTGAAGAGGACCAAACGTGCACCAGTAGTAAAGTGCCCTCTTTTTGGCATGGTTACCCCCACTTTGTGCCTGCTATCAAGTGTGCTTAGACTGTCTCACTGGGATCCTGCTAACCAGGACCCCAGTGATTGTGCTCTTTCCCTCCAAATTTGGTTGCCTAGGACCTTTGTGCACTCCACAATTGGCATACTTATGCCCCCTTAGAAGTCCCCAGTATATGGTACTTGGGTACCCAGGACATTGGGACGCCAGGGGTCCCCCATGGCAGCCCAGACAAAATGCGTCTGCAGGCCTCCACTGCAGCAAGCATGACAAGGTGCATACACACTTTCACCACAGGTCACTGTCAGTCACCCCTATGGTAGGCCGTCCTAGCCCAGAGGACAGGCTGCAGGTCCCTGTGTGTGAGGGCACCCATGCATGTGTAGAGGTGCTGCTACGAACCCCAGTTCTATTGCACAGGACTTCGTAAGTGCGGGGAAGCCGTTTTACCCATGTACTGGACACAGATCACTACCTGTGTCCAGCTACATAATGTTAACTTGGAATCTGGACATGTTTGGTATCAAATATGTCGAAATCATGCCCCAATACGAATGCCAGTATTGGTTGTATGATTGCTTGTACTCTGGGGAGCTCCTCAGAGGACCCCCTCCTCGGTATCTCTCCTGCCAGTCTTCTAGGGACTTCCAGGCAGCTTGCGCTGCTGCCGCCCCTCAGACAGGTTTCTGCCCTCCTACTGCTTGACCAGCTCAAGCAGGGGAAGACTGAACAAAGGATTTCCTGTGGGAGAGGGGATGCAACACCCTCTCCCTTGAAAATAGGTGTTTAAAGACTGGGAGGGGTAGCCTCCCCCAAGCCAGTGGTTTGCTTTGAAGGGCACATTTGGTGCCCTCCTTGCATACACCGGATTGCACCAGTCCAGGGACCCCAGTTTCCTGCTCTGGCATGAAACTGAGCAAAGGAAAGGGGCGTGATCACCCCACTGTCCATCACCGCCCACAGGTGGTGCCCAGAGCTCCTCCAGGTGGCCACTTGAGTCTGCTAACTTGATGTGCAGAGGCCCCTGGGAGCATCTGAGTGGCCAGGTCAGGCAGGTGACGTCAGAGACCCCTCCTGAAAGATGGTCACGGTGCAAGGTAAACAAACCCCCTTTTAGGACGTTCGGCTGCGTGGATTTGCTCTCCTCTGGAACTGCGTGGATCCTGCATCCCAGGTGGTAGTCTGGAGTGGTCCCCTTGGTCCTCTCTGCCCGCTGTCCAACTTGGATGATGGTGAGTCCTTGCCTCTCCTTGTAGGAGAGTACCCCTGTGCACCACAGCTCTAGAAGCAACCAAGGCTTGTTATCTCCTGCTCCAAGGGATCTTCAGGCTCCGAGTAGCCCTGGCCTCCAGCACTTAATCCTGCCCAGGACAGTCTCCTCTCTGCTGCTTCAGTGACGTGAGATTCCTCTCCAGATCTGCTGACTGGGCCTCACTGAAACTTACTGGGACTGCTGCCAGTGGGTTGCCTGTGGGGACTGCAACTGCTTCGACTGGCTCTTCGGACTGCTGAGGGTCAGCCCAGACTGCTCCAAGAGTTGAGTGCCCTGGACATTGCTGGTCCTCTTCAGCTTTGCAACTCTTCTTTTGCTTTCTGTTGCATTTGCCAAGGTTTGTTGGTGGTTCTCCTAAACCACTGTCCATCTGCAACCCAACAACTGACGTGGGATACCATCTGCACCACTTCAAGGACTCCACAGCTGGTGGTCTTCTTCCCTCTTCGAACGGGATCTTCAGAAGGGAGGGTTGTGGCACCTGCTTAGACTGGACATTCCATTGTGGACTAGACTCTGTCCCTTTCTTTTTCAGGTCCTCTTCTTCCAGAATCCACCTTTGGTTTATTCTAGTCTGGTCCTGTTCTTGCACAATCCATTTTCCAAGTCGTCTTGTTAGTACTTGGGAAGACCAAGTACTTACCTCTGCTCTTCTGGTCGCTAGGGGTCACTTAGGTACTCACCTCTTGAGGTCCCTAGTTATTCCAGCTTCCCTCTAACGACTCCATATCCTTGGGTGGGGTCTTCACTTTGCATTCCACCATTTTAGCATATGGTTTGGTACTCCCCTAGGGCCCTAACTATTTTCACTAATTCTTACCAATGCTTGCTGTTTCTTGTGCCAATTCCTAATTATTACTGTGTGTTAAAAAAAAAAAAAACACACACATACACCAGGCCAGTTTTTTACAGCACCTACGTCCCCAAGTACCCCACGTTTGTTACCTGTTGGATTTCCCCAACTGGCTTCCTAGCCAGAGCCTGCAGCCTATTCTCACCGTAATGCATTGGGCCCCTATCAAGTACTACACCTCTGCACCCGGCTGCCCCAGTGCTGGCCAGTTGGTGTGGTTGTGCCCCTTGCCCAATACTAAAGTTAAGTCTCAGAGATTGGTCTTCTAAGTTGTCATACAGTACCTGTTTGCTGAACTTGTTTTTCCTCGCATAGGATAACACTGAAGAACCCTGAAATCGCACTGTGCACTTGCAAATGAAAATAATTTATGCTTAAAAACATGCTTACCTTGTGACGAAGTTCTTGGTTTGAAAGTGGAGATAAAAATACGTTTTGTTTTTCTACTTTGGTCTATGATTTATTCTTTGAGTGTGTGTCTCATTTATTGCTTCTGTGATTACAACAAATGATTAGCACTACCCTCCGATAAGCCTAACTGCTCGCCCACACTACCAAAAAATAGAGCATTAGTACTATCTACTTTTGCCTCTGCAAACTAGTTGGGGATCCACTGGACTCAGCACGATGTACTTCTTTTTAGTGCACTATATAGAGATCTAGCGTCCTACATCTGGCATTTAATTAGGGCATCAAACCTAGGATTTCTTCTAAGCTGCTCTTCACTATTCAGAAGATTCTTCAGTCTCTGTTTCTGAATATACACTTATATAATCCCCTACTCCACTTTCATGAGATATGGTTCATGGACTGTTAGTAAGAGAAGGTCAGAAAGTGAAATAATACACAATGGGTGGAGATCACGGTGATGGTCAGGAAAGGATACACAAGATGGGTGCAGCAGACAATTGCCCTCTGACGGAGAGGTGACTTCAAAGACTCCAATGGCTCTGATTTTATAAATTCCTAGAGGAAATAAAAAGAAGAGTCCTGGTTAGTCATCTCATTTTCTTTCTCTCCATCTCTACATCATAATATTGCTACTATATCCTGTTGATTATCTTGTTTTGCCTTTCTCCCCTCCCTTTTCCTTCCCTCCAGTCATGTCTTCCTTAACTCTCGATTGTTCTCTGATTCACTCTCACACATACTTCTAGGATTACTGCTTTCCTTATTCCTTACAGTTCAGAGGACAGTTTGGAAGGAAAAAACAGTTTGTAAAAATAAACAGCACAATCACTATAGTCAAAGGCTCTCACGAAATGGAGAAGCAAAAGTTACGTAACTTCAGAGGTTGGTTGTGATGAATAATCTTACTTCAAGGCAAATCTGAAATCTAATGTGATATTTCCAGTTGGAGACAGAGCAGATATGTTTAGAAAAGTTGATTAAGAGTGTCAGAAGTGACAAATCAGCCTTAATCTCTCCACATCACTCACATTAATAATAAAACTGTAATGAGTATAGAGAGCCAACATGTCGTGTTGAATGTCGACCAATTGGCTTTGCCAGCGTTTTTTCTTCACTGGCATAAACATGCCACCATGGTCACCAATGCATCTCATTCTCAATAATTGCGATGAAGTACGTTTTTAATTTACTCTTTCACTGTTCTAAAATGGTAGATTTATTAAAAATAAAAAGTAATTCAGAAAGAAATGGTGCATCTCATATTCAGTTGAAGGCACTTGTTATGATAACATAAGCCTCATAAAGCCAATATTTAGTTGAAAGCACAAAGTCTAGCAGCCAACAGTTTTCAACCCTGTATACCTCTGATTCAAACACACCAGAGCACCTGCGTATGGATCAGCTCTGGGTGGAGCTGCTACTGACAGCCACTGCTTTTCCCTCTCCCTTGACGTTACAGAAGTCCTATGGAAGGGGAGAGGGTTGACGAACGGTGGGGAGGTGGGCTCCTTTACACTCATTTCCTCAGAAAGCATAGAAGACAATCCTAGTAAACAGACGAAGCTCATGGCGGCTGACAGACTGCTGAACATAGGCATTACGGGGGAGAAAAGGCAGGCTCCATGGCTCAGCCTGCCTTCTGTCCCTCAATGTGCTCCAAAGAGGAGACACAAAGGAATACATGGCAGCAGAACACTCTGGGGTCCTCACACACCATCCCATAAACATGTAACTTCTGTATATCCATTCAACTCTGTCGATGGTTCTTGTTGAGCACACAACCTGGGCCCACTGAGTACATCCTTGGCTGCAGCAACCACCATACCGCTAGAATGACACCTGAGTTCCAAAATACAATGAATAAACCAAGTATTCCTCGACATGTGAATAAACACCAAAGTACCTCCTCCTTTGGAATAGCTCAGACCAGGAAATTCTGCAGGTCATATAGGCCAAAATGCATAGTGAAAGTGAGAAGGAACACCTAAGTGCCAGTGTGGCAAATTTCCATGACTGGCACATTGTGCGCCAGCGCAGTGGTAGCAGCCTTTGCTTTGGTGCAATGAGCATGCCAGGGTTGTTGCTTAGCTAGCCTATAGCCAATCTTTATGCATAGAATAATCCATGATGAACCATGATACCAGAAAATGCGTTACCAAAGGTAAATAACTTGTTCATCTGATATACTTCTAGCTGCAGATTCTTTACCTTTGATTAGATACCCAAGCCATATCCTCCAGGCGGTGGGCGGAGGACAATGTGTTTAGACTAGAAAGTCCTGCAGGACCTAATGTGCGAAAAGCCCATCCCTTTGGACCTGACTGTCCAGGCAGTAGTGTTTGGCAAGCATGTGCAGTGATGCCCATGTAGCTGTCTGGCAGAAGTCAGGGATTGGAACTCCACGACCTAATGCTGTGGTTGCAGCTTTCACCCTGATGGAATGGGCCCGCAAACCCATGGGAAGCTGCTTCTTAGCCAGGGCATAGCAGATCCTAATACAGAGAACGACCTAGCTTGAAGTGCTTCTGTACTGCCCGACCCTTCTTCGTACCCAAATACCCCACAAACAGTTGGTCGTCCACCTCTAACTCTTGTGTGGTCAAGGTAGAACGACAATGCCTTTTTTGGATCCAGCCGCTGGAGTTGCTCCTCTTTCTTAGAGGGATGTGGGGGAGCAAGAAGGTGGGCAAGGTGACAGTTTGACCCAGATGGAAAGGGGTCACCACATTAGGAAGGAAAGAGGCATCGGTGTGTAGAACAAACTTTTCTGGAAACACTGAGATATGGTGGCTTACATGATGATGCCTGTATCTCACTCACCCTCCGTGCAGTTGTTATTGATACTAAGGTGTCTTGAGGGTGAGCAGCCAGAGTGGACAATTATGCAAAGTCTTGAAAGCAGAGCACATGAGGTATCTGAGAACTAGACTGAGATCCCACTGAGGCATGACAAAGGGCATAGGGGGAAACATATTTATAAGCCCTTTAACAAACCTATTTACAATGGGGTAACTTGAAAAGACAGGGTTGATCAGGCAGTCACAGAATAGATGATAGAGCAGAGAGATAGCCATTCAGTGTCCCCAGAGAGCAACCCTGTTGGGCAAGAGAAAGAATGAAGAGAAGAATATCAGATAGAGAAAGAGAGAGGATAAAAAGACTGCTCTATAAAATATCTTACAAATCTTTGCCAACAGCAGGCGTACACCGTTATTTGTGGAGGAACACCTGGTTGTCAACATAACATTACAGACTTCGGGATGAAGGTCGAAGGCTTACAACGGCAGACGCTCAATATCCACGCATGACAGCGCAGAGTTGACCGGTTCAGGTGGAAGACCCTCCCCTGATGCTGCGACAGAAGATCCTCCCGAAGGGGCAGCCTGTTCGGAGGGTCAGTGCTTATTTTCAGAAGCTCAGGAGACCAAACTCTCTGTGCCCAATCAGGGAGCCACAAGAATCACTTGGGCACAGTTCTTGATAATTTTAAGCAGGGGTGATATGGGTGGAAAGGCGTACAAGAGGCCTGAGCTGCACTCGCAACAAAAAGCATCGCCTAGCAACTGCCGCGTTGGAAACTCCAACGCACAATACTGCTGACTATGCACGTTCTCTTTTGAGGCGAATAGATCTAACCCAGTGCTCTCTCCACTGCCGAAAGAGACCTTGTACCACCTCTGAATGGAGACCCCACTCGTGATCTGCTAGACATTGACGACTGAGTTAGTCCACCAAAGCATTAAGAGAACCTGCCAGGGGTTGAACCACCAGGGTTATGTCCTGCTGTTCCAGCCATGTCCAGAGACGTTGTACCTCTTGACAAAGAGTCCACAATCCCATCCTATCCTGCTTGTTGCAGTACTACATGGCAGTGGTGTTGTCCGAGAACACCTGCACTATCCGCCCCTTGATAGAGGATGATATGCCTTCAACGCTAGTTGGATCGCCCTGAGATCCAACATGTCTGAATTCCGCCAGAGACCAGAGTCCTCTGCTCTCCACCTCTCTCAGATGGCCGCCCCAACCCAGGAGTGACACAGCTGTGACTACTGTGAAGTCTGGTTGGGGAAGGGAGAGGAGTCTGCCTCTGACCCAATCGTGGATCATTAACCACCACTGCAGGTCCTCTGCAATTCCCTCTGAGATCTGAACCACATCGGAGAGATTTCCCTGATGCTGCTCCCACAGGAACTTCAAATCCCACTGCAGAGCCTGCATATGTCATCTGGCATGTTTTACCAACAGGATGCAGTCTCACTGAAAACCAGGACAGAAGCTGCAACATTGGTGTCATAGCCTGAATAACATGAACTCGCTCAGGAGAATAAGCCTGAAACTGCACTGTGCCCAGAATAGCTCCTATTCAAGAGAGCATCCAAGAGGGAGTTAGGTGTGACTTCGGCACGTTTATAATAAACCCCAGTAAATGCAGAAGACTTGCTGTAGGCTGAATGTGGGCGAAGACAGCCTCGGGTGAACCCGCCTTCAACAGCCATTCGCCGACGTAGAGGAAGACTGAAACCCTCTGACCTGTGCAGATGATCTGCTACCACTGCCACAACCTTGGTGGACACCCGAAGGGCGCTGGTAAGGCCAAATGGCAGTACGGTGAACTGAAAGTGTTCTTGGTCTACCCTGAACCGCAGGCCAGCAGGATGGGGGATATAAAAATATGCAACCTGCTACTCCGGTGCTTCCAACAAGTCTTGTAAGTATAGGGCAGACAATACCTGAGCCACAGTGAGCATCCTGAATGTCTCCTTTTTGAGAAAGAGATTTACAGAATATCCAGAATAGGGTAAAAACCCTTGTTCTTTTTGGGTATCAGAAACAGCAGGAATAACAACTACTGCCTACTTCCGATATCGGGACCATTTCTATTGCTTTCTTGGCCAAGAGAGCTATAACTTCCTCTCAGAGTAGTAACAAATGATCCTCCGCCAGTCGTTCGAATATTAGTGGAATGGGTAGAAGAAAGGATTGAAAAGGCAGGATATAGTCGTTCCTGATGATTGGCAGTACTCATGCACCTGATGTTATAGACTTCCAGTGGAGGAGATTGTGCATTCTCCCTCCAACTGGGCAAGCATGGTCCTGCAGATCCAAACTAGGGCTTTGAGGCTGCACCTGCAAGGGGCTGTGTGGCAGACAACTTCAGGCCTGCTGACCCTCTAGGTCTGAATAGACAGAGCCTATGTCCCCCAAACCTTGGGTTGGTTGGGCAGGACCTGGCATAGGGCCAGATGGTGGATGAGGAGTCACCGAGGGGCCCAAGGACTTGGCTGTAACTAGAGAGTCCTTAAAGTTCTCCAGCGCCGAGTCTGCCTCCTCGACAAACAAGCGAGTGCCATTGAAGGGCATGTTCACCAAATTTGCTTGGACATCCCCAGAAAAAAACAGATGTCCTCAACCAGGTGTGGTGCCATAAGGCCACTGTCGACGCAATGGCTCTGCCCAGCAAGTCAGTCATATCTAAGCCACAAGGGGTGATGAACTTGTCTGTCTCTCTCCAGTCTTTCACCACTTGGGGGAGTATGGCCCAGGCCTGCTCCAGGACCAGAGGCAGCACTTGCACAACCGTGTCCCAAAGGTAAGGGAGAACAAGGTGTTCACTGACTTCAGTGCTAGGCTGGTGGAAAAAAACAACTTCTTCCCAGGATGGTCCTGCTTCTTGGATTCGATATTCGGGGGAACAAAAGGTAATGCGCTGTGGGACGTGGAGGCTTGAACTACCAAGCTGTCATGAGTTGGGTGTTGGCTGAGAAAGCTAGGGTCGCCCAGAGCTGGGCGACTGAGGCGGGCAATTGTCCTATTTACAGGGACCCCTGTGCTGGGCTTGGATCAAGTTTCCAGCAGGATGTCTGTAGGAGGAGAGCTTAGTATATGGTGTACACCTATAGGTGAGGCACCTTGTGCTGAGTCCAGGCAACCTTTAGTGATAGTGTTGGTGGCTCTAGATAACCAGAGCTCTCATAGGGGTAGCTGTGGAGAGTAGACACGGCTTATCCAGGATGGTGTAAAGCGGTTGCAAATACCACAGAGGTCAGTCAGTGAAGTACACACAGGACAGAACCACACAGGTGTTAGAAAAACATGTAATATTTACTACATCACACACTCTAGGTGTAACTTTGGTATATCTCCCAACTGGAGATATAGTCATACAACAATACACTTAGCAAAAGGTAAGTAGGTAAGTAAAGGCATAAAATAACATGGGACCCTATTTGGGGTGGGAGGACAAAACATACAAAAAATGGGATGCCAAAACCACACCCAAACTACACCACCACTCAACAACCCTTAGGACTGGGGGAGTAGTAAGATCCCAAAAGTGAGCAGGTAGAATTCACCAGGCACCTGTGTGCAAAGTATAAATCTTCGGTCAGTGTCCATAGGATAACATGGGGAAGTCAAGGTCGGAGTTTGAATTTTAGGACCCTTCCCAGAGGACCCCAAGGAAATCCGTTGGGACAAAGGAGGTTGGATAGTGCCCGAATTCCCACTGAAGTCAATAGGGACCTCAGCTGTCCAGCTGCCAGGTCGATATTCCACTGAAAAGTCCATCCCCTGTAGGGAAACGTAACACCTCAACAGTTTAGGGTTTTCACCTTTCATCTGCTTATGCCATAAGAGGGGCTTGTGATCTGCTTGAGCACCATAAAATGCTTGAGCAATGAAGTGAGTGCCAAACAAGAATGGCCTCAACTTCTTCAAGGCCCTGCCCACAGAAAAGGCCTCCCTTTCAATAGCTAACCAATGCTTTTCTCTGGGGGTCAACCTTCTGCTGATAAAAGCCACAAGTTCATTCTGGTCCTCTGTAGGAAAATGCCACTGTTGGCACTGTTACCCCCTAATCTTTTGCCTTTTGTTGATGCCAGCTTTGATTGAAAGAGTGCTGGGACCCTGCTAACCAGGCCTCAGCACCAGTGCTCTTTCCCTAAAACTGTACTTTTGATCCAACAATTGGCACAGCCCTGGCACACAGTTAAGTCCCTTGTAAAAGGTACCCCTAGTACCAAGGGCCCTGTGACCAGGGAAGGTCTCTAAGGGCTGCAGCATGTATTATGCCACCCTGGGGACCTCTCACTCAGCACATGCACACTGCCTCACAGCTTGTGTGTGCTGGTGGGGAGAAAATGACTAAGTCGACATGGCACTCCCCTCAGAGTGCCATGTCCACAACAGACTGCCTGTGGCATAGGTAAGTAACCCCTCTAGCAGGCCTTACAGCCCTAAGGCAGGGTGCACTATACCACAGGTGAGGGCATAGCTGCATGAGCACTATACCCCTACAGTGTCTAAGTCAATTCTTAGACATTGAAAGTGCAGGGTAGCCATACTGAGGATATGGTCTGGAAGTTTGTCAAAAACGAACTCCACATTTCCATAAAGGCTACACTGAATACTGAGAAGTTTGGTATCAAATTTCTCAGCACAATAAACCCACACTGATGCCAGTATGGGATTTATTGAGAAATGCACACAGAGGGCATCATAGAGATTCCCCCTAATATTTTAACTAATCCTTTAGTGCAGGACTATGCCAGCCTCCCACTAAGACACGAGTTTCCAACCACATGGAGTGAAAGCCAGTGTGCTCCCGTGGCCAGAAACAAAGCATGCTCTGGGTAGAGGTGCTTCACACCCCCCCCTGCAGGAACTGTGACACCTGGTGGTGTGCCTCAAAGGCTCAGGCCTCTTGTTACAGTGCCCTAGGGTACTCCAGCTAGTGGAGATGCCCCCCACCCACCCCCCCGGACAAGTCCTCACATTTGGTGGCAAGTTTGGTGGGGAACTTAAGAAAAAGAAGGAGGAGTGACCACCTCAGCTGGGAAAACCCCTAAGGTGTCAAGAGTTGAGGTGAACCCCTCCTTGCAAAATCCTCCATCTTAGTTTGGAGGTCAGGGACCAATAGGGTTAGGTCTGTGTCCCCCTCCCCAAAGGGAGTGGACACCAGAATGGTGTAGTCACCCTCCCCTCTGACCCTTGTAACACCACTAAATCCAGGATTTAAGGGCTCCCCTGAACCTAGTTCATCAGATTCCTGGCGACCCCACAAGAAGGAAGAAGAAAGAAGAAGGACTGCTAAGCTGAAACCCCAGCAGAGAAGACGGAAGACTAAACCCGACTTGGCCCCAGCCATAGTGGCCTGTCTCCAGCTTCAACAGCCCTGCAAAAGAAAGTGATGCATCCTGTACGTTCAGCGACCTCTGAAAAGCCTTCAGAGCACTGCCTGCATTACAGAGGACAAAGAACTCCCGTGGACAGCTGCCCTGTCCAAGAAGAAACTTCATCTAAGAACTCCAGAACTGCCACGGATCCGTGAGTCCTTCCTACTCTGCACCAGACGCCCACGGTCAGAGTCCAGGTAGCCCAACCAACTAGAGCTGGTCCCCAGGTGATTCCGAGCAAAGGCCCACTCTGGGTTGACCCTCCAGTCTACCACAGAGACGCCAGCAGCCTGAATCCGGAGGACCCCCCCCCGACCGTGACAGAACCAGATGAAGATTCCCAAAGCCTGCACCCGCAAGCCCCCTGGCCTTGGGGAATCCGACCTTTGGTGCAGCAACGTCCCAGCAGACAGCCCCCATCCTTGTCCAGCCTTTGGTTTCCCAGAACCAAACCCTGCACTTCACCTGCAGCATTTTTGTGGTCCTCGGGGTCCCTCTATAGGAAAGCTTTGGGTGCCTGACGCTGTGTTTGCACCCTGCACCAGGCCATACCCGTGCCGCTGAGGGTGTGTGTTTGGTGCTGACATGTGGCCCCCCGTTGCTCCTCTAAAACCCACAGGTCTGTCCTCCAAAGACATGGGTACTTCCCTGCAGGCAGGCCTATTTCTGAGTGCCCCCAGTCTCTACAGGACCCCATATTAAATTTGACTCATCTTTGACCTCTGCACCCAGCTGGCCCCGTGTTGCTGGTGGTGGGTGTTTGGGGTTAACTTGAACCCCATCCTGTGGACATCTTAATTCCTGGAGACTGGGACTGTAAGTCCTCTACTTACCTTCAAATCGTACTAACTTTTCTTCTCTCCAGGACCTGTTTCTGAAAAATGCAATATGTCACCTTTTAAAACAGATTATTGCCATTTGTTCAAAAACTATATCTTGTCAATTCTAACCAAAGTGGTATTGATAAATATGCTGAATACTTATTTATTAATGTACTTACCTGCAACTTGAATCTTGTGGTTCTAGAAATAAATTAACAAAAGATATTTTTGATATATAAAAACCATTGGTCTGGAGTTAGTCTGAGTGTGGTTCCCTTATTGTTTGTGTGTACAACAAAGGCTTTGCACTACCCTCTGTTAAGCCTAACTGCTCGACTACACTACCACAAAAGAGACCATCAGTATTATCTACTTTAGTCTCTGATTAGCCTCTGGGGAACTCCTGGACTCTGTGCACACTATATCTCATTTTGATAGAGTATTTACAGAGCTAGCTTCCTACAGGGGGTCACAATGGAGCCATACCATTTTACAAATCTCCTGTAGTACCCAGTCAGACCTAAAAGGGCCCTGACCTGAGTCTAGATACGTGGAGCAACCCAATCCATAATGAGTTGGATTTTCCTCTGGAGGGGTTGAACTTGGCCTCCACCTACCAGGTGGCCCAAATAAACCACTTTACTCTGTTCTATCTGGCATTTCGTAGCCTCAATAGTGAGGCCTGCCTTTCTCAAGGCCTCAAGTACACTCCTGAGGTGGACAAGGTGCCCCTGTCAGTTGGAGCTAAAGAAAGCAATATCATCTAGATGTGCTGTGCTAAAGTCTTCCAGGCCTGCCATTGGAAAATGCTGTTTCAGGCTTGGAAGCATCAGTTAGCTTGATCTGCCAATAGCCTGCTGTCAGGTCAAAAGTGCTGAGGTACATGGAAGAAGACAGAGTATCAATGGGGGGAGGTCCAGGGTGTTCCTGGAGTCCCTCGACTGGGTTTCCTCCGGATCCTTTTTCAGCTCTGGGGGAGTTAGTTTTCTGGTTGTCCGATGCCAGCTCACCAGTACGCAGGGTATTGGCACGACTCGGCCACTAGAGGGCGCAATGCCACCAAACTTAGCACACTTGCGGGGTTTGTCATGGTGGTCATCGGTGTGTCATGGGGTCCGGCCAGTCAGTGAAGTCATCCTCACTGGCTAGTTGGTTCTTTCTTGGTTGTAGTGTGGTACCTTCACTCTGAAGGGAGGTCTCAGGCTACTGGTGAAGGCTGGAGGTCCTCAGGGTTTGTTGATGTCAGTCCAGTGGTCAACTCCTCTGCAGCAATTGTCGGGTCCTAGTGCAGCGGGCATGGTTTGGAGCCTTTTCTTGGGTAGCATGTCCAGAGTACTCCAGCTTTGGTTCTTCTTGATGCTGTCTTCTCTTCTTTCTTACAAATCCAATTTCTTGGTCTAGGGATGCCGACTAAATACTGAATTTAGAGGGCGTTTTAGTGGGAATCCTGGTAGTGTCCAATGGGACACTTACCTTTGGGTGGCTACACCCACTATAGTGACCAGTTCCTGTGGGAAGGGTCACTGTCTTAAACCTAATTGGCTATTTTCCTTCCATCCAAGATGGAAGAAAATGAAAGAGGGTCCACCTCGCAGGCAACACCTTAGGGGTAGTGCATGCCAGGTGGGGCCACTCCCCCTACCCTTTGTGAGGTTTCCCACCATTGCTCCCGCCAAAAGTGGGGGTTTGCAAAGGGAGATGCCAGGTGCATCTAGCAGCCGGCTGGGGTCGCGTTTCGAGGGAGGTAAGACCTTTGATGCTCACCGCCAAGGAAGTGCATATTCCTCAAATTGGAGACGCAGGGGTCTCCACCAAGGTTTGTATATTGGCTATCTGGAGGTGGCAGCTAGATAGGACCAATCAGCAACCATGCCAGGATAGTTTAGTTTTGCAGGGGGCACCTCTAAGGTGGCCCCTGGATACATTTAGAGATAAATCCAATATTGGCACCAGTTTGGATTTATCATTCATTGTTGTTTGATACCAAACAACCCAGGGTTCAGACTGGCCACTGTGTAGCTGGGGAACTCGTGTTCACCAGTGTCCAGCACATGTATTAAAATGGCTGGACACAGTGGGGGCATATTGCTCATGCAGCTATGCCCTCACATATAATATGGAGCACCCTGCCTTAGGGTTATAAGGACTGCCAGAGGGCTATCTTACCCATAATAAATGCAGTGCATGGTGGACAGGGCACACATACAGGGTGCCATGTTGAGTTTGTATTTTAGGTTTGCACCAGAGCACTCAGTCTGCAATGGCAGTGCTGGGTGCATCTGGATTCATGGCCCTAGAGGGTGGCACTATCAGTGCTTCTGCCCTCAGGGTCCTAACCCTAGTACCCCATCATGCCCTGGGCACATAGGTACCCACTTACTAGGGACTTATAGTGGTAGTTAAGAGTGTATCCAATTGTGCCAATGCATCACAACAGGTTTAGGGGAAGAGCTCTGACCCAGCAAACCTGGTTAGCAGGGGTCCGAGGCACTACAATTTCTAGGACACATCAACATGAGGCAAAAATAGGGGGGATAACCATGTAAAAAAGAGGCCCTCTCTCATAGAGGTGCCACTTTTATGCCCAGAAAGTGCCATTAGAGGAGGTCAAGGTCAATAGCCAATGAGCTACTTGTTTTCCTCCTGCCTTGTAAGTTCCTGGGAAGTGTGGCATAACTATCTGAGAGTGCTTTATTCTGCCCACTCCGAAGATTTTGGAACCACTCTACTGACATAAGGAGCTCGGTGGCTGTCTTAGAGATGTGGCTACTTGGGGGTAGGGTAGTGGAGGAAGCTACAAGCGCTTTGAAAAAACAGTTTGGCCAATGTCTTCCCCGACGTCCACCCAGGCACAAGAGCAATACCTCTTGTGCACGTTCACAATTTGCTCTCGAAACACAGCTTGCCCATTGAAGCTAATCTTTTGGGCTAACACCCCTTGTGGCTTCCTGGCAGGAGTAGGGTAACATTCCAACGGCAAGCCTCTATTGTTACCTGTCCTAGGAGTCGTTTACAGGTCTCCCCAGGTGTGCAGAAGGCTGCCTCGTGGCCAGCATCTGCAAATGGCCACGGACAAACTTGGGCAACAGAGTAGTAACTTTTTAAAAGTTGCATATAGGGAAAAAAAAAAAGGTACCTTAAATTCGACTTGGGCATCAAGTCCGGTTTAATATAATGAGTTGTTTGATACTTTAAAGTGCTAACTTTAGTAGTTGTAGGAGGCTGGCCCTCTATGTAGAGTGCAAAGCTAGGCACATTGTGCAGGGTGTCCAGGTAACCACGTTTGTTTACAGAGGTAAAAACTAGATTACCTAATGCTCTAATTTTTATGGTAGCTTGGTTGAGCAGTTAGGTCAATCTTGGAGAAGTGTTAAGCATCTGTTGTACTCACAGTATCAATCATACAACTCACGCATTCGAAGGAATATGTTGAGACCACTTTATAAAAATTCGTCGGATTTTTTTATAAATTTTAAGACCAATACTATCAAAATTGGTTAAGTACTTTTGAAGATATTAATTTTTGAAATATTAATAAATACAGTGTTTCTGTGCGTAATTATGCACCATAGGAATCAATAGGAAGACACCTTTAGTACTTCATAACTTCATAGAAAATTACACAGTTGCTTTACCAAGTTCCGCTTCTGCAGGTTAGTTGAGGTCGTCGGTGGGCATACTGTGCCAGCTGGAGAAGTTAGGGCAGGTCCCGATTCCGGCGGGAGCAGTGGTGACATGTCTCTTGGAGCTGGTGCAGGGCCACTGCGGGGTGACCACTTGGAAAAGGGCTGCTCTGGTCAAGTTGAAGGTAGTTCGTTGGGGTCCCCTTGGAGTGTTGAGGTGGCAAGGGACCCTTGGGGTACAGCAGGTTCTTCGCTGCAGGGCACTGGGTGGCCAGATGCAGAGCGAATTGGTGATCCAGGAGATGTGCACAAAGGTGCCCTTTAGAGCTGGAGGTAAGTCTTGTTAAGGGTCACTTGCAGGACAACAGGGGCACTCTGGAGGGCGGTCCGAGATGTTCCTGAAGTCCCTCAACTGGGGCTACCTCCTGGGTCAATTTTCAGCTCTGGGTGAGCTGGTTTTCTTGAAGTCCGACGTCAGCTGACCAGTACCCCGGGTACTGGTACAGTCGGGCCACTGGAGGGCACAGTGCCACCAAACTTGGCACACTTGCAAGGTTCGTCCTTGTGGTCATCTGTGTCTCATCAGGTCAGGCTGCGACTACCAGTTCAGGAGTTAGCGGCTGGTCAGTGAAGTGACCATCACTGGGTTGGTTGCTAATTCTAGCAGAGTGGCACCTCCACTCTGGAGGAAGGTCTTGGGCGACTGGCGAAGCCTGGAGGTCCTCTAGGTCTCTTGAGGTCAGTCCAGTTGTCCAGCAGCTCCTCAACGGCGACTGTCGGTTCCTGGGTGCAGCAGCCAGGGTTTGGCGTTTCTTCTTCGTGCAGAAGGTCCTGGGTTCTTGTGCCTTGGCTCTTCTTTGTGCTGGTCTTCTTTGTGTCCTTCAAATCTTATTTCTTGATCTAGGGTTGCCCACTAAGTACTGAATTTAGTAGGAACATGGTAGATTCCAATAGGACACTTACCTTGGGTAGCTACACCCACTATAGTGACCACTTCCTGTGGGAAGGGTCACTTTCCTAAACCTGATTGGCTATTTTCTTTACATCTAAGATGGAGGAAAATTAAATGGAGTGTCCACCTCGCAAGCAACATCTTAGGGGTGGTGCCTGCGAGGTGGGGCCATTCCTCCTACCCTTTGTGTGGTTTTCTACCTTTACTCCTGCCAACAGTAGGGGTTTGCAAAGGGGGGGGGGAGCCATCTGCTGCTAGCAGCAGCCCTGGGGGGCGAATTTCAAGGGTGGTTAGCCCTTTGAAGCTCACCGCCAGGGCAGTGCACATTCCTGAGGAAGGGGGTGTTAGCTCCTCCACCCAGAAAGGGCATTGACTTACAAACCAGAGAGACAGGGCTCTCCCCTAAGGATTGTATATTGGCTGTCTGGAGGTGGCATGCTAGTTAGTACCAGTCAGCAGCCATGCCAGGGTAGTTAGCTTTTGCAAGGGGCCCCTCAAAGGTGACCGATTGGTACACTTAGGGATACATCCAATACTGGCTCCAGTTTGGATTGATCATTCTGAGTTGTTTGTGGCAACCTAAACCTGCCACTCTGACTCCTCAAGGAAGACGTGATGAACAGATCATACTCCTTTTGATCAGTTATTCAGAGTCTCACACATGCCAAGGCAGAACAAGAGATGCAGAATGGATTTCTATGCATTTATTGAAGCAACCACATCCTATTATAAAAAGCATAAGCTGAGATAATTAGTCAGATGAAACATAATACAGTGATCATCGTTACAATCTGTGTAAAGAAGATAAACAACCCCACCATCTTTGTATGATCCTAAAAGCATAAAGATTCCTACTCATACCCTATGTCTAAAGCCTGAGAGCACAGCTGTGTTACCACTTCTGTCTGTCCCGATCTAAGGGAGGTACCCCGACCCCAAACCTCAAGAGGCTGACATGGGTCTGCTTGTTGTCTGGATGGCAATCCTACTGGGTAGCTAAAGAGTCAGCCATACACCAAGGGTTCCCTGAAATTCTATTTGATGCTGGAGTGGGGCAGGAAGAAAGACAGCTAGAAAAATAGAGCCCCCACCTTCAAACCTAGGTTCTAACTAAAGAATCCTTGATATCCAAAAGACTTATGAAAATATTCCTAATATATAGACTACAACAAATCTATTAGTGGTCATCCTTTTTTATTATACACATCAATTGATAATTGCAATCAAAACTTATTATAATACAGTACATCAATGAATTTCTGACAGAAACACTCCCCTTCCTATAAATTCAAATGTGTAACACTAATAAAACTCAAGTACACGATTCATACTCACACTTCACTCAATTCATAAAGAGTTGTAACGCCAAACAGGCATCATTGGATCAAAAGAAAAATCCCAATTAGTGTCTAATACATAGCATTCAGGAAAGGAGAATTGTTTTTAGGACTATTATTAAAGTCCAATGATCCTGTTATTTTCAAATCCACTATATGTGGGATGCAATGACAACAATACATAAAAACCATTCACAGAAATCAAAGTCACCAAGGTTATAATCCCAACTTGAAAGATTATTATTGAAATGCCAAGGTTTCCTATTGATAATGTCTAATGATCCTGTTATTTAAATCCAACAATGTAGGATACAATACAGCAATACATAAAGATCCTTCATGGAGTTCACAGTCACCAAAATTGTAATCTCAACTGAAGAGGCTATTACAGGAGTGCCGATATGCGTGGTGCAAAGTGGCTGGTCAGCCAGGCACCTTTCTCACGGAACATACAAGTAAATCAACTTCAAGGATAAAATCACAAGTGAGAGGAGGAATCTCCGTCACAACAATGATGTTAAGTCATTGTTACGCTCTGTTTCAAGTAAATGCTAGGTCCAGGATGTTTAAAACCAGACAAATTACTTGGCAGTCCAGCCGTTTCTAAAGGCACAGAGCGTCCTGACACAGGGCCTAAGACCCCAATCTGTCCTGCTTATTGCAGTCGTGCTGTCCGTGCACCTGCACCATTCCTCCTCTGATGGTGGGTAAGAAGGCCCTCTACTACAACAAAATGATGTTGAGTATAGTCTCCGCCAGAGACCGGATGACTCATCTTCACCTTTCCTAGACAGCGTCTTCAACCCAGTAGTGATCTATCCGTGACCACTGTCCACTATAAGTGTGGAAAGGAGATGGGTTTGCCACTGATCCAACCATGGGCAAATGGCCACCACAGCTAGTATCATACAGTCTCCTACGAAATCTGGATACAATATGACAGATTCCCATGATGCTGTGCCAAATGGGAGTTGAGGTCCCACTGCAGGGTCTGCATGTGCCATCTAGTACAGCTAGCCAGCAGGATAAAGGAGGCCAACAACCCCAGGATCCATCAGCACTGAGATTCAGGACCAGCCTGAATGTCAGGGAGACTCTATTCCGGGGGAAAGGCACAAACGTACTGCATCCAGAATATATATAATAAACAGGCAAGCCAGAGAAGTTGTCAGGTGTGACTTCTATTTGCTGACAGTGAACCTCAACAATGTTAAGAGGTTTACCATCATCTGGAGATAGTTGACGACTGCTTGGGGCAAGCCTATCTTCAGCAACCAAGTGTCGAGGTAGGTGAAGGTGTGCTGCGACAAACACCATCCCTTTTGGAGACACTCATGGGATACTGGTGAGGCCAAAGGGGGAGAATTAACTGAAAATTCTACTGGACCACTGTGCACCGCAGGTAGCTTCTGTGGGCCTAAAGGATGGGGGATATGGAAATAAGTGAAGTATTCATAAAATATATTTAGTTCTTTCACACTCTAGGTCATCAACTTTGAAACACAAGGTTCAGGTCAACACTGAACTGAAACATGGAGTTAAGTATTGATGGAGATTGCCACTCTTGAAACGCCAAGGCTTGGAGGATCTGAGAGGATGACCATGTAAAAGGAAAAGACAATATTACTAAAAATGCCATCAATTCTGCGTGGGTTGGTGAAGGCAAAGGTTTTTATATTTATAAGGAACTGTCATTAGGTCCCTTTGTGTTATCAATAGATTGGGTACTCAGCGATTCAGTGCTAGTACCAAAAATGCTTCAAATACCATAAATTTAAGGCTTTTAGTGGTACGGAGAATGAAACCTGCTTCACAGTGGCCAAGCCCCCTTCCTTGTGCATACGCATGCCCTCTATAACCCCTGTCACAAAAATAGAAGTCAACTGGTCTGTGTTTTGACCAGTGCCTATGATGCTAGTGGGACATCACAGATAATGTAAAAGTGGTGTCTCTTTTCTTCCCTACAGGAGAAAGTCTCAAAAGTACAATTATGGCAGAAGAGTGTAGGAGTTCACAAAGTCACCTTCCATATGTCTCAGATAGGTAGTCTGTGTTTAGACACTGGATTGGGTAAGGGCTCATGCAGAACATAGCAATGGACAAAGTCATACCAGGCAGCAGTGGCCACGGCACCTGCTTGGCCCTGGTTATTGCCTCCAGAAGTCACAGTTAATTATTATAATGAAGGTTTCTAACTCAGTAACTGCCACGCTTAAAACAAAATAAATAATAATAAAAATTAAAAAATGATCTAAGTGAAGGGCACCCTTCTCAAATTAATGTGTTCCAAACATTAACTTTAATTTTTCAAACAATAATTTCAACATTATTATTTTGTATTGCTCTCAACAACAGATTTATATGGTAAACATAACTTTAATTCTATGGGTTAAAGAATCATTCATTTCTTCAGCACAACCTTTTTCTGCTAGCTATGGGCCTGATTTAGATGATTTAATACAGGGCGTACCGGTTACTTCATCGCAACGGCGACTGATATGCGTCTGCCAAAATCTAAATCTTATTCTATTCTACGGGATTTAGATTTCAGCGCTCTGGATATCAGACACCGCTGTGATGGAGTAACTCATCCGCCAATTCGAAATCAGGCCCTAATTTTCCTAAGAAACCCAAATGAGACATTCAGGCATTTAACTAATGGCAATGTCAAGCATTTCTCCCTTGAATTTCCTCATCTTTCTATGATAATTTGTTGTTAAATATAAGGCTTATGTTCTTTTAACTGTAATCCTGCATGTCTTCATAGGGTTATAGCACAGACTAATACAAAGGCTCTATGGTTTGATAGTCTTATGAAAACATTGTGTGACTGTTGGAAATGGCCCTTTTTGCAGGATTATCCCCAAACGGTTTGGCTGTGACCTCCTGTTTTTGATTGTGTGCTGCATTTTGTTTTTGCAAATTTTGGGACTGTCATGAGGTTATTTTAGCATTTACACAGGTATGTTATTTAGCTCTGGGTCTGAAGGCTGTGCCCCCTTACCTAGTTACATTTCTCTTTTCTTCTTTTTATTATTTTAGCACAGCTTCATTTTAGTGGAGATGTTTTTATTCTTTTTACAGTTGTCCTTCCATGCAGAATCTGTAATTCATTTCTCTGCACAATATTTTCATCATGTACCTCAACCCAAGGCTGTACAGAGTATTGCTGGTCCAAAGAGAACATTGTCTACCCTACACAGAAAATATATGTTGTCACATCAAAGCAGTTCTTATAACAGCACATATATTATTCTAAAACATCACACTGCCCACAACACCTTAGAGGGGACGTTCCAGCTAGCTTGCCATATCATGTTCCATGTTGTCGCAATTTCTGCTGAAACCCATTGGTTCCTTTTTGTCTATGTGGGAGGTCTCCCAGCAGACTAATAAACATCTTCTTTACTGCTCAACACAGGTATGGGGATTGCACTTCCTTACCAGGACTGGATGGGTGGATTAGGACTACCACTGCTATTTGCTCTCATGTAGAAACGTAGTAGTGTAGGTAGGGATTTTAGATACACTATTGTGACAATCTGGTGGGACTGTTTGTGTTACACTTTCTTGGTCACCGCTGTAATAATGATTTGTTTCATTATCCTCAATCGCAATTCATGCCTTTTTACGTAGAACACAGTTGCGTCAATAAATGTATTGAACCAAATCCTGCTTCTGTTTGTCTTTGCATGTATGAGACATTTGTAGCTGAGCAAAAGGGGTAAGATCTGTTCCGCCACGACTTTCCAGTGGAGTCGGAGTGTCATGCAACAGGCTGCCACAAATCACCTTTACCTGTGGTACTTGTGAGGTGCTGCTAGCTAGCCGAAAATGGTTAGCCCAACAGCTGTCACATGGAGTGAGATCAGACTCAGTCCCCCAAACTCGCTGGTGCTGCCTCACAAAATCCAGCTGTCTCTGTACTACAACAGGAGTCCTACAACAATTGTACAACTGCTTGCCAGTGCTCCCTGTCTAAATTGTAATGGTTTATCTATGATTGGCATATTAAGTTTACTAGTAAGTCCCTAGTATAGTGTACCATGGATGCCAAGGGCCTGTAAACTAAATGCTATTAGTAGGTCTGCAGAACTGATTGTACCACCCACAGGTGTAGCCCTGTAAATATGTCTCAGACCTGCCACTGCAGTGTCTGCGTGGGCAGTTTTTAACTGCCATTTCGGCCTGGCAAGTGCACCCACCTGCCAGGCCGAAACCTTCCCTTTAATTACATCTGAGTCACCCCTAAGGTAGGCCCAAGGCAGCCCCATGGGCAGGGTACAGTGTATTTAAAAGGTGGGACATGTACTTATGTGTTTTACATATCCTGATAGTGAAGTACTGGAAAATTTGTTTTTCACTATGACAAGTCCTGTCTCTCCCACAGGGTAACATGGGGATTGCCTTGAAATATCTTTTAAGTGTAATTTCCTATTGGGAGCAGATAGAGATGTAGAGGTTGGGGTCTCTGAACTCACAATTGAAAAATACAGCTTTTGGTAAAGTTGATTTTTGAATTGTAAGTTTGAAAATGCCACTTGTAAATGGGCATTTTCTTGCTTAGCCGTTCTGTGCCTCTGCCTGTCTGCTGAATAAACGTCTGGGTTGGGCTGTTTGTGCATTCACTCTAGACAGTCACACAAAGGGAGCTGAGGTGTGCCCTGCATTTCCTGATGGCCCATCACTAGGCTGGTGGTCTTCAGAGCTAGAGTAGTGGAGGAGCTGAATGAATAGGGCTGTACCTGTCCTTACACAAACCAGTCTCCAACTGCCTGGAGTGTGTCTGGACCCATGGCAGGAAATGACATGGTCTTGTGCACTACAAAGTCTTCTCTTTGAAGTTTGCCTGCTTCAAAAACAGAAATGGGTATAAGTACTGGACCTCTGATACCACATAGTTAGAATCCTTATGGACTGAGGACACTCTGTCAGGAAGAGCTGGATGCTGTAGGAGGGACTGCTGTTCTGCCTGTTGCTCTGCTGGCCTGCTGATGGCTGCTTGTGTCCTGGGAGTGAAAGGACTGGACTTTGTTTTCTACATCTGGCTTCCAAAGGTTCTCCAAGAGCTTGGACTGAGCTTGCCTTCTGTTCAGAAGTCTCAGTGACATCAAAGACTTCATCTGCCAGCACCTGGCCTTTTCTTGCTGAGACTCCTGACTTGCCAAGTGTGCCAAATCCAGTTGCTGAGCCCTAGGGAGTGAGTTCTGGTACAACCAAGAAGAAACCAAGCACACTGACTCCAGAGTGACTTTGGAGCCGGTGCTGCTGTCCGACTCAGCGCCGCTGCCTGCACTGGAGCCATGGTCCCCGCTAAATGCAACAACCGCGACCGACACCACAGGCCGATGCCGTCGCAGCGCCTCTCAAGTCCTGCCACAGCATGAGTCCAGAGCACTGTGTCATCCATTGTCCGTGACACCCACCTCCAACTACGCGCAGCACCTGCTGCCCTTTGGTGTAAGCGTGACACTGTGAAGTTGACACCTTGACCTGATGGATTCATCGACCCTGCCGGGCTGCAAAGAACCAATGCTTTGCCAACGACTCCACATCACCTCCCCTGCAACTGCAAGGAACCGACTCCTCCCCTCCCTAGCAGCAAGGAACCAATGCCTCACCTCCCCGGAAGCAGTAAGGAGAACCAACGCAGTACCGGTTCCAGTGATGCTTCACCTCCCCAACTTCATGCAACATCCTTGTTTCCTCATCGTTTTCCAAGGTACTGTACTTGGGGTCTGTGTGACTCAGTGACTGGCCCGCACTCTCTCACGAGTGGTGCGGACTGTGGAAAACTACTTTGTTAAGATGCAGTGATAGCCTCAGTTAGAGCTATTGTGTTTCTAAGCGCATTACTAAGATTTAACCTTTCAAAATTGGTATCTTTACTTGTGCATGTTGGATTTTTGAGGATTTGGTCTTGTTTTACTCAGATAAATATTGGCTATTTTTCTAAACTGGTGTGGAGTACTTTTGGGTTGTTTTCTCTGTGTTAGTGTGCGGGTGTACAAATAAATACTTTACTCATTGTCTCGGAAATAAGCATGACTGCTTGAGCCAAGCTACCAAAGGGGTGAGCAGGGGTTACCTTAGCTGTATGACTTCCTTACCCTGACTAGAGTGAGGGTCACTACTTAGGGTGCAAGCCACTGCCAACTAGATACCCCATTTCTAACAGACATACATGTAATAGTGTAATTTTCTTTGAGATTTGGTTCTACCTCACTACTAACAAAATAACCTAACAAGAAGGGACCCTTAAGGCAAAAAATACAAGATAATACATGATTCCTAATGCTAGGCTTATTGTAAGGAAATGCCTCCTTGGCATGGTTACCCCCTAACTTTTTGCCTTTGCTGATGCCAAGTTATGATTTGAAAGTGTGCTGGGACCCTGCTAACCAGGCCCCAGTACCAGTGTTCTTTCCCTAAACCCTAAACTGTACCTTTGTCTCCACAATTGGCACAGCCCTGGAACTCAGGTAAGTCCCTTGTAACTGGTACCCCTGGTACCAAGGGCCCTGATGCCACGGAAGGTCTCTAAGTTGCGGCAGCATGTCTTATGCCACCCTGGAGACCCCTCACTCAGCACATGCACACTGCCTCACAGCTTGTGTGTGCTGGTGGGGAGAAAATGACTAAGTCGACATAGCACTCCCCTCAAAGTGCCATGCCAACCTCACACTGCCTGTGGCATAGATAAGTCACCCCTCTAGCAGGCCTTACTGCCCTAAGGCAGGGTGCACTATACCACAGGTGAGGGCATATGTGCATGAGCACTATGCCCCTACAGTGTCTAAGCAATGCAGGGTAGCCATAAGAGTATATGGTCTCGGAGTTTGTCAAACACAAACTCCACAGTTCCATAATGGCCACACTGAAATCTGGGAAGTTTGGTATCAAACTTCTCAGCACAATAAATGCACACGGATGCCAGTGTGAAATGTATTGTAACATACACCCAGAGGGCATCTTAGAGATGCCCCCTGAATACCAATCCGACTTCTAGTGCAGGCTGACTAGTTTTTGCCAGCCTGGCACACACCAGACATGTTGCTGGCCACATGGGGAGAGTGCCTTTGTCACTCTGTGGCCAGGAACAAAGCCTGTACTGGGTGGAGGTGCTTTCACCTCCCCCTGCAGGAACTGTAACACCTGGCAGTGAGCCTCAAAGGCTCACCCCTTTTGTTACAGCGCCCCAGGGCATCCCAGCTAGTGGAGATGCCCGCCCCTCTGGCCACTGCCCCCACTTTTGGTGGCAAGGCAGGAGGAGATAATGAGAAAAACAAGGAGGAGTCATCCACCAGTCAGGACAGCCCCTAAGGTGTCCTGAGCTGAGGTGACCTCTGCCTTGAGAAATCCTCCATCTTGAGTTTGGAGGATTCCCCCAATAGGATTAGGGATGTGCTCCCCTCCCCACAGGTAGGAGGCATGAAGAGGGTGTGGCCACCCTCAAGGACAGTAGCCATTGGCTACAGCCCTGCCAGACCTAAACACACCCCTAAATTCAGTATTTAGGGGCACCCCAGAACCTAGGAAACTAGATTCCGGCAACCTGAACTAAAGAAGAAGGAATGCTGACCTACAAGCCTGCAGAGACGAGGGACGACAACAACTGCTTTGGCCCCAGCCCTACCGGCCTGTCTTCAGAGTCGAAAACCTGCAACCAGCGACGCATCCAACAGGGACCAGTGAACTTTGAAGCCTCAGAGGACTGCCCTGACCCCCAGGACCAAGAAACTCCTGTGAGCAGCGGCTCTGCTCAACAATCTGCAACAAACTTGCAACTTTTCAACAACTTTAAAGACTTCACGTTTCCCGCTGGAAGCGTGAGACTCGACACTCTGCACCAGATGCCCCCAGCTCGACCTGCAGAAAACCAACACCTCAGGGAGGACTCCCCGGCGACTGCGAGCCCGTGAGTAGCCAGAGAAGACCCGCCTGAGCCCCCACAGCGACGCCTGCAGAGAGAATCCAGAGGCTCCCCCTGACCGCGAATGCCTGTAAAAAGGGACCCGACGCCTGGAACCAACACTGCAACTGCAGCCCCCAGGACCTGAAGGAACCGAACCTCAGTGCAGGAGCGACCCCCAGGCGACCCTCTGCCTTGCCCAGGTGGCGGCTGTCCCAAGAAGTTCCGCTGTGCCTGCCTACACCGCTAGAGTGACCCTCCATTATTTTCAACCTAAAACCTGATGCCTGCTTTGCCCACTGCACCCGGCCGCCCCTCTGCCGCTGAGGGTGTACTTTGTGTCCCTTCTCGTGTCCCCCCCGGTGCTCTACAAAACCCACCTGGTCTGCCCCCGAGGACGTGGGTACTTACCTGTTCGCAGACTGGAACCGGAGCACCCCTGTTCCTCATAGGTACCTACGTGTTTTGGGCACCTCTTTGACCTCTGCACCTGACCGGCCCTGAGCTGCTGGTGTGGTAATTTTGGGGTTGCCTTGAACCCCCAATGGTGGGCTGCCTATGCCCCAAACTTGAGACTTGTAAGTGTTTTACTTACCTCCAAAACTAGCCTTTACTTACCTCCCCCAGGAACTGTTGATTTTTGCACTGGGTCCACTTTTAAAATAGCTTATTGCCATTTTTACAAAGACTGTACATGATATTGCTTTTATTCAAAGTTCCTAAAGTATCTAAGTGAAGTACCTTGCATTTAAAGTGTTGAATGTAAATCTTGAACCTGTGGTTCTTAAAATAAACTAAGAAAATATATTTTTCAATATAAAAACCTATTGGCCTGGAGTAAGTATTTGAGTGTGTGCTCCTCATTTATTGCCTGTGTATGTACAACAAATGCTTAACACTACCCTCTGATAAGCCTACTGCTCGACCAGACTACCTCAAAATAGAGCATTAGAATTATCTAAGTTTGCCACTATCAACCTCTAAGGGAAACCCTTGGACTCTGTGCATACTATTCCTTACTTTGAAATAGTATATACAGAGCCAACTTCCTACACTTATTATGCCACAATTTTAAGACTGAAAGAAAAATGGCACATTGTGAGTAGAATTGAAGGAAACACAATTTTACGCCATTATTTGGCAAACTAGCCACATTAAAGGTAATGTCATGACATAAACAGAATAACAGAAGTAAATACTGAACTGTGGAAAGAATGTGTATTGACTGTTAATGTGGAAGATTTCTGGATTTAAAACCTCCTTATTGTTCAATAAAAGCGTTCAGAACAAAAAGATAAGCAACTATACATATGGAAAACAACGAAGAACAATGTGCAAAACTACACTAGCAAAAAGGGAAACAAGAAAATTGTAGTGGGGATCTTCACCGCAAAGCAGTAAGGCGACCTGTAGAGGGTGAGACCCAGTGATCCTCTACTCATACCCTGGGATAAAAATGCAAAACAAGAACAGTACCCAACAGCAGGTCCTTCAATGGTTAATGATCATTGTCTAATAGCAAAGGGAAAAAATTCACATGGATTACTTCATGAGGGATTTTCAAGTCTCACAAAGACAAATGCTAGAAGACATCATGTGATGATGTACATTGTTACCACCAACACTCTGAGATACTATTTTTTCACAACACACTCATAATTAATGCTTCTTCTCTTACCATCATTTGAGCTATCAGTTCTGCTTTACGCGAGAAGTTGAAAAAGCTGGACTGCATGCTATTGCAGATGGCCATAGCGATCATACAGATGCTCCTTATAAGACACAATTTCAAAGTCAGGTCCTAAATTTAAGCATATAAAATTAAATTAAAACACCCATGTGTAAAAATAGAAACTCATCAAAAGGTATAACAGATTAACATTTTCAAGATCAAATTACATCAAAGAGGAGTTGATTGTAAAACTAGTTCTGCATCTCAGTGATCTTCACTGAAGTCATGTATATTATAACTTGCCTGTACATCTGATTCCAGAATGTTTTTAAATATCCATATAAAATTACAATAAATGATAAAAGAAAAGCTAGACATGTAAATGCATAACCATGCACTTCAACCTAGGTTTTCCAGTTTAAAATGTTTTCTTCTATGTAAAGTACAAGTTACTTACCTTCGGTAACGAAATATCTGGTAGAGACATATTGTAGTTGCAGATTTGTTACCTTAGAATTTCCCCCAGGCGTTAGACTGGATCCAGAGATTTTTCTTACAGCAATACCCTTGCGTGTCGGTAGGTGGCGTTGGTCGACTCCGTGGGCGTCAGTCACCGTGATGATGTTGGGAGTAGTACATAGACGTCGCCTTCGCGCAGCAACGTCAGTTTCTTTTAACTTTCCACGCCAAAGCGCAGACCCGCTAATAACACAGATTGGTGCGCCAGAGCTAAGGACCTGTAGGGGGAATCCCTGTCCCTAGAAATCAGTTTGCAAGCGGGGAGGATGGGTGGGCGCTAAGGAATCTGCAACTAGAATATGTCTCTACCAGATATTTTCATTACTGAAGGTAAGTAACTTGTACATCTGATAGAGACTTCTAGTTGCAGATTCCTTACCTTAGAATAGATACCCAATCAATGCCATCCTCGGTGGTGGGCTGCGAACCAAGATCATACTAGGAAGTCCTGCAGGACCAAACGACCAAAGTAGCCGTCCCGACGGACCTGACTGTCCAGGCAGTAGTGTTTAGCAAACATGTGCAGGGACCGCCACATAGCTGCCTGGCAGATATCCAGGACAGGACCTCTGCGTGCTAACGCAGTGGAAGCAGCAGTTGCTCTGGTGGAATGAGCACGCAAGGGTACAGAAGGTTGCTTCTTGGTCAAAATGTAGCACATTTTAATGCAAAGAACCACCCATTGAGAGATGGTACGTTTTTGCTCCGCCTTCCCTTTTTTCACTCCCACATACCCGACAAAGAGTTGATCATCCACCCGGAAATCTTTAGTATGATTAAGATAGAACGCCAATGCTCTTTTTGAGTCCAGACGGTGGAGTCTCTCCTCCTCATGAGAAGGATGTGGGGGTGCGTAGAAAGTAGGCAGGGTGATGGACTAGCGTACATGAAAAGGCATAACCACCTTTGGAAGGAAGGAAGCTTTAGTGCGCAACACCACTTTGTCAGGGTGCAGAGACAAGTATGGAGGTTTAAATGAAGGGCTTGAAGCTCACTCACCCTGCGAGCAGAAGTGATGGAAACAAGAAAGACAGTTTTGAGGGTGAGGACCCGTAAGGGACAATTGTGCATCGGCTCAAAGGGAGTACACATTAAATAAGTAAGGACAAGATTGAGGTCCGACTGAGGCATGATCAATGGAGTGGAAGGAAACAAATGGGTGAGGCCTTTTAGGAATCTACTCAATAGGAAAAAGTGAGGGCTAATGAGGTAACCTAAGGAAGGCCAAAAAGGCACATAAATACCCTTTAAGGGTGCCCAAAGAAAAGCCCTGCTGGGCCAAAGAAAGAATTAACAGAAGAACATCGTATAGAGGGGCAGAGAGGGGATCAACATACTTGTTGGTACACCATGCCACAAATATATTCCAATGACAGGCGTATACAATTTTGGTGGAGGGACGCCTGGCTGCCAAGATAACATGGCAGACTTCAGGTTGAAGATCAAAAGTCGTCAACTGTTGCCGCTCAGTCTCCACGCATGAGGGCAGAGGTTGGACAGGTTCAGATGGAAAACCGTCCCCTGTTGCTGTGACAGAAGATCTGCCCGAAGAGGCAGTCTGAATGGAGGATCGATGGACAGGCTCAATAGCTCTGGATACCAGACTCTCCGTGCCCAGTCCAGAGCCACCAAAATGACTTGGGCCCGGTTGTTCCTGATCTTCTTGAGAGCTCTGGGCAGAAGATGGGATAGGCGTAAATGAGGCTGGAGTTCCACTCAAGATTAAAAGTGTCTCCGAGCGAGTGCCGCCTTGGAAACTCCAACATGCAAAGCAGCAGACACGGCGCGTTCTCTGAGGAGGCGAACAGATCTAACCAAGGCTCTCCCTACTGCTGAAAGAGATCTTGCGCCACCTCCGGATAGAGAAGCCATTTGTGATCGGCTGTGCATCAACGGATGAGTTTGTCTGCTCTGGCATTGATAGAACCTGCCAGATGCTGAACCACCAGGGTAATGCAAGAAAACAGAGGGATGGGGAGGGTTAATGGTCCAGTGTAAGACCTCCCAATGAATACGTAAATAAAGACAAATACACTGTTCCAATTGAAGGAGAGGATACTCAAGGGGGATCCTAATCTTTAGGAGCAGAAGCCTCACACACCCGTGAGGGTGTCATGCTTCATCATCGGCATTGCTCCTCGTCAGACTGGCGCTGCAATATCTGACGGGCACCACCCCAAATGGGGTGGCTCTTTGCCGGAGTTCTTAATTGATGAAGATGCCACAGCCCTACATAAGAGTGTGGGGAAAGGAAATCAAACAAAAAAGGGTTAAGATTGACTCTCTAAAACCGAAGAGAATAATCCATTTATTAATCAGCACGGAAATTAGAGGCCAAGATAAAAAAAAAAAAAACGAGGTATAATCAAAAGAGTGAAACAGAGGCAATGCTCAATCACTCTATCGTAGAAGAGAAGAAGAACAGAGGGTGGAGAATTTCTAGGCCAACCCTCATCAGGGTCAACATGTTTCACGTCGCTAGTGGCCCATGAGGGTCCGGTGACGCTTCTTCAGGACCAGTTAACTATATGTATCTCCTATTCAAAAAAATCACATGGATAAATACACACAAAAATAGTGAGTACAAGCGTATCCAGTCACTTATACTAGTATTGGGAGGAACATTTAGTCCTATCTTTCTCCCATCCCCATTTTAGGAACGAGCTACATGGGATAACATGGACCAATCGTCAGGAGTGAGACTAATTGTCAAACGGTGCTCCTAACTGCGTGCGACCTACCCGCGTCCGTGTTTCCCGAAGGGTAATGCTCTGATTTTCCAGCCATGTCCAGAGGCATAGAGCCTCCTGACAAAGGGTCCAGGACCCTACTCACCCCCGTTTGTTGCAGTACCACATGGCGGTAGTATTGTCCGTGAACACCTGCACTACTTTCCCTTTGAGAGAGGGAAGAAATACTTTCAACGCAAGCCTGATTGCCCGGAGCTCCAGAAGGCTGACATGGAGCCCAGACTCCGCCAGAGGCCTCTGATCTCTACCTCTCCCAGATGCCCCCCGAACCCAGAAGTGACGCATCTGTCATTATAGATAGATCTGGTTGGGAAGGGAGAGGGATCTGCCATGGACCCAAAGCGGATTTGAAAACCATCACTGCAGGTCTTTTGCAGTCCCCTCTGAGATCTGGACCATGTCAGAGAGATTCCCCCTGCTGCTGCGCCCACTGGAACTTCAGGTCCCACTGCAGAGCCTGCATATGCCATCTGGAATGAGTCACTAGTAGAAACATATTCTAGTTGCAGATTCCTTACCATAGAATTTCCCCCAGGTGTCAGACTGGATCTGGAGATCATACTAGCAGGATACAGGAGTCCATGATACCATGAGGCCCAGCAGCCTCAGTCAGTCTCACTGAAACCCAAGACAGAGGCTGAAAGATCGGAATCATAGCCTGCATATCTTGGACACACTTTTTGGGAGGATTAGCCCAAAACTACACTGTGTCCAGAACAGTTAAGATGAAGGGGAGCGTCTGAGAGTGAGTCGGGTGTGACTTCGTCACGTTTATAGTGAACCCCAGCGTGTGCAGGAGGTTCGCCATAGTCTGAAGGTGGGAGATGACTTTCTGGAGCGAGTCCGCCTTCAACAGCCAGTCGTCGAGGTAGGAGACGACTGATATACCCCTAGCCTGTGCATATGAGCTGCAACCGCCGCCAACACTTTTGTGAACAACCGAGGGGCGCTGGTAAGGCCGAAGGGGAGCATGGTAAATTGAAAGTGCTCATGACCTACCACGAATCGTCGGTAACGTCTGTGGGCAGGCAGGATGGGGATGTGGAAATAAGCGTCCTGCACGTCCAAAGCTACCATCCAATCTCCTGGGTCCAAGGCAGACAGAACCTGAGCCAGGGTGAGCATTTTGAATTTCTCCTTCTTGAGGAAGTAGTTTAGGTCTCGAAGGTCTAGGATAGGACGCAAGTCCTTGTCCTTTTTCGGCACCATAAATTAGTGGGACTAACAACCACGGCCTACTTCGGGCACAGGGACCTTCTCTATACCTCCCTTGGCCAAGTGAGCTGCGACTTCCTGGCGGAGAAGTGCCAAATGATCCTCGAAGGTGACTGAAGGATGGAGGCATGGCTGGTGGAGCAGATTCGAAAGGGAGGGAACAGCCCTTTCAAACGACCTGCAAAACCCACCTGTCCGTAGTGATGGATTCCCAGTGGGCCAGGTGATGGCGAATCCTGCTGCCAACTAGATGGGAGTGAGGGGACGGACCAGGAGGGTTTGGAGGCTGCAGCGGGGGCAGAGGTGGACTGGGGAGACCTCTGGTTCCCTGTCCCACACGGGATTCCGCATCCCCGGCCACACAGAGGACGCGACAGGGAGCCTCTTCCGTGGCCACGAAATAGGCGAAAAGCAGACTGCGGGGGCGAGGGGCAGAGGAAAGACCAAGGGACTGAGCCATAGCTCAGGAATCCTTGAATCTCTCCAAGGCCGAGCCCGCTTTGTCTCCAAATAGACAGGAGCCATCAAAGGGCATGTCCATGGGGGCTGTTGGACATCCCCAGAAAAACAAGAAGTACGCAACCAGGCGTGGCGTGTCAAGGCCACCGTCGTAGCAACCCATCTGCCCAGAATGTTATTCGTGTCCAGCCCACAACGGATTGTGAACTTTGCCACATCTCTCCCATCGTTCACGGCTTGAGACGATAGGACAGGCCTCCTCTGGTATCTGTGGCAGGACTTGGGCAACCGTATCCCACAAAGAATATGTATAGCGGCTGTAAGGAAATGCCTCCTTGGCATGGTTACCCCCTGACTTTTTGCCTTTGCTGATGCTAAGTTATGACTTGAAAGTGTGCTGGGACCCTGCTAACCAGGCACCAGCACCAGTGTTCTTTCCCTAAACTGTACCTTTGTCTCCACAATTGGCACAACCCTGTCACCCAGGTAAGTCCCTTGTAACTGGTACCCCTGGTACCAAGGGCCCTGATGCCAGCGAAGGTCTCTAAGGGCTGCAGTATGTCTTATGCCACCCTGGGGAACACTCAATCAGCACATGCACACTGCCTCACAGCTTGTGTGTGCTAGTGGGGAGAAAATGACTACGTCGACATGGCACTCCCCTCAGAGTGCCATGCCAACCTCACACTACAGCCCTAAGGCAGGGTGCACTATACCACAGGTGAGGGCATAGGTGCTCATGCCCCTACAGTGTTTAAGCAAAACCTTAGACATTGTAAGTGCAGGGTAGCCATAACAGTATATGGTCTGGGAGTTTGTCAAACACGAACTCCACAGTTCCTTAATGGCTACACTGAAAACTGGGAAGTTTGATATCAAACGTCTCAGCACAATAAATGCACACTGATGCCAATGTGCACGTTATTGTAAAATACACCCAGAGGGCACCTTAGAGGTGCCCCCTGAAAACATACCCGACTTCCAGTGTGGGCTGACTAGTTTTGCCAGCCTGCCACACACCAGACATGTTGATGGCCACATGGGGAGAGTGCCTTTGTCACTCTCTGGCCAGGAACAAAGCCTGTACTGGGTGGAGGTGCTCTCACCTCCCCCTGCAGGAACTGTAACACCTGGCGGTGAGCTTCAAAGGCTCACCCCCTTTGTTACAGCGCCACAGGGCATCCCAGCTAGTGGAGATGCCCAACCCCTCCGGCCACTGCCCCCACTTTTGGCGGCAAGGCTGGAGGAGATAATAAGGAAAGCAAGGAGGAGTCACCCACCAGTCAGGACAGCCCCTAAGGTGTTCTGAGCTGAGGTGACCCTTACTTTTAGAAATCCTTCATCTTGTGGATGGAGGATTCCCCCAATAAGATTAGGGCTGTGCCCCCCTCCCTCAGGGAGGAGGCACAAAGAGCCACCCTCCAGGACAGTAGCCATTGGCTACTGCCCTCCCAGACCTAAACACACCCTTGAATGTAGTATTTAAGGGCTCCCCAGTACCTAGGAAACTAGATTCCTGCAACCTAAAGAAGAAGAAGGACTGCTGACCTAAAGCCCTGCAGAGAAGACGGAGACGACCACAAAAAAGGGGAGTACGGGGTTGTTTATAAAGTAGGGGGGTCAGTAGTGTACTAATTGTGACGCTAGACCACTCGTAGTCCTCAACTAGAGGTGAAAATTGGGTGGGCTGTGTAGTGGTGTTCGGTCTGGGGGGAAGGAGAGGAGCTGGGGAAAAAACAAGGAAAGGAAAGTTTCCTTTACGGACTAGGTGGTCTCACACACTATATAGTGTCATGCTTCATCATATGACCACCTAGCCCCACCCAGGTAGGACAGTGCCACCTGGGCGGACTCGACCTCACTGTTAAAAGAACAGGAGGGAGTGCGTAAATTAATCTTATTCCTGGAAATAGGGATCCAGCTATGCTAGGGAAATAAAAACACCTACTCAGGTACCCGGGTAACTTTAATGGGGGTCCTGTGTGGTGTGGTTAAAAAGGATGGGGAACCAGTGTGAGAGCAATGACTCACAAGGTCACCTGTCTAAAATGGGGTAGCCGACATGTTTCTGCCCTTATGGTGGAGCTATGGAGAGTCTCTGGGCATTCATCAGGGCATTGGATCCCTGTAGTGATTCCTACTTAAACACTGCGAAAATAATCACATAGGGAAGGGAGGGCCTACCTTAACCAAGAAAATATCTGGGGAGGACCTAAAGAAAAAGGGATGAAAACAGACCAAAACATAGTGAATAATAAAACACAGCACACCACTCCACACGTGACAAAATTCATGCATGCCGCAGAAGTGCTGGTTGCAAAATTTAAATCGCAATAGCATCGAGGTAGGTAATGCACGGTACGCATTAGGAGGGGAAGACAATTTCTTACCCTCACAGTTGAGGCTACTAGCCTCTGGTATCCTGGAGAGGGAGCGTCCCCTTATAGTCAGACTCTAAGGTTCCAGGGGAAAAAAAGGGAAAGAGCAGAGGAAAAAACCGATAATCATAAAGGTAGTTAAAGGAATGCGGGGGAGGGGAAGAGAGGAAAAGAGGAGAGTGAAAAGAAGGGAAAAAAAGGGGGAAGGAGTAGAGAGAGAGAGGATCCAATGACAGAGGAAAGGGAGAGAAATGGAAAATAGAGGCAAAGATTAAAGGTCAAGATGGAGAGGAGGAGATAAAAAGGAGAAAGAAAAAAGAAAAAAAGAAAAAAAGAGAATAGGAAAAAGGAAGAGAGGAAAAAGGGAAGAGAAAGGGAAGTGGGAAGATAAAATAAGATAAAATAAATTAAAAAGGGAACAGAGATGTCTTATCTGTGTCTCCCACGCTGTCTGACTCACTGCATCAAAGGTGGGCGCTCTCTGTGCGCCTATACCGACCTCTCGTTCAGGACCGCTTGGATACAATGGTCTGGTGGTGAGGGGTAGATAAAGACGGAGACGACAACTGCTTTGGCCCCAGCCCTACCGGCCTGTCTCTCCACTTCGAGAAAAACTGCAACAACGACGCATCCAACAGGGTCCAGCAACCTCTGAAGCCTCAGAGGACTACCCTGAATCTAATAGGACCAAGCGGCCCTGTTCAACAAACCTGCAACTTTGAAACAAAGAAGCAACTTTTAAAGACCACACGTTTCCCGACCTGCGGAAAACCAACACTACAGGGAGGACTCCCCGGCGACTGCGAGCCCGTGAGTAGCCAGAGTTGCCCCCCTCCCCCGAGCCCACACAGCGACACCTGCAGAGGAAATCCAGAGGCTCTCCCAGACCGCGACTGCCTGCTGCAAGGAACCAGACTCCTGGAACGACACTGCACCCGCAGCCCCCAGGACCTGAAGGAACCGAACTCCAGTGCAGGAGCAACCCCCAGGCGACCCTCTGCCTAGCCCAGGTGGTGGCTACCCGAGGAGCCCCCCCTGTGCCTGCCTGCATCGTTGAAGAGACCCCCAGGTCTCCCATTGATTCCTATTGAAACCAGACGCCTGTTTGCACTCTGCACCCGGCCGCCCCTGTGCCGCTGAGGGTGTACTTTCTGTGCCTGCTTGTGTCCCCCCCTGGTGCCCTACAAAAATCCCCCCTGGTCTGCCCTCCGAGGACATGGGTACTTACCTGCTGGCAGACTGGAACTGGGGCACCCCTATTTCCTTTGAAGCCTATGTGTTTTGGGCACCACTTTGACCTCTGCACCTGACACGCCCTGAGCTGCTGGTGTGGTAACTTTGGGGTTGCCTTGAACCCCCAACGGTGGGCTACCTTGGACACTTGAACCTGCAAGTGTTTTACTTATCTGTGAACTTAACAAATACTTACCTCCCCCAGGAACTGTTGATTTTTGCACTGTGTCCAATTTTAAAATAGCTTATTGCCATTTTTGTCAAAACTGTACATGCTATTGTGATTATTCAAAGTTCCTAGAATACCTGAGTGAAATACTTTTCATTTAAAGTATTGTTTGTAAATCTTGAACCTGTGGTTCTTAACCACTCGCATGCCTTGGACGGGGTGACCTCGTCCAAGGCAGCGGTTCCCGTGTGCCAAGGCAAGGGAACTGGGGGGAGCGCTAGCGCTCCCCCCATGGGCACTACACCCACCCACCCAAGGAGGGGATGGAAGGGGAAGCCCTTCCACCCCGACAAATCTGATGACGTCAGCGCGCGCACAGCACGCCGTCATCAAGTGTTGCTGGGATGCGCTGGAAGCCATTTGCATCCAGCGCGTCGAGGGAAGAGGACTTCCTAAGGTAAGTCCTTCCCTTTTTGGGGGTTTTGGGGGGGAAAACAGACACGGGGAAAGGAAAGGGTATTTTCTTTCCCCCTGTGCCTGTTTTCACTAGATTCCTACTCCACGATCACGGGCAGGGCCCGCGATCGTGGAGCAGGAATCTCCACTAGACACCAGGGATTTTTGGGGGTATGTTTTTTTGGGGGTGACCCCTTGGGCAAGGGTCGCCCCCCAGGGGGCTATTTTCTTTAGTATTTCCCCCCCCCCGGGGGCAGATCGGCGATTTTTCGACACCAGGGATTTCTTTATTATAAGTATATATAGTTTATTTTGGGGTCGACCCCTTGGGCAAGGGTCGCTCCCCTGGGGGGTTATTTTCTTTTTCGCCACCCCCCGAGGGCAGATCAGCCATGTTTTTGGACGATCTGGCCCCCGGGGGGGGGGGTTGAAGAACACTAGGCACCAGGGATTGTGTGGTGTGTGTTTGGGGGCACCCCTTGGGCAAGGGTCGCCCCCCCCCCCCAAAGTGGGGAAAGTTCGTATTGGCCATCTCTGCCCCCTTTGGGGGCAGATGGGCCTATTTTCGTAGGCCCATCTGCCCCCAAGGAGGGCAGAAACCACCAATACGCCAGGGATTTTTTTATTTTTCCCCTTTTTTTGTTTTGTGCTGGGGGTGCCCCCTTTGGGAAGGGTCGCCCCCTAAAGGGGGCACAGAGCTGTTGCCCATTTCTGCCCCCCTTGGGGGCAGATCGGCCAATTTGTTTTACGCCCATCTGCCCCCAAGGGAGGCAGAATCCACTTAGGTACCAGGGACAATTTCTAAGTTCTTGGTGGTGGGGTGTTTGTCAACTGGCGAAGTATTTGTATTTGTGATTATAACAATTTAGTTCTTCTTTTTCTTCTAGTTCAAAGCTTTTGCTTCCATTGCTGTGGATCCTTGCGGTTTTGGCAGTAGTTGTCCTGTGGTTTGCATAGTTGCATGTTTTAGGTAAGTGAAAGCAATTTACTCCAAAGGAGTATTGTTGACATGCATGAATGACATGTTTGTAGGTGGTGTACTAAATGCAGTATTGTGTGTGAAATTGTCCTTAGATTTGAGCACAATGATATTTGTGTTGTCATATGTCTGATTTGCTTTTTTCTTTTTAGTGGGATATCATTGGTGATTGCTGTGTCTGTGCAGAGTAGTTGCTTGGTGAGTAGCTTTTTCAGGCAAGTGAGTGGTATAGTTTTTTAGTACATAACTCTTTGTGATAAAGCTACACTTTGTTTATTACTTATTTTAGTGCTAGTTGTTGTTGGCAATCCATTTGTTGTTAGTGAGGATCATGGCTAGCCGCAGAGTGACCGCGCAGCAGATTGTTGTCATGCTCTTTGAGTCGTCTTCAGACCATGATTACGAGACCGACTATGCATCTGAGGCAGAGGAGGAAGTGAGAGATTCTGGCAGTGAGTTTTCTGTCCGAGAGTATTCTTCTGATGAGGAAGCTACTCTCAGTGCAAATGAAGGGCCTGTTGTAGAGGAGGACATTGATATGCCAAGAGTGCAGCAGCCTGGGGCTGAAGGGTTTCCCATTAGAAGACCTGACACCTGGATTGCCCCAAACAAGGAGCAGCCACAGTTACCTGCATTTACTGGTCTCCCAGGGTGTAGAGTCAATATGGAAAACGTTTTGCCTTTCCACTTGTTTATGGACAATGTATTTTTGGAAGAGATTGTGGAGCAGACTAATTTGTATGCAGAGCAATATTTGAGGGACAACACTGCCAGACTTAAGCCTCAGTCTTGAGCTACTCAGTGGTTTCCCACATATCTGGAAGAGATGAAAATGTTTTTAGGTTTGACTTTTTTGATGGGGTTGATCAGGAAGCCATCACTGGCTTCTTATTGTTCTACTAGTCCCTTGATGGCAACGGCTATATTTCCTGCAACTATGACACGTAATCGGTATTTTCTTCTTCTTCGTATTCTGCATTTTGTAGACAATGCTTTAGCCTTGCCACGAGATCACCCTGATTGTGACCGCCTTTTTAAGATTAGGCCTGTCCTTGATCATTCTGTAGATCGGTTTTCAGAGGTCTATGTTCCAGCCAAAGAGATAAGTGTGGACGAGTCTTTGGTCCTTTTCAAGGGACGTTTAGTTTTTAAGCAGCACATTTCGAGTAAGAGGGCACGGTATGGTATTAAATTGTATATGCGGTCAGAAAGCTGTACAGGATATGTGTATAATTTCCGGGTTTACACTGGTAGGGATTCCAGTATTGACCCTCCTGGTTGTCCGGCGACTTTTGGAGTTGTGTGGGAACTTGGTAGACGGCTGTTTAACAAAGGTCACCATTTGTACGTAGATAATTTCTACACTGGAGTGCAGTTGTTCAAGGAGTTGTTTAGAGTGGACACTGTTGCTTGTGGCACAATCCATTCTAACCGGAAAGGCTATCTACGGGAGCTTGTCTGTAAAAAACTTGAGAGGGGACAGTGCAGTGCCTTGCGGAATAATGAGCTGCTAGCTCTGAAATTTTCAGACAGGAGGGATGTGTACATGCTGTCTACCATCCATGATGAGAGTACTTCCCCTGTGACTGTTTGGGGTCAGGTTGCGGAACTGCGCAAACCTGCGTGCATTTTGGACTACAATAGGCACATGGGTGGTGTTGATAGAGTAGATCAGAGGTTGGAACCTTACACTGCTCTTCGTAAGTCTTACGTGTGGTATAAAAAGTTGGCCCTACATTTATTTCATTTGGCAACTTTTAATGCTTTTATTGTATTCAAGGATTGTTCACCTGAGTCAAGGATGACATTTGTTAAATTTCAGGAGTCGGTGATAGAAAGCCTTATTGTGGTGGAACAGGCAAGAGTTCCTAGAGTAGAAGTGATGGAGGAAGCGGCTAGATTAAAAGATCGGCACTTTCCAGATCACATTCCTCCCACTCCCAAAAAAGACTTGCCCACAAAGAAATGTAGAGTATGTGCCTGGAGATTAATCCGGAGGAAGAGCCGGATGTACTGCCCCGAATGCCCTTTAAAGCCTGGGCTGTGTGTGCCCAGCTGTTTTAGAAGTTTCCACACAAGGAAAAACTTTTGGGAAATACCGTGAGCGTAAACTGTCTGTTTTATATTTTCATATGTTGAGTTTCATGGTTGGCATCACTGTCATGTATTTACTTAGAGCTTTTGTGTTTGTAGTTTTGTACTTATTTTATAATTAGTTAGTGGTTTCTTTGTTGTTTATAAACAAAAAAAAAAAGGGATGGTGTGCGTGGGGTGGCGCTTGGCTGGCGGTGTGCTTGGGGTGGCGCTTGGCGGGCGGTGTGCGTGGGGTGGCGCTTGGCTGGCGGTGTGCGTGGGGTGGCGCTTGGCTGGCGGTGTGCGTGGGGTGGCGCTTGGCTGGCGGTGTGCGTGGGGTGGCGCTTGGCTGGCGGTGTGGGTGGGGTAGCGTTTGGCTGGTGGTGCCAGCCAAACGCCAGTCCACACACTCATCAGCAGGTGTGATTGCTGTATCAGGCATGTGGGTGTATGAAAATGATGGGCCCTTGACTGGCGCGGTCTGTCGATGCGAGTCTTGTAATGTGCTGGGCCTGTGGCTGGCGGCGTGAATGGTCTTGTGCATGTCATGTATGAAAGGTGTGTGAATGGACTGTAAAGTGGTTGGTGCCTTGTCGTGGCTTTACAGCTCACGAGCTGTAAGTCACTGGTTCAGTTTTTTGGCCTTTCAGTTATTACCAGTGCATTTCACTTTTGTGAAATCTCTTGTTAATAAAATTTGATCTACTGAACCATCACTCACCCTTGTGCCAAATCCAACCAGTATGCGTGGTACAAATGACAAAACCTGCTCCGCTGTAATCAGGCGTCGCAGCACACTTGACACGCTAGGTGTCTCAGGTGGGACCCCGATGATGAAGCATGCCACCAACTTGGTTGGTGGGTGAGGGGTCTTTTTCACATAACCTAAGTGCGTTTCTTTTCACAATTTTAGTGTTTGGCACATCACAGACGTATGTGGACACATCAAAATGATATATTACAAAACTACCTGTGTTGGGGGGGGGGGAGGGGCCACCTATGTTTTTGGTCCTGGGTGCGGCCTTCATCTAGGGAAACCTACCAAACCCAGACATTTTTTAAAACTAGACACCCAAGGAGTGCAGGGAGATGGGGCTTGCGTGGATCACCCAACATTTTCTTACCCAGACGCTTCTACAAACTGCAAAATTTGCTTAAAAAAGCATATTTTCCTGACTTTTGTTTGTACGATCACCGCTCCAGCACAAAATTCCTACTCCCCAGCGTTCCCCTCAGTCTACCAAGTAAAATGACACCTCACTTGTGTGGGTCCCCAAAGCAGAGTCAGCCTAAAGATGTACAAAAGAAGAATATGTCCTAAGCAACTCGCTGTGCTATCCCCTCTATCTCTACAAGTTTTTGGCCTTATTCTGTTGCAGGCACCTGGCCCACCCACACAAGTGAGGTATAATTTTTATCGGGAGACTTGGCGGAACACTGGGTGGAAGAAACTTGTGGCTCCTCTCTGATTCCGGAACTTTCTGTCACCAAAATGTGAGGAAAACGTGTTTTTTAAGCCACATTTTGAGGTTTGCAAAGGATTCTGGGTAACAGAACCTGGTCAGAGCCCCACAAGTCACCCCATCTTGGATTCCCCTAGGTCTCTAGTTTTCAAAAATGCACAGGTTTTGCAGGTTTCCCTAGGTGCCGGCTGAGCTAGAGGCCAAAATCTACAGGTAGGCACTTTGTAAAAAACACCTCTGTTTTCTTTAAAAAAATGTGATGTGTCCACGTTGCGTTTTGGGGCATTTCCTGTCGCAGGCGCTGGGCCTACCCACACAAGTGAGGTATCATTTTTATCGGGAGACTTGGGGGAACCTAGATTAGCAAAACAAGTGTTATTGCCTCTCGTCTTTCTCTACATTTTTTCCTTCCAACTATAAGAGAGTGTGTAAAAAAGACATCTATTTGAGAAATGCCCTGCAATTCACATGCTAGTATGGTCACCCAGGAATTCAGAGATGTGCAAATAACCACTGCTCCTCAACACCTTATCTTGTGCCCATTTTGGAAATACAAAGGTTTTCTTGATAGCTATTTTTTACTCTTTATATTTCAGCAAATGAATTGTTGTATACCCGGTATAGAATGAAAACACACTGCAGGGTGCAGCTCATTTATTGGCTCTGGGTACCTAGGGTTCTTGATGAACCTACAAGCCCTAGATCTCCCCGCAGTCCAGCAGACGTAACGGTACATTGTTTTCGAAAATCTGACATTGCAGGAAAAAGTTACAGAGTAAAACGTAGAGAAAAATTGATGTTTTTTTCACCTTAATTTCAATATTATTATTTTTCTGTTGTTATTTACTGTAGGAAACCCTTGTAGGATCTACACAAATGACCCCTTGCTGAATTCAGAATTTTGTCTACTTTTCAGAAATGTTTAGGTGTTTGGGATCCAGCATTGGTTTCACGCCCATTTCTGTCACTGACTGGAAGGAGGCTGAAAGCACAATTTTTTTTTAAAATGGGGTATGTCCCAGTAAAATGCCAAATTTGTGTTGAAAAATTGGGTTTTCTGATTCAAGTCTGCCTGTTCCTGAAAGCTGGGAAGCTGGTGATTTTAGCACCGCAAACCCTTTGTTGATGCCATTTTCAGGGAACAAACCACAAGCCTTCTTCTGCAGCCACTTTTTCCCATTTAAAAAAAAACAACGAAATTCTCACTGTATTTTGGCTAATTTCTTGGCCTCCTTCAGGGGAACCAACAAAGTCTGGGTACCTCTAGAATCCCTAGGATGTTGGAAAAAAAGGACGCAAATTTGGCTTGGCTAGCTTATGTGGACAAAAAGTTATGAGGGCCTAAGGGCGAACTGCCCCAAATAGCCAAAAAAAAGGCCTGGCACCTGAGGGGAAAAGGCCTGGCAGCGAAGGGGTTAAAATAAACTAAGAAAATATATTTTTCTATATAAACACCTATTGGCCTGGAATTTGTCCTTGAGTGTGTGTTCCTCATTTATTGCCTGTGTGTGTACAACAAATGCTTAACACTACCCTCTGATAAGCCTACTGCTCCACCACACTACCACAAAATAGAGCATTAGTATTATCTACTTTTGCCACTATATTATCTCTAAGGGGAACCCTTGGACTCTGTGCATGCTACTTCTTTCTTTGAAATAGCACATACAGAGCCAACTTCCTACATTGGTGGATCAGCGGTGGGGTACAAGACTTTGCATTTGTTGGACTACTCAGCCAATACCTGATCACACGACTAAAATTCCAAAAATTGTCATTAGAAATTGATTTTTTAAAATTTTAGCTATGTTTCTAATTTTTTAAAAGTCCTGCTAGGGCCTTGTGTTATTCCCTGTTAGCATTACTTTTAGAGTTGAAAAGTTTTGTAAAAGTTTGGATTAAGTTCTAGAGATAGTTTTAGATTCTTAAAAAGTATCCCAACTTTTAGAGAAATAATGTCTGTAGAAGAGGCAGTGGTGGAGCTCAACCTCACACCTTACCTGCATCTTAGGATGTCAGAGTTAAGGACTCTCTGCAGAATCAAGAAAATAAAAACTGGATCAAACCTTACCAAAGTACAGCTCCAGGAGCTCTTGGCAGAGTTTGCTAGAGACAACCCCTCTGAAGATATCCTGACAGAGGATGAAGCTATTGAAGTGGAGGACAATTTCCCCCCTCCACTCCTAGTTAGGGAGACCAGGGTTCCACCAACCCTGACTCCACAAGTGATAGTCAGAGATGCTCCTTCTCCCACAGGGGAGTCCAGCAACTCTGGAAGCATTGAGGGCAGCCTCAATGAAGATGACCTCCTGTTAGCCAGGATGGCCAAAGGATTGGCTTTGGAGAAACAGCTCCTAGTCATAGAAAGGGAAAGACATGAGATGGGTTTAGCTCCCATCAATGGTGGCAGCAACTTAAATAGGGTCTGAGATACTCCCGACATGCTAAAAATCCCCAAAGGGATTGTAACAAAATATGAAGATGGTGATGACATCACCAAATGGTTCACAGCTTTTGAGAGGGCTTGTGCAACCAGAAAAGTAAACAGATCTCACTGGGGTGCTCTCCTTTGGGAAATGTTCACTGGAAAGTGTAGGGATAGACTCCTCACACTCTCTGGAAAAGATGAAGAATCCTATGACCTCATGAAGGCTACCCTCATTGAGGGCTTTGGATTCACAACTGAGGAGTACAAGATTAGGTTCAGGGGGGTTCAAAAATTCTCGAGCCAGACCTGGGTTGATTTTGTTGACTTCTCAGTCAAAACACTGGATGGTTGGATTAATGGCAGTGGTGTAAATGATTATGATGGGCTGTACAATCTGTTTATGAAAGAACACCTTTTAAGTAATTGTTTCAATGATAAACTGCATCTGCATCTGGTAGACCTAGGTCCAATTTCTCCCCAAGAATTGGGAAAGAAGGCAGACTATTGGGTCAAGACTAGGGTGACCAAGACTTCCACAGGGGGTGACCAAAAGAAAGGGGTCACAAAGACTCCCCAGGGAAAGAGTGTTGAGACATCCAAGGGTAAAAGTAAAGAGTCTTCTATAGGCCCCCAAAAACCTGTTCAGGAGAGTGGGTCCAAAGCCTCTTCACAAACCCCATTTGGGTACAAGGGTAAAAACCTTGATCCCAAAAAGGCCTGGTGTCGTATCTGTAATCAGCAGGGACACCAAACTGGAGACAAGGCCTGTCCCAAGAAAGGTTCCACTTCAACTACTACTCCAGTTAGCACTGGAATAGCCAGTCTCCAGGTGGGATCAACAGTGTGCCCAGAGCAAATCAGGGTTCACACTGAAGCTACATTAGTTTCTGAGGGTGGGGTAGACTTAGCCACACTGGCTGCCTTGCCCCCTAATATGCAAAAATACAGGCAGAAACTCTTAATGGGACTAGTGTAGAAGCCCTGAGGGATACAGGTGCCAGTGTCACAATGGTGACAGACAAACTGGTTTCCCCAGGACAATACCTGACTGGACAAACTTATCCAGTCACCAATTCTGACAATCAGACTAAAGTACATCCCATGGCTATGGTAACTTTAGAATGGGGAGGGGTCACTGGCCTGAAACAGGTGGTAGTCTCCTCTGCTATCCCAGTAGACTGTTTGCTTGGAAACGACCTGGAGTCCTCAGCATGGGCTGAGGTAGAACTCAAAACCCATGCAGCCATGCTGGGTATCCCTGAACTGGTGTGTGTCAAGGGCACAGTGCAAGGCTCAGGGTGAAAAAGGGGTGTTGGAGTCTGGAATAATTGCCCAACCCTCCAAGAGAAAAGCAAAAAGACTGGGGAACCATCTTCAACACAGCAAAAGAAAAAGAACCTCTCTTCCCAGGAAGAAGTTCTGCCCTCTGAGGGAACTGAGCCTATGGAGTTGGAACCTTATCAGGTTGAACTCTTAGGCCCAGGAGACCCTCAAGGGAACAGCTGTGTAAGGGGCAAGACACCTGTCTCTCTCTTGAAGGCCTCAGGCAGCAAGCTGCTGAGGAAACAAAAGGAAAAGTCAGTAGAACATACAGGGTCTATTGGGAAGATGGACTCCTTTACACTGAGGCAAAAGATCCAAAACCTGGTACCACTAGGAGAGTGGTAGTGCCTCAGGGGTTTAGGGAGTTCATTCTGACCTTAGCCCATGGCATTTCACTTGCTGGGCATTTGGGACAAACCAAGACTTGGGAGAGGTTAGTCAACCATTTCTATTGGCCCAACATGTCCCAGAAAGTAAAGGGGTTTTGTGCCTCCTGTGCCACCTGTCAAGCCAGTGGTAAGACAGGTGGCCACCCAAAGGCCCCCCTCATTCCACTTCCAGTGGTGGGAGTCCCCTTTGAAAGAGTGGGAGTGGACATAGTGAGTCCACTTGAACCTCCCACAGCATGAGGGAATCAATATATCCTAGTAGTCGTGGATCATGCTACTAGATACCCTGAAGCAATTCCCCCTAGGTCGACTACTGCCCCTGCAGTAGCCAAAGCACTCATTGGTATCTTTACCAGAGTGGGATTCCCTAAGGAGGTGGTTTCTGACAGAGGTACCAACTTCATGTCAGCATACCTGAAACACATGTGGAATGAGTGTGGAGTGACTTACAAGTTTACCACCCCATACCATTCACAAACCAATGGTCTTGTTGAAAGGTTTAACAAGACATTGAAGGGCATGATCATGGGGCTCCCTGAAAAGCTCAAAAGGAGATTGGATGTCCTCTTGCCATGTCTGTTTTTCACCTATAGAGAGGTGCCTCAGAAGGGAGTAGGGTTTTCCCCCTTTGAACTTCTGTTTGGCCATCGTGTCATGGGACCACTAGCTCTTGTGAAAGAAGGCTGGGCGAGACCTCTTCATGAGCCTAAGCAAGATATAGTGGATTATGTACTAGGCCTACGTTCCAGGATGGCAGACTACATGGAAAAGGCAAGCAAAAACCTTGAGGCCAGCCAACAGCTCCAGAAGCTGTGGTATGACTGTAGGAAGTTGGCTCTGTATGTGCTATTTCAAAGTAAGAAGTAGCATGCACAGAGTCCAAGGGTTCCCCTTAGAGGTAAGATAGTGGCAAAAAGAGATAATACTAATGCTCTATTTTGTGGTAGTGTGGTCGAGCAGTAGGCTTATCAGAGGGTAGTGTTAAGCATTTGTTGTACACACACAGGCGATAAATGAGGAACACACACTCAAAGACAAATTCCAGGCCAATAGGTTTTTATATAGAAAAATATATTTTCTTAGTTTATTTTAAGAACCACAGGTTTAAGATTTACAAACAATACTTTAAATGAAAGGTATTTCACTCAGGTATCTTAGGAACTTTGAATAATCACAATAGCATGTACAGTTTTGACAAAAATGTTCTACTAGTCCCTTGATGGCAACGGCTATATTTCCTGCAACTATGACACGTAATCGGTATTTTCTTCTTCTTCGTATGCTGCATTTTGTAGACAATGCTTTAGCCTTGCCACGAAATCACCCTGATTGTGACCGCCTTTTTAAGATTAGGCCTGTCCTTGATCATTCTGTAGATCGGTTTTCAGAGGTCTATGTTCCAGCCAAAGAGATAAGTGTGGACGAGTCTTTGGTCCTTTTCAAGGGGCATTTAGTTTTTACGCAGCACATTTCGAGTAAGAGGGCACGGTATGGTATTAAATTGTATATGCTGTCAGAAAGCTGTACAGGATATGTGTATAATTTCCGGGTTTACACTGGTAGGGATTCCAGTATTGACCCTCCTGGTTGTCCGGCCACTTTTGGAGTTGTGTGGGAACTTGGTAGACGGCTGTTTAACAAAGGTCACCATTTGTACGTAGATAATTTCTACACTGGAGTGCAGTTGTTCAAGGAGTTGTTTAGAGTGGACACTGTTGCTTGTGGCACAATCCATTCTAACCGGAAAGGCTATCTACGGGAGCTTGTCTGTAAAAAACTTGAGAGGGGACAGTGCAGTGCCTTGCGGAATAATGAGCTGCTAGCTCTGAAATTTTCAGACAGGAGGGATGTGTACATGCTGTCTACCATCCATGATGAGAGTACTTCCCCTGTGACTGTTTGGGGTCAGGTTGCGGAACTGCGCAAACCTGCGTGCATTTTGGACTACAATAGGCACATGGGTGGTGTTGATAGAGTAGATCAGAGGTTGGAACCTTACACTGCTCTTCGTAAGTCTTACGTGTGGTATAAAAAGTTGGCCCTACATTTATTTCATTTGGCAACTTTTAATGCTTTTATTGTATTCAAGGATTGTTCACCTGAGTCAAGGATGACATTTGTTAAATTTCAGGAGTCGGTGATAGAAAGCCTTATTGTGGTGGAACAGGCAAGAGTTCCTAGAGTAGAAGTGGTGGAGGAAGCGGCTAGATTAAAAGATCAGCACTTTCCAGATCACATTCCTCCCACTCCCAAAAAAGACTTGCCCACAAAGAAATATAGAGTATGTGCCCGGAGATTAAGCCGGAGGAAGAGCCGGATGTACTGCCCCGAATGCCCTTTAAAGCCTGGGCTGTGTGTGCCCAGCTGTTTTAGAAGTTACCACACAAGGAAAAACTTTTGGGAAATACCGTGAGCGTAAACTGTCTGTTTTATATTTTCATATGTTGAGTTTCATGGTTGGCATCACTGTCATGTATTTACTTAGAGCTTTTGTGTTTGTAGTTTTGTACTTATTTTATAATTAGTTAGTGGTTTCTTTGTTGTTTATAAACAACAACAAAAAAAGTGATGGTGTGCGTGGGGTGGCGCTTGGCTGGCGGTGTGCTTGGGGTGGCGCTTGGCGAGCGGTGTGCTTGGGGTGGCGCTTGGCTGGCGGTATGCGTGGGGTGGCGCTTGGCTGGCGGTGTGCGTGGGGTGGGGCTTGGCTGGCGGTGTGGGTGGGGTAGCGTTTGGCTGGTGGTGCCAGCCAAACGCCAGTCCACACACTCATCAGCAGGTGTGATTGCTGTATCAGGCATGTGGGTGTATGAAAATGATGGGCCCTTGACTGGCGCGGTCTGTCGATGCGAGTCTTGTAATGTGCTGGGCCTGTGGCTGGCGGCGTGAATGGTCTTGTGCATGTCATGTATGAAAGGTGTGTGAATGGACTGTAAAGTGGTTGGTGCCTTGTCGTGGCTTTACAGCTCACGAGCTGTGAGTCACTGGTTCAGTTTTTTGGCCTTTCAGTTATTACCAGTGCATTTCACTTTTGTGAAATCTCTTGTTAATAAAATTTGATCTACTGAACCATCACTCACCCTTGTGCCAAATCCAACCAGTATGTGTGGTACAAATGACAAAACCTGCTCCGCTGTAATCAGGCGTCGCAGCACACTGCAATAAGCTATTTTAAAATAGGACACTGCAAAAATCAACAGTTCCTGGGGAAGGTATTTGTTAGGTTCACAGGCAAGTAAAACACTTACAGGGTTCAAAGTTGGGTCCAAGGTAGCCCACTGTTGGGGGTTCAAGGCAACCCCAAAGTTACCACACCAGCAGCTCAGGGCCGGTCAGGTGCAGAGGTCAAAGTGGTGCCCAAAACACACAGGCTTCAACGGAAATAGGGGTGCCCCGGTTCCAGTCTGCCAGCAGGTAAGTACCCGCGTCTTCGGAGGGCAGACCAGGGGGGTTTTGTAGGGCACCGGGGGGGACACAAGCAGGCACAGAAAGTACACCCTCAGCGGCACAGGGGCGGCCGGGTGCAGAGTGCAAACAGGTGCCAGGTTTCAATAGGAATCAATGGGAGACCCGGGGGTCTCTTCAACCAGGGGCTAGGCAGAGGGTCGCTCCTGCACTGGAGTTCGGTTCCTTCAGGTCCTGGGGAATGCGGGTGCAGTGCTGGTTCCAGGCGTCGGGTTCCTTGCAGCAGGCAGTCGCGGTCAGGGGGAGCCTCTGGATTTCCTCTGCAGGCGTCGCTGAAGGGACTCGGAGGGTCAACTCTGGCTACTCACAGGTTCGCAGTCGCTGGGGAGTCCTCCCTGTAGTGTTGGTTTTCCGCAGGTCAAGCCGGGGGTGTCGGGTGCAGTGTAGAAAGTCTCACGCTTCCAGCAGGAAACGTGTGGTCTTTAAAAGTTGCTTTTTTTGTTGAAAAATTTTAGCTTTGTTGAACAGGGCCGCTGTTCTCGGGAGCTTCTTGGTCCTTTTAGATGCAGGGTAGTCCTCTGAGGATTCAGAGGTCGCTGGACCCTGGGGGATGCGTCGCTGTTGCAGTTTTCTTCGAAGTAGGGAGACAGGCCAGTGGGGCTGGGGCCAAATCAGTTGTCATCTAAGTCTTCACTGCAGGGCTTCAGGCCAGCAGTCCTTCTTCTTTAGGTTGCAGGAATCTAGTTTCCTAGGTTCTGGTGAGCCCATAAATACTAAATTTAAGGGTGTGTTTAGGGCTGGGAGGGCATTAGCCAATGGCTACTGTCCTGGAGGGTGGCTACACCCTCTTTGTGCCTTCTCCCTGAGGGAGGGGGGCACAGCCCTAATCCTATTGGGGAAATCCTCCATCCACAAGATGGAGGATTTCTAAAAGTAAGGGTCACCTCAGCTCAGGACACCTTAGGGGATGTCCTGACTGGTGGGTGACTCCTCCTTGTTTTCCTAATAATCTCCTCCAGCCTTGCCGCCAAAAGAGGGGGCAGTGGCCAGAGGGGGCAGGCATCTCTACTAGCTGGGATGCCCTGTGGCACAGTAACAAAGGGGGTGAGCCTTTGAGGCTCACCGCCAAGTGTTACAGATCATGCAGGGGGAGGTGAGAGCACCTCCACCCAGTACAGGCTTTGTTCCTGGCCACAGAGTGAAAAAGGCACTCTCCCCATGTGGCCAGCAACATGTCTGGTGTGTGGCAGGCTGGCAAAAACTAGTCAGCCCACACTGGAAGTCGGGTATGTTTTCAGGGGGCACCTCTAAGGTGCCCTCTTGGTGTATTTTACAGTAAAGTGCACACTGGCATCAGTGTGCATTTATTGTGCTGAGAAGTTTAATATCAAATTTTCCAGTTTTCAGTGTAGCCATTATGGAACTGTGGAGTTCGTGTTTGACAAACTCCCAGACCATATACTCTTATGGCTACCCCGCACTTACAATGTCTAAGGTTTTGCTTAGACACTGTAGGGGCATAGTGCTCATGCACCTATGCCCACACCTGTGGCATAGTTCACCCTGCCTTAGGGCTTTAAGACCTGCTAGAGGGGTGACTTACCTATGCAACAGGCAGTGTGAGGTTGGCATGGCACTCTGAGGGAAGTGCCATGTCGACTTAGTCTTTTTCTCCCCACTAGCTGTGAGGCAGTGTGCATGTGCTGAGTGAGGGGTCCCCATGGTAGCATAAGACATGTTGCAGCCCATAGAGACATTCCCTGGCATCAGGGCCATTGGTACCAGGGGTATCAGTTACAAGGGACTTACCTGGGTGCCAGGGTTGTGCCAATAGTGGAGACAAAGGTACAGTTTAGGGAAAGAACACTTGTGCTGGGGCCTGGTTAGCAGGGTCCCAGCACACTTTCAAGTCATAACTTAGCATCAGCATCCTTCGCCGTAGCCACAGTAGGGAAGACAGCATGCCAGCATCTGGATAAGTATCCAGACCACTGGCGTCGCCCAATTCCTGAGCCCAGTCCAAAGATGGGTCATCCTGGTCTTCATAAGGTTCTAGGGACCCCTCCAATCCTTCCCCGAATTCATACCCATAGGAAAAAGGGTCTGAATCCGATCTGGGCTGAATAGGCTCCATCGAAGACAAAGGCGGCGGCCAACGCCACTCCGACTCCTAGTAGTCAATCAATCGGGTCGAAATTAATAGTGGGCCCTACCGACTTCGGGAGCGTCAATCATCGACCCAGTACCGGGGAAGGTCTCAATTGTGCAACTGGTGCCAGTGCGGATCCGCAAGTGAATCCGGAGGGAACCCCGGTGGCTGGAGCCGAAGCCGCTGGCACGGAACCCGAAGGCCCCTCATTCGAACCCCTTGGGCCTGAAGACACCATATCGGGGTCAGTCCGCCGAAAGATGAAGCGCATGTCCTCACAGAATTCTTTAAGCCGGGCGGGGGTCGCTCTGGCTCCGGGAAACTCAGGGAAGTGTGGAGCAGAGCCAGACTCAGGCTCAGAGGACAGAGGCCTTGAGCGTCAACGCTCCTCCCGCGTCGCATCAGCTGAGCGACGGGGCACATTCGGAGAGCGATGGGACCTCTTCAACTACTGCTTTTTCTTACCTGCACACGTGGATTTCAAAGCCTAGTGGTGATGGCTCCACGAACGGTCTTGAGACCTTTCTCTTGATCGAGACCGGGACTTTTGTGGAGTCGAGTGCCGGGCCGCAATGAGTTTGAGGGACCTCTCCCTTAAGGCCTTCGGGTACATGGCCCGGCACTCGGAGCATGACTTCGGGTCGTGCTCGAGATACCACAAACAAACCCGATGCGGATCCGTCACAGACATCATGCGGTGACACTCCTCGCACGGCTTGAAACCTATCTTCGGGGACATCCTTGACGCACCAAATATCTCACGAAAACTGGACAAAACGGTTGAAGTCTATCAAAAAAGAGACCAGGGTAGCTCTTTTCGGATTAGCACGTGGCTCAGAAAGGAAAGAACTGACGTCACTGCGTGAAGGTGGCGTCTATGTACTACTCTCGACCCCATCACGGCAACTACAACGCTAACAACGCCCACTGAGTCGACTGATGCCGCCTACGGACGCGCAAGGGTATTGCTCGAAGAAAAATCTCCTGATCCAGTCTGACGCCTGGGGGAAATTCTAAGGTAAGGAATCTGCAACTAGAAGATATAAGGTACAGTCAAGGAAATGAGTATGAAAAAAACTGTGCAGCATAATTATCACATTGCTGCCTAGATACCATAAAGTAAATTGATATATCAATATACCTATATATACACATTCAAAAAAACAAAAGTTAAAGCAACATTCTAGTTAACACCAGAACAAATGCTTATTTTTTTTTTTTTTAAACACTGAAATTCAGCAGCTATAGTTTACTGAGCTAACAATAATATGCGCCTCTATCATGCACTGCTTAAGACCACACTCAGGGCATGTTAAATGACATCTCAAATGGCATTACTGATAACACCAGATATATACAGTAAAGCGTTACTAAGTGTTCCTGTGTAAGTCCATAGCAAGGAAACCAGGTAAGCCCCAAGACAAGTGGGATTCTGCATTTTGAAAGTTATACGGTGCACTGTTCACAAATCACTAAGTTTGGCGTATAAGTATTGAACCATGTTAAACTAAATAAAGGTTGAGCGCACCTCATGTGTATCGCAGGGGTATATTAGAAAACAGGTTAAGGCTTAAATCCATAACATCTGAGAGAAAAAAAACAAAGCTTCTGTTGACAAATGATTAACCACCAGAGGATATCTGGATATGATCAGAGGCATTTCCCCCCACCCCCTTCCAGCAGCAGCAAACCTTTAAAAATAAGTCGATAATGAACAATGTTTATTACTATTTTACTTTTAAAGGGGCGGGGTCATGGGTGTGACAAGCACTGAGGGGAGTGGACAGAGCACTCCCCTTAGTGCATGTATGTTTGGCCGGCGTCTCGGGATGCCAAACACATGTGCACAAGGGCTCTCTCGAAACAGAAATGTGTTGCTGGGTTGGAGAGAGCAAGCCCAGGCTACCAGTCTGCCTATGAGCGCCCAAGCCAGTGTGCTCCACCCAATCATAATGCTGTTCTGAGTGGCGTCATGATTGGCCACAGGACAGGCTGGGAGCCTGTTCCTGGAGTACGGCAAAGAGCAGCAGTGCGATTCTGTTAAGTTTTTCTATTTTTACATTTTTGTTCCCCCCTGCTACTTTGCCCAGTCGCCAACCGCGACTGGGTATGATGCCCATGTTAGGTGGTGGTAATCCTGTGCTGCAGATAAAATCTATGTGGAGAGGATGTTTATAAATTATGGATGATTATTTCCATTACTTCCCTGATGATTGTGAAGCACTGCAGAATGTTAAAAAATGTGGTTGTGCTTTAAGCATGGCTTTAAGGTCATATGCTATTGCCCCCATCTCAGTAATGCGTGCGTTCTATTTTACTAAACTACAGACTTTTTTAAAAATGTGTTTATTATGTTTTTTTGTTTACGATCAAGCATTACTCAAACTGTTCCAGCAAAACATCTTGACAATATGTTCTGCCCAGCCTTTGGCTGGCGTCTGATGCAGCATTACAATACAACTACAAAAAAAGCCCCTACACACCCCATCCCGCTCCCATGAAAACTCCACATCCATGCCAGGACCCTGGACTCCTGAAAGAATTTCACTATCTGATTGCAGCATAAACACCTGAAGTACATCGAATTCGCTAGTCTAGTTTGTATGCAGACAATGAGGTTTGTACGAGATCAGGTTCTACCCACCCATCCTCTACATTAGGGGTCTGCATGTACATTGACAAGGTTTGCCCATCAAGCTCTGAACCCTGCAGTTCCTGTATCATCAGTCCCCATGCAAGCAACACCTCAGGCAATTTAGCACGGTTTCTCATTTGTCTCATGTGGTCCTGCGCCACACTCACCCACTCCTGTAGGTCTCTCACCCAGCTCTTTCTAGTTGGGGTTCGATCACCCCTACAATGTATTGCAATTCTTTGCTTAGCCACCGTGAGGCCCAAAACTGCAAATCACCTGCTAAGCTGTCGCTTCTGGTCACGAGGTAGTAAACCCAGGAGGCAGTTATTGATGGTCATAGGGAATATCCCACCCGGTGGTTTTCTTAATCTGGCCCACTACTCCACACCAATACCTCTTGGTCACTGGGCACTGCCAAATCAAGTGCAAAAAGTCTGCCTCAAGGGCCATGCATTTAGGACACCTGGAGTCATATGAATTAAATTGTATTGTACTTGCTTGAATCTAGCGCAGACTGACACTCTCCGGACCTCCACGTGGATATGAGACCAATCATCCGGGGCAAGTGGTTCAACACTAAGAGCCACCAATTTCTCCTCTACTTTCAGTTCTTTAACTCGTCTATCTGTTCGTAATGCAGATACATGTGAGTCACAAGCCTACATCCCCCCGCCACTGACCAGATGCAAAGTAAGGTATGAGTATGAACCGGGGCTTTTCCGCAATTTTGGTGCACTGGAGAAACTGCCCAGTGCAAAGGTTTCTATTGCATCCTAGAGTGTTATAAATCTCCCATTTGGATATAGAGAGGATAACGTCAAGCAAACTCCCTGCTGCCGTTTCTCAACTGACATTGATTTCTGTATCTGTGTAAAGGAGGGTAAGTCCAAATATCCAGATCGAGCGCATATGGCGCTCTCTACCATGTTTGCACCGTCCTTTCCAATAATTTAGCCAGTAAGCGTATTAGGTATGCCCAGGAGAGCCTTCCCTCTCATCCACAGTGTTCTCAGTGATTTTGTTGCGCAAGTGCCCGTCAATAGGGAACGCTACTAGCTAGAGTCTGTATCTAACCAATGTATGGCATGTTGAAGTTGTGATGCTAGATAGTATAATTCTAGGTCCGGGGTCTCTAAGTCCCCTCACTCCCAATTCCTCCGCAATACAGCAAGACCTACCCCTGCACCTTCAGCCATTCCACAATAGTTCCACCAGGAGCAAGACTAATTCACGGAAGGTTTTTCTTGGTATCTCGTAAAAAGTGCCTTGCATGACGTAGAGGCATCTTAGCAACACCACCATTTTAATTAGGATATCTTACCCATCAAAGACAATTTTAATGTATTCCAAAACTGGATGGATTGCTGCAACCCCCTTAGTACCTGTCCCATGTTCAGCTTGTAACTTGAGTTTTCTTCCAGCATTATGAACATTTTGAGGTATTGTATTTTGTCTATCCCCCAGGGTAACCTGTACCTGTGGGAAATGCCCCGACTGGGATCCAGTCAGCCCCCCCCCAATGGGAATAGGAGAGATTGTGCCCTATTCACTCGGAGTACAGAGACCCTCGCAAACTTCGCCAGTTCCATCAGCACCAATTCAGCTGGTCTCTGAAGATAAAGCAACCATCATCTGCATAAAGAGAGATGTGCTCCATCGTACCCACTCGTATACCCCATCCCTGAAGCTCGTCTCATACGACATGCAGTGGGCTCCATAGCCAAAGCAAAGATCAGAGGCGACAAGGGACAGCCCTGTCAGGTACCACGTTAAATTTCTATAGCAGCTGAGACCGTACGCTGCGTGCGTATCTTGGCCTGTGGATTCGAGTAGAGCAGTTTTATCCATTTAATATATTGCAGCTCCAGGCCCAACCTGCCAAGCACCTGCAGGACATAATCCCATGGGACAGTATCAAACACCTGCTGTATGTCGAGGAAGGCCAACGCATAATCACTAACATCCCACGCCGTCGAATGGATCACCTGGGCCAGCCGGGGAATACTATGGAGAGTGTTCCTATGTGGTATGAATCCCGACTGGTCCCAAACTACGGACTTTTGACCACAGGGTCTGAGAGGTGTCTTTCTAATGGCAAGCTTATACCCGACAACATCTTGACTTAAAATTTTGGGTCATGTTCAGTCTTTAAGAGGGTAATCCCATAAAGATGAATGGAACATTGTCCAGAGGAGCAGCGTGTTGAATTACTTCAAATCTGCAAACTCTACAAGACAGTGCTAAAATGATTGTCATCACTGATGCCATCAATTATGTAATAAGTCATCAATTATGTAATTTCACATGTCATGAGTGACGTAATATCTGACTTCATACGGGGTACATAGCCTTTGGCTCTGCAGTGTATGGGGTTGGCTACAAAGCCTGGCCTCTGCGACCAATTGCACCTCTCCCCCGGTCCCATTCCCCTAAAAAACAAAAAACAACATAGTTTGTTTTTTATATATTTATTTAGTTTTTTTGGGGTATTGAAGTACGCGCCCAGGGAGAACTGTAGAGCAATTTAAAAAAAAAAAAAATTGCCCACTAGGGGCCCCACCACAAGCGCCTGTGGAAGAGTGTGTGCATACTCTGCCCCGTTTTGTCTTATATGTTCAAATACTTTTAGGACACAGAGATAGAGCCCCTAAGCCCTGAAACAGTGGCTGCAACATTTTCTTTGCGTTTGCGGCAAGCCAATCAAATCACTTTTTACTAGGGCCTGGAAATGAAACAGATGATGGAAGAGATTCTCTTGACCAATCAGAAGGCCCTATTTAAAAAAAAAAAAATCAGTACCATGGGGCTTCCAACCATCAATACTTAGTTAAACTTTTAACCGCTTCAATCCCAATCCGAGTAACCCCCCTTAAAATGCAAATTTCTCAAAAACGGCTTAACAGATTTACACCGAATCACAGACAACTTGGTTTCTGACTAACGGGCTAGCTATTGGTCACACCTTGATGTAATTCCGTTCTGCCATTTTTTCTCTATTGGAGAGCAAACGCTTCCTATGGGAATTAACATCGGCAATCAACGTTAGAGGACCCCCACTTCTTCTTTCCCCCACTTGGTAGATTCTTGGAAGGAACTGAGGCAAAAACATTTTTTTGTCTGGAAACGTTTGTGCCAAGTAATCAAACTGCACCATAGTTCTTAGCAAAAGAAAAACACACTCTTCCTATGGAAACTCTGACCAGACTATATAGTGGCAACACTCACTGCGTACATTTTATACATATATGGAAAATGTCACTTAGCCAGTGTACATCTGTTTGTGGCATGTGGTGATTCACATGCTGTGCATATATTGCCATCTAGTGTTGGGCTTGGAGTGTTACAAGTTATTTTTCTTCTAAGAAGTCTTTTTGAGTCCCAGGATCGAGAGACCCCTCCTCTTGGTGATAGTGCGCCTGGGCATTGACTCCTTTGATAGATTGTTTTCCCACGGGAGGGGGAAGTAAGGAGTGAAGAATTGTGTATGTAAAAATATATATTTAGAAAGTAAAGATGTCCATGCAATGTATATACATATTTACATTATTAAGTACCACAACGACTACAGGCTCCCGGGGAGGAAGGAGGCCGCATGTGAATCTGCAGCACCACATGCCACGAACAGATGTACACTGGGTAAGTGACATTTTCCATTCAATGGCATGTGTAGCTGCAGATACACATGCTGTGCGCAGACTGAAAAGCAATTCTCCTCCCAAGTAATCAGTGGTTAGCCTGTAGGAGTTGAAGTAGTTTGAAATAGTGTTTTAAGCACTGCTTGACCAACATTTGCTTGTTGTCGAGATAACACATCCACACAGTAGTGTTTAGTAAATGTGTGTGGTGTGGACCATGTGGCTGATTTGCGTGTGTCTGCCCATTGGTATATTACCTAAGAATGCCATTGAGGCACCCTTTTTTTTCTAGTGGAATTTTCTTTTGGAGGTATTAATAAATGCCTTTTCGCCTTGAGATAGCAGGTTTGCATACATTTTACAATCTATCTAGCTAATCCTTGTTTCGAAATAGGATTACCTTTACGAGACTGTTGGAAAGCAACAAAAAGTTGTTTAGTTTTTCTAAAGTCTTTCGTTCTGTCTACGTAATACATTAGAGCTCTTGTGATATCAAGAGTGTGGAGAGCTCTTTCAGCAGCAGAATCTGGCTGTGCAAAGAAGACTGGCAATTAGACTGACTAAAGTGAAAGGGTGAAACCACTTTAGGTAAAAAATTTGGATTTGTTCTAAGTACTACTTTGTGTTTGTCTACTTAGAAGAAAGGTTCTTCTAAAGTAAACGCTTGAATTTCACTTACTCTTCTTAAGGAAGTGATTGCTACCAAGAAAGCAACCTTCAATGTGAAAAATTGAATAGCACAAGAGTGCATGGGTTCAAATGGGGGACCCATAAGTTTTGTGAGCACAATATTAAGATTCCATGCAGGAGCTGGTGGTATTCTAGGTGGAATAATTAATTTAAGCCCTTCCATAAATGTTCTTATAACAGGAACCCTAAACAGAGAAGTATTTTGTCTGTTTTGTAGGTAGGCTGAAATTGCTGTTAAATGAATTTTAATAGACGAATAGGCAAGATTTGCTTTTTGTAAATACAGCAAATAACACACAATATCCTGTAGTGATGCTTTAAGTGGATCAATATTTTTAGGTTGGCAGTAATATACAAAACGTTTCCATTTATTTGCATAGCACTGCCTGGTTGTAGGTTTACGTGCTTGTTTTAGAATCTCCATACATTCCAATGGAAGCTGTAGGTATCCAAATTCTATGACCTCAGGAGCCAAATCGCCAAGTTGAGCATACTGGGATTGGGATGCCTGATTTGACCCCTGTTCTTAGTTAACAGGTCTGGTCTGTTTGGAAGCTTGTGATGTGGTACTACCGACAGATCCGACAGTGTTGTGTACCAGTGCTGACGTGCCCAAGTGGGAGCTATGAGTATCATAGTCAGGGAAGTGTGACATTTTTTTGACCAGAAGTGGAATTAACGGGAGAGGGGGAGGGGCAAAAGCGTAAGCAAATATCCCTGACCAGTTGATCCATAGAGCATTACCCTTGGATTGAGGGTGTGGGTATCTGGATTTGAAGTTTTGGCATTTAGCGTTTTCACTTGTGAAACGGTCAATGTTTGGTGTTCTCCACATTTGAAAGTAATATTGAATTACTTGTGGGTGAATCTCCCATTTGTGTATTTGCTGCTGCGTCCTGCTTAGAAGGTCTGCTAGCTGGTTGTGTATCCCTGGGATGTACTCCGTTAGCAGGTGCATGTGATTGTGAAATGCTCATTTCCATATTGTTTGTGCTACAAGGGACAATTGGGATGAGTGTGTCACCCGTTTTTTCAGATAATACGCTGTTGTCACGTTGTCTGTCCTTATTAAAATTATTTTGTGTATGATCTTTGGTTGGAATGCTTTGATGGCTAAGAACACTGCTAGTAATTCCAAGTGGTTTATGTGGTAAGTTTGCTGGATTGAGTCCCATTCCCCTTGTATTGTGAGATTATTGAGATGGGCTCCCCAACCTGTCACTGACGCATCTGTTGTGATTATGGTCTGTGGCACAGGGTCCTGAAATGGCAGCCCTTTTGCTAACCAGGCCCCAGCACCAGTGTTCTTTCCCTAACACTGTATCTTTGTCTCCACAATTGGCAAAGCCCTGGCACACAGATAAGTCCCTTGTAAAACATACCCCTGGTACCAACGGCCCTGTGGCCAGGGAAGGTCTTTATGGGCTGCAGCATGTATTATGCCCCCGGTGGACCCCTCACTCAGCACATGCACACTGCCTCACAGCTTGTGTGCTGGTGGGTAGAAAATGACTAAGTCGACATGGCTCCCCCCTCAGAGTACCATGCCCACAGCCCACAGTCTGTGGCATAGGTAAGTCACCCCTCTAGCAGGCCTTACAGCCCTAAAGCTGGGTGCACTATACCACAGGTGAGGGCATAGCTGCATGAGCACTATGCCCCTACAGTGTCTAAGTCAATTCTTAGACACTGTAAGTGCAGGGTAGCTATACTGAGCATATGGTCTGGGAGTTTGTCAAACACGAACTCTACACTGAATGCTGGGAAGTTTGGTATCAAACTTCTCAGCACAATAAATCCACATTGATGCCAGTGTGGGATTTATTGAGAAATGCACAGAGGGCATCTTAGAGATGCCCCCTGCATGCCAGCCCAACTGCTAGTGCTAGGCTGACCAGTCTCTGCAAAAATGTCACTCCCAGACAAGTTTCTGGCCACATGAGGAGAGGGCCTTTGTGCACTCTGTGAGCAGGAACAAAGCCTGTCCTGGGTGGAGGTGCTTAACACCTCCCCCTGCAGGAACTGTAACACATGGCAGTGAGCATCAAAGGCTCAAGCCTGGTGTTACAGCATGCCAGGGCACTCCAGCTAGCGGAGATGCCCGCCCACTAGACAGCCCCCACAAGTCCAGGGAGATAATGAGAAAAACAAGGAGAAGTCACCCCCTGAGCCAGGTGCACCCCTAAGGTGACCAGAGCTGAAGTGACCCCCTCTTTGGAAAATCCGCCATCTTGTTTTGGAGGATTTAGCCCAATAGGAATAGGGACGTGCCCCGCTCCCCAAAGGGAGGAGGCACAAGGAGGGTGTAGCCACCCTCAGGGACAGTAGCCATTGGCTACTGCCCTCCAGCCCTAACACACCCCTAAATTTAGTAGTTAGGGGTGACCCTGAACCCAGGAAATCAGATCAGGAAATACGAAAGAAGAAGGATTGCTTAGCTGAAAAACCCCGCAGAGAAGAAGGAAGACGACAACTGCTTTGGCCCCAGCCCTACCGGCCTGTCCCCAGCTTCAGTGAACCTGCACCAGCGACGCATCCTGTGGGACCAGCGACCTCTGCCAACTCAGAGGACTGCCCTGCAACTACAAAGGACCAAGAAACTCCTGTGGACAGCGGACCTGTCCAACAAAGCAACAAGAAACCATCTTTAAAGGGACTCTCACCTCACTCCAGAAGCGCGAGTCCCCACCACTCTGCACCTGACGCCCGTGGCCGGTGTCCAGAGAAACCAACGACCCAGAGAGGATCCCCAGGCGACTCTGACAACGTGTCCACCCTGGGCTAACCTCTCGGCACCCCCACTATGACGCCTGCAGAGGGAATACCGAGGACCCCCCTAACTGCCCAGGACAAAGAAATCTGACGCCTGGAAGAAGCACTGCACCAGCAGCCCCCAGGCCCGTGAAGAACCGACCACCGGTGCAGCAGTGACCAGTAGGCAGCCCTCACCCTTGCCTAGTCGGTGGCTGGCCCGAGAAGACCCCCTGTGCCCTGCCTGCAACGTCTGAGTGACCCCCGGGTCCCTCCATTTAAACCTATTACAAAGCGGACGCCCTGTTTGCCCACTACACCTGGCCACCCCTGTGCCGCTGAGGGTGTGCTTTGTGTGCCTACTTGGGACCCCCCGCCCCCGCGCTCTATTAAACCCACCATTGGTCTGCTGCATGAGGACAACAGGTACTTAACAGCCAGCAGACTAGAACCGGAGCACCTCCTGTCTTCATAGGCGCCTATGTTATTTGGGCTCCTGTTTGACCTCTGCACTGACCGGCCCAGTGTTGCTGGGTGTTTGGGGTTGACTTGAACCCCCAATGGTGGGCTACCTACACCCCGGAGACTGAGTCTGTAAGTTGTTTACTTACCACATTAACCTAACTGTACTTACCTCCCCCAGGAACTGTTGAATTTTGCAGTGTCCACTTTTAAAATAGCTTATTGCCATTTTATGCCAAAATGTGTACATTACTGTTTTGATTCAAAGTCCTATATATACCTATGCAAAGTACCTGCTATTTAATGCACTTACCTGCAATTTGAATCTTGTGATTCTTAAATAAAGAAAATAATAATTTTCTATATAAAAACCTATTGGCCTGGAGTTAAGTCTTTGAATGTGTTTTCTCATGTTTTGCCTGTGTGTGTGTACAAAAAATGCTTAACACTGCCCTCTGATAAGCCTATCTGCTGGACCACACTACCCAAAATAGAGCATTAGTATTATCTATTATTGCCTCTGTCAAGACTCTTGGGGAACCTCTGGACTCTGTGCACACATCATCTCATTTTGATATAGTATATACAGAGCCAGCTTACTACAGTAACCATGCCAAAAAGAGTGACTTTCCTATACAGAGCCCTCTGGGTGCTTTGTACAATGAATTCCACACTGGCATCAGTGTGCATTTATTGTGCTGAGAAGTTTGGTACCAAACTTCCCAGAGCTCAGTGTAGCCATTATGGAACTGTGGAGTTCGTGTTTGACAAACTCCCAGACCATATACTCTTATGGCTACCCTGCACTTACAATGTCTAAGGTTTTGCTTAGACACTGTAGGGACATAGTGCTCATGCACACGTCTTCACCTGTGGTATAGTGCACCCTGCCTTGGGGCTGTAAGGCCTGCTAGAGGGGTGATTTACCTATGCCACAGGCAGTGTGAGGTTGGCATGACACCCTGAGAGGGGTGCCAAGTCGACTTAGCCTTTCCTCCCCCCCCCCCCCATCAGCACACAAAAGTTGCAAGGCAGTGTGCATGTTCTGAGTGAGAGGTCCCCAGGGTCGCATAAGACATGCTGCAGCCCTTAGAGACCTTCCCTGCCCACAGGGCCCTTGGTACCAGAGGTACCTTTTACAAGGGACTTAACTGTGTGCCAGGGCTGTGCCAATTGTGGGAACAAAGGTACAGTTTTAGGGAAACACCACTGGTGCTGTGGCCTGGTTAGCAGGGTCCCAGCACACTTTCAATCAAAGTTGGCATCAACACTAGACAAAAAGTGGGGTGGGGGGGCTGAGGGGGCGTTTGGGGTAACCAGGCCAACAGTGGCATTTTCCAACAACTAGTATGATTTTGGTTCGCAGCTCACCTCAGAGGATGGCATTGCTTGGATATTTATTCTAAGGTTCGGAATCTGCAACTAGAAGTCTATCAGATGTACAAGTTACCTTCCTTCAGTAACAAAGTATCTGGTAGAGTCATATTCCAGTCGCAGATTCCTTACTGACCCTTCCAACCTCCCCGCTTGCAAACTGATTTCTAGGTACAAGGTTCCAAGATCCCGGTCTCCAAAGACGGTACTCACAGAATCTGGATGTACCACAGGGGAGTCCAGCTCCTCTGTGAACTTTGAGGGCAGCCTCAATGAAGAGGACATCCTTTTGGCAAGGTTGGTAAAAAGATTAGCCTTGGAGAAACAGCTCCTGACTATAGAAAGGGAGAGAACAGAAATGGGGTCAGCACCCATTAATGGGGGCAGCAACATAAGAACTAGGGACATATTATTCTGACACCCCTAAAATCCCCACAGGGATTATCGCCAAATAGGAGGATGGTGATGACATCGAGTGGTTCACAGCCTTTGAGAGGGCCTGTGGAACCATGAGATTACAAAAATATCATTGGGGAGCTCTCCTTTGGGAACTGTTTAGTGGTAGGTGTAGGGATAGGCTCCCCACACTCACTGGTGCAGATGCTGAATCCTATGACCACATGAAGGCTACCCTGATTGAGGGCTTTGGATTCACCACTGAGGAGTATAGAATTAGGTTGAGAGGGGGCTTACAAAACCTCGAGCCAGACCTGGGTTGATTTTGTAGACTACTCAGTGAAAACACTGGATGGTTGGGTAACTGGAAATGAAGTGCATGACTATGATGGGCTTTATAATATATTTATGAAGGAACACATTTTGATTAACTGCTTCAATGAAAAGTTGTATCAATATCTGGTAGACCTAGGTCCAATTTCTCCTGAAGAATTGGAAAGAAGGCAAACCATTGGGTCAAGACCAGGGTAACCAAGACTTCTACTGGGGGTGACCAAAAGAAAGGGGTTACAAAGCCTCCCCAGGAGAAAGTGGGTGTCACACCAAGAAATAAAGAAAAAGATTACTCAGTAGCCCCCCAAAAACCTGTTCAAGTGGGTAGGCCCCAAGATACATCCCAAAACAAAAGTGGGTACCAGGGTAAGAACTGGGATGGCACTAAGGCATGGTGCCACAACTGTAGACAGACAGGGCACCACACCAAGGACACTTCTTGTTCCAAAAACAACCCCCCCAGGCAAAACCCCAGGGGTGACCAGTGTAGCCATTGGGGATGACTCCTCAGATGAGGAGGTCCTCATTGCCTTCAAGTGGAAAATGGGCCCAACACGTGAGTTGGAGATTCCAGAGGGGAGTAGACACTTCCACCACCTACTGGTGAAAGAAATCCCAGCCACTGCCCTGAGAAACACTTGTGCCAGTCACACTATGGTGCATGATAGGCTGCTGCTTTCAAATCAGTACATCCCAGGTGAGACAGCCAGAGTAAGGGTTAGCCCAGACAAGGTCACTAATAGGCCTGTGGCTTTAGTGCCCCTAGAAGTGGGTGGGACTTTTAGGAAAAGCACAAACACAAGAAGTATGGGGTTTATTTGTTAGATGGAACCACTGGTAACAAATGTATCTAGGGCTCTACAATCTCACACTATGAGCAACATGTTGCGTGCTGCTTAAAGCTATGTGGTGGGGGAAATTTCCGTTACGGACTAGGTGGTCTCACACACTATATAGTGTCTTGCTTCATCATATGACCACCTAGCCCCATCCGGGTAGGACAGTGCCACCTGGACGGACTCAACCTCACCGTTAAAAGAACAGGAGGGAGTGCAGAAATTCAAGTTAGCTGGAAAAATATGGGATCCAACTATGCTAGGGAAAATATAAAAACACCTAGTCAGTCACCTGTGTAATAGTACACCTTTATTCGTGGTGACCACTTGTGAGATTAACAACAAATGATGGGACACCTATAGGAGAGTAAAGACTCACAGGGTCACCTATCTAGTAGTTACTGGCTGTAGGAGGTTGGCCTGGCTTGTAGTGGGTACCAGAGGTACTTACACCTTGTGCCAGGTCCAGTTATCCCTTATTAGTGTAGAAGAGGTGTTTCTAGCAGCTTAGGCTGATAAAAGGTAGCTATGGCAAAGCAGCTTAGGCTGAACTAGGAGACATGTAAAGCTCCTACTATACCACTGGTGTCATTATGCACAATATCATAAGAAAACACAATACACAGATATACTAAAAATATGCCAAAAGTATCCCAGTGAGTACCCTCAGTATGAGGATGAGAAATATAAACAAGATATATGTACACAATACCAAAATTATGCAGTAATAGCAAAGGGAAGTAATGCAAGCAATGTAAAGTTACAGTAGATTGCAATAGGAGCACATAGGTATAGGGGCAACACAAACCATCTACTCCAAAAGTGGAATGCGAACCACGAATGGACCCCAAACTTATGTGAGCTTGTAGAGGGTCGCTGGGACTGTAAGAAAACAGTGAGGGTTAGAAAAATAGCCCACCCCAAGACCCTGAAAGGTAGGTGTAAAGTGCACCTATAACCCCCAGAGAGCACAGAAGTTGTGATAGGGGGATTCTGCAAGGAAAACCAACACCAGCAATGCAACAACAGTGGATTTCCGGACCTGAGTACCTGTAAGACAAGGGGACCAAGTCCAAGAGTCATGACGGTCTCGAGAGTGGGCAGGAGCCCAGGAAATGCCAGCTGAGGGTGCAAGGAAGCTGCCACCGGATGGAAGAAGCTTGGTGTTTTGCAAGAACAAAGAGGACTAGGAACTTCCCCTTTGGAGGATGGATGTCCCACGTCATGAAGAAGTTCGCAGAGGTGTTCCCACACAGAAAGACCGCAAACAAGCCTTGCTAGCTGCAAGGGTCGCGGTTAGGGTTTTTGGATGCTGCTGTGGCCCAGGAGGGACCAGGATGCCGCCACTTGGATGAGGAGACTGAGGGGGCGCCCAGCAAGTCAGGGAGCCCTCACAGAAGCAGGCAGCACCCGCAGAAGTACCGGATCAGGCACTTAGAATAGGAGTGAACCGGAGTCCACCCGAAGTCACAAAAGGGAGTCCCACGACGCCGGAGGACAACTCAGAAGGTTGTGCACTGCAGGTTAGAGTGTCGGGGACCCAGGCTTGGCTGTGCACGAAGGAAATCCTGGAAGAGTGCACAGGAGCCGGAGCAGCTGCAAATCACGCAGTACCCAGCAATGCAGTCTAGCGTGGTGAGGCAAGGACTTACCTCCACCAAACTTGGACTGAAGAGTCACTGGACTGTGGGAGTCACTTGGACAGAGTTGCTGAGTTACAGGGACCATGCTCGTCGTGCTGAGAGGGGACCCAGAGGACCGGTGATGCAGTCTTTTGTTGCCTGCGGTTGCAGGGGGAAGATTCCGTCGACCCACAGGAGATTTCTTCAGAGCTCCTGGTGCAGAAAGGAGGCAGGCTACCCCCAGAGCATGCACTACCAGGAAACAGTCGAGAAAGCCAGCAGGATGAGCGATACAAGGTTGCGAGTAGTCGTCTTTGCTACTTTGTTGCGGTTTTGCAGGCATCCTGAGCAGTCAGCGGTCGATCCTTTGGCAGAAGGTGAAGAGGGAGATGCAGAGGAACTCTGGTGAGCTCTTGCATTCGGTAACCGAAGAATTCCCCAAAGCAGAGACCCTAAATAGCCAGAAAAAGAGGTTTGGCTACCTAGGAAGGAGGATTGGCTACTAAGAGAGGTAAGAGCCTATCAGAAGGAGTCTCTGAGGTCACCTGCTGGCACTGGCCACTCAGAGCAGTCCAGTGTGCCAGCAACAACTCTGTTTCCAAGATGGCAGAGGTCTGGGGCACACTGGAGGAGCTCTGGGCACCTCCCCTGGGAGGTGCAGGTTAGGGGAGTGGTCACTCCCCTTTCCTTTGTCCAGTTTCGCGCCAGAGCAGGGATGGGGGATCCCTAAACCGGTGTAGACTGGCTTATGCAGAGATGGGCAGCATCTGTGCCCATCAAAGCATTTCCAGAGGCTGGGGGAGGGATACTCCTCCCCAGCCTTCACACCTATTTCCAAAGGGAGAGGGTGTTACACCCTTTCTCAGAGGAAATCCTTTGTTCTGCTTCCTGGGCCAGGGCTGCCTGGACCCCAGGAGGGCAGAAACCTGTCTGAGGGGTTGGCAGCAGCTGCAGTGGAGACACCGGAAAGGCAGTTTGGCAGTACCCGGGTTCTGTGCTAGAGACCCGGGGGATCATGGAATTGTCCCCCCAATGCCAGAATGGCATTGGGGTGACAATTCCATGATCTTAGACATGTTACATGGCCATGTTCGGAGTTACCATTGTGACGCTATACATAGGTAGTGACCTATGTATAGTGCACGGGTGTAATGGTGTCCCCGCACTCACAAAGTCCGGGGAATTTGCCCTGAACAATGTGGGGGCACCTTGGCTAGTGCCAGGGTGCCCACACACTAAGTAACTTTGCACCCAACCTTCACCAGGTGAAGGTTAGACATATAGGTGACTTATAAGTTACTTAAGTGCAGTGGTAAATGGCTGTGAAATAACGTGGACGTTATTTCACTCAGGCTGCACTGGCAGGCCTGTGTAAGAATTGTCAGCTCTCCCTATGGGTGGCAAAAGAAATGCTGCAGCCCATAGAGATCTCCTGGAACCCCAATACCCTGGGTACCTCAGTACCATATACTAGGGAATTATATGGGTGTTCCATTATGCCAATGTGAATTAGTGAAATTGGTCACTAGCCTGTTAGTGACAATTTGGAAAGCAGAGAGAGCATAACCACTGAGGTTCTGGTTAGCAGAGCCTCAGTGAGACAGTTAGTCATCACACAGGGAACACATACAGGGCACACACTTATGAGCACTGGGGCCCTGCCTGGCAGGGTCCCAGTGACACAGACTAAAACAACATATATACAGTGATATACGGGGGTAACATGCCAGGCAAGATGGTACTTTCCTACACTGGCCAACATGTTTCTGCCCACTGCTAAGAGCCAAAGGAGGTCTGGGGGCATTCTTCAGGGCCTGGGATCCCTCAGTGTCATGCACTACAGAAGCAAGAGAAAGGGGGCTACCTCAATAGGAGGAGCTCAGGTGCTGTAAAAGGAGAGGGCCTACCTTGGGAAGCTACCCTATGGAGGCCTAAAAAGATACAACATTGATAGTACATTATACGTTATCAGTGATACACAGCAAACCACAGCACACAGGAAGGTGACACAGCAGACACAAAGTCATGCAATATCAACGTGAGAAGTACTTGTAAATGGGAATTTACCGAATAGAAGAGGGAGGTCTCTTACCCCAATCCGGTAGGGCAAATGGCCCCAGGTCTAAAGGAGGGGAAGTGTCCCCTTATAGTCACACACTAAAATCAGGAAACAAAGGCAAAACAAAAGAACAACCAATGAGCTCCATGGAGGGTAAAGGTAGTCAAGGTTCTGACAGCTGTGGTAGCTCTACAATGGTAAAAGTAGTTGGGCATGGAGTGTACTACAGTGATAAAGCCCAAAAGCAAAAGACCAGCAATGCGTCCTGCAGGATGAGGAACACGTCCAGCAGGACCAGCAACCTCTGCCCAACTCCAGAGGACTGTCCTGCACCCAAAAGAACCAAGAACTCCCGAGAACAGTGGCTCTGTCTAAGGAAACCTACAACCAAGGACTCCCACCTCACTCCAGATGCGTGAGTCCTGACCCCTGTGCACCCGACGCCCACGGCCCGTGTCCAGGTGGTCCACCCAGCACAAGAGGGTCCCAAGGCGATTGCGAACAAGTGCGCACCCTGGGTTGACCTCTCCACCCCTTCACGATGATGCCTGCAGAGGGAATCCAGAGGACTCCCCCCTGACCGCAAAGCTCCGGACGAAAATATCCAATGCCTAAAGACACACTGCACCTGCAGCCCCCAGGAATTGGAGAAACTGACACCCGGTGCATCTACGTTCAGCAGGCGGCCCTCCCCTCTGTCCGACCAGTGGTGTGCCACAGACACCACCCTGGACCTTGCCTGCTGCCTCTGAGTGACCACAGGGTCTCCACATAGACCAGCATTGGAAGCCCAACGACCTGCTTGCACCCTGCACCCGGCCGCCCATGTGCCGCTTAGGGTGTGTGTTTGGTGCCTACATGTGGCCCCTCCAGTGCTCTTTCAATCCCCCCTGGTCTGCCACCGAGCCGCGGGTACTTACCTGCAGGCCTGATTCAGAGTACCCTCTGACCCCATAGGAGCGCACGTTAAAATTGCTCATCTTTGAACTCTGCACTCGGCCGGCCCGTGTTGCTGGTGGTGGGTGTTCGGGGTTAACTTGAACCCCAACCTGTGGCCTTCCTAACCCCCAGAGACTAAGTGTTGTACTTACCTGTAAACCGATCTAACCTTTCTCCCCCCCCAAGAACTGTTTCTGAAAATTGCAGTGTCCATTTTTAAAACAGATTATTGCCAATATTTCAAGAACTGTATTACTTAATGATTTCAAAGTACTGTTGATACCTGTGTGAAATACGGATCTTTTAAGGTACTTACCTGCTACTTGAATCTTGTGGTTCTAAAAATAAATTAAAAAAATATTTTTGCTATATAAAAACCATTGGTCTTGAGTTAAGTCACTGAGTGTGTGCTTCTTCTATTGGCTGTGTGTGTGTACAACAAATGTTTTGCACTACCCTCTGATAAGCCTAACTGCTCGACCACACTACCACAAAATAGAGCATTAGCATTATCTACTTTAGCCTCTGGGGAACCCCTGGACTCTGTGCACACTATGTGTCATTTTGATAGACTATATACAAACTATATACAAAGCCTGCTTCCTACATTCCACCACTGTAATTGGCACTAACCATATACTGACCACCTGGAACATCCTCTCCCCCCAGGACATCACCTCCACCATGAAATTCATCCACTCAGGAGCTCCCACAGACCCATTCCCGAACCACATCTTCAACCTTGGAAACCAAAGGATCGGCAAGGAACTCACCACCCTGGCTCAACACCTCTATCTCCACCGCAACATTTCCTGCAGCCTGGAAACAAACTGAAGCCAGACAACTACTCAAAAAACCCCAGCGAACCCCAAAACTCCCCGCTCCCATCCCCAGTGAAGGTACTGGAAAAGATTGTCAACAAGCAAATCAAGACATACCTGGAGCAGAGCAAACTACTTGATGCCTCCCAATCCAGCTTCTGCAGTAATCACAGCACAGAAACTGCACTGATCACAGCCACTGATCTTTGGCAAAAGCAGCAACACATGGAATGACTCAGTGTGGCCACCAGACCTAGGACCATTACCCACTCACCACGTCAGAAACCTCGGAATCATCATTAACAACAAGCTCACTATGAAATCACAGATCAACGGTGTCTCCTCCACCTTCTTATTCACTTTGCACATGATATGTAAGATCTTGAAGTGGCTACCACTACACACAAGATGCACCATGACTCAGCTCCTCATCAACAGCCGACTTGACTACGGCAACGTCCTGTACATAGGAATCGCCACGCACCTCCTACAGAGACTTCAGACCATACAGAACACCACAGCCAGACTCATCCTCGGCCTTCCCGGACAAACCCACATCACACCCTACCTCAGGCAACTCCACTGGCTCCCCACAGAGAAGAGGTGCAAGTTCAAGCTGCTGACCCATGCACACAAGGCTCTACACAACCAAGGACCTGCGTACATTAACCACCGCCTGAGAAGACTAAGCTCTGCCTCCCTTTCACTTGCCCATACTCCCTGTATCCATCAAAGCAGAAGTGAAGGACGCATCATCACAGCAAAAACCTATAACAGCCTCCCTACACACCTCCAGGCCATAACCTCACTTCCGGAATACCAAATAGCCCTCAAGACCTCGCTGTTCATATAAGCCTCCGGGAGCGTCAAGCGCCTGGATACCCTATTGGGAGTGGGGGGTGTGGGGGGGGGGTGATTAGCTGTACCTAACCCTTCTTCCAGCCTTTCATATTCTTTATTTTCAAACTCTTTCTTATGAAAAAGTTACCAGCATAGCAGAGAAAAGAATACACCAGTGTGCAGACTAAAAGTTGCTAGATTGCAGAAAGAACATATTCAAATCAGTTTAATTCACAAGTGTAATGTAAATCACTTCCAGCCCTGGCTGTTTCCTAATTTGTGAACAAACTCCATTTGTAAACTAAACAAACATATTGACATCATTGTCTCCGTATCTGGTAACGACTGGGCACGTAAGAGAAATAATTTTGAATTAAGTAGAAAGGACACCTGTCCCATTCCTTTTTGACAATTATACATCTGCATTTGACACTGTGATCTGTATTAGGAGTTATTGTGATGTCAGAAGTAAACTATATTGTGTTACACTAGACAGCTAAATAGTGAGGTCACAACTGGATAGCATTAAGTTTATTAAGTACAGGTTTTAATGCAATTATTGCAGATTTTGAAATTGTTTTACATACTAATTATTGAACATCCTTAATTTGTCACACTCGCTCTTTAGCACTGTTTCGACTTGAGGAGAAGCACAGAGTACTGTAAAAAAAACATAATTCATACACAGCATTGCAAAAAGCCATCCTTAAGGTTAGTGTCAGTCAGGAAGAGAAAACAATTAGTAAAGCTCAAGAATGAATCAGTGGTCTCATTACCCATCACCCCCCAAGGTATCACCGCTTAAGCACAATCCTCTCCAGATCCTCTTCTAAGCTATATTCTTTCTCTACTGGTGGATTACTAGGTTTAGTCCCCCCTGAGAAGGAGCCAAGGCTGGGAAGTATTTTCCTATTTTACAAGAATTTTAGTGTCTTCCATCTTCAGCATTGGGCAGGGCCCCCAATCTTCACTTTTAAAATGCTAGGTCCAGAGACATCAATTTGTTAACACTCCTTAGTGAACGTAGACCATAATGTCCTTGAGTATACATATCCTTTTACAGTTCATCAGTAATCTATGCCAAAAACACTTAAAACCAACAACAAATGCCCATGTTTTAATGATAGTGATTTGTGATAGATATGTACATAATTGTATGCATATTTGGCCTCTGTTCATTTTTTTCAAGCAGCAAACATGGCATCATCGTGTACAATATGGAATTTATCCTGCTCGTTCAACATTGGTAATCACCCCAAATATGCCATAAAGGTCACTGGCAGAGATATTTAAACCTTTCTTTCGACTGACACAAAACGCCTCCTCTTTCAGCTTTACAATGACCACCTGTAAGCGAGAAAAGTAAACATTGCCATCTCAATGAGTAGTGATATAAAAGGGGAAGAGTGCATTCCCACAAGTGTGGAATTCAGGCTCTATTTTCAAAGAGACAACATTTCTTGACCCAAAAGGCCACTGAAGTGTATTCTGACAAATTTAACCTGCTCCTTTAAATCCCAAACATGTCAAGTGTAAGCATCAGAATGCAGGATGGCATTTTTTTAGTAGTTTCACGGATAATTTCTGGGCAGAGAAGGACGTCAGTTGTTTCTAAAACCATAAAGTAACTGTTGAACAGTAAGCAAGTTAAAAAATGATCTCTATCCATCCCAGTTGTCTACATACTGCACAACTACTCTGCTGTCCAACTACTTACCTACAAAATGAGATTAAATTAAGACTGCAAGTCAGGCGTGGCTTTGCCGTCCTGCAAGATGGCCGTCACGCTGTGAGGCTCTGCAGGGCACAGGCATAAATCTGTCAATAATCCTGGTGGATCGACTGCCTGGAACGACATTTTGTAATTGCTGAACACTGGGAAGCCCTCAGGAGCCGCGGAGTGCAGAAATGGAGCCGGCTCGCCGGTGAGAGCCACACTGGGCCTGCGCGGCCCGTTAGAGTGTCTGGCCTTGTGCATGCTTCGTTGGGACGCGGCAGTGCTGTTCCTGCTTGGGACGGGGAGATCCTGCGGGCGGCGTGGTAGTTGGTGCGGTTCCTTGCAGCCCCTACTTGCCTGGTGGCTAGTTTTAGGGGGCGGGGTGGGTGATGGATGGCTGCCCCGCTCCTTTTTTCTGGTCCTGACTTCCGGCTGGGGACTGCGTTGAAGGGGTGTGCCGGCAGCCTCTGGGGGCTTGCGGGTGGGGGAAGCGGTGTGTGTAGTTACCCTCCTGCAGGTGCGTGGGAGGCTGAGCGCACACCCTCGATTTACGCTGATGGTCGCAGTGGGGTGGTGGTTAGGACGCAGGGGTGCACTTCAGCTGAACTTTTTGGTCAATGCGCTCCCAGCTCTCCCCTCCCCCCATTTTTTTTTTTTTTTGTGGTGCGCATGAGACAATGGGGAAGGCGGACCAGAAGCAATCTAAGCTCACATTTGAAGGGAAAAAGAAGTGCAGTCAGGCCGGTCAGCGGATGATCTGCTGCAGGAGGAGGACAATCCGGCATCCTCCGTGAAGGCTATGTTCTTGGATTTTAAGCACAATCTGGTCAGTATCGATGCTAAGTTAGACCACTTGACCGAAAAAAATATTTGTTTAAAAGAATGGGTGGATGGCCATGATAAACGCCTTGAGCAGGTATAATCTTGCACTTCTGATCTAGAGGATGGTCGGCGTGGAGAAGTTACTACAAACGGAACGTTTGTTGGAGGTAATCTGGAACAAGAATGAGGACTGCTCCCGCTGCAATAAATTTGCATTTTGGGTCTTCCGGAGCCAACGGCTATGGGGCACATGGAAGACTATGTGGAGACTATGCTATCTGCGCTCTTCCCTGGCGAGCTATCCCAGGTGTTGGTGGCAGAGGGCCCACAGGTCTCTGGGGCCGAGACCACTGCCTGGGACGCCGGTGCGCCCAGTCATCGTGCATTTATTGAACTATAGGGATAGAGACACAATACTTAGATTAGCTAGATAGCGTTGTCCCATGATTTATAATAACGACGAACTGAGCATTTTCCTAGGTCGTTCCTATGTGCTAAACGCACTTTGAGCCAGACGGATGCCAATTACTCCCTCATCTATCCTCCCAAATTGTGAGTGCAGCAAAAGGGCAAGCTGCACTTACATTGACCCGAAACTGGCCATCCAGGAGGCTAAATCTGGCCTTAGAAGGGTGACTCCGGACTGTTCGCAGGTTGCTAGCGGTGGCGACAACACTCTTAGCGACAATGATTGAAATTGTTTTGTCATTGTGGGCCGCCGGTGGTTCTGCACTGTGATTTGGGGCTTGTTGAGTTTTGATTGAGACTCTACTTTCGGTGCAGCCTGTCTTGTAGTATAACCAGCGCTGCAAAACCTCCTGCCCACTCATCCCCGAGTGGGTGGTTAACAGATGGCCATGCCGGCACCCCACTGGATGAGTCCAATCAAGTTGTTTGTCACTATGTTGTGGGATATGCGTCTAGGTTTGGGTGGGTTTGTAGGGCAGGCCCAATTGGGGGGTCAGCGTGGGTAGGGGGGTGACTGTTGTCTTGTTGCTTTCCGCATTCTATGCTTTCTTTTTACCTCTGTATCGCGGTTTCTCCTTGTCATCAGCGATGTTTTGTATAGTGTCTAGGTATGTAACAGATGTGGCGCAGCTGAGGTGCCTGCTATGATGATTCCTAAGGGGGTGGCATAAGTTAATTGTATGACCTGGAATGTTCAGGGGCTGAATGAATGGCGTAAGATGCGACTGATCTCTGCATACATGCAGCGCCGTGAAGTGGATGTTTGTGTGCTTCAAGAGATTCACCTGACGGCTGCCACAAAACACAGGCTGATAGCTGGTTGGGGAGTGTCATGTGGCTGTGTATTCGAGCTATGCGCGAGGGGTTGCCATTTTGATTCGCAAGGGTCTGCAAATGGCATACTGAGAAGGAGGTTCTAGACCCACTAGGTTGTTATGTCCTTCTGCATGGTACACTGCATGACGGGCCGTTTCACCTGGTGTCAGTATATTGTCTCAATGTGGATGACCTGCAGTTCTTCGAGGAGGTGTGGCGTTTGATATGTTCCCTGGGGCCAGGGTCAAAATTATGGGGTTGCGACTTCAATGTGGGTTTGGATGTGGATCGTGAGCCGGGCGTGGCCCCATCATGTGCGGCTGCGCTTGCTCGTATCATGACGGAAGGTGCTGTGGTTGATTTATGGAGGGCAAAACATGGCACTGATAGGGATGATACTTGTGTTAATACTGTCCATTGTAGATGGTCGCGACTTGACAGATGGCTCGATACCAGGGAAATGGAGCTCTGGACGAACACCATTGAGCACATGCCTCGAACCTTGTAGGATCACTCTAGGGTTTTGCCGTCACTGGGGATTCCAAGGTGAACGCGGGGTGACTTTTTGTGGAGACTGCCGCACAATGCATTAAAAGATTCCGCTTTCAGAGAGGAGGGCCGTATGGGTATAAAGGAGTTCTTTGCGATTAACAAGGGCTTGGTCTTGTCAGCTGGTACCTTGTGGGAGGCATTTAAGGTGGTGATCCAGGGGATTTGCTTAGCTAAATAGCATAGCGTGCTTAGGGCAATACACAGAAAGTTGGCAAATTTAAAGGCCCAGCTGATTACGCTGGAGAAACGACTGTACGCCGGTATGTCGAACGCTCTCCTAGTGGAGTTTCGGGAGAAGCTGTCGGAATATGAGGAGGCGGCACTCCGTGAGCTCTGCTTTCTGGGCAAAGAGGCTAAATCGCGACAGTATGGAGAAGGCGAGAAGACTGGTAGAACGCTGGCAGAAATGCTGCGTCGACCGTGGGCTATATTGTAGAGCTGTTGGACTCTGCGGGCGTCCGTCGGGCGTGTGCTGACTAAGTTCTATGCTTCCCTCTACTCCGCCTTGGATGGCTCGGACTCTGAGCCCTATACAGATTATTTTGAGGGTATTAGCTTGCTGTGGCTGGAGAAGAAGGACTGGCAATATTTGGATGCGCTGTTCTCGGTTGAGGACATTGTAGAGGTCATCCGTGGTTTGCCCAGGGATAAGGCCCCTGGCTTTGACGGGCTCAAAAGGAATATGCAGATTTGTTGGCCCGCATTTATTAGATGTGTACGCTGAGGCACTTAATGAGGCACCCAGCTGCAGTCGTTGAGAGAAGCCCTTATAGTCACTATACTAAAACCGGGCAAAGATCCGCGCTCTTGCGATTCATATAGACCACTGTCGCTCAAAAAACTGGAAAACAAGATCTTAACGAAGCTTCTGGCGATGCGCCTGCAGCCTCTTCTTCCATCTTTGGTGCACCCAGATCAATCCGGCTTCGTGCGGGGTCGCTCGACCTTGTATAATCTTCGTACTTTCTTTGCGATAGTGCAGATGGTGCCTCCCGAGGATCAAGTTGTGGCTGTCTTGTTGGACGCCACTAAGGCGTTTGACTCTTTAGAATGGCTATATTTGTTTGGCCTACTGGCGTGGGTGGACTTGAGCCCCAGATTTATTTAATTAATTTGTCTATTTTACTCTGCTCCAGTGGCGCAGCTGAGAATGAATGGGATGACCACGGATCCTTTCCCGGTGTCTAGGGGTACCAGACAGGGCTGTCCCTTTCACCCCTGCTTTTTGCGGTGGCGATGGAGCAGCTGGCTGCCCAGCTGAGACAACACCATAACAATAGAGGGTTGGCATCTATACAATGGCCAATATTGGTTTCTGTGTATGCTGATGACGTTGCTCTATATGTACGGGACCCGCGGGCTCACCTCGATATACTTCTAGACGAGATTGCACGTTTCGGTCAGATCTCTGGGATTACTATCAAATTGTCTAAGTCTGTGGACTTGCCTCTGTCAGCTGCCACGGTGCAGTATTGTTTGTGATATCCTCTGAACTGGGCAGACGGTCCGATATCTGGGCATTAGGGTGTGCAGGGAACTAGATGAATTATGGTCAGCCAATTACAGTAGGGCCATTGGATGGCTGGAAGACTAGGTCGGAGCATGGCGCTCCTTACCGCTCTCGCTGACTGGCCCATATAGCCATTGCGAAGATGGTGGTCCTGCCCAAATTTCTCTATCTGTTTACCAGCATCCCTCTTGTGCTCACTTCCAGCTTCCGGAAGAGGCTTCGGTCTTTACTTATTTCCTTGGTCTGGGCTGGTAGGCAACCCAGGGTATCGTGGGAGATGCTTGTGCTGCCGTGCGAGCTGGGCGGCTTGGCTGCTCCAGATTGCCACTTAATTATATTTGCACACAGGCCCACTATGTGCATTTTTGGATGCATCCTATAAAATACTTACAGCACTTGGCTCCGGAGCAGGACTCCATTTGGCCTGCCCGACTGTCCAGAGTGTTATATGATATGCCTCGCGCTGAGTTGCGGGTGTGGATACAGCGGCATATAAGGTGCAGGCCTGGCGGGCGCTCCTGCGGCAGGCTGGTCACGGGGTGCCGTTCGCACCCTCGGTGCAGATGAGACGTTGTGCATCAGCGTGTATTAGGAGACGGACGATTAAATGGGTGTCTATCGGAATTGCAACTGATGACTTTGGGCTCCTGGTACCCTGAGAACTTATTTATCTCTTTCGAGGTGGCGCTTCGCGCGCCGTGTGACACCATGAATTACCGGCTGACTTACCTTCAGATCAGGGAACCCCTGCGATCCAGGTACCCCACATTCCCTGCAGCGCCTCCGGTGAGTCACGTCTTGGAGTTACTGTATAGGTCCTCATCCCCCCACGGCCTTATTACCTGCTTGTATGTATGTGTGCAGGCGACCGCACCCGCGGTATCCTCAAGGGCAAGAGAGCAGTGGGAACTGGATGTTGCAGAGACCGTGTCAGATGCCGTATGTCGATACTCCTGTGCCCATATGCGGAAGCTCTCCCCAATTATACATTAGGCCTACTACATTTCACATTTCTGCACCGCTTGTATTACACGCATGCAGTCTCCAGAGGATGGGTGTTCGGTCTCATGACTGCTGCAATAGGTGTGCGGGGCGGACGGATTTCCTCCACCTGGTGTGAGGCTGTAGGGCGCTGGTGGGATTCTGGACAGATGTGCTAAATGCGCTGGAGGATATGGTCGGGCTCAAATTACCGAAATCTCCTACGTTTGCTCTTTTGGGCTATATTAGGGACATTCCCCCTAAGAACAGGTTATTGGTGTGGTTGCTGCTGGTGCTGGGGAAGCGTAGAGTGGTGATGTGCTGGAGTAGAAAGCTGGCCCTTGTTCCCAGGATTGGCTATGGGATGCTGTGTACCGCCAGGAGCAATTAGCAGCTTGTTGGGAGCTGATGCCGCCTAACTCTCGACCAAGGGATGTGTGGTCCCCTCTGTGGACCTTCCTTGAACGTGGGCAGCAGAATGATGTGTAGGTAACTAGTGTTTAGCGTTGCCTGCCTTGGTGGTCCCCCTTCCTTCTTTCTTTCCACCCTTTCCCCCTTTATTACCATGACAATGCGCTCTGCTGGTTCGGATTGGCTGTGACAGATACGAGGACTTAACTCTATTTTCCTGCTTTCCTTTCTCTCTTTTCTGGCTATCCTTGCTCATCCCTATGTTTTCTGATGGTGATGGGGCATGTATACTTGAGCTATTTGCCTCTTGTTCGCCTACACTTTATTTGCATTGGCAAGGTATTGTTGGTATTAACTGTCATTGGGCAAGATGTGTCTGCTCATCAGATTCTAATGCTGATGTGATTTTATACATTGTCTTTTGGCCGTTTTGTGGGGGCATCGGTGCGGTCTCTTTTTTTGTGTCATACTACTTTGAAAACGCAATTTAAAAAAAAGGGAATAATAAAAAAAAAAAATTAAGACTGCAAGTCAATCACATTGCAGCAGTCCAAGAAGAGTTATGCAAGGTCTAGTTTACACCTGTGACCAATGGACCTTGTATAGTTGAGCATCCTGTATTTGTGTATGTATTGGGAATCAGGAGAATTTTCAAGCAACAGTTTCATCCAATGACCACCACATTAATCAATGGTGTGGACGTCGTCAACACATCAAAAGAGGGGCACTGACCACCTTCACAGAATAAGGGACCACAATGTTGTAATCAATGTCCGAAAGTACCTACTTATGAAACAAATTCTTCTCAGATGTGTCTCAGGAAGTGATGACTCGGCCGACTTAATACAGAGAACACCACAGTTTACTGTGGCTGAACACAGTATATTCTGGGCTGCAGTGTTCTGTGTTTTAAACAAAACGGGCACAACACCTTAACATCCAGGACAGAACCAGAAAAGACTTATAACTGGCAGAGAATATTAGGTGGTAAATGAGATCACACAGCTGTGTTAAAAGAGCTCAGACGATACTCCTTCATGTCTGTTTTGATCAACTAGTCATTCAGGACTGCAGCTATTGGGAGACACTTTTTGCTCTTCTTGAAGGTGTGCCATGACTATTAACACAGACTTTGCTACCGCCCTTGCAGACAAGATGCAATATTTTCTGGATAAATCTTTAACTGATAGTAATGTTGGCCTGCTGCAAAAACAAGGCACCAACAATGGAAAGGAAAACTTTTTTTTGTATAATACATGAAAAGAAACTAATTCTCTTGATTTTACACAAGCTAGTCCAAGAGTGCAGTCTGCTAAATCATCTCTAGTGGAATTTCCTGCTTAGCTGTATGATCACTGCTTCAAATCCTGGCCAATTCATGCAGTCTTGTTTTTCTGCAGTAAATCAACTGAGCGTTATTGAATAACAAACATCTATTACGAGTGAAAAGAAAGAGTTTAGGCGGAAATGTCTGTTTTATAGCTAGTGTTATGTTATATGGTCTGACATTTTGTGGTTAAATCACTTATTTTTCTTCCTTCGAGAATTGTTTAAAACTTTAGTTCCATAAGTGGACACGGTCACTCCTTTTCTTTAGGACAAGCAAGTGTCTTAAGGAACACCTGGAGATTTGTTTTTCATCGTGTTATGAGACATGCTTTAAAACACAAAGCTTTGAACCTTTAGCCAGAGGACACAGGCAGGACAGTAAATGCCTGGCTCAAGGAGGGTTGAAGGGACAATTTGCAGAACCCAGTTCTCCAAGTTCACTTCTAGCCCCAGGCTATTGCTAACTATCCTCCTACTAGGAAGGAAAGCTGAGACTTTAATTTTTTTTTCAGCCTGGTGTGAAAAGTATGCTTAAATCTAGCCTCTACTGCTGATTCTCAAAGGACACAAGAAAGATGCACATGAGCAGCAGATGCTAACTTACAACGTTCCAGATAGAACGGTTAAGCTGGCCTTATCAAGTCATCAATTTAGGCTCCCTATCAATTTGAACTCTAAATGATGGAAGGAAAACTTCTGTTCTGCTAAGCCCTAACACCAAAAGCCTAAATGCCAAGGACCCTTGAGCACGCTGAGAAGGTATCAATTGAGGGACTTCAGAAGCAGCAAATTTATTTCAACTTTACCCATTTGTAAATAAAACAGGAATATTCATCCCAGACTGTCATCACTGTACCTTTGAGTCAGTGTAAAAACAGAGTAACCGAGTTAAAAATGAGGCAGTTCTAATTAGGCTTATGGCAGGGAAAGAGAAATAGGGAGAACAGCAAATTGTAACGCCGTGACTGCTATCCAGATAAGGCCAATAAAGAGAATAAATTGATAAAATGGAGGGAAAAGGCGCAGAAAGTACATCATCTGACTAAATGTCTAGCCCACTAGCATCCTATAGGGATTGCGTATTTTACAGCTCCATTATGGCTTCTGGCAATTGCCTCCTCTGAAGTTCTCAGTTAATGAACCTGGATTAGATATGAACCACAAGGTCAGTGGATATCACCCAATTATTTGATGATCTCACCCAGGGCACTGACATGCACTGATTGCAGCTTCACTCAGAAACATTGTAAATAAACTCTTAATGGGCTGAACATCTCGGTGGTCACCTGCTCTAGGCAAAAACTGTAAATTAGGGTTGAGCTGATGAAGTTGATAGCAGCAATTTGCTTCAATCTATCTTTCATGCAGACAGAACATCAACTCAGACATAGCCAGTTAGGGAAAATACACGACTACCACTCCTTCTTGACAAGTGAAGATTGTCAATGTTTTCCTGTGTGCATTTAACGCAGTAGGAAGCAACAGAGGAATGACCCAAAGCTTTCTACACATGGTTCATACAATATTGTGAGAGATGTGTATATCACTACTGGTTGAGTTCAGGGCCACTGTAGTAACCAAACACCTTTACAGACCACGCCAATAACCACTTTAAAAAGTAGATGGGGAGAAGAATACTTTACACGTAAGCATCCCTAAATAACAATAGGAAAACTGTGAAACTAAACACTAGGGTCTAAAACATGGTTCAGTAAAAGGTGTTTTTAATTATAAAATTATAACGCTGATCTGAGGTCCCTAGAAAACAAATTCACATGTGCCACAATAGTGCGTTAAGCAAGCTATTACTGCGGATGTATACTGGAATTAAAGAAGTATACTTAGTGGGAGCAGCATCACTACCCACAGTGCCGGTGGTGACTAACGAATGCTCTCAAAGGGCCGGTTTGCAAGAGATAAAGGAACATATAGATCAGTCTACACATGAGCAAGTCCTGTTACGGGCCATCCTTTAGGCTACCTTCATAAATAGATGGTGAGGGGAGATGGAGTTTCAGTGCTGGAGAGGACTGCTCCTTGAAGGAGAAGCAAGTTGCACATGAGCATCATTTCACGCAGGTTTTACACCCTGTGCTGCACATAACAGTCTCTATAAACAGAGAATGCTTTTCAAAAGCATAAGCTGCAGAGGTTCATTTAATTGTATTCCACTTTACACCACATACTTCAGGTTTAACGTAAACCAACCTATTTCTACTTGTAAAGCCCCCGCTTTCAGGACTGTTTTCAAATGGTAACTACTGCAGGAAGGATCTTTGTAGAAAAGCCTCTCTCGCTATAACCAAAACGAGCAGAACAGGGTGCATCCCCGCATCGCACCCCCTTAAACTCATGCAAAAGAGTGGTCTATTATAATCTTGAATTGAATCCGGGTTCCCCATCCCCTCTAGAGCTCTCCTACTTGTAATGCTCCTTCACAAGTGCCCTGAACACAGCCCCCAGAGGCACTAACCTCCTGCCCCCTTCATTTGATTTGAGAAGCAGAGAAAGAGAAGAGATCATGAAAGAGGGAAATGGACAGCTTTTCAGATATAATAGTAGCTCATAGACTCCCCGCACTGTACCTTGGTTTCTACTTTGATTCCCAGAACCTGAACAATAAAAAAAGTAAAATAAAGATCATTAGAATTTAATAAGCATGCAATTGGATGGCAAGTGTAAGCACATTACAGAAGTTACTTTGTAGATACAACACTTAATAAAAAAAAGCACATTTGACTTAAGTGTGTGCTAACCTCCATAAGGGAATGCACCATGAAACAGGATATTATCACATCAGTGAGAGAATTTCTAGTAGCTAAAGGAAAATTGTTAAAGCAACATTCAAAATTTTGTTGTGAGCCATCATAAAGTCAGACTTTTTTGTGCCGTGAAAATTTTCTATGACATGGCTAAGTTGCACTTACCTTGAAAATCAGCCACAAATATACAGATGTACTGAACGGATTTTCATTGTTAGACTTACTCAACATTTCTTCCTGCCTAACTCACTCAACGCCCCCTTATGAAACGTGAAGATACTCTGTATAACTAAAAGAAAAATACTTCTCTTCTACTAATGCTTGCTAACAACTCCCAACAATAACTAGCACTTCATGGAGAGTGAACTATAAATATATTGCAGAAACAAAACAGCTGGTGAGGATAGACAACTCCTAGAGTAAGTGGTATGGCTACAGGAGGATGCTGCCACTCAAAAGTGTCAGAGTTTTAAGTGTCAAAGATTTTGTGTGCGCGTCATTCAGGCAACAGAAATCTCAGCTACGGAATGCTAAGAATTGTTGCTTCGAATTAGAGACAAATCATATTACTGTCACATACGTTCAGTGCGACTGAACTAGGGTATTTGAAACTAAGCATCTCATTGGTCCAGAAACATTATCCAATGTCTTGCCTGCCAGAAAAACCGGTCAGTCAATATTTTGAATGCTTCCTTCTTGCATGAGTTTTTTGTAGATAATTAATATCTGAACTAAGGCATAAACCTCATCCTTCCTTTGGGATTAGTAAATATAACAAATTTAGAACACTATTTCCCTAAGAAGGAGGATATTTCTACTAAAGAAGAGATCTCCATAATTAAAATGTTTGTATGTGAGGCGAACTATAGAGTTTTGGTGGTATGTTATAAGCATCCTCGAAAATCTGCAAGATAATCACCTACCATTTCTGATTAAAATGCTGAAAACCTAACATCCATTAGATCAGGGGTCTTCAAACTGGGGGGTGGGCCCCCCTAGGGGGACCTCAAGTGATACTGTGGGGGGGGGGGGGGGGGGGAGGAGGAGTGGCAGGCTCTGGCCAAGAGAAGCATTACACAGATAAGTGTTTTGTTTTAAGTAGAAACATGTTATTTCTGTTTTAAAAAGGTAACATTACTTAACTGCAATGTTTAAATGCGTTTAGGCATATTTAAACATTACCATCTTTATAAAATAATTCTGAAAAATTCTGAGGGGGGGGACCCAATGATTTTTATTTTTCAACAAGGGGGGCAGGAGGGAGACTAAGATGCCTAGAAAAAAGATGGAACCTACTGATATCAACCTAACTCCTAAAAAGCATCTGTGTTTCCCTCCAGTAAGCAGGAAACTATGGAAAATATAATCAGAGAGCTCCACTAAAGCAACTAATCTATTAGATTATCGGTCCACTAGATTAGTAGGGATAGAGCCCTGCTGCAGTTTATTAGTAATCTGAACTATCAAATAATGTTTTGCCTATAGTTCACTAAGATGGACCATCAAAGCCTCACGAACAAAAAGATCTGTCAATATTTGTTCACTTATTAAACTCTCTATTAACACAGATTGTTGCTGTTATCCACACAAATCTCTGTTCAAGGTCGTTTTGGTTTCTAGAGAACAGCAAACAAATACAAATGATGGATGGAATGTGGAACCAATCAAACATTCACCCCAGCCACAGATCTGGGTTTAATCCATCAACTATTTTGCTCACCATGCCACCCCAGTTTGGACTCAGCCATATGCAAGTCTGTCCTGACCCTGTTTCTCCTGGGAACAGCCCAGCCCGAACTGCCAGGCCAGGTCCTCTCTGGACCGGAAACAAGCATCCTGGAACCGGTTTCAGGGTATCACCCTTCATCAGCCAGGCTAGCTTGAATCCAGTAGTATAGTGAGCCCGGGACCCATGTCTGGGCATAGCCGGCGCACTTAGGGCGACAAAAGCAAACAAACACAAATGATGGACAGAATGCAGGAACCAAGCAAACATTCACCCCCAGTCACAGATACAGGTTTAATCCATCAATTATTTTGCTCACCATGCCACTCCAGTTTGGACCCTGAAACCAGTGCTAGGATGCTTGTTTCCAGTCCACGGAGGACCTGGCTTGGCAGTTCGGGCTGGACTGTTCCCATTGGGAACAGGGTCACGACTGCTTTGCATATGGCTGGGTCCAAACTGGAATGGCATGGGCAGCAACAAAATGATGGATTTAGGCCCAGATCTCTGTACTGGGGTGAATGTTTGACATTGTTCAGCATTCCATCACTTGTTCTTTTTGTTCTTGAGAACAGCAACACAATGAAAATGTTTTGTGAAAGTATGCCCCTCTCTGTTTTAGGCATTTCTGTCTCAGGGGATGTACACAACTCACTAGCGTTGAGGTCAGCCAAAAGACTGCTATTAAAATCTCAGAGGTAACAACTCTCACCAATATTATTAGATTCATCTGCATCACTTTACAAAAAAATTAGGAAATTTCAAGTTGGATAAAATAAGTTATGCATACTTCAAAACAATTCTTCCCCTGCAAACATGAGAAGCCGAAAAAAATAATTTTCCTTTAAGTATTCTATGCTCTGATGGGGGTGGCATGGCCAAATTGCCACAGGTGGCGGATGTATCGCCTTAGAGCTCCAATCCATCAATGTCGGCAACCATAACATCAATGCCCAGTGGTGGTGATATCCACCAGGCCAAATGACCAGTGACGACAAACCAGCAAGCAGAAAAAGGTTGTGGCCATGCAGCAAACTCAACCAGAGCTGTGCTAAATACTGTGTTCGGCCTGTAGAGGAGTTTGCCACACAAGTGACCTTAGGCAGAGGCGCAATGAGGAAGTGAGTGGCTCCATTTGGAGGTAGAAGCAGAGCAGTGGCAGATGAGGCTTGGACAGTAATATTGCAAAAACCAGGATGGCGGCACTGAAAGGCTGAGACTAGCTGACACAGAGAGGAGCTCACCTCTAGAAATGCTGCGCATGAGGTTCACCAACTGTAAGGATAGTTTAATTCTTTTTGAAGGCACATACCATTGGCAAAAAGAAAAAAAATGAAATAGACCGCATGAGGCGGACTGCATCCACATAAGGGTAACAGATTTGGAGTGAAGTTACATTGGGGGGGGTGGGTGTGGCCATGACAAGGACCCATGTAGATGCATCCTTGCTGAGGTCCGAAGGCCATTTCTCTCCTGTATCCGGTAAAGTCCAGCTGGCGAACCCTCGAGTCCAACGGATCATCTGCCAGGACCACCATGGAGCATGCTGATATGAACTAATTGAAACTTGTGACCCAGAGTTCGGCTCAACAGTGCCCAGAGAAACTCCCCACCCCCTGTCCGAGTAACTAACATCCCCATCATTGCAGCCAGAACCACTTGGTAGGCCTCAAGGGAAGCCGGCGTCCACAATGTACCGCCGCACTTGACAAACGGGAACTGTGTACAGTGGGACCGCAGTGTCGTCGTGCAGATCTTGTGGAAAAGGAGACGAGGCAGCTGTGGTGTGGACTGCACAAACGACCATGGCACAGCCACAACCTATCCAGGGAGGAGACATCCTGTGTTGGATGCTTGTGCTGTGGCCTGGTAGAGGTGGTAGCGGCACTTGCTGGAACATTGGTAATGCCCACTGGGTTCCACGTGGTAGGGCATGACTGAGCTTGGCAGGGTGCAAAGGTAGCCCAATTTCAACAGCACAGCAGAGGTGCCGGACGGGCCATGTCGAGGCCCAGACAAGGGGTGAGGCACGCAGTGGGCCCCACACAGTATAGTGGGCAGTGGCCATTTTGGATAGGCCTGTGCTTTGGCCCACAGGTCTACAGGCAGGGCCCGTGGTCTTACCACCCTTCGGCCCCAGTAGTCTGAAACCTCAAAAGGCAAAGGGGGGCCAGAGTCCTCATCAATAAGGGACCTTTTCCAGAGCCAAAGGTCTGAGCTGAGTGGGCCTCCAAGGGGCCTCATCCATTGATGCAGTGGGAAGAAGAATGAGATACCAATGCCCTGGCCACCTGCAAAGACACATCACAGATGATGGCTGCATCCAAAGCTGAGATGGGGCTAATGTGTTAGGATGTCATGAAAGTGCTCAGTGACCTACGTTATACAGTTCAGAAACTGGATTCAAGAATTGACCACCTCGACATGGCAGTAGGTGAAGGAGCCCGCGAACGAGATGAGCTAGCAGTTAGAGTAGGCAAACCCAAGCAACGCTCCCAGTGGTTGACATACAAACTAGAAGACAGAGAAAATCCATCTAGGAATAATAATGTGTGCATCAGGGGTATCTCAGATCCTGTCTTGGACGGGGAACTCACCCAATGTGTCCAAAACCTGTTTCACCACTACTTCACACTAGGGAGGACACAAACATCAAGCTTGATCAGACTCAGTCTGCAACTAGCACCAGGTGAAAAACAACTTGATGTCCAATTGCTGAGCAGGGTCCATTATTTTCTTCAGAAAGAATCATGAGGGCAGCCATGCAAGCTGACCCTCACTGGTCTTTTGTGGATCGAACCCAACCTTGTTTCAAGATGTTTGTAACCGGACTTTAGCCAGGAGAAAATCCATCAAAATGGCTACGGACTGTGTCAGGAACATAAAATCCCACAGTGCTAGAGGTTTCCGACACAACTTCTCTTTCAATACAAGAAGAAACCTGCTATGATCATCACTTGTGAGGAGGGGATGATGCTCTTCGGGCTGAAAGATGATTCCCATCCTACAGAAGAACAGCTAGATCTAAATTGTCCAAAATGGACATGACAGCAAACTCAGAAAGCAAAGAGACGTGAAGCTCACAAACACTGACAAAAAGCCCCACCCCCAGAAAAAGACAGCCCATATTCCAAGAATGTCTAATACGCTGTAGCATGGTGATCCCAATTCCTGCTCTCATCAAGAACTCCCAGGAGGGTACAAACTAACAGCTCATTGATAGCAGATCTATCAAGGCCTACTGGGATACCACTGAGGGAGAGGAGGTGCCCCAGGAGCTGATCCCACCATGGATAACAATGTGACATATGTTTTTTTGCTTAGATGTCCCTCATACTCTAAGCACACATGGACACAAGGCAGTTAACCATCCGAGGGGGCCTTGCTGTGCTTTAGTATTGGTTTGTTGAGTTCGATGCTAGCTGTTTTATTACACCTCTGCCCCCCTCCCCCTTAAATCCACCAGGTCTAAACTTGCATTTAGTAACACACTGTAAGACAGTAAGGGAAATACCTGTGGTTTTCACTTATTAGAAAAGGCGAAAACTAGTTATAGATGTTCCCACCAACCATATTTGCACAAACCAACATATTAACATTGACAATCACAACCGTAAATGTGCAGAGGCTCAATTAACCTGTCAAGATAAAATTGGTATTACACTGGCATCACACAAAGGACTCCAGTAAATGCGCCTCTCAATATTTACCCCAATTTAGCTCCCTTCCATGATCAATACAAAGGGAGTAGCTATATCAGTGGGAGCTGGATGGCCTTTCAGGCTGACCACACTCCTCCAAAACTGCGGAGAGAGATTGGTACTGGTAACAGGGGCTGTGGGATGGTGGGGGATCATAACAATAGCATCAATCTAAGGCCGCAACGACCAGAATTACAGATTCTTTGCCAGGCTTTTCCCGCTATTTAACTCACTGCTCTAGAAACAGGCTGATAGTGGGGGATGACTTCAAGGAAGCGCTGGAACCCACCACCAACCGGTCACACTCCTTGTGGCAGTCGCTGATTCCCACCCCCCAAAATGGACAATGATGACCTGAAGCAGATTGATGTCTGGCACACACAGCACCCTGGCGAGAAGTGATAAAACACATTAGTCCTATGTTGACCAGACACACACTATTATAGATTATATCTTTGTCTCCTGTTTATGCATCCCTAGGTTAGCCACTCTATGATAGGCACTAGAGTGTTGCTGGACCACACGCCAGCAACTTTGTCGCTCTGCATGTGCCCCCAAACAATCCATTTCCAAAACATGGAAAATGAATGAATTAGTGTTTGGGTCTCCAGCTGGGATGCTGCCAAGTTGGTAATTTGAGGGGAATTAATCAAGCACACTATAACCTTTGTGAGACTGGCCCAAAACAGGCACCTTGAGATGGAAAGGAAAATAGCGAGCCTGGAAGCGGAACTAGGTCGATGCACACAGAGAAGCCACTTACTGGCCCCTACGATACAGGCGTACAGACTACAGAATCGCATACATTCAGTTGTAGATCCCCAGGACAGCCCCAGATGACTAATTGCAGAATCCAAGTGTTGTTTACCCAATACATCACTGCCCTTTAAAACAAAACCATTGCTCCCCTACTGCACAAGATGATTACCTGAAGGAGATTTTTTCTGACAGGCTTCCACTCAGAAGTCCGCAAAGAACTGCAGCGTAAGATATCTGAAGAAGAAATACTGCTGACTATACAGACATTATTCAATTATAAGTCTCGGGTTCCACCAACCTGGTCCACGGGTCACAACAGCAGCTGGACAAGAGAGACCCCCACTGACGTTAGCAGGAGGTTACGACACAACTGCACCCCTATGCACCTGGGCTCCCTGGTGTAGGTACTAAACTGTTCTGGGTATCCACGGGTGGGCGCACTATCCAATATCCCTGGTCCCATTGGGTTTCCTTGGGGTCCACTGGAAAGGGTCCTAAAATGCTAAAACTCCAACCGCGACTTCCCCAAGTTAGCCCTATGGACACTGACCCAAGATTTCTACTCTGCACACAGGCACCTGGGGAATCCTACCTACTTACCTTTTGGGTTTTAGTACTTCCCCAGTCCTAAGGGTCCTTGGGGGGGAGGGGTGAAGGGGAGTGTGGGTTGGAAGTTGTTTTCGCATTCCATTTTTTTAGTATATGGTTTTCCCCATCCCATGGGGGCCCATGCGATTTTATACCGTTACTTACCTGTTGCTAAGTATATTTTTGTATGTCCATATCTCTGGATAGGAGATATACCAAAGTTAGTTCTAGATCGTATGTTATCATAAATATTAAATATTTTTCTAACACTGATGTGATTCTTTTCTGTGTGTCCATCACTGACTGACCTATGTGGTATCTGCAACCGCTTTATACCCTTCTGGATAAGCCTAAGCTGCTCTCCACAGCTACCCCTATGAAAGCTCTGGTTATCTAGAGCCCCATACACTATCACTAAGGGTTGCCTGGACTTAGTACAGGTTTCCTCACCTACAGGTGTGCACCATAAACTGAGCCAGCCTCCTACATCTTCCATCGTCAACTGCCTGTGAGAGTACAGCTCAGGCCTCCTCTGTGACCTGTGGCAGCACTTGCACAACCATATACAACAGCGTGTAGGAGTAATGGCCCAAAAGGCGTGCAGTGTCACAGACGGCAATGCTAGGCTGGTGGAAGAAAAAATATTCTTCCCAAGTGTATCCAGCCTTTTGGATTCCCTATCTGGGGGTGTGGAAGGGAACGTGCCCTGGGAAGTTGAAGCTTGAATAACCAAGCTCTCAGGGTTGGGGTGTTGCTTCAGAAAACATGGGTCCCCTGGAGCAGGGGATGGCAGCAGGCAATTGCTGATTTTGGACCAGATACCCAGTAGAACATTTGTGGGGACCTCATTAAAAGGGAGAATGGGTTCAGAGGAGGGAGCTCAAGGTTGAAGGACCTCTGTCAGGACGTTAGTCCTGACTGCCACGAAAATAATAAAACTGACATCAGCGTGCCGGGGTGGCACCTGTATAGGAACCGCAACATCATATCCAGCACAGATGACGGACACTGAGCCAATCAACGCCACCTAACAAAGCACAGGGATACTGCTCAGAAAATTCTCCAGATCCAGTCTAACGCCTTAGGGCAATTCAAAAGGTAAGGAATCTGCAACTAGAAGTCTCTATCAGATAAAGCCTTCAACCATTTTTCCTAGGTAATTTCTATGGAAAGTAATGGGACCTATTAGGTTCAGTGATAGATTTATGCGCAGGGTAAAGGTTACATATTAAAAACCATATGAACACGTAGTAATGTTGGGAAGAAATCTCTCCTAATATTATGATTACATGTGGACACGAGAGGAGAGTGTGATGTCTCTTCTGATATGTGCACGATATTTGGAACCACACCTGCACAGGACAGTGTTCTGCCCTCCATAGGGGAGGTGTGAATGACCTTCAAGATTGAAAACAAAAGGACGTCCTTAGAAGAGGTGTTAACTCTTTCTGGCAGAAAGGCCCAACAGGGTGTGAGCCTAAAAGGTGAACTTCAAAGGGGTAGCCCTTTCAAGGGCAAATAACAGACACATGAGAGGGGCTGTGCTTTTGTTCTGGTAGACGGCTTGACTTTGAGGACAGAAAGGGGGAAACAGTTGATCAAACAGTTTTCCTGTGGGCATGCAGGGTGTGCTACCAAGCTCCACAGGCTGAGAGAAGGGTTCTGCCATTTGGGAAGGGGGTATAAGATTGCATTCTTGAATAGCTAGATGCCACACTGCGAGGGACTGGGAAGATGTGGCTTGGCAGTTGGGGCTAGACAGTTCCCATGGGGAGAAGGGACAAGAATGTTTTTTATACGGCTGGGTCCAAACTGGGATGACGTGGCAAGCAAAATGATAGATTAAATACAGATCTGTGACTGGGGGTGAGTGTCTGAAATGTTTCAACACTTTGTCCATCATTTTATTTTGTAGTGTTGCTTTAAGGAAGCTAGCCACAACTAGTGACTTAAAAAGAAAAGGTTGGTCCAGCAACTGCATAAACAGAGATGGCTGACAGTTAACCTTTAAAGGTACCCAAAGCCCTGCTGGACCAAAGACAGTGCAAACAAAAAAACGTGAGTGGTGCAGGTAAGGGGTTGCCATTGTGAGAGGCACACCATTATACAAACTTTAAATAACGGCAGGCATATACAGTCTTGGTGAAGGGACACCTGACTGCCAGGACAACATCACAGACTAAGAGAGGACTGTTGCTGCTCAATCTCAGCACATGGAGGTGGAGGAGGCGGGTTTGGGTGCAAAACCTTGCTCTGTTGCTGTGAAAGAAGATCCTCCTTAAGAGGCACCTTGACCGGAGGACCGATGGTCATGCTCAACAGCCCGGGATACCAGACTCTGTGCCCATTTCGGCACCACCAAAACGATTCAGGCCTAATCATTTCTGATCTACGTAAGAACTCTGGGCGGGAGTGGTATTGGCGCAAAGAAGTACAGGAGGACGGAGCTTCACTCGAGATGAAGTGTGAGTGACAGCCACTTTGGAATCTCCAGCATGCAGAACTGCTAACAATGCACAGTCTTGGTGGAGGTGAACAAATCTAACAATGGATCTCCCACTACTGAAAGACACCTTGGATCCGCTAGGCATCTTCAGCTGAGTTTGTCATTCATAGTTTTCAAAGCTCGCTAGGTGATGAACCACCAGGTAAATGGCAAGTCGTTCCAGCCATGTTCATAAGTGCAGAGCCTCTTGACACAGGGTCCACAACTCCATCCCACCCTGTTTGTTGCGATGACACATGGTGGTGTTGTCTGTGAACACCTCCACCAGCCTTCCCTTGATTGAAGGAAGGAAGGCTTTTAGTGCCTATTGGATCGCCTGCAGCTCCAACAATTTTATATGAGGCTTGATTCCACCGGAGACCAGAGTTCTCGGATCTCCACCTCTCCCAGGTGGCCACCCCAGCCCAGAAGTGAGGTATCTGTCACTACAGTCAACTCTGGTTGGGAAAGTGAGAGAGATCTGCTACAGACCAAACTGAAGTTTGTTAGCCACCACTGCAGGTCCTTTGCAGTTCCATCCGAGGTCTGGACCATGTCACAGAGAGTCCCCTGATCCTGCGCCTACTTGGCCTTCAGGTTCCACTGCAGAGCTCACATACATCAGAGGGCATGTGTCACCAGCAGGATGCAGGATGCTATGAGGCTCAACAGCCTCAGAGTTGGTCTCAATGAAATCAAGGCTAGAGGCTTAAACATCGGTATATCGTAAACTCGCTACTCAGGAGGATAGGCCCGACACTGCACTGTGTCAAGAAAAGCTCAAATAAAAAAAGAGCTTCTTAAAGTGAGTCAGGTGTGACTTGGGCATGTTGATAGTAAACCCAGGGAATGCAGGAGGGTTCACTATAGTCTGAAGATGGGAGAAGACTGTCTGGGGGCGAGTTTGCTGTCGACAACCAGTTGTCGAGGTAGTGGAAGACTGAAATCCATGATCTCTGCAGATGAGCTGTGACCACTGCTATCACCTTGGTTGACACTCGAGGGGAACTGGTAAGCCTGAATGGGAGCACAGCTATTTAAGCACCTGACCTCACTGCAGGTCACCTGTCCCACATGGTTGTTCCCTCCAGGAAGGTTGATTCATCTTCCTGAGAATAGGGGGCCTGGTTTCGGATCTGTTAAGCCGGTTCCCAAGTCTTCTTTCCTGTTCTCTTGGGAGGCTGGTCCACTATTTCAGGATCCAGCTCTCCTATTTCCTTCTGAAGTTTGCTTTGTGCCCTTGTCTTGACACATTCCCATTCTGGGATTCCCAAGCATTGCTGCATGGGCCTTCAGTTCTACTCGAGCCAAGGGGGAATGCTCCAGGTCATTTCCAAGCAGGCAATCAACGTGGATGGATGAGGACACACCCACTTCTTTTTGCTCTACTACTCCCCAAATAAAAGGTTACCATAGCCATGGGATGAAACTATCTCGTCAGCATTGGTAACTGGATAAAACTTCCCTACCAGGTACTGATGAGTGGACCAAGTGCTGGGTTACCATGGTAACACTATCTCCTGTATCCCTCAGTGCTTCCACTTCTTCCCCATTAATCAAAGGGTGCTGCCTGTATGTTTGCATATTACTTGGCAAGGGCAACACAGGATAATTCTACCCCACACTCAGTGACTAATGTTGCATCTGTGGGGTCACTGACATGGTCAGTCCACACCTCTGATCCCATCTGGAGATTGGCGACTGCATTTATTGCAGGCTGACTAGAGGCACTCTTTGTTCTTACAGCTAAAATCTCCAATTTGGTGCCCTCTGTTTTTGCAACCATGGCACCAAGCCCTGTTGGGATCAAAGTTCTTACCTTTGTACCCACCCCTAGACTGTGAGAAGTCTCCTATGCACATTTGTGGGGGCCTTGAGAAGACTCTTTGTTATTTTTGTTTTGGCTCCCTTCTTTCCCTTAGGGGGAGCTTTTTGTCCTTTTTCTTCTGGTGTCTCTCCCACCAGTGGTAGTTTTAGTCACCCTTGTCTCGACCCAGTGGTCTGCCTTCCTCCCCAACTCTTGAGGGGAAATTGGACCCAGGTTCACCAGGTGTTGATGTAGTGTATCACTGAAACAATTACTTAGCAGATGCTCTTTCATGAATAGGTTATACAGCCTAGCATAATCTGGTACCTTTTTCCCAGCTAACCAACCATCCAGCATTTTTACCGAATAGTCCACAAATTCTACCCAAGTTTGGCTCTGGGTTTTTCAAGCCTCCCTGAACTTTATACAGTACTCTTCAGTTGTAAATCCAAAGCCCTCAACCACGGTATCCTTTATGAGGTCATAGGATTTAGAATCTGTCTCATTCAGTGTGAGGAGCCTTTCCTTGCACTTTCCTGAGAATAACTCCCATAACAGTTTGCTCCAATGCTTTCTCTCAATTTCCTACCCAATACAGGCTCTTTCAAACGCAGAAAACAATTTGAGTATATCATCCACGTAAGTGAAGGAAGGGACAACTCCTTTTGGGAGTATGATGTTGTAGAGTTTCTCCTTCAATACTTGTATGCTGCCACCGGAGATAGGTTCTAGGCCCAACTCTTTTCTCTGCATCTGCCATTTTATTTTACTAAAGTTGGGACACGCACCTACAGCCACGAAAAGGCTGGGAAGCCTGCTGGTCATGGTGGCTGAGAGGGTATGGGCGCAGCTGGAGACCTCTTGCGTAGCAACGAAAGCAGCCCAAGGTACATTGGGATTGACAATGGGCCATAGACCAGACCAAATACATGGTAATAGCTCTGCAGTCCTTGAAGCACTCCAGTGCTGAATCAGTCTGGTTTCCAAATAGGCAACAGCCATCAAAGGGCATGCCAATGAAGGAAGCTTGGACATCCCCTGAAAAAACAGATGTTCTCAGCCAGGCATGGCGTTGCAAGGCCACTGACGATGAAATGGCTCTGCTTAAGTGAGTCAGTCGTGTCGAGTCCACATATGATGAAGAACTTTGCTGCATCTCCCCCGTGGGCAACCCACTGGCCTGTGCCATTTCCGGGATCATAAGCAGCACTTGTAAAACAGAAGCCCATAGATTATGGGAATAACAGCCCAATGGGCACACACTGTTCATCGAAGGGTTCAGAGGGGGAAAATCCTAGCTGAAACGTTAGTTCTGTCTACAACTGAGGGTAGGTTAAAGTCCAAGATCTCAGCAGCTCTGTCCACCATCATAGCAAAGGGGGCTCCCTCCTTTGTAGCCACAGGTGGAGGGTAAACCAGGACAGTGTCAGGTGAGGTGTCTAGCTCACTGGCCTCAAGCACTTCTCATACCAGTAGTCCTCCTCAACTGGGTTCTCTCCATAGGGGTTCATAGACCCTTCCCAAACGTCTTCCTCTCAAGGTTTATCCATTAAATAAGGTACTGGCTCTGCTCTGGGAAGGATATCCTCAATCAGAGGCAGATGTGACACTGGAAGACGCCCATTCGCTTAGTGCTGAAGGCGGCTATGACAGCAGGGATGCTGCCTAGGGGTGCCGGCGGCACTGGTACGCGAGCGGGCGCCGAGGAAGGTCTTTGTCTTGCCGGCGACTCCTTTCTAAATGCAGCAAGGGATCCTTGGGGCCCGAATGATGCTGAGGGCAAACCCACCAGTGTGGTTCTAGTAGAGGCCCCTCCCATTCCCCTGGGGCCCAAAGACACTCCACAGAGCCAAGACTGCACACAAATGAAGCACATGGCCTCATAAAATTCCTTTAACTGGGCAGGGGTCATTGAGACTGAGAAATTAGTGAAGCATGGATCGGACCATAGTTTAGACCCTGACGACTTGCAGCTCCTGGTGTGCCAACACCACTTGTCTCTTCTGATGAGTTAGACAGATGAGGGGAAGTCGAAGAGCGTTTGGACTTCTAGTGCTTGTGGGGCTTCCCTGATGACTTCAAATGAGAGGAGGAACATCGGGACGGGTGCCGCAAGGGGTTAGCGGACCTTCCACGCAAAAGGGACCTCAAGTGCCATGGAGTGCATAACGTGGCAGTCCTCACACGTTTTGTAGTCGTGTCCCGGCACCACAGACACATGAAGTGGGGATCTGTCTCTGACATTTCCCTGTGGCAGGTCCCTCATTTATTTGAAACCAGACGGTTTCTTGGGTGACATCCACACAAGAGAAAAACCCTTGGTAAAAATGGTCAACAACAAGTTGAAAAACAGTCAAAATACAAATAAGGGATAGCTCAACCCGAATCAGCACTATCTGGCGCGTAAAAGAAAGAACTGACATCAGCGAGTCGAGGTTGCACCTCTATAGGTATCACTCATGTCACTTCTGGCACGGATGACTCTGAACCGAACACCACCACCTAGCAGCCGGCAGGGGTGCTGCTCAAAAATCTTCTGGATCCAGTCTGATGGTTTGGGTTATTTAAAGGTAAGGCATCTATGGCTAGAAGTCTCTATCAGATGAGGAATTATTTAGGATTTATTACAAACAATATACTAAGAGGGACGAAACAAGTGAAGTCTAGATGAATATACTGCATTACCTACATTTCCCTATAATCTCAAACAAACAAAAAGAATGTGTCTCAGATTCTTTTACGGATGCTAAAGTGTTACAGGCTTTCAAAAACACTAAATACTTTAAATTGTACGACCTGAAAACCTCGCAGGTGAACTACTGTCACACTACTATTAAGACCCAAAATAATTCAAACGTTGCAATCTATAACAGAGAAGGTGTTTAAATGTCAGTCCTCCTTAAACCGGGCAAATAGCAGGGCAAATCCTATAGATCTGACCAGACATTATACCTGAACACAAAATGGGGTTGAAAAGAGGCAGATGTTTGACAACGTTAGGGCTGGTAGGGGCTGGGAGGGTTACACCATGTCCCAAAAATATTAAAAGAAAATAGCTTTAGAACTGTTGCCACTAGACACTGAAAATCCTTTCGACAGAAGGAGCTGTAAGGTGATTCTGGTTTACATCTCGGTGACAAATGGATTAGAATGGTCATGAATGACACCCCATGCACATTCTAGAGAAAGAATCCTGGTTAAAGACATCTTTTTAAGTTATCTAAATAGGGACACAGCAGATGTGCACAAAAGTTGTATTTGCACTAGGCATAGTTATAAAGCAATCACCTGATACAAAAGGTTTGGACTTTGAAGAGGCACGCCATAAGATATTACTCTTTGCAGGCAACCTTTTACTGTATTTGACAAACCCAATATGTCATATTCCTTTGCTTCTAGATCTCTTAACTTAAGGAAGCTTCAGGACACAGACTCAACAAAGGAAAACGAAAATGTTGCTAATACAAGATGATACGGACAGGAAAGAAAGACTGCAGGTAATCACACACTTTAAAATCACAACTCTCTGAAACACTTAGGGTGCACACACCACCAATGTGCATATTGGACCTATTTATGCCCAATATTTCCCCCAAGGAAAATAATTAAATTGATATGTAGGAGGCTGGCTCAGTTTATGGTGTTCACCTATGGTGTAGCACCCTATACTGAGTCCAGGCAACCCTTAGTGATAGTGTTTAGGTGTCCAAATAGCAAGAGCTCCCTACGGGTAGCTGTGGTGAACAGCTAAAGCTTATCTAGGAGGAGTGTAAAGTGTAGGAAAGCACCCTCTTTTTGGCATAGTTGCCCCCACATTTTGCCTGCTGTCAGTGTGTTGTGACAGTGTTCACTCAGATCCTGCTAACCAGGACCCTAGCGACCCTGCTGTTTCCCTCTAGATGTGGTTGCTTAGGACTTAGCACACCCCACAATTGGCATACTGGTGCCCCCATATAAGTCTCTAGTAAATAGTATTTGTACACCCAGGGAATTGGGGCACCAGGGATTCCCCATGGGCTGCAGCATGTATTGTGCCATCCATAGGAGCCCATGCTAAAAGTGTCTGCAGGCCTGCCATTGCAGCCTGCGTGAAAAGGTACATCCATCCTTTCACTAGAGGTCATTGCACCAGGTAAGTCACCCCTAGGGGTAAATCACCCCTATAGCAGACATGCCTAGCCCAGAGACCAGGGTGCAGGTACCTGTGAGTGAGGGCACCCCTGCATGAGCAGAGGTGCCCCTACGAACTCCAGCTCCATTACACTGAACTTCATAAGTGCGGGGAAGCCATTTTACCCATGTACTGGACACAGGTCACTACCTGTTTCCAGCTACATTATGGTAACTCCGAACCTGGGCATGTTTGGTACCAAACATGGCGGAATCATATCCTAATACTGATGCCAGTATTGGTTGTATGATTCCAGGCACTCTGGGGGCACCTTAGAGGACCCCCCAGCATTGCTCCAACTAGTCTTTTGGGGTTTTCTGGGCAACCTGTGCTGCTGCCACCCCTCAGATAGATTTCTGCCCTCCTACTGCTTGACCAGCTGAGGCAGAGGAAGGCAGAACAAAGGATTTCCTGTATGAGGAAGGTAACACCCTCTTCCCTTGGAAATAGGTTACATTGCTTGGGAGGGGTAGCCTTACCCAAGCCACCTGTATGCTTTGAAGGGCACATTTGGTGCCCTCCTTGCATATACCAGTTTGCACCAGTCCAGGGACCCCTGGTCCCTTCTCTGGCCCGAAACTAGAAAATGGAAAGGGGAGTGACCACTCCCCTGTCCATCACCACCCCTGGGGTGGTGCTCAGAGCTCCTCCAGGTGATCACTTGATTCTGCCATCTTGAATCCATGGTGGGCAGAGGCCCCTGGGAGCATCTGAGTGGCCAGGTCAGGCAGGTGACGTCACAGCCCCCTTTCGATAGGTGGTCACCCTGCTAAGTGACCAATCAACTTTCCTGGGTTTTTTAGGGTCTTCCTCTCAGGTGGGTCCTCAGATTCAATGTACAAGATTCCAGCAGGACTCCTCTGCATCTGTTACTTCATCTTCTGGCCACCGGGACTGCAACTGGACCTTCCAGGAACAGACAATCTGCAACTCCGATGACGACTCCGCTCTGCAACATTGTTTCTCAGCATCCTTCCTGGAACTGCAACATTTCCCTGGCTCTGCATCCTCTGAGGACGACGAGTCTTCAGCCTGCACAAGAAATAAGAAGGAATCTCCCTTGTGGTGAAGGAGTCACTCCCATGCATCCGCAGGCACCAACTGCAACAATGACCGGCTGTGTGGATCCCCTCTCCTCCGAAACTGAGTGGATCCTGCATCACAGGTGGTGGTCTGAAGTGGGCCCTTTGGTCCTCTCTACCAGCTGATGAACTTGGGAGACGGTAAGCCCTTGCCGCTCCTTGTGGTACAGTACCTCTATGCACCGCAACTCTTGCAGCTACCAAGGCTTGTTTGTTCCTCTTCCGGGGATCTTCAGGCTCCGTGTAGCCCCAGCTGCCAGCACTCTTCCCTGCAAAGCAGTCTCTCCTATCTGCTGCTCCAGAGACTCCTCTTCAGGTGTGCTGAGTGGGCCTCACTGCGACTCCTGTGCCTGATGCCCGTGGGTCACCTGTGGCGGCTGCCTCCTCTTGTTGTGACTCTCCCAGCTGCTGAGGGTCCCCTTTGACTCCCCTCCTGGTGTTGAGTCCCCTGGGCCTTGATGCTCCTCTTCAGCTTTGCAAAACCTTCTCCTCCTACTCTTGCATTTCCCTAGGCTTGATGATGGTCTTTCAGCACCACTGAACAACTGCATCACGCCCGCGGACGTGGGACATCGCTTGTATCACTTCTGGAACTTCCCCTTCTGCTCCTGTGGTGCACTGCTGACTTCTTCCATCCACTGTCGACCAGATCCTGCATCCACAGAAGGGTGGGTAATGGCTTCTACCACAGCCGGACACTCCAACTCGGACTGGATTTGGTCCCCTTCTTTTGCAGGTCCTCTTCTGTCAGGATCCACCTTTGGTTTCTTCCAGTCTTGTCTGGGTCTTGACCGGTCCTTTTTCAAAGTTCTCCTGTGTGGTTGGAGGAAAAACAGGTACTTACATCTTCTCTCCTCGTCACTGGGGGGAGGGGGGGGACTGGGTTCACCCTCGTACTTACCTTTTGGGGTTCCTAGTTCTTCCAGCTCGCCTCTACTGATTCCACTTCCTTAGGTGGGGGACTGTCTTTCACATTCCACTTACTTAGTATATGGTTTGGTCTCCCCCTAGGGCCTTCACTATTTTCTATTGTTTTTACTATTTGCTATTGCTTCCTATGCTAATCACTGACTTCTAATGTGTAGAAAATAGTGTGTTTACCTACCTCCTGTTGGAGTATTGCCTGTTCAGTATTTTAGTATTTGTGTTACCATAATAAAGTACCTTTATTTTTGTAACACTGTGTTGTTCTTTTATGTGGTAAGTGCTGGGTGTGACTGTAGTGGTATTGCATAAGCTTTGCATGTCTCCTAGATATGCCTTGGCTGCTCATTGACAGGTACTTGACACTGTCTACACCTCACTAACTGGATACCTGATATAAGATGATAACACCACAGGTGCTCACCACACACCAGTCTAGCTTCCTACATAAAGCACTTGCATTACCACAATACTCAGTCAGTGACGGTACACAAGAAAGAACCACACCAAAGAACCAGTATGCTCCAAGGGTCCTTTGCTAACCTTGTTTCCAAGATGGCAGAATCAAGTGGCCACCTAGCAGAGCTCTGTGCACCTCCCTATAGGAGGAGCTGGACAGGGGGGTGGTCATTCCCTTGTCCTTTGTGCAGTTTCGCAACAGAGCGGGAACCAGGGGTTCCTGAACTGGTGCAATCCTGAGTAAGCAAGGACGGCATCAAATGTACCCTTCCAAGCAGTCTGGTGGCGCTCAGAGGCCAAGCCACCCCAGCCCATAGACACCTAGTACACAGGGAGAGGTGGTCACACCTCTCCCTTGCAGGAAATCCTTTGTTCTGCCTTCCTCTGCTTGAGCCAGGCTCACCAGCAGGTGGGCAGCACAGTTTCTGGGATCAGCAGCAGCGTGGGCTGGCAACCAGACTCTGTAAGGCTCCACAAGCAGTACTGGGGCATCCTCTAAGGAACCCCCAGAGTACAGGGGATCATGCAACTAACAATGGAATCGGTGTAGTTGCAGAATTCCAACATGTTTGATACCAAACATGCCTAGGTTCAGAGAATCCATTATGTAGTTGAACAACTCGTGTTGACCAGTGTCCACTACATACCTTAAGATGCCTTCCCAGCACTTACAAAGCCCCGAGAATAGAGTCTGGGGTTTGTAGGGCTACTCTGCTCATCATTCAGGGGTACTTAGAGGCATGCACCCTGCCCTTGGACTGAAAGGCCTTCCAGAAAGGTGACTTACAGTTTCTAAGTGCAGTGACCAGGATGTAAGGCAAAAAAGAAGGACAAGAGCATCCCAGAATGTTCACGGGAACCTGGGTAAAAGTTATAATGAAGCACACATTCACATGAAGCTCACTTTAGAACACTTTGCTGTTTAAGAAAAAAATATTGTTCCCACTGACTTAATCAACCAAACTGTGTGAATATCACACTCAGAAATCTGTAATAAGCATCATGGATAGATCCCTTACAACCAGTACGAAAACTGTATAAAGACATGCTTTTTAAAAAAAAATATAACTCATCATCATTGGATATAATATTTATTTTGTGACAAAAAGTGACAAAATACAATAGTGAACAAAGTGTGCACCCCAAGTGACAAAGGAACACCACATAAGAGGGAAAAACAATCAAAAAACAATATTTGGTGCATCTCATAAAGACAGCCTCTTTAAACATCACAAAACATTTGAACATCCAATGACTTCTTCATTTAAATGTGATTTATGGGAGACAGTCTGGTGTGTGCTTGCCTTCAACAGCCATTCGTCAAGGTAGGGGAAGACTGACACCCCTGACCTGTGCAGATAAGCTGCGACCACAGCCATTACTTTCTTAAACACCGAGGGGCACTTGTAAGGCAGAAGGGGAGCACAGTAAATTGAAAGTGCTTTTGACCTACCACGAACCGCAAGTAACATCAGTGGGCAGGCAGGACGGGTATGTGGAAGCAGGTGTCCTGCAAGTCCAATGCTACCATCCAGCCTTCAGGGTCTAAGGCAGACAGGACTTGAGCCAGGGTGAGCATTTTGTACTTTTCCTTCCTGAGGAAGAGATTAAGGGCCCGGAGGTCTAGGATAGGTTACAACCACGACCGACACTTCCGGCACAGGGGCCCTCTTTATGGCTCCCTAGGCCAAGAGAGCCGCTACTTCCTCGCGGAGAAGTGCCAAATGATCCTCCGGTTGAAGGTTGCAAGATGGTGGTACAGCCGGAGGGGTAGCCTCAAAGGGGAGGGTGTAGCCCCTTCAGACTATTTGCAAAACCCACCTGTCCAACATCATTGATTCCCAGAGGGGTAGGTGCAGGCAAATTCTGCTTCTAACTGTCCTGGATGGAGCGAAGGACTAGGAAGGTTTGGAGGCTGCAGCGGGTGGCAGTGGTGGACTGGGCAGACTGCTGGCTCCCTGTCCCACGAACCATGCAGGGGCTGTGCAGCACGCAGGGCTCAGTGGCTGTCAGGGAAAGGACACAGTTGGGTGCCCCTTCTGGAGCCATCAAAGGGGCATCAAGCGGACTGTGTAGGGTGAGGAGTGGCTGCGAGGCAAAGGGGCTGAGCTGCAGCCCTGGACTCCATACAGTGCTGGAAGGCAGAGTCCACTTTGTCTCCAAAAAGACAGGTGTCACCAAAGGGAATGTCCATGAGTGATTGTTGGACAACCCCCAGCCAGACATCCTCAACCAGGCATGGCGCTGTAAGGCCACAGTCGATGCAACCCATCTTCCCAGTGAATCAGTCGTCACCAGCCCACAACGTATTGTGAACTTTGCCGCATCTCTCCTATCAGCAACAGCTTTAGAGAGAGTGGCCTGGGCCTCTACCGGGACCTGCTGCAACACCTGTGACCGAATCCCACAAGGTATGGGTGCAGCAACCCAAAAGGCATGCGTTATTCACAGACCGCAACGCCAGACTGGAAGAAGAGAACATCTTCTTCCCAAGCTGATCCAGTCTCTTGGATTGAATAAGAAGCCTGGATGACAAAGCTCTCATACGTAGGGTGTTGAGTCAAGAATTTAGGGTCGTTCGGCGCAGGCCGATGGTGGCGGGCAATTGTCCTGTTCACTGTAGCCCCTGTGCAGGGTCTGGACCAGGTACCCAAGCTGGACATCAGTGAGGACTTCATTAAAAGTTAAAAGGGGTTCCGAAGTGGAAGCCGAAGGCTGAAGCACTTCAGTCAGGAGGTTAGCCCTGACCGCCTAAAAGGTAGCTCAAGGACCTCAGCCACCCTTTTTACCACCACAGAATAAGACGCTCCCCTTCCCATAGCCACGGTGGGGGGGCCATGCAAAATTCTTATGCCCAAATCCAACTCAGGGTATTCTAGTTGGTATTCTAAATGGTTCAAAGACCCCTCCAAACTTCCCCCCTACCCATACCTATACCTATAAGAACAAGCATTTCTCGCATTAGATCGAGTTAGAGCTATTAGCGTTGTAAAGATACAAAAAAAACGCAGCAAGATCGCACTATGTAAAAGGCAGCGCTATCGCGCTGTGTGGAAAATAAACAGATAAAGTAGTCTGGACACCATGCTGGAAACATCGAGCCTCGTATGTTTTTAGTAGTTTACCGGTGCTATGTAGGTGGGCTAAACACCGGAAAGGCATGACTTATGCATGCCTTTCAAAAATGAAAGCAAGCAGATTTTAAAAGGCAAACCCACGAACCAATGTAAGTGGCTGACGTGATATGGGCGTGGTTTCAAGCCCAAAGAGAGATTACAGAATGGGACAGAGCGCTTTGCGCTCCCCCATATCAAGGGTCAGGATCCAACCTTGGGTGAGTAGACCCCATCGAAGACCGATCCGGCGTCTAGCGACGCCATTCCGGCTATGGGTCGTCAAGGATCAGTACTGGGTGGCTTGTGGTCCCAACCGACGTCAGCAGCGCCAAAGTCTTAGCCAGAGAAGGTCTCATTGCAATGACAACCATTGGCACAGATCCAGTAACAGATCCTGAGGTATCTTCTGGAGCTGGGGCCCCCTCAGACAATCCACCACTTTTGGTGGCAAGTTCGGCGGGAAAATTAGAGAAAACAGGGGAAGTGACCACTCCACATAGGACCACCGCTAAGGTGTCCAGAGCTGAAGTGACCCCTTGCCTGCAGAATCCTCCATCTTGGTTTGGAGGGTAGGGACCAATAGGGTTAGGACTGTGTCCCCAACCTTACCCAAAAGGAGTGGACACCGTTGGGGTGTAGTCACCCTCATGGACAGTAGCCATTGGCTACTGCACTCGGACTCCTGTAACTCCCCTAAATCTAGGATTTAAGGGCTCCCCTGAACCTAGCTCACCAGATTCCTGGTGAACTCAAGAAAAGAAGAAGAAAGAAGGACTGCTATGTCGACCACAGCAGAGAAGACTCCAAACACCAACTGACTTGGCCCCAGCCCTATCGGCCTGTCTGCAGCTTCAGAAGCCATGCTACAAAAAAGGCAACGCATCCTGCAGGACCAGTGACCTCTTCAAACCCCCTGCGGACTGCTTGCGCACCAGAGGACCAAGAACTCCAGAGGACAGCAGCCCTGCCCACAAGAATTACCAAGAAGGACCCCAGAACCACCCCTGATCTGCGAGTACTGCCCACCCTGCACATGGTGCCCACGGCCCATGTCCAGGTGGCCCACCGGTCCAGAGCAGGTCCCCAGGAGATTCAGACCTTGTGTCCATCCTGGGTTGACCCCTCCTGGCCAACACAATGACTCCTACTGCCTAAATCTCGAGGACACGCTGACAGCGAGAGAACCGGCTGAAGATTCCTGATGCCTCAAGGTACCCCCGCAGCCCTCTGTCCTTGGGAAATAAACATGTCAACAGGCGGCCCTCCTCCTTGTCCAGCCTGTGGTTTCCCGGAACCACCGCCCTGGACCCAGCCTGCAGCATCTTTGTGGATCCCAGCGTCCCCCTAATAAAAAGCATTGGAGCCCAACGCTGTACTGGCACCCTGCAACCGACCGCCCCAGTGCCACTTACGGTGTGTGTTTGGTGCTGACCGATGCTCACCTAAACCCCCCAAGGTCTGCCCTCTGAAGTTGCGGGTACTTACCTGCTAGCAGATCCGTTTACGAGTGCCACCAGTCTCCAGAGGATCCAATTCTAAACCCAACACCAACTTTGACCTCTGAACCTGGCCTGCCCCGTGTTGCTGGTGGTGTATGTTAGCGGTCAACCTGAACCTTGACTTGTGGACATCCTAACTCCCCAAGACTGGAATTGTAAGTCGAGCACTTATCTCAAAACTACACTAACACTCTCCCCCACCCCCCAGGACTGTGTTAAAATTGCACTGTCAACATTTGAAATAGAACATGGCTACTTTCTTGTAATCAATGTTCTTTGCCAAATCTAAACAAAGTGTTTTTGATACCTATGCTTGATACTTACGTGCAAATGTACTTACCTGCAACAATATCCTATTGGTTCTAGAAATACAGTAACAAAATATATTTAATATAAAATGCAAACTTGACATGGCACACTGCCAGTGTGCCCTTTCCACTATGCACTGCATACAATATGGGTAAGCCACTCCTCTGGCAGGCCTTCTAGCCCTAAGGCAGGGTGCACCATACTGTATGAGAGGGCATAGCTGCATGAGCAATATGCACCCACAATGTCCTTACCAAACCTTGGGCATAGTGAGTGGACAGAGTAGGAAATGTAATATATGTGCTGGATACTGGTCAACACGAGTTTCACAGCTACATGATGGCCACTCTGAACCCTGGGTTGTGATAAATCCAAACTGGTACCAGTATTAGATTTATTACTAAATGTACCCAGGGGTCACCTTAGAGGTGCCCCCTACAAATGCTAACTACCCTGGCATGGTTGCTAACTGGTTCACACCAGCCTGCCACCTCCAGACAGCCAATCTACAACCTTGGGGTGAGAGATTCTTCTCTCTGGGTTGCAGACAAAGCTCTTCCTGGGTGAGGTGCTAACACCTCCTCCCTCAGAAAAGTGCACTGTCCTATCGGCCAGCTTCAAAGTGCATACTGCCTTTGAAAGTCCTACTCCAGGCCTGCTGCTAGCAGCAGAGAGTTGCCCTGTTGCATACCCCCGCTTTTGGTGGAAGCAACAGCAGGAAATTCAAACTTAGGACAATGGAGTGGCCCTATCTAGCATGCACCACCCCCAAGGTGTTGCATGTGAGGTGGACATTCCATTTCATTTTATTTTCCTCCATCTTAGATGGAAGGAAAATAGGCAATCAGGTGTAGGGATGTGACCTCTGCCCACGAGAAGTGGTCACTTAGTGGGTGTAGCCACCCTAAGGTAGATGACCCATTGGTCACTACAAAGTAACCCTTAAAACACCCACTAAATACAGTATTTAGTGGGCATCGTTAAAACAGGTAATGAGATTCGATGGACAAAAGAAGATCAGCAACAAGAAGATACGAAGCACGAGAACTGTGGACCTGCGGCATCAAAGAAAAGGCGCTAAACCCTGCCTGCTGTACCCAGGACCCGACAAATTGCCGCTGAGGAGCTGCTGGACAACTGGACCACTATACAAACCCCCCCAGAGGACCTCCAGGCTTCGCCAATTGCAAGAGAACTTTAAGGAACCAGCAAGCCAGTGAGGGTCACTTCACCGACCAGCCGCTAACTCCCAAACCCTATGCCGCAGGTGGACCCAACCTACACCCAACGACCACGAGGACAGCGTCCACCACGTTTGGTGGCACTGCACACTCCAGTGGCCAATCCAGGCCAATACCCTGGATATTTGTCAGCCAACGTCAGACATGAAGAAAAACAACCCACCTGGGTCTGCGAAAGTCACAAGAGGAAGCCCCTCTCGAGGTAATTCAGAAGAAATCCAAACCTCCCACCAGCGTGCCCCGTTGTCCTGTAAACACCCACCCCTTAAACCAACTTACCTCCTGATCTTGAGGGCATCCTTGAGCACAGCTCCTGGCTCACCGACTCATTCTGCACCCGGCCCCCCTTGCCCTGCACTGAAAAACCAATTGTGCTTTAAGGGTCACCCACCTCTTGCGACCTTGACATTCCAAGGGGATCCCCAGGATCACTGTTAAACTTACCTGTGTAGTGCTTTTCCAAGTGGTCCATCGCAGTGGCCCTGCACTTTCTCCTGCCGCTCCCGCCGGAACCAGGAGTTGCCCAAACTTCTCCAGTTGGCACAGTGTGCCTATCGCCGACCTCGACCAACCTACAAAAGAAGGACTTGGTAAACCAACTCTATGATTTTATATGTATTTTTAAAGGTGATCCTCAATTGATTCCTATGGTGCATAATTACACACAAAAAGACTATTTTTATTAAACTTTAAAAAATCATATCTCCAAAAGTACTTACCGAAATCTGATGATCTTGGTCTTAAAATGTATATAAATATTTGAAGTGTTTTTACAAATTGGTCTTGAGTTATTCCTTTCAGTGTGTGAGTTGCAAGATTGATACTGTGAGTACAACAAATGCTTTGCACTTCCCCAGGAATGGCTTAACTGCTCGACCAAGCTACCATACAAATTAGAGCATTAGGTGGTCTAGTTTTTACTGAGGCCAGAGAGCCTAAACCTGGTGGAGAGCGGTGATGCCTCAGCAGTTTAGGGAGTTTCTCCTCACTTTAGCCTATGACATCCCCCTAACTGAGCATCTGGGCCAGACAGAAACATGGAATAGGATTTCAGCAATTTCTACTGTCCCAATATGGCCCAAAAGGTAAAGGAATTTTGTAACTCCTGTGTCACCTTCCAAGCCAGTGGTAAGGCAGGTGGTCACCCAAAGCACCCCCCTACCCCATTCCAGTACCTGTGGTGGGGGTTCCCTTTAAAAGGGTTAGTGTGGACATTGTAGGTCCACTTGAACCAGCCACAGCCTCATGGAATCAAAACATACTGGTAGTAGTGGATCATGCTCCAGATATCCTGAAGCAATTCCCCTTAGGTATACTACAGCTCCTGCAGTAGCCAATGCCCTTATAGGTATTTCTTTACTAGGGTAGGGTTTCCTAAGGAGGTGGTTTCTGACTGAGGTACAAACTTCATGTCAGCTTACCTAAAACACATGTGGAATGAGTGTGGAGTGACTTATAAGTTCACCAGACCATTATGATCCACAAACCGATTGACTTGTTGAGAGATTCAACAAGACATTGAACGGCATGATCATGGGGCTCCCTGAAAAACTCAAAAGGAGATGGGATGTCCTCTTGCCATGCTTGCTTTTCGCCTACAGAGAGGTACATCAGAAGGGAGTAGGGGTTTTCCCTCTTTTAATTTGTGTTGGGCCATCCTGTTAGGGGACCACTTGCACATGTAAAAGAGGGTTGAGAGAGGCCTCTCCACGAGCCTAAACAAGATGTGGTGGACTATGTGCTTGGCCTCTGCTCAAGGATGGCGGAGTACATAGAAAAGGCTTCCAAAAACCTTGAGGCCAGCCAACAGCTTCAGAAGCAGTGGTATGAACAAAAGGCTGCACTGGTGAAGTTTAAAGCAGGGAAGAAGGTATGGGTTCTGGTGCCTGTGGCTCCCAGGGCACTGCATGACAGGTGGAGTGGCCCTTACCTCTCCTGAGGTCACCTACTTGGTAGACCTGAGCACTAGCAGGACCCCCAAGAGGGTTATCCATGTGAACCGACTCAAACTCTACTGTGACAAGGCTGATGTAACCATGCTGATGGTTACTGATGAGGATCAGGAAGCAGAGAGTGAACCTCTCCCTGACCTCCTCTCTCATGACCCTAAAGATAGGTCAGTTGATGGAGTTGTCTATTCAGACACCCTCACTGTCCAACAGCAGGTTGACTGCAGTAAGTCCTACAGCAGTTTGCAGAGCTCTTCTCCTTGACCCCTGGACAGACCCACCTGAGTACCCATGAGGTGGACAAAGAAGACAGTTTGCCTGTCAAGAATAAGATCTATCAACAGTCTGACCAAGTCAAGGAGAGCATCAAAGTGGAAGTCCACAAGATGCTGGATCTAGGGGTTATTGAACCCTCTGACAGTCCAGGGAATAGCCCAGTGGTCTTAGTTCCCAAACCTCATTCCAAGGACAGAAAGAAAGAGATTATGTTTTCTGTGGACAGATGCACACCTATACCAAGAGTAGATGAACTGATAGGCAAATTAGGTGTAGCAAAATTCCTCAGTACCTTTTGTCGGAAAGTACCCTCTTTTTGGCAAGGTTACCGCCACTTTTTGCCTGCTATCAGTGTGCTTAGACTGTTTTCACTGGGATCCTGCTAACCAAGACCACAGTGACTGTGCTCGCTCCTCTAAATTTGGTTACTAAGAACATTTGAGCACTCCACAATTGCCAGACTGGTGTCCCCTTATAAGTCCCTAGTATATGGTACTTAGATACCCAGGGCATTGGGACACCCGGGGACCTCCATGGGCTGTAGCATAAATAATGCCACCCATGGGAGTCCATGTAAAATGTGTCTGCAGGCCTCCCATTGCACCCTTTCACCACAGGTCACTAGACCAGGTCATTGAAAGTCACCCCTATGGTAGGGCCTCTTAGCCCAAAGGGAAGGGTGCAGGTACCTGTGTGTGAGGGCACCCCTGCATAAGCAGAGGTGCCCTTACGAACTCCAGCTCCATTGCACTGGACTTCGGAAGTGCGGGGAAGCTATTTTTACCTGTGTACTGGACACAGATCATTCATTACCTGTGTCCAGCAACATAATGTTAACTCCAATCATGGGCATGTTTGGTATCAAACATGTCAGAATCATAACCCAATACGGTTGCATGATTACATGCACTCTGGGGGGTCCTTAGAGGACACTGCAGTAATGCTCCTACCAGTTTTCTAGGGTTTTTCCAAGCAGACTGCGCTGCAACCATTCCTCAGACAGGTTTCTGCCTTCCTGCTGCTTGACTAGCTCAAGCAGGGGAAGGCAGAACAAAAGATTTCCTATGCAAGAGGGAGACAACACTCTCTGACTTGGTAATAGGTGTTACAAGGCTTGGGAGGGGTAGCCTCCCTAAGCCACCAGCTTGCTTTAAAAGGTGGAATTGGTGTCTTCCTTGTATAATCTGATTTGCACAAGTCTAGGGATCCCTATGTCCCTGCTCTGGCACGAAAGCACACAAAGGAAAGGGGAGTGCCCACTCCCCTGTCCATCACCACCCAAGGGGTGGTGTCCAGAGCTCCTCCAGGTGGCCACTTGATTCTGACATCTTAAAAACAAGATGTGCAGAGGCCCCTTGGAGAATCTGGTTGGCCAGGACAGGTCACCCCGCAGAGAGCCCCAGCTCCCTGTAGGGCTATTTAGGGACTCCCTTATGGGTGGGTCCCCAGATTCGGCTTGCAAGAGTCCAACAGGCCTCCTCTGCATCAACCTCTTCTGCTCCTGGCCATCGGAAACTCCACTGGATTTCACAGGAGCCAAACAATCCTGCAACTTCAGAGATGGCATCGCCCTGCAACATTGTTTCCCTGGCTCCTTCCAGCAACTGCAACATTTCTATGGCTCTGCATCTTCTGGGATTGGCAAGACTTCAGCTGTGTCAAAGAAGCAAGAAGGAATCTCCCTTGGAGTGAAGGAGTCACTCCCCTGCATCAGCAGGCACCTAAGGCAAAAACGGCGGCTGCTGGGATCTGCATGGATCCTCCTACACAGGTGGTGGTTCTGGGTATTCCTCTTGTTCCTATCTGCCTTCTGTCCAACTTGGGAGATGGTGAGCCCTTGCCTCTCCTTGCAGGACAGAACCCCTGTGCACCGCGACTCTTGCAGCTACCAAGGCTTGTTGACTCCTGCTCTAAGGAATCTTCAGGCTGCAAGCAGCCCCGGCATCCAGCACTTCAGCCTTGCAAGGACAGTCTCCTCTCTGCTCCTTTCCAGGTGTGCTGACTGGGCCTCACTGCAACTTACTGTGCCTGCTGCCAGTGCCCACTAGGATTTAAGTAAGGTCTCACTGCAGAGCCCGCATGGACCATCTGGTATGTCTGGCCAGCAGGAAACCAATAACCCGAGTAGCCTCAGTCTCATCTACACTGAGATCCATGACAGAGGCTCAAACATCAAGAGCATAGCCTAAATACTCAGATCCCTCTGTTCCACAGAAAGGCACAAAACTGTACCATATACAGAAAATGGCTCAGATGAACAAGAGCGTCTGCGAAGTAGTCGGATGTGACTTCAGCACATTGATTGTGAAGCCCAACAATGTTAATTAGTTCACCATCGTTTGGATGTGGTTGACAACTCCCTGGGGCGAGCCGTATTCAACAGCCAGTCAACGAGGTAGGGGAAGGCTGATACCCCGACCGCCAAATGTGTGCTGCAACTTCCACTATTACTTCTATGAACACCTGAGGTTGGCTGAAGAGGGCAAAAGGGAGCTCTATGAACTGAAAATGTCCCTAACCCACCATTAACTGTGAGTAGCACCTATGAGTCTGTGGAACAGGGGTATGAAGAAACTGTCCTGCAGGTCCAAAGCCACCATACACTTGCCTGTGTCCAGGACAGACATGACCTGGGCCAGAGTGAGTCTTCTGCAGGAAGGCACCGAGAGGGTGAAGATCTAAAAAAGGACAAGGACTCTGTCTTCCAAGACACAAGGAAGTAGCAGGAGTGACACCCATTTCCTGCAACCCTTTTTATAGTCCCTTTGGCCAAAAATGCCTGCACTGCCTCTTGCAGAATGGCCAGATGATCCTGTCAGCTGCCTGAAGGGAGGGACTGAGTTGCATGCTATCCCTGCTGTTCTGAGCATTGTCTCACAGCATCACATCCATCTTGAATAACTTGGGTAATGGATGCTCAAATGTCACCTAGAACAGCCGTTAAAACCTTTGCCACTGTGTCCCAAAGGACATGGGAATAACAAGCAGCTGACATTCAGTGACCGCAGAGCAAAGCTTGCAGAGGAGAAAATCAATTTTCAAAATGACTTCATTCATTTAGATTAATGATCAGGAAAGTGGAAAAAAAAGCAATGAGCACCAGGATTAACCTTGCTTGTGGATGCCAGTACCACCTAGCTTGGGAGTTAGGTAAGACATGTTGAGTTGCCTGCAACAGGATCCTATTGGTTCTAGAAATACAGTAACAAAATGTATTTAATATAAAATGCAAACTTGATGATAGAGGCAAGTGACCTGCCTATTAACAGGCAGACCTGAACATGGATTCAACTGTGTGCACAAAAGGCTCAGAGTACAGCTTGGTTGCCTAGAAGGAAAGTTATTGCCAGGAGAAGGAAATTGCTGGTTTCGTTGAGACTGGAGATCAGAAGTCCAGGGGCAAATGGACTTTTGCTGGATCCATCAGGACTTCAAGAGGCACAGACCAATGTAGTCAAAGTCACTTCACCAAGATTGTGGACCAAGCAGTCAACCCAGGAATATCCCCGTCAATCGCACAGTATCCTAAAGAATCTTTAGCATCCTGTACCCCTGCATCAGGACCACTCCACAGACGACAATGACAAGTTGCCATTAACAATGGAACAGGTCTGGAACCAGCTTTCTGTTCAATGTAACTGGTCCTTGAGATTTTGCCATGCCGGACATGCTCACCTAAAGTAACTAGAAGTGACTGAATTCAACATGGAGTCAAGATTTCTTGTAAAAGTTCTAAGTGTCAAATTCATTGAATTTACCAATGCTTGATCACAGTTGAGTGAAAAGTTATTTATGGTCTCCAAGTATTTATATTTCCAGAACCCTCTGTTGTATCCTGTTAGCTTTGGTCTCCATAAATGTGTATAAATATATTTTATTTTTATAAATTGGTGTCGGCTATCTGGAGTCTCAGGTTTCTTTCTTGTCCAATTGTTTTGATATGGTTTTATTGCTTTACACGTGTTTCTGAGTTTAAGTCTGATTGCTCAAAGCCACAGCTACCCAGGATTGAGCTAAGGTTAGACAAACAAGCTTGACTGGACCCAAGACAGGTTTGTGAGAGTATTACATTGTGAGGTCTCACAATCATACCATATAATACACCACACTTTCCTCACAAACTAAAAAGGAGGCCCTTTCCTCCACCGCAGTGCCCAGAGCACACACCAGGCCTGCATCTAGTCAATTATCTAAACCACTGCCATCATGAAGTTCTTCATACTGGTTTTATTTATCATATTAGGGAACACAGTTCTTCCCCTCATAGTAATTGTTATGTCTGAATCGGTGCCAAAAAAGTGGCCCCTACCATTTATTAAGGAAATGTATCAGAATCTGAGGGGCTAGCCATTAGCTGTGTGCCAGTCTGAGGCAGGTGCAATATTGGTCGAAGTGGATTCTGCTATGAGTCACATAGCACAATGAGCTGTACAGCCTCCTCGGCACGGACAGCATCAGCATCGATGCACTTGGAACCGGCACAAGAGATGTTGTGAGGATCGAAGTCTACATCAGAGTCATGCTGGACCTGATACGGGCTCAGACAGCACTGAGGGCATACCAGCTGGCTGAAACTCAACTGTAGACCCTCGTGGATCCTCCGGGCCTGATGGTAAACAAGAGAGCTGGCACTCTGGCAAAAAGTGCTCAGCATATTTTCCCTCAGGCCTCAAATGTTTGTGACGAACATAGAAATTAAGAGTGTGCTCGGACCGGACTCCAACAGAGATCATGATAGAAACTAGAAGGCACCCTTGTTGCCCTTTCTGGGGTCTGAGAGTGGTGGGAAGGGGCTGACCCCCACTTGATGATCTGTCACAAGAATGATTTTGGAAGTAGTAACAGTTCATCGGGTCACAACAGAGTTTTGTGTTCTGTTACATACATGTTATACTCGCAGTCTTGAATGGCTTTCGGGTTCATCAATGTGCAATCAACACAGACCCTACAGACGTGTTCTGATCCCAGGCACCATAGGCATACTTCTTAAGGGTCTGTCAAAAATATCAGTTTGCAAAACTCCCTACATTCAGTCCTCGAAAAATCATAAAAATATCACTATACCTGCAGATCAAGTAACTTGAATAATCTACTTGGCTTAACTGAAATGTACTTGATCAGTAAACTGGTCTTAAAAAGTGTAATCTTAGACAATTATTTTATTTTACACAGCTGCCTTTTTTTCATTCTCACATATGAAACCTTGTCTAACTAAATAGACTATACATTTGCTCCACCTATATTAAGGATTTAGCCCACATATAGGGTACACATGATCCCTGACTTGCCTCTTAGTTTACTAATAGCACTGCCATCAGGGCAGGATAAGGAGTCCTTCTCAGTTCATAATTAAACACTCATGTTTAATAAATATATTACAAAAGCATTATGTGGTAGCACACTGTCATTTACAGACAGTACATTTCACGTTGAATTAGCCAATAAACTTTTCCACTAACTTGTAGCTTTACTGATAAAACTATGTAGTGTATTCATGATCTATGAAAACTAGTTTTCAGAAAACATTTATCATTTGCACATCAAGTAAAGTGTTCTGATTTGTTTTCATCCTAGTTAAAAAAAAAAAAAAAAAAAAAAAAAAAAAAAAACGTTCATCCCACAGAGGTACAATAGGGCTTTAACAACTACAGAACTATATTTTGAAATGTTTGCATAGTTGACTTATTAGCTACATAAATGTTTTAGGAAACATCTGACAACCTACAGCCTCTCTTTTCAAACTCTTAGTACAGCAGGTCAGAGAGTTCACTTTGCAAAATCCTGGAATTTCTGCAGTAAGAGAAGTAAACTGACTACTGACCTCTTTCTCTGAAGACAGAGTAAATGTGACAACATAAAAACAAGATTTGAAGGCATCTTTATTGCTACTTCGCTTTCTAAATAAACAGAACAACTATTTGTCAACTCATCAGAAGGGGCAAGTGGGTTCTAAATTTACCTTGGCCCGATGAAGTCTGACTCTCAATAGCGAGTGGGCAAGTAGAATTCTCAAGGCCTGTACATGGTTAGAACCTTGTCGTCTTAAGGGGTGAAATTTCCCTTGCACTTTGGTCACTTATTTTTAATTATGCGTGTTTTAAAGACAATGGAGAAGCTTGATCTGGAGCGGAACAGCACTGGCACTGAGTCGTATGACAAGATGTGGAATCTGCAGTTAGAAGTAACATCAGAAAAAAGATGTCTGGAATAAATTAAATAGCAGAGACCATTGATCAGCTTCTCTGTCGAATAAGTAATGCTTCCTAAAGGCATCTGACGCCTGGGGAAAAAATTGTAAGGTAAGGAATCTGCAACTAGAAGTCTCTATCAGATGATGCTTCCTAAAGGCATGAACTGATCAATGGCAGCGAGATGGAGGTAATCTATGATGCTCTTAAAAGCAAAGTTGGAGCAGTAACTGATGAGTTGTAGACGCATCAGAAATAGCCACTACAGTCAATGGAAGTGCTTCATATTTCTTAATCACTCATTTCATGACAAACGGTATCTGTGGAGCTTCCACATATCTAGGGTCTACGGATCCCATGTATAGGAGGCTGGCTCAGTATATGGTGTACACCTATAAGTGATGCACACTGCACTGAGTCCAGGAAACCCTTACTGACAGTGTTAGAGGTTTCTAATAACCAAAGCTCTCAAATGGTAGCTGTGAAGAGTAGCAAAGGCTTATCAGAGAGGGTGTAAAGCAATTGCAATAACCATAGAGACATTTAATGATTTACACACAAGAAAGAAACACACCAAGTGATACAGAAATAATGTATTATTTATTAACACAGGCACTAAACTAACTTTGGTATATCTTTCTAACTGGAGATATTAACCCACACAAATCTACTTCAAACTACTTAAGTACAATCATATATTAACATGGGCCAGGGGGAGGAAAGATTTGGCAAAACATAATAAACAAATGGCCAAATAAAGACACCGCTGACCAAGATTGACACTCCAGAGTCTTGGTTCCCACAACTTCCAGCAGCAGAATCCAGTGTCCAGGTCACAAAAGAAATCGTGAAGACGAATCTGGGGTCCCACTCTCAGGGGAGCCCTTAAATAACCCAGGGAGGGGGTTGGATGATTAATACAGTGACCTACCTATTGGGGGGTGGAGTGGGGACAGGGTCAGGGACCCTTCTCAACTGGACTGAACAGTCAGATGCTCCCAGGGGCCACTGTTCATCCTGTTTTCAAGATGGTATAATCAAGTGGCCACCTGGCAGACTTCTGGGCACCCCCATAGGGGCGGAGCTGGACAGGGGGTGGTCAGTCCCCTGTCCTTTGTGTGCTTCGGACCAGAGTGGGAGCCTGCAGGCTCCTTCACAGCAAGAAACCAGTTTTGGAAGGAGGGCACCAAATGTGCCCTTCCAAGAAGCCTTGTGGCACTCAGGAGCACCCCTACGCTAGCCTAGAGACACCTGTTTTTAAAGGAGAGGAGGTAACACCTCTCCTAAAGAAGAGTCTTTGTTCTCCCTTCCCCTGCCGGAGTTAAGCTCAGCAGCAGGAGGGCAGAACAGTGTCTGGGGTTGGCGGCAGCACTGACTTCCATGCAGACTCTGCAAGGCTGAACAGGCAGACATGGGGGAAAGTATATGGTAACATGCAACTAACACAGGAACTGGTGTGGTTGCATGATCCAATACAGTTGATACCAAACATGACTAGGTTCGGAGAAACCATTTTGTAGTTGGACATCTTGTAATGACCAGTTTGCAATATATATCTTAGAATGGTTTTCACACCTATAAAGCTCAAGAAAATGGAGTCAGGGATTTGTAGGGGTACCCTCACACTTAGAACCGTGCATCCTGCCCTTGGGCTGAACGCCCTACCAGAGGGGTGACTTATAGGCTCAAACTGCAGTGACAGCGATATAAGGTATACCTTATATCTGGGGGTGAAATGTGCAAGCACCCTTTCACACAGGCTGCATTGGCAGGCGTGTAGACACAGTTTGCATGGGCTCCCATGGGTGGCATCATGTACGCTGCAGCCCATGGGGGTCCCCTGGTGTACCAATGCCCTGGGTTTCTACGTACCACATACCGACTTTCAGGGTACACCAGTATGCCAATTGTGGGGTGTAAGAATAGCTTACTGTAGGAAGTTGGCTCTGTATATACTATTTCAAAGTAAGAAATAGTGTGCACAGAGTCCAAGGGTTAGTTAGTAGATAATTCTAATGCTCTATTTTGTGGTAGTGTGATCGAGCAATAGGCTCATGTAAGAAAATGCCTCCTTGGCATGGTTACCCCCTGACTTTTTGCCTTTGCTGATGCCAAGTTATGATTTGAAAGAGTGCTGAGGCCTGCTAACCAGGCCCCAGCACCAGTGTTCTTTCCCTAACCTGTACCTTTGTCTCCACAATTGGCACGGCCTGGCATCCAGGTAAGTCCCTTGTAACTGGTACCCCTGGTACCAAGGGCCCTGATGCCAGGGAAGGTCTCTAAGGGTTGCGGCATGTCTTATGCCACCCTGGGGACCCCCTCACTCAGCACAGACACACTGCTTGCCAGCTTGTGTGTGCTGGTGAGGTGAAAATGACTAAGTCGTCATGGCACTCCCCTCAGGGTGCCATGCCAACCTCACACTGCCCATGGCATAGATAAGTCACCCCTCGAGCAGGCCTTACAGCCCTAAGGCAGGGTGCACTATACCATAGGTGAGGGCATAAGTGCATGAGCACTATGCCCCTACAGTGTCTAAGCAAGTCCTTAGACATTGTAAGTGCAGGGTAGCCATAAGAGTATATGGTCTGGGAGTCTGTCATCCACGAACTCCACAGCACCATAATGGCTACACTGAAAACTGGGAAGTTTGGTATCAAACTTCTCAGCACAATAAATGCACACTGATGCCAGTGTACATTTTATTGGGAAATACACCCCAGAGGGCATCTTGGAGATGCCCCCTGAAAACATACCTGACTTCCAGCGTGGGCTGACTAGTTTTACCAGCCTGCCACACACCAGACATGTTGCTGGCCACATGGGGAGAGTGCCTTTGTCACTCTGTGGCCAGGAACAAAGCCTGTACTGGGTGGAGGTGCTTCTCACCTCCCCCTGCAGGAACTGTAACACCTGGCGGGGAGCCTCAAAGGCTCACCCCATTTGTTATAGCGCCACAGGGCATTCCAGCTAGTGGAGATGCCCGTCCCCTCCGGCCACTGCCCCACTTTTGGCGGCAAGGCCGGAGGAGATAATGAGAAAAACAAGGAGGAGTCACTGGCCAGTCAGGACAACCCCAAAGGTGTCCTGAGCTGAAGTGACTCTGACTTTTAGAAATCCTCCATCTTACAGATGGAGGATTCCCCCAATAGGATTAGGGATGTGCCCCCCTCCCCTCAGGGAGGAGGCACAAAGAGGGTGTTGCCACCCTCAGGGCTAGTAGCCATTGGCTACTAACCCCCAAGACTTAAACACACCCCTAAATTGAGTATTTAGGGGCCCCAAGAACCTAGGAAGATAGATTCCTGCAACCTGAAGACGAAGAAGGACTGCTGACCTGAAGCCCTGCAGAGAAGACAGTGACACCAACTGCTTTAACCCCAGCCCTACCGGCCTGTCTCCCCACTTCAAGAAAAACTGCAACAGCGACGCGTCCCCCAGGGTCCAGCAACCTCTGAAGCCTCAGAGGACTACCCTGCATCTAAAAGGACCAAGAACTCCAGAGGACAGCTGCCCTGTTCCACAAAGACGGCAACTTTGCAACAAAGAAGCAACTTTTAAAGACCACACGTTTCCCACCGGAAGCGTGAGACTTTCCACTCTGCACCTGACGCCCCCGGCTCGACCTGCGGAGAACCAACACTACAGGGAGGACTCCCCAGCTACTGCGACCCTGTGAGTAGCCAGAGTTGACCCCCCTGAGCCCCACAGCGACACCTGCAGAGGGAATCCAGAGGGTCCCCCTGACCGCGACTGCCTGCTTCAAAGAACCCGACGCCTGGTAAAGACACTGCACCCGCAGCCCCCAGGGCCTGAAGGATCCGACCTCCAGTGCACAAGCGACACCCAGGTGGCCCTCTCCCTTGCCCAGGTGGTGGCTACCCCGAGGAGCCCCCCAGGCCTGCCTGCTTTGCTGAAGAGACCCCTGGGTCTCCCATTGAAACCTGTTGCAAACCCAACGCCTGTTTGCACTCTGCACCCGGCCGCCCCTGTGCTGCTGAGGGTGTACTTTTTGTGCTGACTGGTGTCCCCCCCGGTGCCCTACAAAACCCCCCCGGTCTGCCCTCCAAAGTCGCGGGTACTTACCTGCTGGCAGACTGGAACCGGGGCACCCCCTTCTCCATTGAAGCCTATGCGTTTTGCGGACCACTTTGACCTCTGCACCTGACTGGCCCTGAGCTGCTGGTGTGGTAACTTTGGGGTTGCCCTAAACCCCCAACGGCGGGCTACCTTGGACCCAACTTTGAACCCTGTAGGTGGTTAACTTACCTGCAAAACTAACAAATACTTACCTCCCCCAGGAACTGTTGAAATTTGCATTGTCTAGTTTTAAAATAGCTTATTGCCATTTTGCCAAAACTGTACATGCTATTTTGCTGATTCAAAGTTCCTATGATAACTGAGTGAATTACCTTTCATTTAAAGTATTGTTTGTAAATCTTGAACCTGTGGTTCTTAAAATAAACTAAGAAAATAGATTTCTCTATATAAAAAACCTATTGGCTTGGAATTGTCTTTGAGTGTGTGTTCCTCATTTATTGCCTGTGTGTGTACAACAAATGCTTAACACTACCCTCTGATAAGCCTACTGCTCGACCACACAACCACAAAATAGAGCATTAGAATTATCTCTTTTTGCCACTATCTTACCTCTAAGGGGAACCCTTGGACTCTGTGCACACTATTTCTTACTTTGAAATAGTACATACAGACCCAACTTCCTACAGCTTATCACAGGGTAGTGTTAAGCATTTGTTGTACACACACAGGCAATAAATGAGGAACACACACTCAAGTACTTAACTACAGGCCAATAGGTTTTTATATTGAAAAATATATTTTCTTTATTTTAAGAACCACAGGTTCAAGATTTACATTAAACACTTTAAATGTAAGGTACTTCACTAAGATACTTTAGGAACTTTGAATGAAAACAATATCATGTACAGTGTTTGTAAAAATGGCAATAAGCTATTTTTAAAGTGGACACCGTGCAAAAATCAACAGTTCCTGGGGGAGGTAAGTAAAGGTTAGATTAGGAGGTAAGTAAAACAAACACTTACAAGTCTCAGTCCTGGGGCATAGGCAGCCCACCGTTGGGGGTGCAAGGCAACCCCAAAGTTATCACACCAGCAGCTCAGGGCCGGTTAGTCGCAGAGGTCAAAGAGGTGCCCAAAACACATAGGCGCCTATGGAGATCAGGGGTGCTCCGGTTCCAGTCTGCCAGCAGGTAAGTACCTGCGTCCTCGGGGGGGGAGGGGGGGGGGGGGGTTGTGAGAGACTAGGGTGGTTTTGTAGAGCGTGGGGGGGACGGGGACAAGTAGGCACACAAAACACACCCTCAGCGGCACACTTACTAACCAAATTTGGGGGAGAGGACAACACTGGGGTCCTGGTTAGCAGGATCCCGGTGTTCTACAGTCAAAACATACCGACACCTACGTTCCTACATGATGCCTCAGAAACAGGGAGCTTTTTCAATGAAAATAAAAAAGTAAACACACTGTGAATAACTCTAAGCACCATTAAAACAGTTGAGTGCAGTCACTAAAGAATAACATTTAGGAGTTTTTCTTTCAAATATAGGTCTCCACTCAAAGACCTTTGCAGATCAACCAGCAGAACTCCAGCGTGATAATAACTAAGAAAGGTCAGCAACAAAGTGCAACTACATAGCAACCGCTTGCACACAACTTGAATTAATCTGGAGATGTGTGTAACCGGAAATAGTTTAAGCTAACCTTCACTAAAAAATAAGATACAAAGAGCATAATGGGAAATAACATTTTTAGCTACCGTGTTGTCAGAGCTGAAAACCTATAACTGCATATAAATATTTTGGAAATGTTAAGCTATTTACAAACCCTGTTGCATTCCTAAAGAATAGTGAGCAGAGTAACACGTTTGTAAGTGAGAAACAGTAATTTGATTCAAAGCATTTTCTCAGGGTAAGATCTGCTGAGTAATCTACAAAGAGGAATCATGGGCCACAAATTAATACTGTAGAAACTTATCTGTCAAAGGTTGTTTCCTGGTTAGTATTAGTGTCATTTGTTGGTAAACAGAGGAACAGTGATACAGTTTCAGCGTAGCAAAAATATTGCAAAGGGACACATCAGAGTAATTCTGTGGATGGCATCAATCAAGAAGTTTCTGCAATGCACTGGGAGAACTCACCTTACTATTAAAGTATTGGAAGATGCCCCTTAGGATGTCTGATTCAATCCTTGACAGCACAAGTTCTTTTGGAGCATACATGGCTACATAGCCGTAACAAAGGATAAGCGAGCTCTTGATCTTCTCCAAATCATTCTCATTGCGGTCCTGATCAAAAAGAAAAAACAATAGCGGCACTTACTTAAACACAAGTCTTTTATACAAAACTAAAAAGCAATATATTATTTTCCCCAACTGCCGGCAAACGGGTTAAGGGTGCCTCTACCACCCAGGGTTAACAGCTTTTCTGCCACTAGACACACTTTTTTTTGTTATCTGTTTTTTAGGAATTTGGGTGGGGTGCAGTCAGTTTGGAGGATTCACTTAAAATCTTATTACCCCAAAGGGCAGAAAGTGTTTTTAAAGACAGTCATGTCACTGCCTGACAGATAACTAGGACATGGACTCCATAAGCGAATGCAGTGGTCGCATCCTTTGCTCTGGAGGAATGAGTGCACAAGCACTCCCTCACAGGGTTGCTTTTTGGGCAATGCGTGCCTGATTCTTCTGCAGAGCACATGCATCGAGAGGTGGTTTGTTTCACAAAAGCCTTCCCTTTTTTGTCCCCGGCATATCCAACAAACATTTAATCGTCTGTAGGAAAGTACCCTCTTTTTGGCATCTTACACTCAATTTTTTGCCTGATGTCAGTGTGTTTGACTGTGTCACTGGGATCCTGCTAACCAGGACCCCAATGCTTATGCTCTCTCGGTTCCCAAATTTGTCACTACGTACTGGTAACCCAGTATTTCATCCCAAATTGGCATACTGGTCACTCCTTATAAGTCCCTAGTATAAGGTACTTGGGTACCCAGGGCATTGGGGCTCCAGCATTTCTTTTGCCACCCATAGGGAGCCCATGCAAAGGCTTCTACAGGACTGCCATTGCAGCCTGTGTGAAATGAGGCATGCACCCTTTCACTGCCATTTACACTGCACCATGTCACCTATAAGTTACCCATATGTCAGGCCTTCCAACGTGAAGGCTGGGTGCAAAGTACCTGTGTGTGAGGAAACTCCTGCACTAGCAGAGGTCCCCCCACGTCGTCCAGAACCATTTTCCCGAACTTTGTGAGTGTGAGGACGCAATTTTACATGTGCAATGTACATAGGTCACTACCTATGTACAGCTTCACAATGGTAACTCAGAATATGGCCATGTTTGCTAGAAAACATGTTGGAATTATACCCCCAGGCTTTTGCATGCATTGGTTGTATGATTCCATGCACTCTGGGGACTCCTTAGAGGTCCCTCAGTACTGCCATTACAGCCTTCTGAGGTTTCCCAGGCAGGTCGAGCTGCTGCCACCTCACAGACAGTTTTCTGCCCTCCTGTTGCTTGACCAGCTCAAGCCCAGGAGGGCAGAACAAGGATTACTTTTAGGAGAGGGATGTTACAGATGGTGCCCTCCTTGCATAATCCAGTCTACACCAGTTCAGGGACCCCAGTCCCTGGTCTGGGGCGAAACTGGACAAAGGAAAGGGGAGTGACCACTTCCATGTCCACCACCACCCCAGGGGTGGTGCTCAGAGCTCCTCCAGAGGGTCCCTAGGTTTTGCCATCTTTGATTCCAAGGCGGTGGGGAACTCTAGGAGCATCCGAGTGGCCAGTGCCAGCAGATGACATCAGAGTCCCCCCGATAAGTGCTTACCTATTTAGCTGACCAATCCCGCCTTTCGGGGCTATTTAGGGTCTCTCCTCTGGGTGTTTCCTCAGATTTGGATTTCAAGACTCCAGCAGCAATCCTCTACATCCTATACTTCACCTTCTTACCGAAGAAACTGCATATCAACCATCCAGGAACTCTACAACTGCAACTAAGAAGCAAAGACAACTTCTGCAACATAGTTGGTTTCTGGCAGGAGCTGAAGATAGTTTCCCAGTCGTGTATACACCAGAAGAACGAAGGAATCTCGCTTGAAGTGAAGGAGTCACTTCCCTGCTTCAGCAGGCACCCCTCTGTAATGACGACCAGTGGCTTGGGTCTCCTCGCCTGAAGAAGTGTGTGGATCCAGCAACACGGGTGGTGGACTGAAGTGGTCCTGATGGTCCTCACGTCCAACTGTCCAAATTTGGTGGAGGTAAGCGCTTGCCTCCGCCGCAAGACAGTAGCCCTGTGCACCATATTTTGCAGTTGCCAAGGCTTGTTGGTGTCCTTCCATGAAGTTTTTCGTGCATCGTACTATTCTGCCCCCCGGCACACCTTCCTGCGATGCACAGCCCCCTGCGTGGCTCTCCGGCGGCGTGGGATCCTTTTGTGTAGTGCTGGGTGGGTCTCAGTGCGCACCTTCCTTGTCCCCGTGCTGTGGGACTCCTGTGTGTGCTGCCTGGTCTTCTGAGGGCTCTCTGAGTTGCTGAGAGCCCTCCTGTCTCCCCCTCCTGGGTAGAGGCCACCAGGTCCCTCCTGGTCCGGAGCAGCACATTTCCACCTAACTGTGAGCTTTTTCCGGCGTAAGACATCATCTGCACCAACCAGGAGCTCGCATCCGTCTTCTTGGGTGCAGTACTGACTGTTCTTCACCAGTGGTTCTTCTTTTGCACCTTCATCCGGATTAGCAGGGGCTCCGGTTTTCCCTGGACTATTCAGTGCTTCTTGGATTTGGTCCCCTTCTTCCATAGGTCTCCAGGTCCAGAAATCCATCGTTGGTGTCTTGCAGTCTCTTCTTGTTCTTGCAAAATCTTCTATCACGTGTTCTTGTGTGTTCTAGGAAAGTTACTGTGATTTATTCTTGCTTTCCTGGGCTCTGGATGGGTTATATTACTTACCTTACTATACTCCCAGCGCCCCTCTACAAAACTACACTTGCCTAGATGGGAAACGGACTTTCGCCTTCCACAATTTTAGAATATGGTTTGTGTTCCCCCAGGCACATTCTAACTATTGTGATTTTCACTATTTGCACTGTTTTCTAAGTGTGTTAACAGCTATTTCTGCATTCTAGTGTATAATCTGTGTAAATTATTTACCTCCTAGGGGATTATAGTCTCTAAGGTATTTTCGGCATTTGTATCACCAAAATAAAGTACCTTTATTTCGGTAACACGGAGTATTTTCTTTTATGTGTGTGAGTACTGGGTGACTACAGTGCTATTGCATGAGCTTTGCATGTCTACTAGTTAGGCCTTGGTTGCTCATCCACACTAACCCTAGACAGCCTGGATTCTAGACAATGATTACAGTTCACTAATAAGGGTTAAGTGGACCTGGTTTGAGGTGTAATTACCTTAGATACCAACTACAAACCAGGCCAGCCTCCTAAATCGTCCACTTAGAATTCTCTGGTAAGATCAAGGAGAAGGACAATGTCCTTTTTGGGTCTAAAAGGTGGAGTCTCTCCTCCTCTTTAGAAGGTGAGGTGGAGTAAAAAAAAAGATAGGCAAGGTGATATTCTAGCCTATGTGAAAACGTTTCACAGCTTTTGGAAGGAAGGAGGCACAGGTTCTCAGAACCAGTTTGTTTGGATTCAAAGTTGTGTAGCGAGGGTGCACAGAGAGCGCTTGCAATTCACTGACTCCTTGCAGATGTTATGGCAACCAGAAAAAGCAGTTCGGATGGTGAGTAGGCAAACTAGGAAGTTGTGCGGGGGCTTGGAGGGCGTGCACATAAGAAATGTTATTAACACAATGAAATTCCATCGAGGCATGATGAATGGTCTTGGAGGGAACAGATGTTAAAGTCCCCTAAGAAATTAGGTCACAATAGGTGACTTAAATAAAGCTTTGTCCAGCAACCACAAAAAATTAGAGATGGCCGACCAATAACCTTTAACAGTGTCCACAGAAGGACCCTGCTGAGCGTGACTGTAGGAAAGCAGCCTCTTTCTAGCTTTGTTACTCCTCACTTTTGAATTGTTTGATAGTGTTTGACTGTGTTCACTGGGATCCTCCTAACCAGGACCCCAGTGATTGTGCTCTCTCCTCTAAATTTGGTTGTTGGTACCTTTTTATCCCCACAATTGGCATACTGGTGCCCCCATGTAATTCCCTATTATATGGTACCTAAGTACCCAGGGCACTGGAGTTCCAGGGGATCCCTATGGGCTGCAGCAGTTATTCTGCCACCCACGGGGAGCCCATGCAAAGAGTTCTGCAGGCCTGCTATTGCAGTCTGCGTGAACCGGGTGCATGCACCCGTTTTCACTACAGGTCACTACACCAGGTCACTATAATTCACCCGTATTGTAGGCCCTCTCAGCCCAGAGGGCAGCATACAGGCACCTGTGTGTGTGGGCACCCCTGCAGTGGCAGAGGTGCCCCACAAACTCCAGCCCCACTTTACTGGACTTTGTGAGTGCGGGAGCGCCATTTTATATATGTACTGGAAATAGGTCACTACCTATGTCCAGCTACATAATGGTAACTCCAAACCTGGGCATGTTTGGTATTAAACATGTTGGAATCATATCCTAATAATGTTCCAAGTATTGGAAGTATGATTCCATGCACTCTGGGGTCTCCTTTGAGGATCCCCAGCATTGCTACCACAAGTCTTCCAGGGTTTTTCTGGGCAGCCCAGCTGCTGCCACCCCTCAGACAGGTTTCTACCCTCCTGTTGCTTGAGAAGCTCAAGCCCAGGAAGGTAGAACAAAGGTTTTGTTTTGGGAGAGGGGTGTTACACCCTCTCCCTTTGGAAATAGGTGTTGCAGGCTTGGGAGGAGTAGCCTCCCCAAGTCACTGGCAATGCTTTGAAGGGCACATTTGGTGCCCTCCTTGCATAAACCAGTCCACACCAGTTTAGAGTCCACCAGTCCCTACTCTGGCGCGAAACTGGGCAATGGAAAGTGGAGTGACCACTCCCCTGTCCATCAACACCCCAGGGGTGGTGCTCAGAGCTCCTCCAGAGGGTCCCTGGGTTCTGCCATCTTGATTCCAAGGTTGGCAGGGAACTCTGGGAGCATCTGAGTGGCCAGGCAGTTGACATCACAGGCACCCTCTGATAGGTAGTTACCTGGTTAGGTGACCAAGCCTCCTCTTTGGGCTATATAAGGTCTTCCTCTGGGGTGGGTCTTCATATTCTGATTGCAAGATTACAGCAGGACTCCTCTGCTTCGACTTCTGGCCCCCAGAACCGTGACTGGACCCTCCAGGAACCTACACGCTTCAAATCCAGGATGACTTCTGCAACATTCTATCCAGACTTCCTGTCAGCTTTGCAACATTTCCCTGGCTGTGCATCCTCAGAAGACTGCTACTCTTCAGCCGGCACAAGAAGAGGAAATCTCTCTTGGGGTGAAGGCATCACTCCCCTGTAACCACAGGTACCTAGCTGCAACAACTACCGGCTGTGTGGATCGCCCCTCATCCGGAGTGGCGTGGGTCCTGCATCACGGTTGCTGGTCCGCCTTGGTCCTCTCTCCCAACTGTCGCACTTTTGTGGTGGTAAGTCCTTTTCACTCCACGCAAGACAGCATCCCTGTGCACCACGTCCTTTGCAGCTGCCCAGGCTTGTTTGCTTCACCTCCAAGGGGGAACTTCGGGCAACGTGTAGCTCCAGCCCTCAGCACTCCCTCCTGCAACTCCTGGGCCTCTGTGTGGTCCGCCAGCGATGTGGGAGCAACTTCTGTGGTGCTGCGTTGGCTGCTTCAGCGACTTCTCTGTCCCTGTCCTGTGTGACACTTACAGGTACTGCCTCTGCTCCTGTGGGCCTTCTGCGACGCGGAGGGCCCCCTCTGACTCACCCTCCTGGGTAAAGTCCCCCTGGGCCTTGCTGGTCCCCGGCAGCATCTCTTTTCCTCCAACCGCAAATTTGCCTTTGCCAATGCTTGTTGGTGGAAATCCTTCACCGACACCCATCTGCAATCCAGCTTCCATCGTGGGACAGCTTTTGCATGCATCATGAACTCTTCTTTAGGTTCTGTGCTGCAGTACTGACCTGTCTTCTTTCCTCGTCGACCAACTCCAAAAAGTACCTCTGGGTGGGTAGTATCTCTTACTGCCCCTGGACTCCACAGACCCTTCTAGCCTTGGTCCCCTCTCTCCATAGGTCTCCATCTCCGGTAATCCCCTGCTGATTTCTTGCAGGCTATTCTGGGTGTCTTTTTCTTCTTTTCATCCTTTGGGGTGGTTTGGGGAAAATACAGTATTTTACACCTTCATTGCTGGTCGCTAGGGGTGGGGGTACTACCTATCTGTTTGGTTTCTTAGTATTCCCAGCTCCCCTCTACATGATTTACTTACCTAGGTGGGGGCCCTGTTTCACTTTCTTAGTTTATGGTTTGGGCTCCCCCGAGGACTACTACTGCTTATTGCTATTTTACACTGTTTTCTAACTTTTTTAAGCCTCTTACTGTTTGTTAGTGTATATATGTATATAGAGGGTTGCACCTCTAGTATTTTCTGATACTGTATTCCAAAAATAAAGTACGTTTATTTTTTTACAACCAAGTGTTTTCTTTCTTGTGTGTAAGTACTGTGTGACTGTAGTGGTATTGCATGAGCTTTGCATGTCTCCTAGATAAGACTTGGCTGCTCATCCACAGCTACCTCTAGAGAGCCTGGCTTCTAGACACTGCCTATACTTTACTGAGAGGAGATACCTGGTTTTAGGTGCAAGTACCATAAGTACCGACAACAGACAAGGCCAGCTTCCTACAGTGAGAAATAAACAATAAAACATGGGAGAGAGGTGCAGAAAGAGAGTCAATGTTCTTAAGTGCACACTGTTGGACTTCCCTTTCTTTTTCTTATACAGGGTCATCCCCAACCCTTTTGCCTCCTGCCTCCTATTTTTTCTGACCTGTTGCTGTTGGCTTTTGAACTCTGAGCACTTTACCACTGCCAACCAGTGCTAAAGTGCATATGCTCTCTGTGTAAAATTGTATGTAATTGGTTTATCCATGATTGCCATATTTGATTTACTAGTAAGTCCCTAGTAAAGTGCACTAGAGGTGCCAGGGCCTGTTAATCAAATGCTACTAGTGGGCCTGCAGCACTGGTTGTGCCACCCACATAAGTAACTCTGTAATCATGTCTCAGACCTGCCATTGCAGTGTCTGTGTGTGCACTTTTAACTGTATATTCAACTTGGCAAGTGTACCCACTTGCCAGGCCTAAACCTTCCCTTTTCTTACATGTAAGGCACCCCTAAGGTAGGCCCTAGGTAGCCCCAAGGGCAGGGTGCAGTGTATGGTTAAGGTGGGACATATAGTAATGTGTTTTATATGTCCTGGCAGTGAAATATTGCTAAATTCGTTTTTCACTGTTGCAAGGCATGTCCCTCTCATAGGTTAACATGGGGGCTTCCTTTAAAACTGATTAAAGTGTAGATTCCCTTTGGGAGCGGATGGGCATGTAGAGTTTGGGGTCTCTGAGCTCACAATTTAAAAATACATCTTTTAGTAAAGTTGATTTCAAGATTGTGTGTTTGAAAATGTCACCTTTAGAAAGTGAGCATTTTCTTGTTTGTACCATTTCTGTGACTCTGCCTGTTTGTGGATTCCCTGTCTGGGCCAGTTTGACAGTTGGGCTGGCTGCACCTCACACTAGACAGTGACACAAAGGCAGCTGGGGCTTAGTCTGCATTTCCTGATGAGCCATCAGTGCTAGGAGGGAGGGGAGGAGTGGTCACTCACACCTGAAAGGGCTGTGCCTGCCCTCCCAAAATGCAGCCTCCAACCCCTGGTGAGTGTCTGGGGCCTGGCCTGGGCAAGGCAGGATTTCACATTCAAGAGAGACTTTACTTTGAAGTAGGCCTACTTCAAAGGAGAAAATTAGGACCGATGATCATGCTCAGTATAAGAAGTGCATCCAAAACCACAGACTTTAGATCACTTCTGGACATCAAGAAGACCCTCTTCCTGGAGAAGAGCTGAATAGCTGAGGAAGAAGTGCTGCCCTGCCTGTGACTGTGCTTTGTGGAGCTTTCCTGCAGTGCTGCTTCTGCCAGAGTAAGAGGGCAAAGACTGGACTTTGTGTGCCTTCCATCTTGTGAAGAAATCTCCAAGGGCTTGATTTAGAGCTTGCCTCCTGTTGTTTGAAGTCTCGGGGACAGCAAAGACTTCTCTCTGCCAGCACCTGGAGTCTCCGGAGAGACTCCTGCTCTGACAAGTGGTGCCCTATCCAGTCCCTGGGCCCTTGGAAGTTAAGCTGGTGGAAAGCCAAGGAAATTGACTTCTGACTACTTCGGACCGACACCGTTGCTGAATCCGGTGACGCCGCCTGCACCCGACTCCGTGACCTTCACTGGAACGCGTCGACCTTGGCAGGCCAGACGCTGCTGCAGCCCCACTGAAGTCCGCGACTACGTGGAAGTCGCTGCACTACGTCATGACCGACGCCGCTCGAAGTGCGCGGATTCAACGTTTCACACAGATGCTGCGATCCCCAACTTTGCGCATCGGCTTGTTTTCACTCTTCACCAAAGGTACCTTACTTGGGGGTCTATGCGGCTCCACGTCCGGCGCGGCTGGTGTCGGCTTGTTGGGAACGACTCAGTCACGACGCCGCGTTAACACCTCATAGAAGCATTTTGTGTTTCTAATCGCCATTTTTGAGTTTAATCCTTAAAAATTCATAACTTGACTTGTGTATGTCAGATTTTTGTCGTTTTGGTCTTGTTTTGTTTAGATAAATATTTCCTATTTTTCTAAACCTGTGTTGTGTCATTTCGTAGTGTTTTCATTGAGTTACTGTGTGTGTTGGTACAAATACTTTACCCCTAGTTCCCTGAAGTTAAGTCTAATGCTCTGCCAAGCTACCAAGGGGGTAAGCAGGGGTTAGCTGAGGGGGATTCTCTTTTACCCTGACTAGAGTGAGGGTCCTTGCTTGAACAGGGGGTAACCTGACTGTCAACCAAAGACCCCATTTCTAACACACACCTTGTCACAAATGTGTCCAAATGGCAGGCATATACTATCTTGGAGGGTCGAGTGGCTGCCAGATTAAAAACACAGTTTTCAGAAGGTAGAAGAAAAGCCATAAACTGCCTCCACTCAATCTCTACACACATAGTAAGAGGATTGCAGGTTCGGGTGCAAGACCTTGCCCTATAGCTGCAGTGAAGATTGTCTTGAATAGGCAGCTGGACCGGAGGACCGATGATCATGCTCAGGATTTCCTGACCTTCTTGAGACTCTGGTCAGAAGTGGTGTTGGTAGAAAGGCGTAGAGGAGGCATGAGTTCCACTCAAGATGAAAAGCGCCTGGGAGCGAGAGCTGCCTTGAACAGATCTAACCAAGGCTCTCCCCAATCATGAAAGAGACCTTGCACTGCCTCAGGACGGCTGCACCATTCGTGATCCGCAAGGCAAAGATGGCTGAGTTTGCATGCCCCAGAGTTCCAAAAGCCTGCCATGTGTTGAACATCCAGGGAAATGCCATGTCGTTTCGGCCACGTCCAGAGGCTCGGAGCCTCTTGCCAAATGCTTCATAACCCAACCACACCCTGTTTGTGGCAGTACCACATGACAGTGGCGCCTGCACTAGCTGTAGGAAGCTGGCTCTCTATTTGGTGCATTAAAAAGAAGTACACCATGCAGAGAGTCCAGTGGATCCCCAAGTGGTAGACAGAGGCAAAAATAGATAGAACTAATGCTCTATTTGTAGTAGTGTGCACGAGCAGTTAGGCTTAGCAGAGGGTAGTACTAAACATTTGTTGCCCTCACTGAGGCAATAAATGAGACACATTCAAAGAGTAAATCTGAGACCAATTTAGAAAAATAATACTTCTTTTTATATATATTTTAAAACCAAGAACTTTGCAAAAGAGTAAATATTGATTTTGTGTTTAAAAGTTACATGTAAGTAAGGAGTTCAAACCTGTGCATCTTTATACACAATGCAATCCTAAGGAGAGAAAAGTCAATAATGCATAGGTAGTCTGTTTTAAGGGTTAAGCTTCTGGGTTTAGAGAAGAGCGGGTCCAAGCCCCAAAGTACAACCAGCAGTTCATCGGGAGCTACTCAAATTCCACAGGGAGAAGCGTGCTGGTGTGGTTGCAGCTGGGCATGCTACGAAAAAAGGGGGGTGTGTGGGGGGGGGGGGCGGGTGTCACCTAAATACAGGCTGCACAGGGGGACTTGGGGACAAGTATGAGACCACCCAAAAGGGGGCTTGGGTTGCAAGGGGCCTTAAAGCAAGGGGACCAGCTGGTTCTTTGGGACCCGGGTCAGTCAGCTTGGGTGGAGAGTGGAAGGGGTGGCTGGGCTCTGTGTGCAAAAACGGTCAGGGACAGGCAGGGGCAACAACAGATCAGCTGGACCATTCACAAGGTGGGTCTCAGTGTAGTGGACAGCCTTAGACAGCTGCTTCGTCCTGGTAATGTGATAATCAAGACAGGACTTTCAATGTTGATGCTTGGTGCAGGGCATCCAGTAGCCCAGGGAATGGTGCTGCACGGCTCCAGTGAGTCCTGCTGTTGTCACACTTTGTTAGAGGACAGTACTGGTCCTCCAGAGCATCGGTATCTTCTGGTCGTCTGTGGCGCCGGTCAGGGCCAGGGAGCTGTAAGGCGGTGACCGGACTCTGCTCTTTGCTGCCTGCGACTGCAGGGAAGTAGCTCCTCTACTCCAAGGGATGCTGGTGGTGGCTTTTGAAGTGCTTGCAGGATAATTCACTCTGTTGTAACACTCGAGAGGTGTGGGCAGGCAGGGTTTCGCGCCAGAAATGTCCACAGCTCTTCTGCAGTTCTCGCCAGGCAGAGGCTCTTCTTTGTCCTTGTCTTGATCCGTCGAATATGAGTTCTTGGGTGCCTCCTAAATAAATACTAAATTTACGGGTGGTACTGAGAGTGCCAGGCAGCAGTCAATGGGTTGCCTACATGCAGGGTGACTACACCCTCTATATGACTACTTCCACTTGGGAAGTGGGCAGAAATCTGACCCTAGAATACTAATTCAGTGCAAAACAAGATGGAAGAATTTAAAAACTGGTGCCACATCAGCTAGTACACCTTAGGGGGTGGAATTGGCATGAGGTGGGCACAACACCCAGTCTTACTAATTTTCCTGCCTGTCTTGCCGCCAAAAAGTGAGGGCAGGACAGAGGATGAGTCATCTCTGCCATCTGGAGAGACCTAGGTCCTATTACAAAGGCGCCTTTGGCCTTTGAAGCTCCCTGCCCTGGAATGTCCATCCTGCCTGGAAGAGGTCAAAACACCTCGCCTAGTGCAGGCCTTTGTTACTGGCCTCCAAGAGTGCTGGCTCTCACCTTAGGAGGTTAGACATCTGTCTAGGGTTGTTGTACTGGTTTTGACCAGTCAGTTAACACAGTAGCAGTCAGGAGGTTTTCAGGGAGCACCATTAAGGTGCCCTCAGAGTGCATGTATTAATAAATCTATCAGTGGGTTCAGTTCGGGATTATTAATATGAGATGTTTTAAACCAAACATCTCTAGTTCCACTAAAGCCATCATGTAGCTGGGGAACTCAACGACCAGATTCCAGCAAATGCACTGAAAATGGCTTCCCGGTTCACTAACTATGTCTAAGAATGAACAAAGATATAGTAAGGGCATCTCACATATGATATAATGCACCCTGCCTTACGGCTGTAGACCTTCTGTGGGGGTGATTTACAAATATTACATATCGTTGTAGGGGTCCTGGCAGACGGGGATGTGTGACAGGTCGTTTTTTAAATTTTGTCTGCACCAAGACACGCAGCCTGTAATGTGTGTTTGGTGCAAGGTCTTTGAGGGTAACACAATTTCTGCTGCAGCCCTTAGGGACCTTCTTTAGTACCCCAATGCCCTAGGTACCAGGGGTACCTTTACTAGTGACTTACGGTGGGTCCTAAAGTGGTGCCAGTTGGAATAAACTGTACCATTTTAGGGAAAGAGATCCAACACTGGGGACCTGGTTAGCAGGAACCCAGTGCGCTTTCTGTCAAAATCACATCAGATACCAAGCGTAGCAAGCTGGCTCTCTAAATGGTGCACTAAAAAAGTACACCATGCAGAGTCTGGTGAATCCCCAGTTGGCTTGCAGAGGTAAAAGTAGATAGGACTAACACTCTCTTTTGTGGTAGTACAGGCAAGCAGTTCGGCATATCAGAGGATAGCGTTAAGCATTTGTTGTACTCAGAGGCGATAAATGAGACACACACTCAAAGAATAAATCCGAGACCAAATTCGAAAAAGAACACTTCTTTTTATATATACTTTTAGTCCAAGAACTTTCTAAAAAGGTTAGTACGTTTTTAAGCATCAATACTTTTCAATGGGAAAAATCCACAGTGCAATTTCAGAGTTCTTCAATGTTAACCTATGTAAGTAAAACACATGCAGCAAACAAGCACTGTACAATGAATCATGGGACCAATCTTTGAGCCTTAAGGTGAGTACTGGACAAGGGTCAGGACCACACCAACAGGTCAAAGCAGGAGGCACTTGGGCAGCCAGGTGCAGAGGTGTACTTCGCGTCGTGTGCCCAATCTATTTCAATGGGTATTGGTCTCCGTGGAATTGGGCTGCAGGGTCGGATGGGGGGTGGATGAAGGTGGTATGTGGGCACGGCAGCCGAGGGCACATAACAAGTAGGTCACAAATGTGGGGCGTTCAAGGATGTAGCTGCACCGTAGGTTTACTTCTCCAAGGCCCCGGGGCGATGGATGGAGGGGTGTCCTTTAGGGTTGGGTTTCCTTGTCCTGGAGAACTAACGGTTGGGGGTCCTGTGGCCTGAGGTTGTATGCATCATCGGGGAGTCCAGAAGGGGTGAAACCACAGTGGACTTAAGTGCAGGAGCGCTGGGGGATCTCCGTCTCACAATCAGATTCACGATTCACGCAACTGCAAGCAAGCAAGGAGTATCATTGCCTTATAATTATGGTACTCCACATTACGTCCTAACTGAATTCAGATTTCCAGCATGTTACGTCGACCTAGAACCATAGTTAAACTTCCTATACATTTTTGTTCACTTTGACTGGCAAAGTATATTTTCTACAACGATCTGCTATATCTCTGTGGACCTCATTGCTTTCAACTGCTTCTGGAATAAATCAGCACCTTCACTTTGAACCAACTTTTTCAGTGGACTTCAATATGTTACTTAAGTAGTGTGCTCTGGTGTTCTGAAGAAAACGTTGGCACCAGGGGCTCACTTTCAATTGGGCTGGCTGTAGGAGGCTGGACTGGCTTGTAGTGAGTACCAACGAGTACTTACACCTTGCACCAGGCCCAGGTATCCCTTATTAGTGTAGAGGGGTGTCTAGCAGCTTAGGCTGATAGAAAAGGTAGCTTAGCAGAGCAGCTTAGGCTGAACTAGGAGACCTGTGAAGCTCCTACTATACCTCTGGTGTTATATGCACAATATCTTAAGAAAACACAATACACAGATATACTAAAAATAAAGGTACTTTATTTTTATGACAATATGCCAAAAGTATCTCAGTAAGTACCATCAGTATGAGGATAGCAAATATACACAAGATATATGTACACAATACCAAAATATGCAGTAATAGCAATAGAAAACAGTGCAAACTATGTATAGTCACAATAGAATGCAGTGGGGGCACATAGGGATAGGGGCAACACAAACCATACACTCTAGAAGTGGAATGCAAACCACGAATGGACCCCAAACCTATGTGACCATGTAGAGGGTCGCTGGGACTGTAAGAAAACAGGGAGGGTTAGAAAAATAGCCCACCCCAAGACCCTGAAATGTGAGTGCAAAGTGCACTGAAGTTCCCCAAAGAGCACAGAAGTCGTGATAGGGGAATTCTGCAGGAAAGACCAACACCAGCAATGCAAAAACGATGGATTTCCAGACGAGAGTACCTGTGGAACAAGGGGACCAAGTCCAAAAGTCACAATCAAGTCGGGAGTGGGCAGATGCCCAGGAAATGCCAGCTGTGGGTGCAAAGAAGCTGCCACCGGATGGTAGAAGCTGAGGATTCTGCAAGAATGACAAGGGCTAGAAACTTCCCCTTTGAAGGATGGATGTCCCACGTCGCGAAGAGTCGTGCAGAAGTGTTTTCCCGCAGAAAGACCGCAAACAAGTCTTGCTAGCTGCAAAGCTCGCGGTTAGGGTTTTTGGATGCTGCTGAGGCCCAGGAGGGACCAGGATGTCACCAATTGCGTGAGGGGACAGAGGGGGCGTCCAGCAAGACAAGGAGCCCTCTCAGAAGCAGGCAGCACCCGCAGAAGTGCCGGAACAGGCACTACGAAGTGGAGTGAAACGGTGCTCACCCGAAGTTGCACAAGAAAGTCCCACGCCGCCGGAGGACAACTCAGGAGGTCGTGCAATGCAGGTTAGAGTGCCGTGGACCCAGGCTTGGCTGTGCACGAAGGAAATCTTCGGTGAGTGCACAGGAGCCGGAGTAGCTGCAAAACACGCGGTTCCCAGCAATGCAGTCTAGCGTGGGGAGGCAACGACTTACCACCACCAAACTTGGACTGAAGAGTCACTGGACTGTGGGAGTCACTTGGACAGAGTTGCTGAGTTCAAGGGACCTCGCTCGTTGTGCTGAGAGGAGACCCAGAGGACCGGTGATGCAGTTCTTTGGTGCCTGCGGTTGCAGGGGGAAGATTCCGTCGACCCACGGGAGATTTCCTCGGAGCTTCTAGTGCAGAGAGGAGGCAGACTACCCCCACAGCATGCACCACCAGGAAAACAGTCGAGAAGGCGGCAGGATCAGCGTTACAATGTCGCAGTAGTCGTCTTTGCTACTTTGTTGCAGTTTTGCAGGTTTCCAGCGCGGTCAGCAGTCGATTCCTTGGCAGAAGGTGAAGAGAGAGATGCAGAGGAACTCTGATGAGCTCTTGCATTCGTTATCTAAGGAATTCCCCAGTGCAGAGACCCTAAATAGTCAGAAAGAGGGTTTGGCTACTTAGGAGAGAGGATAGGCTAGCAACACCTGCAGGAGCCTATCAGAAGGAGTCTCTGACGTCACCTGCTGGCCCTGGCCACTCAGAGCAGTCCAGTGTGCCAGCAGCACCTCTGTTTCCAAGATGGCAGTGGTCTGGAGCACACTGGAGGAGCTCTGGGCACCTCCCAGGGGAGGTGCAGGTCAGGGGAGTGGTCACTCCCCTTTCCTTTGTCCAGTTTCACGCCAGAGCAGGGCTGAGGGGTCCCTGAACCGGTGTAGACTGGCTTATGCAGAAATGGGCACCATCTGTGCCCATGAAAGCATTTCCAGAGGTTGGGGGAGGCTACTCCTCCCCTGCCTTAACACCTTATTCCAAAGGGAGAGGGTGTAACACCCTCTCTCTGAGGAAGTCCTTTGTTCTGCCTTCCTGGGCCAAGCCTGGCTGGACCCCAGGAGGGCAGAAACCTGTCTGAAGGGTTGGCAGCAGCAGCAGCTGCAGTGAAACCACTGAAAAGGCAGTTTGGCAGTACCCGGGAATGTGCTAGAGACCCGGGGAATCATGGGATTGTCTCCCCAATACCAGGATGGCATTGGTGGGGCAATTCCATGATTTTAGACATGTTACATGGCCATATTCGGAGTTACCATTGTGAAGCTACACATAGGTAGTGACCTATGTGTAGTGCACACGTGTAATGGTGTCCCCGCACTCACAAAGTCCGGAGAATTGGCCCTGAACAATGTGGGGGCACCTTGGCTAGTGCCAGGGTGCCCACTAACTAAGTAACTTAGCACCCAACCTTTACCAGGTAAAGGTTAGACATATAGGTGACTTATAAGTTACTTAAGTGCAGTGGTAAATGGCTGTGAAATAACGTGGACGTTATTTCACTCAGGCTGCAGTGGCAGGCCTGTGTAAGAATTGTCAGATCTCCCTATGGGTGGCACAAGAAATGCTGCAGCCCATAGGGATCTCCTGGAACCCCAATACCCTGGGTACCTCAGCACCATATACTAGGGAATTATAAGGGTGTTCCAGTATGCCAATGTAAATTGGTGAAATTGGTCACTAGCCTGTTAGTGACAATTTGGAAAGAAATGAGAGAGCATAACCACTGAGGTTCTGATTAGCAGAGCCTCAGTGAGACAGTTAGGCATCACACAGGGAACACATACATATAGGTCACAAACTTATGAGCACTGGGGTCCTGGCTAGCAGGGTCCCAGTGACACATAACAAACATACTGAAAACATAGGGTTTTCACTATGAGCACTGGGCCCTGGCTAGCAGGGTCCCAGTGAGACAGTGAAAACACCCTGACATACACTCACAAACAGGCCAAAAGTGGGGGTAACAAGGCTAGAAAGAGGCTACTTTCTCACACTGGCAGCAACAGGTACAGTGGTTGTTGGAGACGTCGGGCTTCAGAGGCTGCGTGAGAGGGGGCCTGCAGGCAGGGGGTGTTCGGTCTCCCCATCTAGAGACCTGGGTCAGATTACAAAGGTGGCCTGGCCTTTGAAGCTCCCTGCCCTGGAATGTCCATCCTGCCTGGGTCAGGTTTTAATACCCCTGCCCAGTGGATGCTTTTGTCTCTGGCCCTCGAGAGTGCTGGCTGTAACCTTGGAGGGGTCAGAAAAATAGCTAGGGTGGCTGAACTGGTCAGCACCAGTCAGTGAACACACCAATAGCTGGTGTTTTTTTTTAGGGGGCATCTCTAAGGGGCCCTTTGTGTGCAGGTTTTGGTGAATCCAACACTGGCAACAGTGTGGGTTCACCAATACGAGATGTTTGATACCAAACATTTCTATCTTGAGTAAAGCCATCACACAGCTGGGGAACTCACACTGACCAATGTCCAGCACATGTATTTAAATTGGGTTCCATGGTCACTTACTATGTCTGATAATCGACAAAGACCTAGCAGAGACATTTATGCTCATGCAGATATGCACTCACATGTAATATAATGCTCCCTGCCTTAAGGCTGTAAGGCATGTTAGAGGGGCAGCTTACACATATATGGCATCCAGTGTTAGGTGGCATGGCACACGGGCTGTGTGCCATGTTGTGTCTTCACTTTCACCTCCACCAAGACATGCAGCTTACAATGGCAGCCTGTTACGTGCTTGATGAGGGGTCCCTTAGGTTGGCACAATCGGTGCTGCAGACCTTAGGGACTCTCTTAAGTACCCGAGGCCCTAGGTACCAGGTGTGCCATTTAAGGACGTACAGTGGGTGCTAAAGGTTTTGCCAACTGGTAAAAACAACTTTGCAGTTCTGGGGGAAAGAACTGGCACTGGGGACTGGTTAGAAGGAACCCAGTGCCCTTTGACCAGAACAGTGCACAGTTCGACTTTGACCGCTGCACCCGGCCGGCCCTGTGTTGTTGGTGATGAACCCTTGGTGTCTTCTTGGACTTTGGCCTGTGGACACCATGACCACCGAAGAATGAGACTCTAAATCTAGTACTTACCTGTAAACTGTGTTGATATTTTTTCTCCCCTAGGACTGCATCACCTTCAATGATTTTTGCGCTGTCTACTTTTGGTATTGAAAAGTATTGCTTACCTGAAAACTGTTTTAAATGTGAATTACAAATAAAGTGATATATTCTTGAAACCGTACTTCGTGCAACAAAGATCCTTTTGGTTCCAGAAATAAAGTAACAAAGTGTATTTTTTGATACATAAGAACAATAGGCCTGGAGAAAGTAATTGAGTGTGTGCCTCATTTTCGTAACTGTGTACACAACAAATGCTTAGCACTGCCCTCTGATAAGCTTAACTGCTCGCCCACACTACCACAAAAAAGAGGATTAGTATTATCTATTTTAGCCTATGTAAAGCCTATAGAGTTCCACTGGACTCTGTGCACAGTATATCTCATTTTGATATAGCATATATAGAGCCAGCTTCCTACAGTGCCAAAGTTATTATCAAATAAAAAATGGTCTTCCTATATAACTATATATACATATAAAACTGTATACATATATATATATATATTTATATATTTATATATGCACATGTGTGTGTATATATGTGTATATGTATATAAATAGATTTATATGAAGACTGTCCTACTCCAATGCCACAATTGCTGAGCAATGTAGGGGTGGCGCGGCCCCCAGTACATTATCGGACTCCAAACTCCAACCTGTGTTTTTTTCCACTTTGAGTGGATGTAACTCATAATACAAGCCAAAGACAAGCACAAAGTCAACAAGTGTTAGGAGAAATAGCTGGATTGTGGATGGTTTATGCATATTGATGCAGTGTTCTTTAAAGGCTCTTTCCTAAGTTGGTGCAGCGTTGGGGCAGTCCTGATGGATAAGGAGATGTTGTTCCAGATCCTAAGTGCACCAAGCATTATCAGAGATGGTGAGTTTGCTGGCTTGTAATTCAAGCAGGTTACTCTGTAAAAGATCCAATTCTGGGGAAGGAATAGTTACTTAGCTTTAATCCTAGTTCACCTTCAGGGGAATCTTCAGAATAGTGATAAGCACTGAATTACCCAACCCCAGACAGGATCCTGACCCACCTTTTACAAAGCAATTATAAGAAATCAAAATACACTGTCATTTTGAGAAAGACCAGTTTTTTATGGTCAACAGTAATGTTTTAGAATATACTAAGACTGGAAATTAAAGCATAAATAGTTTACTATTTACATATGCTTTGTAAAATGTGTCCTGGGATCCCGCACATGCGAGGGACTGTTTATGATTAATAATGAATATCTTCTGAAGGAAAATCTAATGTTAATGCAGTGAATAAAAAATAAAAAAAAAATTAAAAAAAAAAAACACATGAAAGAGAACCAGGGTCACAGTGATTTAGATTGTGCCAAATGAAACTCACAGGATATTTAATTTTTAAACCAGATGGCGAAGTAGTTAAATACAGGGAGTGCAGAATTATTAGGCAAATGAGTATTTTGACCACATCATCCTCTTTATGCATGTTGTCTTACTCCAAGCTGTATAGGCTCGAAAGCCTACTACCAATTAAGCATATTAGGTGATGTGCATCTCTGTAATGAGAAGGGGTGTGGTCTAATGACATCAACACCCTATATCAGGTGTGCATAATTATTAGGCAACTTCCTTTCCTTTGGCAAAATGGGTCAAAAGAAGGACTTGACAGGCTCAGAAAAGTCAAAAATAGTGAGATATCTTGCAGAGGGATGCAGCACTCTTAAAATTGCAAAGCTTCTGAAGCGTGATCATCGAACAATCAAGCGTTTCATTCAAAATAGTCAACAGGGTCGCAAGAAGCATGTGGAAAAACCAAGGCGCAAAATAACTGCCCATGAACTGAGAAAAGTCAAGCGTGCAGCTGCCACGATGCCACTTGCCACCAGTTTGGCCATATTTCAGAGCTGCAACATCACTGGAGTGCCCAAAAGCACAAGGTGTGCAATACTCAGAGACATGGCCAAGGTAAGAAAGGCTGAAAGACGACCACCACTGAACAAGACACACAAGCTGAGACGTCAAGACTGGGCCAAGAAATATCTCAAGACTGATTTTTATAAGGTTTTATGGACTGATGAAATGAGAGTGAGTCTTGATGGGCCAGATGGATGGGCCCGTGGCTGGATTGGTAAAGGGCAGAGTGCTCCAGTCCGACTCAGACGCCAGCAAGGTGGAGGTGGAGTACTGGTTTGGGCTGGTATCATCAAAGATGAGCTTGTGGGGCCTTTTCGGGTTGAGGATGGAGTCAAGCTCAACTCCCAGTCCTACTGCCAGTTCCTGGAAGACACCTTCTTCAAGCAGTGGTACAGGAAGAAGTCTGCATCCTTCAAGAAAAACATGATTTTCATGCAGGACAATGCTCCATCACACGCGTCCAAGTACTCCACAGCGTGGCTGGCAAGAAAGGGTATAAAAGAAGGAAATCTAATGACATGGCCTCTTGTTCACCTGATCTGAACCCCATTGAGAACCTGTGGTCCATCATCAAATGTGAGATTTACAAGGAGGGAAAACAGTACACCTCTCTGAACAGTGTCTGGGAGGCTGTGGTTGCTGCTGCACGCAATGTTGATGGTGAACAGATCAAAACACTGACAGAATCCATGGATGGCAGGCTTTTGAGTGTCCTTGCAAAGAAAGGTGGCTATATTGGTCACTGATTTGTTTTTGTTTTGTTTTTGAATGTCAGAAATGTATATTTGTGAATGTTGAGATGTTATATTGGTTTCACTGGTAATAATAAATAATTGAAATGGGTATATATTTTTTTTTGTTAAGTTGCCTAATAATTATGCACAGTAATAGTCACCTGCACACACAGATATCCCCCTAACATAGCTAAAACTAAAAACAAACTAAAAACTACTTCCAAAAATATTCAGCTTTGATATTAATGAGTTTTTTGGGTTCATTGAGAACATGGTTGTTGTTCAATAATAAAAGTAATCCTCAAAAATACAACTTGCCTAATAATTCTGCACTCCCTGTATACTAGAAAGTATCGAACAATAAAGAAACACATTTATATTGCCTTCAACCGTAGAAGCTGAATGAAAAACATTTTGATGCATGTACCTTAAAAATATTAAAAAGGCTCATGTACTTCTTCAACACATCAGATTTAAGGAATTCTTCCAGTTTTAATAATGTTACATCCAAGTGAGTGACTGAGCAGATCCCAATAGCAGAGGCAAGACCCTGTAAAAACGTTAACAATAAAAACACTGATGTTACTCCATTATTCCTACATCTCAAGATACACCTTATACTCTAACCAGGAAACAACATTCAATAACTGGTTGAAAGCAGCCCAGTGAACATGTTGCAATCAGTGCCAAGAAAGAGCTGGAAAAAGTTAAATAACATAATGTTTAATATTCAAACACAAGTCTTCTGTTGAACCACTAAATATTTCAAGATAATTTGTCTGTTTTTCTCAATACGTTATGTCAATTACCTCATGACCGTCTGCTTAGTTTGAAGACACTATGCAATAATAAATATGTTTGCTCCAACTGATAAAATGTCAGTTTCCGTTTTAATGTGCACTTGTTTTCCATTAACCATGTCGTTCTAGCTCAAATACTATAGCAGTATTTTAAGGTTTTTTCAAACACCAATTTCATTGACATTTGTTTTGTTTAAAAGGCACAAAAGCAATACAGTGAACATTGCACGAACACAATATAACTCAGTTGCTCTGACTCTTTTGAACATTGTCATGTAGCCAATGTGGCCAAATTCACAGTGGAGTGCCATAACACTTTGAAAAGGGACACCACCAGAGCAAGTGTTAAAGCATGTGATGTAATGCAGTATAAACAAAATTAAACAATGTAAAACTGTGACACGCCTGGTTAATTTCTATAAGCACTGGGAATTGAGGGTCGGTCGCACAGGAGATTTGCTGCATATCATAAGAAAGTACGCCTGTAGTTATTAAGCACGACCTGACAAAAAACAATACTTGAAGTTCTGGGAATGCCTAGCAGTAGGACATTGGCCAAGTAGTGGCACAGGTCACTTGATGGGCTATGGGTAACAACTTATTTAAGGATCATGGTAAGGAGGATTTTAGGTATGAAAATATCCCGAATGGTGTTCAGTGCACCCAGACCACCAAGGTCCTCAACCCTCATGCAAATGGTAGCCAGCTACCCAGGTGTAGTACTGCTCAAAATCTGAAGCACCTAGTCTCCCACCAACCCATTCAAGATCTGTGCAAAGTTTCCATATGACCAAGGAAACCTTACACCTTCCGTTATTCCAAATCAAATTCCCCACCATTCCATCTAAGGCCTGGAGCAGGCTCCTGAGCAAAGAAATCGGGAAGTTGGAGAAGGAGTCGAAAAATCTCAGAAATACTACCATATTGGTGAGTACTAATTGGCCGTAAATGTTAGTAGAAGAGAACTCTGGAATGTAATCTGGGCTTTGGGCAAGGATACTGTCCTCATCAGGTTGCCATCAAGTAGGTGTACACATTGATGTCCCGATATCTAAAGGTCAAGGACTGCCAGGCGACTGGGTGTCATCCACAGCTATGTGATGCGCGATGAAGGACAAGTTACTTACCTTCGGGGACGCCCTGTCTGGTAGACATTATATCTAGCTGCAGATTCCTTACGTAGAATAATCCCCAGGTGTGAGACTGGATCCAGAAGATTTTTTTAGTGAGCAGTGCCCATCTGCGCCAGTAGGTGGCGTCAACTGGCTCTGTGTGTGGAGTTGGCCGCATAGTAAGTGGCACCTATATAGGCACCACCCAGGCTTGTTGGTGTCAGTTTGTTTTCACGACTTTACACACCAAATGCACAAATCCATGAAAAACACTGACCACAGGTGTGGAAAACTAGGGCTTGAAAGATAACAGTCTTTTCCCTAGAAATCCGTTTGCAACGCGAAGAGGATGGGCTGGTCAGTAAGGAACCTGCAGGTATAGTGTCTGAGTCAAAGTTTGGCGAAGGGGGTTAACTCTGTCACAAAATGTGACAGAAATCCCGTCAGCGTATTACGATCACACCATAGCATACGGACATTGTAATACGGCAGGCAGGAACTCAGTCACGTTTGCGACGGAGTAACCTGTCCACCAAACTCTAAATCAGGCCCATAGTCTCTAGCAGGTAAGGCATTACTGAAGGTAGGTTACTTGTACATCTGAAAGAGACTTCTAGCTGCAAATTCCTTCCCTTACAATAGATACCCAAGCAACAACATCCCCAGAAGGGCGGCTGCGGACCAATTTCAAACAATGAAGTCCTGCCGGACGGAATGGGCAAAATACTGATCCCTACAGACATGACTGTCCAGACAATAGTGCTTTGTGAACGTGTGCAAAGAGGCCCATGGTGCTATCTGGCAGATATCCAGGACCGGAACTCTGCGTGCTAATGCAGTGATCACAGCTTTAGCTCTGGTAGAATGTGTTCGCAAACCTTTGGGAGGTTGCATTTTGGCCAATGCATAGCAGATCCTAATGCAGAGTAGGACCCATCTGGAGTTGGTGCGCTTCTGCATGGCCCAGCCTTTCATCACTCAAACATAACCCACAAACAGTTGGTCGTTCACACAGAACTCTAGTTCGATTAAGGTAGAACAACAAACCTCTTTTTTGGTCCAGACGCTAGAGTAACTCCCCTTCTTTGTAGGATGTGGAGGTGTGTAAAAAGTAAGCAGGGTGATGGATTGGCCTACATTAAATGGAGTGACCACTTTAGGAAGAAAGGAGGCTTTTGTGGGAAGCACCAGTTTGTCAGAATAGCTCGTGAGGTAAGGAGGCTTGGATAACTGGCCCTGAAGCTCAGTCACTCTTCGGGCAGATGTATTTGCCACGAGGAACGCTGTTCTGACTGAAAGGAGCTGAAGGGGACAGTTAGGGAGAGACTCAAAGGGAGCACATATCAAGAAGATTTATGAAGTCAAGTGCATTGGAAATGGGGTTCTTAGGGGCACCTCTGCTATTGCAGGGGTGCCCTTACACACAGGAACCTGCACACTGCCCTCTTGGCTAGGAAGGCCTGCCATAAGGGTGACTTACAGTGACTTGATGCAGTGACCAGTAGTGAAAGGTGCATGCATCGTTTCACGGAGGCTGCAATGGCAGGCCTGCAGAGATAATGTGCATGGGCTCCAATAGGTGGCATAATACATGCTGCAGCCCATGGGGGAACCCTGGTATACCAATGCCCTGGGTACCCAAGTACCATACACTAGGGACTTACAGGGGTACACTAGTATGCCAATTGTGGGGTGTAATGGGTACCAAAGGAACAAAATTTGGAGGAGAGACACAATCACAGGGGTCCTGCTTAGCAGGATACCAAAGGAGGCCGTCTAAACACACTGATAAACAGGCAAAAGGTGGTGGTAACCATGCCAAAAAGAGTGACTTTCCTACACAACCCCTCCCTGGTCTATGTTCCACTGTATAGTCTAAACCGTGTAGAGCTATGGACCACCACAACAATTTGGGGGTTTCTCCTTTCACCTGTTTACGCCATAGGATGGGTTTATGGTCTATTTGAACAAGGTAGTGAGTGCCAAACAGGTATGGTCTCAGGTTCAAGGCCCACACCACAACAAAGGCCTCCCTCTCAATGGCTGACCAACGCTTCTCTCTGGGGGTCAGCTTTCAACTTATAAAAGCAACATGTTAATTGTGACCCTCTTCATTTAGTTGTGAAAGAACTGCCCCTATCCCTAGCTCAGAAGCATCTGTTTGGACAATGAAATGTTTGGAGCAATCAGGGCTTTCCAGAATGGAAGCAAAGCACATGGCCTGTTTGAGATCATCAAAGGCCTTCTGCAGCTAGCTGTTTAGAGAACTTTCTTTGGCATCCTTTTGGATGCGACGTCATTTAAGGGGGCTACAATGGAGTCATATCGCTTAATGAACCTCCTGTAGTATCCAGTCAGCCCTAAAAAACTCTGACTTGGGTCTGTGATGTAGGGGCAACCCAATCCAAGATTGTCTGGATCTTGCTCTACAGTGGCTGAATCTGGCCTCCACCCACCAGGAGGCCCAAATAAACCACTTTGCTCTGCCCTATCTGGCATTTTGATGCCTTATTAGTGAGGCCTGCCTTTTCCACGGCCTCAGGTACATTTTCAAGGTGAACTAGGTGATCCTCCCAGGTGGAGCTAAGTACAGTTTTGTCATCTAGATATGCTGCACTACAGCTTTCCAGGCCTTGGGGAACTTTGTTCACCAACCTTTGAAATGTTGCAGGGACATTCTTCAATCCAAAGGACATCGCTGCAAAGTGATAGTGTCCACTAGGAGTGGATGAACAAATTACTTATCTTCAGTAACGCATTATCTGGTAGAGACTATCTAGCTGCAGTGTCCTTACCTTAGAATTTCTTGGTGTCAGCACAGAATCCAGAACTTTTGCTGAGCAATAGCCTTGTGCGTGCTGTTGGGTAACATCGTTCAGATCCACGTGGTGTTGTCTGCGTCACTGGAGCCGTTCGTGACGTCATAGTCACTTATAAAGGGCACCAACCAGATGTGCATACATCAGTTCCTCTTCCACGCCAGAAGCGCAGAGCCATGAAAAGAACCAACGATTTGTCTGTGCATAAATTAGGGCCCTGAAAGGTACAATCCCTGACCCTATTACACATGTACACAGAGCAGGGAGGTCTGGGATGGTGTAAGGAATCTGCAGGTAGATTGAGTCTCTACCAGATAATGCGTTACCAAAGGTAATTAACTTGTTCATCTGATAGAGACTTCTAGCTGCAGATTCATTACCTTAGAATAGACACCCAAGCCACATCGCCCTGGCGGTGGGCTGCGGACAGATCTTTACACTAAAAAGTCCTGTAGGACCAAATGGGCAAAGTGTCAATCTCTACGGGAGGATAAGCCTGAAACTACACTAGATCCAGAACAGCCCCAATGAAAGGGAGCATCTGAGAGGGAGTCCGGTGTGACTCAGGCAAATTTATAGTGAACCCCAGCGAATGCAGGAGGTTCGCCATAGTCTGAAGATGGCAACGACAGCCTGGGGCGAAGGAGCCTTTAACAGCCAGTCGTTGAGGTAGGGCAAGACTGAAATCCCTTACTGCACAGATGAGCTGCTACCACCGCCCTCACTTTGGTGAAAACCCAGAGGGGCACTGGTGAGGCCGAAAGGGAGCACAATAAACTGAAAATGCTTGTGGCCTACCTTTAACTGCAAGTAGCGCCTGTGGGCAGGCAGGATGGGGATGTGAAAATATGCATCCTGTAAGCCCAACGCTACCATCCAGTCTACTTGATCTAGAGCAGACAAGACCTGAGCCAGAGTGAGTATCATGAATTTCTCTTCCTCAAAAAGGAGAATGACGCCCGCAAATCTAGAATAGGGTGAAGACCCTTGTTTATTAAGGGAATCAGAAAGAAGCGGGAATAACAATCACTGCCTACTTCTGACATCGGGATCCTTTCTTGGCTTCCTTGATCAAGAGATCCGTAACTTCCACGCGGAGCAAGACTAAGTGATCCTCCATCAGCCGTTCTTTTAATGGAGGTATAGAGGGAGGGAAAGACTTGAAGGGGAGAGAATAGCCCTTCTGTATGATCTGAAGACCCATTTGTCCGATGTTATGGCCCGCCAGTGAGAGAGATGAAACTGAATCCTCTCTCCAACTGGACGTGTATGGTCTTGCAGAATCACAATAGGAGGACTTGAGCACTGTGGAAGAGGGGGGCTGGGTGGTGGTCTGGTCAGACCGTTTGGGTCTGATGGTACCACAACCTTATCCCCACACAGGATGCTGACCTGACAGTGGCTAGGTCTGTGGGTGGCGTGGTACCCCGCCCCTTCAGAAGCCTAGAAAGGGGTGAAAAGCAGACTGTTGGTGAGGGGTCGCTAAGAGACCCAAGGACCTAGCTAAAGCCTGAGAATCCTTGAAAGGCTCCAGTGCTGAGTCCAACTTCTCAACAAAAAAAGGCGGGACCCATCAAAGGGCATGTCCATAAGGTTTGCCTGGACATCCCCCGAAAAGCCAGATGTATGAAGCCAGGTGTGGCGACGAAGGGCCATCGTTGACGAAATCGCTCCACCCGGCGAGTTAGTCATGTCCCAACCACACCTTATTTGAAACTTTGCTGCATCTCTCCCATCTTTGACAGCTTGTCAGAGAGTGTCCTGCGTTCCATCCCGGATCTTGGGCAGCACCTATGCCACTGTAGGCCATAAAGTATGGGAAAAACAGCTCAAAAGGCATGAGGTGTTAACAGACCTCAATGACAGGCTGGAGGAAGAAAATATCTTCTTCCCAAGTTGGTCCAGCCTCTTGGATTCCCTATTCGGGGAAGCTGAAGGAAAGGTGCCATGGGAAGTATAGGCTTGGCCCACCAAGCTCTCCGGGGTGGGGTGTTGGGTGAGGAAGCTAGGGCATTTGGAGCTGGGTGATAGCAGCGGCCAACTGTCCTATTTATAGGAACCCTGGTGCTGGGTCTGGACTACGTCCCCAGCAGATCATCAGTGAAGGCTTTGTTAAAGGGTAAAATTGGTTCCGATGTAGCAACCCCCAGCTGAAGTACCTCTGTCAGGAGGTTAGTCCTGACTGGCACTGTAGGCAGATCAAGCTCCAAGACCTCAGCTGCCCTACGCACTACCATAAGACGCTCATGCCTTCGTAGCCATGGTAGGAGGTGAGAGCATGCCATTATCTGGAGAGGTGTCCAGTCCACTGGCTTCTGCTAACTCCTCATATCAGTCCATTTGCTCCAAACTATACTCAAGAGGGTCCTGATACCCCCCCTTTCCTCACCTATGCTGGTTGATCATAATAAGACTCAGGCAATCATCTGTCTCCTGGTGGAGCCTTCGGCGCCAGAATCGGCTTCGTACAATGCCATTCCAGCTCAACAGGTACGAGGATGGGGCTTGTACCACAGGTGGGTGCCGGTGGCATGGGGAGCATCAAGGTCGGGAACGACGCCAGAGGAGGCCAACTGTTTGGACTCTGCGTCGTTCCAGATCCAATATCAAATCCAAGAGACTTTATCAGTGGTGAAGCCACAGGTGTGGAACCTGATGGGGCCTCTGCCAACCCCCGCAGGGCCTGAAGGCGCACCAGCAGGGGCAGCATGCTCAAATTCCGAGGCGCATGGCTTCATAAAACACCTTGAGTTGAGCAGTGGTCGCTCTGGCTCCTGGAAGAGGGGGAAGGGGGGGGGGGGGGGGGGGAGAGGTTGGGTATAGGTCTTCAGGGGGACTCAAAGTCAGTCCTGGCATCGGCTTTGTGGTCCCGTGATCAGAACGTCGACATTCCCGACTCGCCTCGTCGGCCAACGGTCAAACAGAAATCGAAGTCTGCTTAGACGACTTCTTTTTGTGGAGTGAGGAAAAATAGGTCATGGGAGATTTCTACAGTCATCCTTTTGCTTGCCAGAGAGGCAGACAGCAAGAACTACTCCTTATACTGAGCCATCTACTGGACTGTCAGACAGCAGGTCAGGGAGAGGTTCACTCACATCCTCCTGACCTTCATCAGTGGCCGTGGGCAGTGTCACGTCAGCCCTCTTGTAGTAAGACTTCAGGTGATTCACATGAAGCACCCTGTGAGGGCTTATGGCAGTGACTTGGTCCAACAGGTAGGTGACCTCACCATTTTATTTCCACAGTAGTGTGGGGGCACTTCACTTATCTTGGAGTGCCCTGGGTGCTACACGCTCTAGGACCCACACTTTGTCCTTGCTGGTAAATAGCCCGCACAGCCTTCTGGTAGTTCCACTGCTTCTGCAATTAATGGCTGGCCTGAAGATTTTTAGATGCCCTCTTCACGAATTCAGCCATTCTGGATCTTAGGCCTAATGCAGAAGCTACAATTTCATGTTTGGAGGGCTTGAGAGGTTGTTCCCAACCTTCTCTCACAAGGGCAAGTGGATCCCTAACAAGTGTTCAAACAAAAGTTCAAAGGAGCTGTAGCCCACTCCCTGCAGGTGAAGGAGACAAGGCAATAGGACATCCCATCTCCTGTGTTTTTCAGAGAATACAATGATCATCCCTTTGAGGGTTTTGTTAAAGCTCTCAACTAACCCATTTGTTTGTGGGTGACAAGGAGTGTTAATGTTTATTTTACACCACACTCCTTCCACATGGCTTTAAGATATGCAGACATGAAGTTTGCACCTCTGTCTGATACCACCTCTTTAGGAAAACGCACCCTGGAAAAGATTCCTAGGAACGCTTTGGCCATTGCCAGGGCTGAAGTGGTTCTAAGAGGAATTGCCTCTGGGTACTTGGTGCATTGGTCCACCACCACCAGTATAAACCTATTCTGAGATGTAGTTGCAGGGTCCAGGGGGGCAACATTATCTACCCCTACCCTCCCAAAGGTTACCTCACCCACTGGTAGTGGAATGAAGGGGCCCTTTGGAGTGCCACCTGTCTTACCACTGGCTTGACAGGTCACACAGAAGCGACAAAACTCTTTTGTGTCTTCACACATGTGGAGCCAGTGAAAGTGATGGTCAAGTCTCACCCAAGGCTTGTTGGGGCCCAAATGGCCTGCACTGTGAATGTCATGGGCTAAAGTCAACAAGAACTCCCTAACCTTCTGAGGAATGACCAACCTCCTGGTCGCACCAGGTTTGGGGTCCCTTGCCTCAGAATGAAGAAGGCTGTTGTCTCAGTAGACCCTATGGGTCCCACTGGCACCCCCTGCTTCCTGAGCTGCAGCTTGCTGCCTCAGACTTTCTAGAGTAGGGCAGGTCTTCTGCTCTAGGCTAAGTTCTTCCCTGGTGGGTCCTCCTGGACCTAAGAGCTCAGCTGTGTCAGCCTTAAGCTCCTCTGGTGTAAGTTCCTCCCAAGATGTAGATTCCTCTCCCTCAGGGGTGAGATCCTCATTGAAAGTCTAAACAGTGGGCAACTTTTCACCCTGCCTTCCTCTCTTTTATGAGCTTCCTGGGCCATTATACCAGGCTCTAGTGCCCCTTGCTCCATTTGCTTTTTAGCCTGTGCTCTCGTCAGTGCAACGTTATGCCCAGGGATGTCCAACATTGCTGCATGGGCCTCCAACTCCAATTCAGCCCAAGCTGAAGTCTCCAAGTCCTTACCTAGCAGACACTCCAGAGATAGATCAGAGGACACTGCAACTTTCTTAGGGCCAGCATCCCCCCACTCCCCTTAGCTAAAGCCAACAACTACCATGGGGTGGCACTGAGTGTTGTTGTGAGCATCAGTCAGTTGGTGCGTGTGACCAAGCAGGTGTTGTGCAGGTGACACAATTTTGTCAGCCACCACTGTGACACTGGCACGTGTGTCCCTTTAGGCCTCAGCCTCAACACAATTTATTAAGGGATGCTGGCTGTACTTATCCATAATAAGGGGACAGGCAGCTAGGGTGGCTAGGTCAATGCCACCCTCAGAGACCAAAATCGCCTCAGTGGTCTCCCTGATTAACCCAGAGCCCACTACAGCCCCCAAGGTGAGCCCAGCTACACTTTTGGACAGACTACTGTTACCGCTATTGTTGCTAAAGCTAGGGGCACCAGGAGTAGTAGTAGTAGTAGCCTTGTTGCTCTTTTTAGGACAAATGCTGTCATCTGTCCTATGGTCTTTCTGTCTACATATGTAGAACCAAGGTTACTTGTGGGAAGAGGACTGAGACCCACGCCAGAGTAGTTTTGTGTGCCTGATAAAGAATCTTTCTTTCCTTTGTCCCCACCCTTGACCTGATTCCTAGAAGAATCCTTCTTCTTGGAGTCACCCCCTTAGGAGGTTTTCCTACCCACCCCGGTACAAACCCATTTGTCAGCCTTCTTACCAATTCTTGGGGAGAGGTTAGATCGGAGTCCACCAGGAATTGATGCAGTCTATCAGATGTGCAATTATTAAGAATATGCTCTCTCACAAGTAGATTGCAAAATACCTGAAAATCATGCACCATGCTACCATGTAACGAGGCTTCCAGGTACTTGACAGAGCAGTCTACAAAATCAGCCCAATCCTGGGAGGGCTCCTTCCTATTCTCCCTGAATTTGATTCTGTACTCTTCAGTGGTTAAGCCAAACCCATCAAGGAGTACATTCTTGAGTGCCTGATAGCTATAAACATCTTCTTCCGACAGTGAGGTGTTTGTCCCTACCTTTATCAGAAAAAGAGAACCACAAAATGGCTGTCAACGGTCTCTGAGGGACCCTCTGATCTTGACAGACCCTCTCCAAGGCAGTGAACCACTTGTGGATATCATCCCCAACCTTGTAAGGTGGGACAAACTTACTCAGGTTCCAAGTATTATAGGAGTCCTCCCTGGCCCTGGTGTCCCTAAAATTGTTGCTGCCACCATGCAATGTTAGCCCCAAACTCTGCCTTTCCCTTTCCACTGCCAAGGGCTCCCTTTCTAGGACTAACTGTTGCATCCTCAGTTTGGCTTTCTCTAATCTCAGTTTACTGAGTTCCGTTTCTAAGGATTCTGAGTTAGACCAGTGGGTCCCATCAGACACTAATGAGACATGGGTGTGGACAGATGAGGACCTATTCCTCCTCCTGGTGACCCTTTGCGCCAACCCCCAGGGAGTAAAAGTGCACCTGCTTGGGTGCCCCCCCCTTCTCACTTCCACAAGTGCTCCCCACAGGACTGGTGTATTCCCCAGTTTCGAGGCCTTCCCAGTCTAAGAGTGGGAGGCCAATCTCTGCCTCCTGCTCCTCAGTGCTCTGATTATCAGCTTGAAGGAGCAATCCTAAAGGATAGTTTTACTGAGATTTCTCATTGTCTTTAGATTCCTGTAAGCAGACATCTCCCTTAAACCCCGAAAACTGAGGTCCTCATACTTGATTCTGAGGCTTCAGCTGTGTTTTCCATTAAACACATTTTCCCTAGAGTAGTGTGGGTGCACCTACCTACTCTACGTAACTAGACTTTCTAAAGAGTTTAGAGTAGATGCAATGCTAGGCCCCCAACTTAGCTAAACTAGAAGCCTAATGGTCCTAATTACTGAATGTAGTGTACTCTACAGACTAGTGGTGGGCTTTTCTGTGGAAAAGTTACCAGTGACAGAGTGGTCAAGCAATTGTGTCTTATCTCACCACTGCACCACCAATGTAGGAAGCTGGCCTGGTGTGTGGTGGACACCTATGGTGTTGGCACCTTATACCAGGTCCGGGCAACCCCTATTAGTGAATGAAGACGGTGTCTAGGAAAGCAGGGCACTCTAGAGGTAGCTGTGGATGAGCAGCCAAGACTTATCTAGGAGGAGTATAAAGCACTTGCAATACCACAGCAGCCACACAGCAACATCTCACACCTGAAGGGAACCCCACAGTGTTGCAAAAAGTAAAGGTACTTTATTATAGTAACACTGAACTAGATTACTTAAAGGCAGTCCCCACAACTGGAGATAAGTACAAACTATATATATCTATATACAGTTATAGTTAGGCATTAGCCTAGGAAACAACAAGCACTGGCAAGAAATTGTAGGAAATAGATAGGGCCCTAGGGGAAGGCCAAACCATATACTAAAATATTAGAATGGGACGTGAAGCCCCTAAGGATAGGGAGTAGTTAGAGGGGAGCTGGGAGAACTCGGACCCCAAGAGGTGAGGATCTAAGTGGCCCGAGAGACCAGGAGAGCAGAGGTAAGTACCTGGTCTTCCCAAGGACTAACAGGAGGACTTAGAAAAGGGATTTTGCAAGAACAGGACCAAACCAGAGTAACCTAAAGGTGGATTCTGAAAGAAGAGGACCTGTAAAAGAAGGGGACAGAGTCCAGTCCACGATGTAGTGCCCAGATGGAGCAGGAGACATTACCCACCCTTCTCTGGATGAAGACCTGGGTCAACGTGGGAAGATGATCAGCTCTGGAGCCGTGGAGTTGCAGGCCAGTCTTGAGAGTCCTGCAGAGGATGTCCCACATCGGTCTCCGGGTCGCAGATGGTCAGTGGTTAGGAGAACCACCAACAATCCTTGGCAAATGCAAATTGGCACAAAAGAAGAGTTGCAAGGCTGAAGAGGACCAGCATGGTCCAGGGGACCCGGAACCTTGGAGGGGAGTCCAAGATGACACTCAGCAGTCAGGAGAGCCATCACAAGCAGTTGCAGCCCCTACAGGCACAGTAGGTTGCAGTGAGGGCCAACCAGCACACCTAGAGAGGAGTCCCACATCCGAAGAGCAGCAGAGGAGAGACTATCCTTGCAAGGGTGAAGTGCTGGAGATAGATAGGTGCTAGTGGGAGCCTGAAGATCCCTTGGAGCAGGAGTCAACAATCCTTAGTTGTTGCAAGAGCCATGCTGCACAGGGACACAGTCCTATAAGGAGACAAGGTTTCACTGTCTCCCAAAATGGACAGAGGGCAGGAGAGGACCTAGGGGGCCACTCCAGACAACAACCTGTGCTGCAGGAACCATGCAGTTCCACAGAAGGGCAGAACCATGCAGCCGAACTTTGTTGCATTAGGTGCCTGAAGATGCAGGGGAATGACTCCTTCACTTCAAGAGAGATTCCGTCTTGCTTCCTGGTGCAGCTCAAGCCTTGCCGACCCCAGAGGATGCACAGCCCTGGAAATGTTGCAATTGCTGGAAGGAGCCAGGGAAACAATGCTGCAAGGCAAGGACATCTCGGAAGTTGCTAGCTTGTCGGTTCCAGAAGAGTCCAATTGTACTTCTGGTGACCACGGGCAAAAGAGGTCGATACAGGTGGAGGCTTGCATGCAGAATCTGGAGACCCACCCACAAGGGAGACCCTAAATAGCCCTAACAGTGGGCTTGGTCACTTTGCACAGTGACCACCTGTCACAGGGGGTCACTGACGTCAGTTGTAGTAAACTCACTCATTTTGGCACGGTTACCCCACTTTTTACCTGTTTATCAATGCGTTTAGACTGTCTCCACTGGGATCCTGCTAACCAGGATCACAGAACACAGGTAAGTACACAACTTACAATTCAGTCTTTGGGGGTTAAGATGTCCACAGGTCGAAGTTTAGGCTGAGCCCAAAAGTGCACCGCCAGCAACACAGGGCAGGCTGGGTGCAGAGGTCAAAGTTAGCGCTGCGTTTACAATGGAATCCTATGAGGACTGGGGGTGCTCTGTAGAAAGCAGATTGCAGGTAACTACCTGTGTCTTCAAGACACAGGCCTGGGGGGGGGGGGAGGGGGTGTTTAGGTCAGCACCGGAGGGGTGGTGGAACAGGATCACACTAAACACACATCCTTAGCAGCACAGGGGCAGCAGGGTGTGAACGTCGAGCTGTGCGCCCAATGCTTTTCAATGGAAGAATCACGGGGGTCAGAAAAGATGCTGGGTCCAGGGGGTCAGTTGCGGGAAACCAAAAGCTGGACATGCTGAAGAGGCGTTCACTGGACTTTGCTGGACCATCGGTCGGACTCCCCAAGGCAAGAGGGCCTGGGTGCATGGGTCTCCTTGGACGTCGGGAATCTTCGTCCGATGGGATATCGGTCGGGAGGTCCTCTGGATTGAGGCTGCAGGCGTCGTCGTGTTGGTCAGTGTGCATGTGTTTGGTGAGGGGTCCCCTAGGGTGGCACAATACATGCTGCAGCCCTTAGAGACCTTCCTTGGCCACAGGGCCCTTGCTGCCATGGGTACCTTTTATAAGGGACTTAACTGTGTGCCAGGGCTGAGGCAATTGTGGAAACAATTGTAAAGTTTTAGGGAAAGAACATTGGTGCTGGGGCCTGGTTAGCAGGATCCTAGCACACTTTCAAAGTTGGAATCAACACTATGCAAAAAGTGTGTGGGGGGTAACCATGCCAACAGTGGCACTTTCCTACAGAATGGAATTGGGACCCTTGCAGCAATGGGGGCATCAGCACTAGAAAGGGCATTGAGTAAGGTCTTGGGCTGGCCCGGGGCTCTGGATCCAGCAAGGCATCCATGGGGCTTGACTGGCACCAAGGGCGAACCCACTGGAGGGGATCCTGTAGAAGCTCTTCCCGAAAGAGTAGGGACTGAAGGCACTTCAAAGAGGCCGGACGCCCCAAAATGAAGTGCTTGAGCTGTTAAATTCTTTGAGCTGGGCGGGGGTCACTCCAGCTCCTGGAAAATCAGGGAAGTGTGGAGCGGACCCTGATTCAGGCTCTGCCTAAGCGTGAGGCCTGGAGTGCTGATGTTCCTACACCTCATCGGATGACTTTTACGGACGCAGTGAAGTGGAAGACCTCTTTGACTTCTTGTGCGGCTTACCAGAATTCCCTGACAACTTGGATTGCGAGGACAATTGTACAGTGTGGCTCTGCGAACGATTCCAGGACCTTCCACGTGACCAACATCTTGAGAGTCGCGGAGTCATCCAACATTGGGTAACAAGAAGCTTGAAGTTCCACACCCTCAGTGACTCTGGGTGTATGGTACGGCAGTCCTCACAGGTCTTGGTGTGTTTATGGTCCTTGGAGTCTGACCACAACTGCAAGCAGGGGTCTGCCACAGACATCTATCTGTGACAGGCTGTAGGAAGCTGGCCTGGTGTATGTCGGGTACTTTTATGTACTTACACCAGGTCCAGGTATTCCCTATTAGTAAAGTGTAGGCAGTGTCTAGAAGCCAGACTCTCTAGAGGTAGCTCTGGATGAGCAGCCAAGGCTTATATAGGAGACATGCAAAGCTCATGCAATACCACTGTAGTCACACAGCACTTACACACATGAAAGAAAACACTCAGTGTTACAAAAATAAAGGTACTTTATTTTAGTGACACAATTACCATAAAGTACTACAGCGGCAACCCTCCTATGGGAGGTAAGTAACACACTAGATATGTACACTAGTAATCAGCAATAGGCATAGAAAGTAATAGAAAACAGTGCAAATGCAGTTAGACAATAGTGACCTTAGGGGGAGCCCAAACCATATACTAAAAAAAATGGAATGCGAATGCAGTATCCTTGTAGGAAAGCTGCCTCTTTCTAGCATGGTTACCCCCACGTTTTGCCTGTTGGTCAGTGTGTTTGACTGGGATCCTGAAAATCAGAACACCAGTGATTTTGCTCCCTCCCTTCTAACTTGGTAAATGTACTTTTTTCTTCCCACAATTGGCATACTGGTCCCCCCATGTAAGCCCCTAGTATATGGTACCTAGGTATCCAGGGCATTGGGGTACTAGAGGATCCCTATGGGCTGGAGCAGTTATGCTGCCACCCATAGGGAGCCCATGCAAAGGACTCAGCAGGCCTGCCACTGCAGTGTGAGTGAAACGGGTGGTCACTGCCCCAGGTCACTGTAAGGCACCCCTATGGTAAGCCCTCAGCCCAGAGGGCAGGGTGAAGGTACATGTGTGTGAGGGCACCCCTGCACTAGCAGAGGTGCTCCCACAAACTCCAGGCCCATTTTCCTGGACTTTGTGAGTGCTGGGACACCATTTTACACTTGTATTGGACATAGGTCACTACCTATATCCAGCTACATAACTGTATCTCCGAACCTGTGCATATTTGGCATCAAACATGCCGGAATCATATCCCAATACTGTTGCAAGTATTGGAAGTATGATTCCATGCACTCCCGGGGCTCATTAGAGGACCCCCCCCCCCCAGCATTGCTACCACCAGTCTTACAGGGTTTTCCGGGCAGCCCAAGCTGCTGCCACCCCTCAGACAGCTTTCTGCCCTCCTGCTGCTTGATCTGATCAATGCAAAGAAGGCAGAACAAAGGGTTTCCTTTGGGAGAGGGAGGTAACACCCTCTCCCATTGGAAATCGGTGTGAGTGGCTTGAGAGGGGTGGCCTCCCAAAGCCACTGACATGCTTTGAAGGGCACATTTGGTGCCCTCCGAGCATAAACCACTCCACACCGGTTCAGGGACCCCCAGTCCCTGCTGTGGCGCAAAACTGGACAATGGAAAGGGGAGTAACCACTCCCCTATCAATCACCACCCCAGGGGTGGTGCTCAGAGCTCTTCCAAAGGATCCCTGGGTTCTGCCATCTTGTTGCAGGGAACTCTGGGAGCATCTTAGTGGTTAGTCAATGGAGGTGACATCAGAGCCCCCTCCTGATAGGTGCTTATCTGGCTAGGTGACCAATCCCCCTTTCAGGGCTATTTAGGGTCTTTCTCTTGGGTGGGTTCTCAGATTCGGCTTGCAAGATTCCAGCAGTGTCTAGAAACCAGGCTCTCTAGAGGCAGCTGTGGATGAGCAGCCAAGGCTTATCTAGGAGACATGCAGAGCTCATGCAAAACCACTGTAGTCACACAACACTTACACACATGAATGAAACCACTCCGTTGTACAAAACTAAAGGTACTTTATTTTTGTAACACAATGCCACAAAATACTAGAAGGGCAACCCTCCAATAGGAGGTAAGTAAAACACTAAATATATACACTAGTGAATAGTAATAGGCATAGAAAAGGTTAAAAACAGTGCAAATAGCAATAACCAATAGTGACCTTGGGGGGAGCCTAAACCATATACCAAAAAAAACCGAATGTAAACATAGGACCCCCACCTATGCAAGTGGAATGTGTAGAGGGAGCTGGGAGTACTAGAAAACCACAGAGGTGTAACACACTACCCCTGAGCTACCAGGACAACAGGAGTATATCACTGGAATTTCCCCAAACAACCCAAAAGGAGGAAAAAGAAGAAAAGAAGAACACCCAGACAAGACTGCAAGAAACCAGAGGTGGATTCCTGAAGAAGAGGACCCGTGAAGAGAGGGGACCAAGTATAAAAATCACAGTGGAGTCCAGGAGGAGTAGGAGCTACTACCCACCCAGCTCTACTTGCAGGAGTTGGTCGACGGTGAGGAACAACAGGTCAGCACTGCAGCCCTAGAGCTGGAGGAGAGTTCCTGATGGATGCAGAAGATGTCCCACGCTGGAGTGAAGATTGCAGACCGGAGATCGGTACAGGAATTCCACCAACAAGCCTTGGCAAAGGCAAACTTGCAGTTAGTGGAAAGGTGGTGCTGCTGAGGACCAGCAAGGCCCAGGAGGACTCAACCCAGGACGGGGAGTAACAGGGGACCCTCAGCGACACAGAGGACCCACAGAAGCGGAGGCAGCAACCACAGGAGGAGGACACAGACGTTTCCAAAGGAGCCCACGCAGCACTACAGAAAGTGATCCCACGCCGCAAGAGAACCATGCAGAGGGCTGTGCGTCACAGAAAGGAGTGCTGGGGACTGGAGCTACACGTCACCTGAAGATCCCTTGGAGGAGAAGCAAACAAGCCTTGGCAGCTCCAAGAGACGCGGGTGCACGGGGGTACTCTCCTGCGTGGGAAGGCAGAGGCTTACTTTCACCAAAGTTGGAAAGCTGGTAGAGAGGACCAAGAGGAGTACTCCAGACCACCACCCATGATGCAGGATCCACACAGCTCAAGATGAAAGGAGATTCACGCAGCCGGTCGTTGTTGAAGCATGTGCCTGAGGATGCAGGGGGAGTGACTCCTTCACTCCAAGGGAGATTCCTTCTTTCTTCTAGGGCAGACTGAATACACGCCGCCCTCAGTGGATGCACAGCCGGTGGAGATGTTGCAATTGCTGGCAGGAGCCCAGGAAACACTGTTGCAGAAGAGTTCTTCTTGGAGGCAGCTTGTCGGGTTCTGGAGGTTTCAATCACAGTTCCGGAGGCCAGATGTCAAAGTGGAGGTTGCAGAGGAGTCCTGTTGGAATCTTGCAAGTTGAATCTGAGGACCCACCCCAGAGCGACCCTAAATAGCCCTGAAAGGTGGATTGGTCACCTAGCCAGGTAAGCACCTATCAGGAGGGGGCTCAGACATCACCTGCCTGGCCACTCAGACGGACTATCATTGGGGTGACTTATAGTGACCTGGTGCAGTGACCTGTAGTGAAAACGGGTGCATTCACCTGTTTTACGCAGACTGCAATGGCAGACCTGCAGAACACTTTGCAAGGGTTCCCCATGGGTGGCAGAAAAACTGCTGCAGCCCATAGGGATCCCCTGGTACCCCAATACCATCAGCACCATATACTAGGGACTTACATGGGCGGGGGCCAGTGTGCCAATTGTGGGGAAAAAAAGGTACAGTTACCAAGTTAGAAAGGAGACAGCATAATCACTGGGGTCCTGGTTAGCAGGATCCCAGTGAGCACAGCCACACACATTGACAACAGACAGAAAAAAGTTGTTTTTCCAAGATGAAGCCTAGGCAGGTAACAAAGGGCCAATTTGACAGCAACTCTTCCTGTAATCTATGACAACGCATATTGAGTAGATATGCCAGGAATAAAGCCATTTTGATCAGGATGGACCAATTCAGGTATGATCCCCAATAATCGGGCCACCACATTTTTACTTATAGTCTTTGCTGAGGATGGCTAGGGCCTGTAGTAAGAAATATCTATAAGATTGCATCCTGATTTGGGAATGGAAACCAGGAGGGACTCCCGCATAGAAGGGCATTATGTCATTCCAGGTAGGATGAAGCTGTATAATTTTGCTGCTCTCTAAAACAAAAGGTCCATATGGGTGCTGTAAAATTCGATCCAAAAGCGATTTAAGGCCTGTATGTAATGTATGCAAGTACGCAATCTTGCCTAGGGAAAGGCAAATGGTAGAGATTAGTTTTTTTGCTGCATCTTGTTTGATTCACCATGCAAGGAATCTCCTGGATTTTTCATCCTCAGAGTGTGTTACTTTATAGTCTGTTCAACCTAGTGATTCAATCAGTCTAGCATGGCACACCCTAGCAGCGCCACTTTCAATGTATTATCAGCAGGAGCTGTCAGCTTGAAATCTTGAGGGCTTGATTTTCCCCAATTTTTGCTCCATTGTTTTTGGAACCAATTACTGACCGTATAGAATAGGCTCTCTGTACAGCCTTAAAGGCGTCCCTCTCAGCTGTATGGGAGATGGCTATGCCGCTGTCTTCGACAACATTATGGGTTTTGGACTACCGAAAGGCTGAGTTCTCCAATGTGGAGGGCTGCAGCTTGTCTGCCCCAGGTGAGCTCTAGTAGCAAGGGATTGTGATCCAGAATTGACTTGAAGATATACTCAATATCGGAAACCAGGAGCTGTATGGCAGAGGGGCAGAGAAAGTGATCCAGATGGACCTGAAGGGTGAGAATGGGGAGAAGGGAGGATAAATAGTATTCCCTAGCATCAGGGTGAATGGCCCTCCAAACGTTCACTAGGGACCAGTGAGAATTCCACTGCAAAAAAGTATTCAGTGATGTGGGGTCATGGGTGTGTGAGGCAGTGGAGGTTGCAACCTATCAAAGTGAATTTCCAGCACACCGTTGCAATGGCCCCTATGAACCAAGAGAAAATGTACCAACAAAAATGTTGGGCTGAGAGGTTCGCCAAGGATTGTAGTAGGCCTGTGTTCATGAAGTAAGGTCTACCAAGTAGGACGGCAATCCAGTCCGAATCGTGCACTATCTGAAGTACAGGCGAATGTTTCCAGAAACCACAGTGTCACCACATACTGGAGTGTCCTTAAGAGGCTGCCATCTTCATAGGAGGAAAAAGCCAAAGGCGTAAACATGTCTTGCTAAAAAAAAACAGAAATCCAGGATCCAAAAGACAAATTCTTCAAGAGTGAGGATTAAGAATCAGCAAGTGGAGGTAGTGAGGAAATAAGTGAACCAACAAGGCTTGGTGTGATGTTCCCACCTACCAGACTGAGGTCTTTAAATAGTAAAAGAACTGGAAAAAAGAAATTACATGAAAAAACTACATGACAGGAATCTTAATGGATTGGGAAGGTGAGAAAAAACACAGGAGAAACAGCCAGATTGAAAAGGGAAAAGAAAAGTGTGAGAAGACAGGCTTTTTGCAAGTTCACTCCTACTGTTTGCTCCTTTTTTGACCCCTAGGCACAGATGTAATGACTCAGAAATTCCCTAAGCTCTGCTAATCAGGACTCAGTGCATGTGCTCTGACCCTTAAAGGGAAAATGATTTATTGGCTAACCCCAAATGGAATAACTTGGCTTATTTCAAGTTCCTAATCAGAACCCGCAGGATTTTACAGCCTGCAATGGCACATTTTGCTGCAAAAAAAGCAAAATGTGTGATCTCAAACCCCAACATTTGCGGTATTTTTGTGGCAGGCAGAACAAGTGCTTGTCACAAAAATATAGCTCAGTCACTAGTGAAGACTCTGACCAGTCACTTTCTTTGACCAGACAGAAATGTCCAGCAGGCCTCGGAACAGGACGGTGTCTGATGCCAAAGAGTGCACTTCTAAATTTGAAAACTGCTCTCTCTGGCATCAGACAACCTCTATTCCTGAGGTCCTCAGGGCAGCAGGGGCAACTGGAGGGACAGGTACACTGGAGATTCGGGATTGGGAGGGCCGTGGGGGTGAGGAGAGAGGCCATGAATGTCAAGGCATTGTTGGGGAGGGGTGTTTACTACGAGAGAAAGGAGACGCAAGAGGGGGTGACTGCATTTTAAAGGCAGACAACAGACACTTAACATCTCTGCCGCCTGTTAACCTGTTGCTCACCCTCCTTTTATTTTCTCAGCACAGAGCAGAGCCAATTAAAACAGGGTCAACCTTGATTTATTTACAATGACAATGTTTGCAGGCACTTTTTTGAACAATTGCCGGATTTTTACAACAATGCTGATTTCGTGATATTTTTTGCTAATCGCAACATCCTGGGGGGTCTGGCTCATATAGGGTACCTGGGTTACTTAGGGTTAGTGTCTCTCGTGGATTGCAGCACTAGTTGTGCCACCACGAGTGAGACAAGGCAAAAACAGGACTCTAAGTCTGCCACTGTTGGCTGGCAGTAGCAGTTGTAAAACTGCTAATTCAACATTTCAAGCAATGGAAAGGATCAAAACTCACTTTTTAATATTTAAAGGTCTACCCAAAAGCAGGCATATTGAGTCGTAGGGAAGGATTTAGTATTTGTGAATGTTCTGACAGTAAAAACACTCAATTGTCATTTTTCCTGGGAGAGAGACTGTTGGCCCAACTGGAAAGTACAGTCGTACAGGCTGATATCTCAGCCCTGCTAACTCCTGAATGAGACATTTACCAATAAGATTGGTACATGAAGCTTTCAAAAGAATCAGTGCATTAACTCTGATTTATTGGTTAAATCAAATTTAAAGTCACTGGTAGGCAAAGGGCTACTTTAGTAGGTTGCCATTTTGCTGCTCTGGGTTTCCACTGACATTTTACGACTGCGCAAAAAGGTCTGACCTCCAGACAACCTTCTGGACAATGTTAGATTGTTTTTCACCAGATGGGTTGTATGCATCACTTAAAGTACATACTTTACTCAGATCATGATTACTTTATAACATATATGCAACCTACGGTGCAGTGTGTTTCATGTAAAATACCAATAAAATTCTATAAAAAAACGAAGTGGCTCCTCCTTAGTCTAAGAGAGTGAGGGGATACTGAGCGTACCGTTTTTTCAGTGGGCAGGTAGCCTAGAGGTAGCACACCTCTAGGGTGGGCTATCAATCTCCTCACACCGACAGAGGTTCAGACATCTTGGGATTGAGCACTTTGGAACAGCTAGATGCCACACTTCATAGGAAGTTGTCATCAGGTGGGTGGGATCCAATTTACCCAATTGCTAGGTATCACATTCTCCTTTAACAACACTTTCTTTGCATAAAAGTGCCCCCCTTGGCCCAAAGAACTCAGATCTCACCTGGACAAAAGGAGGTCTGCCCTGCTGGCCGAGGACCTGGCAAAGAGAAGCTGTACTGAAGTTGGACTGCAACTGCGCCTCTTAGAGTAAGCAAAGAGAGGACTGTGTTCTGCTCATGGGGAAGTCATCCCCCGAACCAAGACAGGAGCAGAGACTAAGTCATTCGGCTGACTTCCAGATTGCAGCACAAGGCCACAAAAGATGAGGAAACCTGCTTGGGCAAGCTGGTAGTCCAGATCACTGGTTCGTCGTTCCTTGCTGCAGCTCAGCCTGGGAGCCAGAGGATCAATGCTCAAATACTGCACCTTAGACTGGTGGATCTGGGAGAGCCATCACAGTACAGGAAAGCTATCGCCAGAAGACGGGAACAAATGGTTTGGCAGTGACCAGAGATAAGTAGTGCAGTGGCACCTAGACTTTTGCTGGGCCAAAGAGTACTTTAAGGGACATTGACCACTGTGGCCAAAGTTGCCCTGCCAGGACTGTGGAAAGCAGAGTAGCAACAGCAAGTCCACCGCTGACTTGCAGCATTCTTCAGCATCCTGTATCTCTTGCATCAGGACAACCCCATAGAAATCAAAGGCAAGTTGCAATTAACAAACTGGACACTGTAGACTGTTTCTTCTTGGAGGTAACTGTTCCATGGGGTCTTTGCTAATCCCCTTAAGCTGCTCGAGTTGGTCGCCGAAATTAACTAAAAGTAGCTACATTTTACTTTAACCAAAGTTTTCTTTGTTTAAGCGTCAAATTCACTGAATTTGCCAAAGCTTATTCGTGGTTGAGTGAAAAATTGTGACCCCTATGTTTAAAGGAGGCATAAGTCTCATATTGCTCTTTTGATTAGGTCATGCTATGCACATTTCGCATCAACAAATTAAATGCAAGCATAAAACGATGAATAGGGAGCATGTAGAGTTGGCGCAGCAGAGGCAGGGGAGGGGAGGGAGGAAATAACTTCCCTAAGGCTAGCCCACTAAGGAGCATCAGGAACAGGCTGCACAACAGCAAAGGATGACAGGCACCAATTCTGATGATGACTCAGCCCAGTCTACCCACTCACTTAGCAGTAACAGAGTGCAAGTTATGAAGGGAGGACCAAGACAGGCCATTCAGGAAGGAAAAATGTTAAAAACAGCAGCATGGGTGGTGATGTGAGGCAATATGGGTATCTTGCGATGTCAATAACAGAGACTAAGGACAAATAATACAAGATCAAACAGTGAGTGGCAAGCATTTACAAAAGAGATTGCTCTGAAAGATCTGTGAGGTCAGACAATGTCATCTACTGCTCGAAGTGTGACAGGTGGAAGGGGACAATAAAACGGCACTTAGCAGGGAGCTGATCAAGCCTCAGTCAGAAGGGGCAGTGACAGAGTCATTAAAAGCAGAGCACCTGGATCGCACAACTGAGAGACGATAGACAGCAATTCAATCCTCTCCATCTGGAAGTGGATTAATGAGGGAACCATTTTGTTGTGAGGAGGCCTACGTAGAGAGGGCTAACCCAGTCGAGGGGCCTACAATAGGGGCCGTCTCTTGTTGTTTCACCCAATCTCTTGCATTTTCTGGTACAGTGAAAAAGTTTATCCGGGAAGGGCAGAGAGGCCTCTGAGTTTGCAACTGACTCCAAGGACTGAAGTACGGCTGTGTTGCACTACAGGTGTGTAGTCTGGAAAGATCATAATACACATCCCATCAAAGTCCACTTGGCTCTCCTCAGTAAGAGGCTAGAAGGAACCACTTGTGAAGATAGCCAACCTTCGATTGAGGTTCTTGTAAAAATGCTTCATTCTTCTTCAACTTCCTCTGACAGTTTGCAATGATCGTCACGTAACAGCCTTACCTCGATTGCCACTGTGTCTACCTTCAAAGGCAGTGTTAGGGTTCACTGCAGGCCAAGCAGTAACAGCAATGTCAAAACAGTACGCAGCAGTCCAATGAAGAGGCTTGCGTTATCCCCAAAATCCCCAACAATGAGAGTAGGTTTTTGTGGAAAAGTTAGGATGGAGGCATGCCCAGTTTATAACTTGGGTAGCATGTCAGAGGGAAGGGCCCATTTATGTTACTGGCAGCCTCATCAATTGTGAAGGGCCTCAATGACTTCAGCAGCCCAATCCCAGGGAAGCCGCAGGATGTACCCCCACCAGGAGCACTCTGAGAGGTCTGTTGCAAGTCCAGAGGCAGGTAGGCCAAAGAATGTATGACATGCAAGGTCTGAGTAGGGTAAAAGAGTCATCCGACATAAGGTGCTGGCGGGTCAGTTGCTCCACTGACCGGATGGTAGATGTGGGCCCTGGTCAGGACCCACCTTATCCCTGTGTCCCACTAATGGGCCACTTCATGATTGGGTGGTAAAAGCAGTCCCTGATGTTATGGGCACTGTCAGGAAGAAGTCCATGATGCCATGGGATTATTCTTTAGGTGTTTACAGATTCAGCACTAGCCATGAAGAGCCAGGCTGAGTCTGAGCTCTTAGGCCTGTGATTCCAAGTTTATGGGGCTCCCTCGGGACAGCAGGCCCTGGCAGGAGCCAGCAAGTGGGTGCTTTTTTTTTTTTTTTACTAAGGCCCACTGGAATCACGCAGTAGGCTCAGTTGTTGATGCATGACCACAGAGGGCCCCACACCACCAGGCCAGTGCAGTCCCAAAGCAAGACTGCCCTAATGGGCCCAAGCCCTGTCACTCACACGGGGGCTTACCTTTGCTAGTCAGCAAGCTCTATTTGTACTATGTCAAGGGAGGCATCCAAAAGTACACCTCGCCACAGAGGGTGGCGCTTCAGCTTGCAGGCTCGTCTGGAGTGGGTGGGCAGCACGTGTTCAGGGCCTTAAGGCTGAAGCGGGCACCACGTGCATCAACTGTCACATGGAGAGCCTCCTAGATATCCCTCAACTGACGTAAGAGAGCCCTCCCCCCCCCCCTTGGTGAGAGCCTTCACTCCAAATCTGTGAGAGCACAGCAGTCCCAGGAACATGCACAAGGCACTAGATTGGAGAAAGGTCTGGGGTCCCAACCCCCAATGATGCTGATGGATTAAGCAGGCCAGGAAGGTAGCTTGTCTACTCTATGTTCGCCATCGGGCTGCACCATAACCACACCTCCCCAGAAGTATTTACAGTCTATTCATTCTGCCATCTTGGTTTAGACCATATTGTCTCTGCTTCTATTCTCCATCTCTTTTATGCAATATACCACTTCTGATAAGCTGCCTGCAAACAGTCACAACATATCTTTATACCATGTTGCAGCTGTAACATGAATGCAGCATGGCGATGCAAGTTAATTCTACATGATAGGCAAGGATACCTGATAACTCACCTCTCTTTCACCTTCTTCCTGGTATCTAGCTGTTGCCAGCAGTTCCTGCAGCTGCCTGCTCACCATGTCTTTGTTGGAACTAATCCTCAGGACAGTTCCTATGCACTTGTAGAGGAAGTTCTAAAGAAACACAAAAATCTATAAGCAAATACATCAAAGCCACTATAGAAATATACAATTCAAAATTGCATTAAATCAGCTACTTAACATCAGACTCCGCAAATACAATTACCCAGAAATGACATGCACAGAGATAACTTCCAAAACATAACACATCATGACTTGTTATGTGTCTCTTTTGGTGCCACTGATGAGGAAGTTTCAAAACGCAGAGTGTCAGCCAAGTGTCATTTATCTCAGCAGATACAGCATCCCTTCTGCTTGACGTATTGCAGGATTTCTGGAGATGTCTGAACAGTACTGTGGGTTCAATTCACTTTCTACCGGACTAATATCCATTGTTATTCTTAGTATCCTTTTGGTCTTTGACAATCAGTGCAAAAGCAATGTTGGCAGATATTTAAAGGCGGTATAGTAGGACCTGTAGGGGAACTAGCTTTACTATTTCTCAACAAGGATGGAGTTCGGAGTCTTTCAGAATGATGGAATTTAGTCTATGAATTCTCAAACGCGAGTGTTAGGGAAGTGTTACTTGTAATCCTAGTTCTGCACTGTATGAATTCTAATTGAAGCATGTTGCTTACCTTTGGTAATGCCTTTTCTGATAGAGACTATATTTAGTCGCAGATTTCTTAACTTAGAATTATCTTCAGGCTTCAGACTGGATCCGGAAATGGTTTTGTGAGCAGTATCACTGCGCGCCAGTAGGTGGCGTCAGTTGTGTGGCCAGCACAGGTAATGGATTGATCATTCACACTCCACTGGGAGCCAAACACCCCATTGTAGTGCTTGACTCTCAGAGTGGCAGAGCAGAGCGGTCCAAGGCCTACTCAAGGGACGTGGTTTGGGATAGTAATCACCATTCGTTGGCATACAGTAATAACAACTCAATAAATAATTGTTCAGTCTGTTTTTATTTGGAAAAATAAAAGTACATTTATTACACACTACTACGCATTAATTTACAAATATATTCATCAGACAGATGGAAAATACCATAGATTACATTGTGTAATCATCTGACCCCCCTAAAGGGTCATAGAAACACATCAGTTAAGTCTAGAAGAATGGCCAGGACACACCCGTAGTGTAGATCCCGATAATGTTCAGGAATTAAGTAGAGATCCGGTCTGTTGATTCCCGACGCGACCGGCACGGGTGGTGTTTACCAGAACTCCGAGGCTTATCAGGGCCAATATGCATCTCTCCAGCACCATTTGACTTCTCCTAAAAGATTTATGACCCCCAGCAGTACTTTGTATGGTTCAACCATATCTTTATATATGTTCTACACTTTGGAAGCCTTGACAAAGTCTTGAAGACGAAACACGTGTTGGCCTTTTTTTCTCTATGGACTTATTGCTACATGTGATCGGCTATTTTGCTACATGGACTTCTGGTTACATGTGATCTTCCCTTTGTAACTCTCACCATCTATTATCATCTGGCTTTCTGGATACATGGACATTTTGTACAACGCAATCTATGTGATTGGGATGTGAACTACCTACTTGCATCTATAATAAATTCCTATACATCATCTTCCCAGACCGGATATCTACTTAATTCCTGAACATTATCGGGATCTACAATACGGGTGTGCCCTGGCCATTCTTCTTTTGTTATACAGGCAACCACCCACTCCTCTGTGTGTGGCCCTCCAACACCTGTGGTGGCAGGTGTTTCTGGCTAGCCTGGCACCCACTACTATATTGTTCACTCAAATGACTACTTTCTGATCTTATAGCTGATATACTTGTGGTTGATGTGCGAGCACCTGTAGGCATTCTCCACCTCTTGCGCTTGACTTACATCAGTTAAGCCTATTGACTTGGCCAAAGGTTCACAAACAACAAACCTCATATCAAAAACACCATCACTTTTGGAGTGAATGCAATTAATAATAACCATGTATAAATACAGTTATTAGTGTTAATAAAGCATATGCCCTTTGATAAGTTATCATTGTCAATATTATATCAATGAAGCATTTAATAAAAATGAACATTCCATGTGTCTGATCTTTTCATATACATTCAAACCATTAAAAGGCAATAATAAAAACATCCCTTAGAGAGCATCACATTCTTATCACATAATATTCTTAGCCCCTACAGAGCACTGTACAACAAGTACCTTTTTATTTAGACACCTTCTGGTCACGATACCTATAGCCACAGAAGAAGCCCCTTGAAGGTGCTGCACTCCCAGCTGCAGAGCACATGCTCCAGTCTGGGGAATGATCGAACCAACAAAGAAGCCTAGGATTGTCTTCCTCTGTGGCCCCTCACACTTATGGTCACAGTCTTGTGGGCTTCTCTCTGTGGGGAACCGATGTCCTCCTGTAGCCCCCAATTCATTTTGGTAATTGTTGGTTTTGTCCTTCCCATCCTGGGGCATCACATTCTGCTTTCTGAGCTGCCAAAAGCCAGGTAGGGCATTATCGAGAGCTTCCTTGTGGAGTACAAATAACTGATGAGTGGCTCCAGCCACTGGTTTCGGCTGAGTTGTGAGTGTCCTTTTCGGGTTCTATTTTCCTTCTTGGGGGTGCCCGGTCCCACCTGGGCACCCTACATGATGCAAACAGTGGGAGCAGCCCAGGGAACCCACCAATGGTTGCCCCACCAGCAAGTCATGCTGGCAGTATATCCCTTGCTTCTTACAGGAGCCAGTAGTTCTTCTTCCCTTCCTACTCTTACGGGCAGGGATCTCCTTTCCGGTGGGGGCCACCCACTCCCCTAGATATAGTGAGTGGGGGGCAGGCCTAACATGAACGGGGAGACGCAGAACTCCCCCATCCTTCTTTCTTCGCTGCTGGTTGAGATCCCAGTCCACCTCTCTCAATCTTGATTGGGGGAGCACTACGGCACTCCCCCATCCTCCTTGAGCATTGGGGGTCCTGGAGATGGGGTGTTGGGCCCCCTAATCCATTAAACAGTCTGGGGGATTGTGATCCTCAGGCCCCCTTAACTCTGGGGATGGAGTCCCATGCATGCTCCCTCCCAGCACAAACCCCGGGTGGTTTGAGCAGCAGCAGAGGCTCCTGGCTGCGCCGCTGGCGGGATGGGAAGGGGGGGCAAAAGTCAAATCCTTCTTTACCTCATATCTCATGCCCCATTGGGCCGTTTTACTCCATCTTTGTCTCGTTTTGCTCCTGATGGAGTGCTCTAGCCACCTGGAGCACTTCCTGTAGGATTCTGGTCCCTAAGGTGTCAAACCTTGCAGGCGCCTGGTTCCTCTGGCTCCCTGTACCAGCCTTTCTTCTTTGTCTCTTCTGGAGTGTCTCTCCTAATTGGTGCAGATGTCTAGTCTTTCCCCCAACTCTTCCTCAGGTGGTGTAATGGGACCAGCTTCCCTGGTCCTAGGGAAAGCCCCACTGGTCCTTGGGTCAACTGCAGTCCGGGTCCTTAGTCTAGGTGAGCATCAGGGGGTTCATCCCTTGCACAGTGTGGCAGGTAACCGATGGCTACAGACCCTTCAACCCCACTCCTTTTCTGCTCAGGAACTGAGTGAAGTACTGTTAATTACTCCCTTTGTGTGAGGTGGCCTTTCTACCTGCTCCTGGAAAGAACTGTAATTAACTTGGCACAGCAGGATGAGCCGGAGAAATATGACAAGCCTTGATGAAACATAAGTTGAACAGATATCTTCTTGGAACTCTCATATTTGAGTCTGGCATACAGATTCCACCCCAGTTCAATAAGTCACTGCGCTCTGTAGGCCAAAGGAAAGCAAAGCGTCACTCTAAGTCAGTCTTCCCCATAGGTGTATAAAGGAGTGTCACTGCAGACAAAACATCAGACCAGTACGAGTGTACATTAATCGTATGGGACCTACCAGAGGCCCATATCAGAGTCTCCTCTGGGTAAAGTTACCTGTGTACAATTACTGGGCAGCACACAACAGAAGTATCACATGTGTAGCTCCCACACGTGCACACCCATGTGCTTATGTGTTCATGTGTAACAGCCAGGAACCACTTACCTTTGCTGCATCGCAGGAGCCTTATTTTAAAAGTGGGGCACTGGTGGTAAACATGTGCAGTCCATTTAATGTGTATTTACTGTGGGTGAGTCATTAGTGGTGGGGTTTACCCACAGTAAAAAGGTGGTCAATAACCAAAAAGATCCAGGTGGCTCTGATGGGCAGGACACATCACCATACCGAAGTGTTCTGCAAAAGTGTGCAAAGATGCCCACATTGCCACCATATAAAGTTCTGCAATCCAATGCCTCGCACAAGCACAGAAGTGGACTTGGCCCTGGTGAAATGGGCACAGATCCCCTTCCAATGGCTGTCTTGGCCAAGATGTAGCAGGTCTTGATACAGAGGACGATCTGCTAAGGTAGAGTCCTTTTTTGACCCTTCTTACCCAATTTGGCACCACAGTAGCCAATGAACAGCTAGTCGGCCAACTGGTATTCTATGGTCCGGTCGAGGTAGTGGTTGATCGATTGCCTAGGATCCAATCAATGCAACCCTTCCTCCTCTTTTCATAGGATGAGGGGGGAGGGTAGAAGGTCAGAAGACAGATGGATTGAGCTATGGGGAAGGGAGTTAATCTTAGGGACACAAGCAGGCCTGATTCGCAACACCAACTTATCAGGAAAGAAGTTTGTGAAAGGAGGGCGACAGCTAGTTGCTTGCAATTTATTAACCCTCCTATAATTGCAGAAAGAAGTTAGTAAAAGGAGAGTGACAGCCAAGTTTAAAGTGTGTGCAAATACCACACAGGTCAGACAGTGATATACACACAGAAACTAACACCACAAGTGTTGAACAAATGTAATATTTATTGTAACACACGCTCTAGAACTAACTTTGGTATATCACCAACCCGGAGATATGAACATACAAAAATATACTTAGCAACAGGCAAGTAAAAGCCAAACTATATACTAAATAAATGGGATGCGAGAAGTCACTCCCATACCAAACTCCCAACCAATGATCCTTAGGGCTAGGGAAGTACTAAAAGCCCAAAGGAAATTAGGTAGGATTCTCCAGTTGCCCGTGTGCAAAGTTGTAATCCCGGGTCACTGTCCAGACGATAACAGGAGGAAGTCGCGGTTAGAGTTTTTGCATTTTAGGAACATTTCCCAGAGGCCCTTGAGGAAACCAGTTGGAACAAGGGAGGATGGATAGTACCCCAACTCGTGGACACCCAGAACAGTGGAGTACGTATATCAGAGAGCCCAGATGCATGAGGTGAAATGGTGTCGGAACCTCCCATTGATGTCAATGGGGACCAGATGCTGTCATTGTAGGAAAGTACCCTCTTTCTGGCATGGCTACCCCCACATATTGCCTGCAGTCAGTGTGTTTTGAGTGAGTTCACTGGGATCCTGCTAACCAGGACCCCAGTGACTGTGCTCTCTCCCTCTAAATTTGGTTGTCACTGCCTTTGTACACCCCACAATTGGCACACTGGTGCATGCACCTTTCACTAAAGGTCACTGCACCACTGTAAGGCACCCGTATGGCAGGCCCTCCTAGCCCAGAGGGCAGGGTGCAAGTACCTGTGAGTGAGGGGACATCTGCATGAGCAGAGGTGCCCCACGAAACCCAGCTCCATTTTCCTGGACTTTGAGAGTGTGGGGAAGCCATTATACCCATGTCCAGTTACATAAAGGCAACACCGAACCTGGTGATGTTTGGTATCAATCATTTCGGAATCATATCTCAACACAGTTGCCAGTATTGATTGTATGATTCCATGCAGTCTGGGGACTCCCTAGATGATCCCCAGCTTTGCTCATACCAATCTGCAAGGTTTTCCCAGAGAGCCCACGCTGCTGCCATCCTACAGACAGGTTTCTGCCCTCCTGCTGCTGCTTGACCAGGTCAAGCCCAGGAAGGCAGAACAAAGGATTTCCTTTGGGAGAGGGAGGCAACAATCTCTCCCTTTGGAAATAGGAGTTACATGGCTTGGGAGGGGTTGCCTCCCAAAGCCAGTGGTATGATTTGAAGGGAACATTTGGTGCTCTCCTTGCATAAACCAGTTTGCACCAGTCAAGGGACACCGGACCCTGCTCTGGTGCAAAACTGGACAATGAAAAGGGGAAAAACCACTTCCCTGTCCATCACCACGCCAGGGGTGGTGCCCAGAGCTCCTCCCAGGTGGCCACTTCATTCTACCATCTTGTATCCAAGGTGAGCAGAGGCCCCAGGGACCATCTGAGTGGCTAAGTCATGCAGGTGACGTCACAGCACCCTCGTGATAGATGGTCACCTTGCTAGGTGACCAATCCCACCTTTTAGGGTTATTTAGGGTCTCCCTCTTGGGTGGATCCTCGTCTTCTATATGCAAGAATCCAGCAGAACTCCTCTGCAACATTGACTTTGACTTCTGGTCATTGGAACTGCAACTGGACTGAAGGAAGCTGGCTCTGTATATACACTATATCAAAGTGAGATGTAGTGTGCACAGAATCTAGGGGTTCCCAGAGGTTTGAAAGAGGCTAAAGTAGAGAATACTAATGCTCTCTTTTGTGGTAGTGTGGTCGCGCAGTTAGGCTTATCAGAGGGTATTGCAAAGCATTTGTTGTACACACACAGACAATGACTTAACTCCAGACCAATGGTTTTTATGTATCAACAATCTCTTTTCTTACTTAATTTTTAGAACCACAAGATTCAAGTTGCAGGTAAGTACTTTAAGAGTTTCGTATTTAACACAGGTATAAGCAGTACTTTGTTTGAATTAGGTAAGTAATACCGTTTTTGAAATATTGGCAATAATCTGTGTTAAAAATGGACACAGTGCAATTTTAAGAAGCAGTTCCTGGGGGGGGAGAAATGTTAGTTCGTTTTACAGCTAAGTACAACACATACAGTTTCAATCTCTGTGGTTTTGGGAAGTTAACCGGTCGGGGTTCAAGTTAACACCCAACACCCACAACCAGCAACACAGGGACAGCCGGGTGCAGAGGTCAAAGTTAAGCAATTTTAACATGGAGACAGGGGGTACTCAGAATTAAGCCTGCCTGCAGGTAAGTACCCGCAGCTCAGAGGGCAGACCAGAGGGGGATTTGAATAGCACTGGAGGGGCCACAAGTAGTCACCAAACACACACCCTCAGCGGCACAGGGGTGGCCGGGTGCAAACTGGACATCAGGATTCCAATGCTGGTCTATGAGGAGACCCCGGGGGTCACTGAGAGACTGCAGGCGAGGTCCAGGGGGGGGGGTCTCAGGTACACCACCAGCTGGACAGGGAGGAGGGCCACCTGCTGAACGGTGAGGCACCAGGGGTCGTTTTCTCCAAGGCCTGGGGGTGCAGTGTGTTCTTAGGCGTCTGATATCTTTGTTTGGAGCTTCGCAGTCAGGGGGGTCCTTGGGTTTCCGTCTGCAGACGTTGTTGTGGAGGGGTGGAAGGGTCAACCCAGGGTAGGCACTTGCTCACAATTGCTTGGGGACCCTTCTCTTACTGGGTGGACCACCTGGACATGGGCTGTGGGCATCAGGTGCACAGAGGTCAAGAATTGCGCATCCGGAGTGAGGTGGAGACCTTGGTTGTATGTTTCTTTAGACAGAGGTGCTGTCCTCTGGAGTTCTTGGCCCTTTTGGGTGCAGGGCAGTCTTCTGGAGTAGGACAAAGGTCACTGGTCTCGCTGGACGTGTCGCTGGGCTTGTCGCTGGGCTTTTGCAGGTTCTTTGAAGCAGGAGACAGGCCGGTAGGGCTGGGGCCAAAGCAGTTGTCTTCCTCCTTCTCTGCTGGGGTTTTCAGCTTAGCAGTCGTTTTTGTAGGTCACCAGGAATCAGGTGAGCTGGATTAAGGGAGGCCCTTAAATCCTAGATTTAGGGGCGTTTTAGGGGTCAGATCGCAGAAGCCAATGGCTACTGTCCCTGAGGGTGGCTACACCCTCCTTGTACCCACTCCCTTTAGGGAGGGGGGCACAACCCTAATCCTATTGGTCCCTGTCCTCCAAACCAAGATGGAAGATTCTACAGGGAGGGGGTCACCTCAACTCTGGTCACCTCAGGGGTGGTCCTGGTTGGGGTGGTCACTACTCCCTGTTTTCCCTAATTTTCCTGCCGGTCTTGCCGTCAAAAGTGGGGCTTTGTCCGGGGGCGGGCATTTCCACTAGTTGAAGTGCCTTGGGGCTCTGTAACCCGAGGCTTGAGCCTTTGAGGCTCACTGCCAGGTGTTACAGTTCCTGTAGGGGGGGGAGGTTTGAAGCACCTCCACCCAGGACAGGCTTAGTTTCTGACCACAGAGTGCACAAAGGCACTCACCCCATGTGGGCAAAAATGTATCTGAAAGTGGCAGGCTGGCATAGACCAGTCAGTCCAACACTAGCAGTTTGGCTAACATACAATGGACATCTCTAAGATACCCTCTGTGTGCATTTTTCAATAAATCCCACTGGCAGTGGTGTGGGTTTATTGTGCTTAGAAGTTTGATACCAAACTTCCCAGTATTCAGTGAAGCCATTATGGAGCTGTGGAGTTCGTAATGACAAACTCCCAGACCATATACTCAAAATGGCTACACTGCACTTACAATGTCTAAGAATGGACAACGATGCAACAATGACTGGCTACGTGGCAACTCTGTGTGGATCCCGCAACACAGGTAGTGGTCTGGAGTGGTCCCCTCAGCCCCTCTCTACCAGTTGTACAACTAGGGAGATGGTAATTCTTTGCCTCTCCTTGCAGGACGGTACTGCTGTGCAGAGTGACTCTTGCAGCTACCAAGGTTTGTTGGCTATTCTTCCAAGGGATCTTCAGGCTCTGTGTAGCCCCAGTCTCCAGCACTCTTCCCTGCAAAGCACAGTCTTCTGCCTGCTGACCCAGCGACATAGGACTCCTCTCCAGGTGTGCTGAGTGGGCCTCACTGTGACTCCTGTGCCTGCTGCCTGTGAGTTGCCTGTGGGGGATGAATCCTCACCTTCTGGCTCTCCTCACTTCTGAGAGTTACCTGGGACATCCCTACTTGGGTTGTGTATCCTCGGACCTTCCTGTTCCCAGCACATCTGCAACTCTTAATCTGCGACTCTTGCCTCTGCCATGGTTTGTTGGTGGTTTTTCCACACCACTTACGGACTACAACTCTTCTTCAGACGTGGGACATCGACTATATCACTCCTGGAACTCTTCTTCTGTTCTTGTGCTGTATAGCAGACTCCTGGTCTTCACCGTCGACTTGGTACTGTATCTCCAGAAGGGTGGATAGTGGCTCCTGCCCCAACCGGACAACTCCAACTGGAAGTAGACTTGGTTCCCTTCATTTGCAGGTCCTCTTCTGTCAGGATCCATCTTCTCTTTCTTCCAGTCTTGCTTCGGTCTTGCACAGTCCTCTTACAAAGTTTACCTATGGGTTTGGGAAAAAAACAGGTACTTACCTCCTTTCTCCTGGTCGCTGGCGGGCACTCTGGTACTTACCTATTGGGATTCCTCCAGCTCCCCTACACAGATTCCACTTACTTGGGTGGGGGCCTGCCTTTCGCATTCCATTTTTTTTTAGTATATGGTTTGGTCTCCCCCTATGGTCTCTATTTCTATTATTTACTGTCATTTCATGGTTTTCTATGCCGATTCATGATTATTAACCCCCAAGGTGCCTGGGGCGAGCTGGTCTCGTCCAGGCACACGGTTCCCGTGTGCCTGGGACGAGACCAGCTCGTCCTGCACCTGGTACACAACCCCCAGTCGGGGATGGAGGAGGAATCACTTCCCTTCCACCCCACTCCCCCACCCCTTTCGGCAATCTGATGACGTCAGCACGCTCACAGCGCGGCGACGTCATCAGAAGCTGTTGAGGACATGCTGGAAGCCATTTGCTTCTAGCGCGTCGAGAGAGAGGACCATCATAAGGTGAGTCCTTCTCTATTTGGGGGGGGGGGAGGAAACAGACACGGGGAAAGGAAAGTTTTTCCTTCCCCCCTGTGCCCGTTTTCAATGGATTCCTGCTCCACAGCAGGGATGTACTTTCAGTTTTATTTTGGGGAGCAACCCCTTGGGCAAGGGTCCCTCCCCTGGGGGGGGGCACTAATAAATCCTGTTTCGGCCCCCCATGGGGGCAGATCGGTCGTTTTTTCAGCCTATCTGCCCCCGGGGGGGGGGGGGGGGTGGAAACCCACTAGACCACCAGGGATTTTTTTTACTGAAGTATTTGGGCAGCGACCCCTTACGCAAGCGTCGCTTCCCAGGGGGCAATATTTTTTTATATGTTTCGGCCCTCCCTGGTGCTAGATCGGCCATGTTTTTGGCCGATCTTGCCCCCGGTGGGGGGGGGCTTGGGGTCGAAACCCACTAGGCCTCAGGGATTGTGTGGTGTGTGTGTGTTTGGGGGCACCCCTTGGGCAGCGGTGGCCCCCCCCAAAGGGGGGAAATTAGTATTGTACATTTCTGCCCCCTTGGGGGCAAATGGACCAATTTCTTTTAGGCCCACCTGTCCCTAAGGGGGGCAGAAACCACCAATACGCCATGGATTTTTATTTTTTGTTCCCCTTTTTTTGTTTTGTGCTGGGGGTGCCCCCTTTTGTCCCCTTTGGCAAGGGTCGCCCCCTAAAGGGGGCACAGAGCTGTTGGCCATTTCTGCCCCCCATGGGGGCGGATCAGCCTATTTTGTTTACGCCCATCTGCCCCCAAGGGGGTCAGAATCGACTTAGGCCCCACTGAGGGATACTGTGTGTGTGTTTTGGGGGGGCAGCACCTTGGGCAAGGGTCGTCCCCCAAAGTGGGCACGTTACTGATGGCCATTTCTGCCCCCCTTTAGGGCAGATCAGCCTATTTTTTTTAGGCCAGAAGGCACCGAGATGTCAGATTATTATTTTTTTGGTTCCCTTTGTTTTTTTTTGTGTGCTGGAGGCGCCCCCTTTGACAAGGGCCGCCCCCCACAGGGGGCACAGAGCTGTTGGTCATTTCTGCCCCCCTTGGCAGAATCCACTTAGGCACCAGGGATCTTGTGTGTGTTTTGTGTTGGGGGGGGGGTGGCCCCTTTGGCAATGGTCGCTCCCCAAAGGGGGGCACATTACTGATGGCCATTTCTGCCCCCCCTGGGGGCAGATCGGGCTATTTTTTCCCCCAAGATGTGAGGGAATGTTTTTGTTTGTTCCCCTAGTATTTGTGTGCTGGGGGTGCCCCCTTTTGCCCCCTTTGGCAAGGGTCGCCCCTTCCCCCACAAACAGGGTACAGAGCTGTTGGCCATTTCTGCCCCCCTTGGGGGCAGATCAGCATAATCTTTTTAGGCCCATCTGCCCCCAAGGGGGGCAGAATCCACTTAGGCCCCAGGGATCTTGTGTGTGTGTGTTTGGTGGGGGGGTGGCCCCTTTAGCAAGGGTCGCTCCCCCACCCCCAAAGGGGGGCAAATTACTGTTGGTCATTTCTGCTCCCATTGGGGGCAGATCGGCCTATATTTCTTTTAGGCCCATATGCCCCAAAGGGCGGCAGAAGCCACTTAGGCACCAGGGACAATTTCTAAGTTCTTGGTGGCGGGGTCTTTGTCAACTGGCGAAGTATTTGTATTTGTGATTATTACAGTTTATTTCTTTTTTTTGTTCCAGTTCAAAGCTTTTGCTTCCTTTGCTGTGGATCCTTGCGGTTTTGGCAGTAGTTGTTCTGCGGTTTACATAGTTGTGTGTTTTAGGTAAGTAAAAGCAATTTACTCCAAAGGAGTATTGTTGACATGCATGAATGACGTGTGTAGGTTGTGTACTAAATGCAGGATTGTGTGTGAAATTGTCCTTAGATTTGAGCACAATGATATTTGTGTTGTCATATGTCTAATTTGCTTTTTTCTTTTTAGGGGGATATCACTGGTGATTGCTGTGTCTGTGCAGAGTAGTTGCTGGTGAGTAGCTTTTTCAGGCAAGTCAGTGGAATAGTTTTTTAGTACACAACTCTTTGTGATAAAGCTACACTTTGTTTATTACTTATTTTAGTGCTGGTTGTTCTTGGCAATCCATTTGTTGTTAGAAAGGATCATGGCTAGCCGCAGAGTGACCACTCAGCAGGTTGTTGGCATGCTTTTTGAGTCGTCTGCTGACCATGATTATGAGACTGACTCTCCATCTGAGGCAGAGGAGGAAGTGAGAGATTCTGGCAGTGAGTTTTCTGTCCGAGAAGATTCTTCTGATGAGGAAGACACTCAGTGCAGATGAAGGGCCTGTTTTAGAGGAGGACATTGATGTGCCAAGAGTGCAGCAGCATGGGGCTGAAGGGTTTCCCATTAGAAGACCTGACACCTGGATTGCCCCAAACATGGAGCAGCCACAGTTACCTGCATTTACTGTTCTCCCAGGGTGTAGAGTCAATACGGAAAACCTTTTGCCGGTCCATTTCTTTCACTTGTTTATGGACAATGTATTTTTGGAAGAGATTGTGGAGCAGACTAATTTGTATGCAGAGCAATATTTGTGGGACAACGCTGCCAGACTTAAGCCTCAGTCTAGAGCTACTCAGTGGGTTCCCACATATCTGAAAGAGATGAAAGTTTTTAGGTTTGACTTTTTTGATGGGATGATAAGGAAGTCGTCCCTTACTTCTTATTGGTCTACTAGTCCCTTGATGGCAATGGTTATATTTCCTGCAACTATGACTCGTAATCGCTATTTGCCTCTTCTTCGTATGCTGCATTTTGTAGACAATGCTTTAGCCCTGCCACAATATCACCCTGATTGGGACTGTCTTTTTAAGATTAGGCCTGCCGTTTTTCAGAGGTCGATGTTCCAGGCAAAGAGATAAGTGTGGACGAGTCTTTGGTCCTTTTCAAGGGGCGTTTAGTTTTTAAGCAGTACATTCCTAGTAAGAGGGCACAGTATGGAATTAAATTGTATCTGCTGTCAGAAAGCAGTACAGGATAAGTGTATAATTTCCATGACTACACTAGTAAGGATTCCAGTATTGACCCTCCTGGTTCTCCGCCCACTTTTGGAGTTGGTGAGAAAATTGTGTGGGAACTTGGTAGACGACTGTTTAACAAAGGTCACCATTTGTACGTAAATAATTTCTACACTGGAGTTCAGCTGTTCAAGGAGTTGTTTAGAGTGGACACTTGCTTGTGGCACAATCCGTTCGAACCAGAAAGGCTATCCAAGGGAGCTTGTCAGTGCAGTGCCTTACGGAATAATGAGCTGCTATCTCTGAAATTTTCAGACAGGAGGGATGTGGAGATGCTATCTACCATCCATGATGACAGTACTTCCCCTGTGACTGTTTGGGGTCAGGTTGCCGAAGTGCGCAAACCTGCGTGCATTTTGGACTACAATAGGCACATGGGTGGTGTTGATAGAGTAGATCAGAAGTTGGAACCTTACACTGCTCTTCGTAAGTCTTAGGTGTGGTATACAAAGTTGGCCCTACATTTATTTCATTAGGCAACTTTTAATGCTTTTATTGTGTTCAAGGATTGTTCACCTGAGTCAAGGAGGAAATTTGTTAAATTTCAGGAGTCCGTGATAGTGAGCCTTATTGTGGCGCAACAGGCAAGAGTTCCTAGAGTAGCAGTGGCGGAGGATGTGGTTAGATTGAAAGATAGCCACTTTCCAGATCACATTCCTCCCACTCCCAATAAAGACTTGCCCACTAAGAAATGTAGAGTATGTGCCCGAAGAGGTATCCGGAGGGAGAGCCGGATGTACTGCCCCGATTGCCCTTCAAAGCCTGGGCTGTGTGGCCGGCTGTTTCAGGAGTTACCACACCCAAAAAAAGTTTGTAGTTTTGTACTTATTTTATAATTAGTTAGTGGTTTCTTTGTTGTTTATAAACAAAAACAAAAAAAAGTGATGGTGTACGTGGGGTGGCGCTTGGCTGGCGGTGTGCGTGGGGTGGCGCTTGGCTGGCGGTGTGGTGGGGTGGTGCCAGCCAAACGTCAGTCCACACTCTCCCATCAGCTAGTGTGATTGCTGTATCAGGCATGTGGGTGTATGTAAGCGATGGGCCCTTGAGTGGCGCTGTCTGTCGATGTGAGTGTTGTAATGTGCTGGGCCCGTGGCTGGCGGCGTGAATGATCTTGTGCATGTCATGTATGAAAGGTGTGTGAATGAACTGTAAAACAGTTGGTGCCTTGACGCGGCGTTACAGCTCACAAGCTGTGAGTCATTGGTTCAGTTTTTTGGCCTTTCAGTTATTAACAGTGCATTTCACTTTTGTGAAATCTCTTGTTAATAAAATTTGATCCACTGAACCATCGCTCGCCCTCGTGCCAAATCCAACCTGTATGTGTGGTAAAAATGACAAAACCTGCTCCGCTATAATCAGGCGTCGCATCACACTTGTGACACGCTAGGTGCCTCAGTGGGACCCCGATAATGAAGCATGCCACCAACTTGGTTGGTGGGTGAGGGGTCTTTTTCGAATAACCTAAGTGCGTTTCTTTCCACAATTTTAGTGTTTGGCACATCACAGACGTACGTGGACACATCAAAATGATATATTACAAAACTACCTGTGTTTGGGGGGGAGGGGGCACCTATGTTTTTGGTCGTGGGTGCGGCCTTCATCTAGGGAAACCTACCAAACCCAGACATTTTGTTAAACTAGACACCCCAAGGAATCCAGGGAGGTGTGGCTTGCATGGATCCCCCAACATTTTCTTACCCAGACTCCTCTGCAAACCTCAACATTTTCTTAAAAAAGCATATTTTCCTGACTTTTCTTTGTAAGATCACCGCTTGGGCACAAAATTCCCACTCTCCAGTGTTCCCCTCAGACTCCCAAGTAAAATGTCACCTCACTTGTGTGGGTTCCCAAAGTAGACTCAGACTAAAAATGTATGAAAGAAAAATATGTGCTTATCAACTTGCTGTGCTATCCCCTCAATCTCTACAGTTTTTGGCCATTTTCTGTTGCAGGCACCTGGCCCACCCATACAAGTGAGGTATAATTTTTATCGGGAGACTTGGGGGGGAACGCTGGATGGAAGAAAATGTGTGGCTCCTCTCAAGTTTTCAGAACTTTCCGTCACCGAAATGAGAGAAAAATTGTTGTTTTAGCCAAATTTTGAGGTTCGCAAAGGATTCTGGCTAACAGAACCCGATGAGAGCCCCATCTTGGATTCCCCTAGGTGTCTAGTTTTAAAAAATGCACAGGTTTGGTAGGTTTCCCTAGGTGCCGGCTGAGCTAGAGGCCAAAATCCACAGGTAGGCACTTTGCAAAAAACAGCTCTGTTTTCTTTGGAAAAATGTGATGTGTCCATGTTGTGTTTTGGGGCATTTCCTGTCGCAGGCGCTAGGCCTACCCACATAAGTAAGGTATCATTTTTATTGGGAGACTTGGGGGAACATAGAATAGCAAACCAAGTGTTATTGCCCCTTGTCTTTCTCTACATTTTCTCCTTCCAAAGATAAGACAGTGTGTAAAAAAGATGTCTATTTGAGAAATGCCCTGTAATTCACATGCTAGTATGGGCACCTCGTAATTCAGAGATGTGCAAATAACCACTGCTTCCCAACACCTTAACTTGTGCCCATTTTGGAAATACAAAGGTTTTCTTGATACTTATTTTTACTCTTTATATTTCAGCAAATGAATTGTTGGATACCCGGTATAGAATGAAAACCCACTGGTGCAGCTCATTTATTGGCTCTGGGTACCTAGGGTTCTTGATGAACCTACAAGCCCTACATATCCCCGCAACCAGAAGAGTCCAGCAGACATAATGGTATATTGCTTTAAAAAAATCTGACATCACAGGGAAAAGTTAGAGTAAAACGTGGAGGAAAATTGCTGTTTTTTTCACCTTATTTCAGTTGTTATTTTCTGCATGAAATCCTTGTAGGATCTACATAAATTACCCATTGCTGAATACAGAATTGTGTCTACTTTTCAGAAATGTTTAGGTTTCTGGGATCCAGCATTGGTTTCACACCCATTTCTGTCACTGACTGGAAGGAGGCTGAAAGCACAAAAAAAAATCATAAAAATGGGGTATGTCCCAGTAAAATGCCAAAATTGTGTTGAAAAAAAAAAGAAAAAAAAAAATCGGGTTTTCTGATTCAAGTCTGCCTGTTCCTGAAAGCTGGAAAGCTGGTGATTTTAGCACCACAAACCCTTTGTTGATGCCATTTTCAGGGAAAATAAACACACGCCTTCTTCTGCAGAAAAACCCCCAAAGATTTTCACTGTATTTTGGCTAATTTCTTGGTCTCCTTCAGGGGAACCCACAAACTCTGGGTACCTCTAGAATGCCTAGGATGTTGGAAAAAAAGGACGCAAATGTGGTGTGGGTTCCTTATGTGGGCAAAAAGTTATGAGGATCTAAGTGCGAACTACCCCAAATAGCCAAAACAAGGCCTGGCACCTGAGGAGGAAAATGTCTGGCAGCGAAGTGGTTAATATGTATATAATAATGTGTTTACTCACCTGCTCGTATACAGTGATTTACTATTTGTGTTACCATAATAAAGTACCATTATTTTTTTTAACACTGTGTGGTTCTTTCACGTGTGTAAGTGCTGTGTGACTATAGAGGTATTGCATAAGCTTTGCATGTCTCCTAGTTAAGTCTTGGCTGCTCACCGACAGTTACCTCTAGAGAGCTTGGCTTCCTACCCTAGACACTGACTACACCTCACTAATAGGGGATACCTGGATCTGGTGTAAGGTGATAATACCATAGGTACTCACCACACACCAGGCCAGCTTCCTACAGTCATAACCCATGGACCAGGTCAGAGGAACCCATGCTTGGATTCCTGAAGAAGAGGACCAGGGGACAGAGTCCAGACCACCGGAAGGTGCCCAGGGAGAAGAGGAGGGCAATGCCCACCCTTCTCGGAGATGCTTTCCTGTTGGACCAAGTACAGCTGTGGAGTCCAGGTGATGCAGAAGCTGTCCAACGCTGGTCGCTGAATTGCAGAGAGGTCAGCCGGACCGTCAACAAGCCTTGGCAAATGCAGTGAAGTGTTTCACTGAGTTTGCAAGAGTTGGAGACCAGCAAGGTCCAGGTGCCCCAACCTTGGATGGTAGGTCAGTGTAGGAAAGTAGTCTCTTTTTAGCATGGTTACTCCCCCACGTTTTGCCTGTTTGTCAGTGTGTCTGACTGTGTTCACTGGGATCTTGCTAACCAGGAGCCCAGTGATTATGCTCCTTCCCTTCGTCACACATTTGGCATACTGGTGCCCCCATGTATGTCCCTAGTATATGGGACGCAGGACATTGGAGTACCAGGGGATCCCCCATGGGCTGCAGCATGTATTATGCCACCCATTGGGAGCCCATGCAAAGTGTTCTGCAGGCCTCCCATGGAAGCCTATGTGAAAGGGTGCTTGCACTTTTTCACCATAGGTCACTGCACCAGGTCGCTATAAGTCACCCCTAAGCAGACCCTCCTCCTAGCCCAGAGGGCAGGGTGCAAGCACCTCTGTGTGAGGGCACCCCTGCAAAAGCAGAGATGCCCCACCGAATTCCAGTGCCATTTTCATGGACTTAGTGAGTGCGGGGATGCTATTTTATGCGTGTACTGGACATAGGTCACTACCTATGTCCAGCTACATAATGGTAACTCCGAAACTAGGTAAGTTTGGTATCAACCATGTCGGAAGAATACCCCAATACCTTTGCCAGTATTGGAATTATGATTCCATGCACTCTGGGGGCTCCTTACAGGACCCCCAATATTGCTCCTACCAGCCTCTGGAGTTTTCCAGGCAGCCCAAGCTACTGCCACCCCTCAGACAGGTTTCTGCCCTCCTGCTGCTTGAACAGCTCAAGCCCAGGAAGGCTTAACAAAGGATTTCCATTGGGGGAGTGGGTAACATCCTCTCCCATCGGAGATAAGTAGCCTCCCCAAGCCAATGATATGCTTTGTAGGGCACATTTGGTGCCCTTCGTGCATAAACCAGTCTACGCTGGTTCAGGCACCTCCAGTCCCTGCCCTGGCACAAAACTGGACAATGGAAAGGGGAATGACCACTCCCTGGTCCAACACCACCCCAGGGGTGGTGCCCAGAGCTCCACAAAAGGGTCCCTGGGTTCTGTCATCTTGAATCCAGGATTGGGAGGGATCTCTGGAAGCATCTGAGTTGTCAGGTCAGGAAGGTGACATCAGAGCCCCCTCCTGATAGGAGGTCACCTTGTTAGGTGACCAATCCCCCTTTCACGGCTATTTAGGGTCGCTCTCTTTGGGTGGGTCCTCAGATTCGGCTTGCAAAATTCCAGCAGGACACCTCTGTAACCTTACTTTGACTTGTAGCCACTGGAACCGCGACTGGACCCTCCAGGAACTGATAATCTGCATCCATGAAGGAGACTATTCTTGCTAATTGGTTTCACAGCTCCTTCCAGCTTCTGCAACATTTTCCTGGCTGTGCATCCTCTGAGGGCATCAAGTCTTTAGTCTGCATGAGAAGGAAGAACGAATCTCCCTTGGAGTGAAGAAGTCACTCCCCTGCATCTGCAGGCACCTACTGCAACGACGACCGGCTGCTTGGACCTCCTCTCATCCTGAGTTGCATGGATCCTGCATCACAGGTGGCGGTCAGGAGTAGTCCTCTTGGTCCTCTGTGCCAGCTGTCCAACTTTGGTGGAGGTAAGCCTTTGCCTTCCCACGCAGGACAGTATCCCGTGCACCACGTCTCTTGCAGCTGCCAAGGCTTGTGTGCATCTCCTCCAAGGGATCATCAGGCTGTGTGTAGCTCCAGCCCCCAGCACTCATTCTTGTGATGCACATCCGTCTGCGTGGTTCTTCTGAGGCATGGGACACTTCTCCATTTGCGCTGCGTGAGATCTTCTGCAACTCCCGGGTCCCCATCCTGTGGGTGCTGCCTTTGCTTCTGTGGGCTCTGTGTCGCTAAGGGTCCCCTCTGACTCCCTCTCCTGGGTTGAGACCTCCTGGGCCTTGCTGGTCCCTTGAAGCTCCACTTTTTGCAAAGCCCGACATCTGCCTTTGCTACAGCTTGTTGGTGGAATTCCTGCACCAACACGAGACTTCAATTCTTTTTCCAGCGTGGGATGTCGTCTGTCTGCCTCAGGAACTCTTCACCGACTCCTGGGCTACAATGCTGAGCTTCCTCACCTCACCGTCAAACAACTCCTGCATCCACAGCTGGGTGGGTAGTAGCTCCTATCCACCACCACTGGTTTCTTGCAGTCTTGTCTGGGTGTTGCATCTTCTTCATTTCTCTGGCAGCCAGCACAGGGAGACACAGCGAGGCTTCAGCAGCACAGCAAAAGGATACCCACATCGCAGGAGGGACTGGTGCTTCTTGGATCTAGGAGGTCCTTAGACTGGAGAGGGACCACAGACTTACCAGCTGTAAGGAAGATAGATCAGACCTCTGGAGGGCCACAGAACCGCCTCCTGTGTTGTAGAGCCCTGGAGGGTCCGTGGGACAGCAGGATCCACAAACCGATCATAGTCATTGAATTGACTGCAGAGAAAGGGGAGAGACTCCTTCACTCCAAGGGAGATCACATCTTGCTTTCTAATTGCAGGCAGAGTCCCTGTGACTCTGGAAAATGCAAGGCTTATGGGGGTTGCATAAGTCTTGAAGAACTTGGAAACAAAGTTGCAGTAGCAGCCCTCCTACTGGTCAGTCTTGCTCTCAGTCTCAGCAAAGATCACCAGTGGTTCCGGTGTCCAGGTTGCAGATGTGTCTTGCAGAGGAGACTTGCAGACAGTTCTTAAGTCTTGCAGGTGATTCAAAGGTCCTATCTTCAGGGGAGCCCGTAAGTAACGGAGGAATGGGATTGGACACTTTCTGCAGGCATCACCCACGTGGACTAACCAGTCAGATGCTCCAAGGGGCCTCTGCCCATCTTATTTCCAAGATGGCAGAATCAAGTGGCCACCTGGCAGAGCTCTGGAGCAGACAAGCCCAAAGATAGAGCTGTGGCCTTGCTATCTGTAAATCGATCAAGGTCCGAATATGTTTTTTTGCCAAAAGGGTTAGCACTCTTGAAGGGCCAGGAGAAAAGATTGGACGTCAGCTTTGTCCCCAGACAGGCGTGAGCCGTTAAAAGGTATGTCCCTCCGTCTAGCTGGTATGTCAACTGAAAATACAGTTGACCTCAGTCATGTGCATCTCCTTAGGGCAACCTGAAGTTCCCATGGGGTGTGCTATGGAATTAATGGTGTCCACACCTGCTCTAGTAATCTGCCTGGAGATATCCTGACTATCCCTGATCCCTTTTGTAAATTTGTGTTTCAAGGGGTCAGGTAGGCTTGGCGCCAACACGCTTGCAATATCCCATAAAACAAGGGCATAACTCACTGGCAGGCAGATGACAATCATGTAACAAAGTCAAACCTGAGGCTGAGAATACCTTCTTTCCCATGGTCTCTAGGTTTGTGGACTTCCGTCCAGGGACACAAAGGTAAATGCCCCTGGAATTTCCTTAGAAGAGGAGGAAGCCTGTACCACCAGGTCTTCAGGTGAAGGGAGTGTGAACTGTGATTCAAGGTTAGGGGGAGGAGTGCCTAGACAATCCTGGAAAATCACAGTCCACAACGGACGGCACTAAAGAATAGATTACAAGCTCAATAAACCAGACCTTGAAAACACAGAGGTTATGGCTGATCATTAACCCAAGGCCATAGGATCTGGTTAGAGTAAGATTAAGTGTAGAGATTTGTTGTTCTTCTCAATCAGATCCTTTTTTTATGTTTGGAAATCGATGAATGGACTCCCAAAGGCTGCTCTTTACTGGCAGGTGTATTAATTTTATTTCAGAATCTTACTTTCTAACACGCTGCGCTTCACTGTATGTGGACTAATGAAGGATGGTGCTTTTCAAGATGTCTGCTGCAGCTGTAAGACTCTTACATAATACAGTAACCATGTTAATACCAGATACCAGGGGTAATACTGCCTCAACCTTTCTGGGAATTAGAATATAGGAGCCTGATAAACCACCATGATGCTCTGATCTAGTTTGGTGACATTCCAAAACAGAACTATTCCTCGTCATAACTCCTATACCAGTTCTGGTTTGAAAAGATAGTCCAGGACCACAGTAGCTTGTCTTGCAAATGGGTGCCATCTCAGTGAGAGGGACTGCAAGTCCAAGCAAGTGACGGTTCTCTTCCAAAGGGGTTATAGAGAGCCAGAGTACAGAGGAAGCAACACTCTGTGGAACTAATTCCCAGGAGAAACTAGCCTTTCTGAGGATCTTCTACAATTCCTGTATAATTTTTTTTTTTTTTTTTTTAAACGAAAAAAAAAAAAAACACTAAGTTTAACATTACCTGAGGGAGTTCCAACCAAATTTCACACACTGTCCACTTTCACCTGTGTTTTCATCTGTATTTCAGGATCTGCATTTCTCCGGCTTTCCCCGTTTTTTCCTCATGTTTTTTTTTTTTTTTTTTTTTTTTTACTTCTCATTAGATTTCTGCCAATTTCTCACTTTTCATTTTTCTCCATCTTCCATTGAGAGTCATGATATTGCTATTTACTTAGGTGTTATCAGTGCTCATAAATACAAATCAACTGGAAGTGAGAGACTGGAGTAGTTTTAACATAGGCATTTTTTTTAACCACATCTTGTGTCAAGGGTGAGGTCCTCCCTGTTTGGCCAAATGTACAATGTAATTCAATTACAAAAGCATAAAGAAATAATGCTTTGAATTACTTAATTTCATTAGTAAGCACTTGAATTGCAAAACAACAGAGAACACAGACACTGACCGTAACACACTGCCACCTACAAAAGCAGACCCAATTATTAGGAAAAAATAAGAACCATTAGCAAGCATTCTATTTCTGAACTACTTGTTCGGACACTGCCAACATGTATCCACAAACCTTTTCTACAAAGAATCCACTGTAGCAGTTCAGCCGTTTGCCCATTTCTTGGCTGAGCTGACAAATCCAGGCATCATCTGATATGGCATTTAGAGAATCACCAAGAAACTGCACAAAAACAAAAACAAAAAAACATGTTACTGAAAAGTTATCTGAAAGCAGCATACCAAGACATGTACCTTAACTAGTTATGTTTTCAAGGTGCTGTAGGAAACTACCATCTTGCCTGGCATGTTACCCCCAATTTTTACTGTATGTATATTTGTTTTTGCCTGTGTCACTGGGATCCTGCTAGCCAGGACCCCAGTGCTCATAGGTTTGTGGCCTATATGTGTTCCCTGTGTGGTGCCTAAATGTATCACTGAGGCTCTGCTAATCAGAACCTCAGTGTTTATGCTCTCTCTGCTTTTAAAATGGTCACTGCAGGCTAGTGACTAATTTTACCAATTCTGATTGGCACACTGGAACAACCTTATAATTCCCTAGTATATGGTACCTACGTACCCAGGGTATTGGGGTTCCAGGAGATCCCTATGGGCTGCACCATTTCTTTTGCCACCCATAGGGAGCTCAGACAATTCTTATACAGGACTGCCACTGCAGCCTGAGTGAAATAACGTCCACGTTATTTCACAGCCATTTTCACTGCACTTAAGTAACTTATAAGTCACCTATATTTCTAACCCTCACTTGGTGAAGGTTAGGTGGAAAGTTACTTAGTGTGTGGGCACCCTGGCACTAGCCAAGGTGCCCCCACATTATTCAGGGCAAATTCCCTGGCCTTTGTGAGTGCGGGGACAACATTACACGCGTGCACTACATATAGGTCAACACCTATATGTAGCGTCACAATGGTAACTCCGATCATGGCCATGTAACATGTCTAGGATCATGGAATTGTCACCCCAAAACCATTCTGTTATTGGGGGGACAATTTCATGCATCCCCGGGTCGCCAGCATAGAGCCCGGGTACTGACAAACTAGCTTTCCGGGGTTTTCTCTGCAGCTACTGCTGCTGCCAACCCTCAGACAGGTTTCTGCCCCCTGGGGCCTGGGCAGCCCAGTCCCAGGAAGGCAGAACAAAGGATTATCTCAGAGAGGGTGTTACACCCTCTCTCTTTGGAAATAGGTGAGAAGTGCCTGAGAGGAGTAGCCTCTCCTGGCCTCTGGAAATGCTTTGAAGGGCACAGATGGTGCCCTCCTTTCATAATGAAGTGTACACCGGTTCAGGGATCCCCCCAGCCCTGCTCTGGAACGACAACTGGACAAAGGAAAGGGGAGTGACCACTCCCCTGACCAGCACCTCCCAGGGGAGGTGCCCAGAGCTCCTCCAGTGTGTCCCAGACCTCTGCCATCTTGGATGCAGAGGTGTGAGGGCACAATGGACAGCTCTGAGTGGCCAGTGCCAGAAGGTGACGTCAAGAGACCCCTCCTGATAGGTGCTTACTTGGATAGGTGGACAATCCTCCTCTGAGGGCTACTTAGGGCCTCTCCTGTGGGCATCTCATCAGATAATGAATGCAAGAGCTCACCAGAGTTCCTCTGCACTTCCCTCTTCAACTTCTGCCATGGATCGACCGCTGACTGCTCCAGGAAGCCTGCAAAGCCGTAACAAAGTAGCAAGAAGACTACCAGCAACACTGTAGCGCCTCATCCTGACGGCTTTACCAACTATTTCCTGGTGGTGCATGCTCTGAGGGCTGTCTGCCTTCACCCTGCACTGGAAGCCAAGAAGAAATCTCCCGTGGGTCGACAGAATCTTCCCCCTGCCAACGCAAGCACCAAACATCTGCATCACCGGTCCTCTGGGTCCCCTCTCATCCTGACAAGCGTGGTCCCTGGAACACAGGAGCTGGGACCAAGTGTCTTCGACAGTCCAGTGGCCCTTCTGTCCAAATTTGGTGGAGGTAAGTCCTTGCCTCCCCACACCAGACAGTAATCCTGTGTACTGCGTGAACTGCAGGTGCTGGGCTTCTGTGCACTCTTGCAAGACTTCCTTCGTGCACAGCCTAGCCCAGATCCCCAGCACTCCGTCCTGCATTGCCCAACTTGCTGAGTTGGACTCCGACTTTGTGGGACTCCCTTTTGTTGTGCTGAGTCGACCGCCATCCTCAGATCTTCTAAGCGCCTGTTCAGATGCTTCTGCGGGTGCTACCTGCTTCTGCGTGGGCTCTCCGTGTTGCTGAGTGCCCCCTCTGTCTCCTCCTCGAAAGGGGGACCTCCTGGTCCTTCCTGGGCCCTGGCAGCACCCAAAATCCTCAACACGACTCTTGCAGCTAGCAAGGCTTGTTTGTGGTGTTCCTGCGTGGAAACTCTGCATCCTCCAGCACGCCGTGGGACATCTTCTGACCAAAGGAGAAGTTCCTGGCACTTACCGTTGTTGCAGAAACTTCAGCTTCTTCCACCCGGAGGCAGCCCTTTTGCACCTTCATCCGGGGTTTAGTGGGATCCTGCCCCCCCCGGACACTTGCGTGACTCTTGGACTTGGTCCCCTTCCTTTACAGGTCCTCAGGTCCAGGAATCCCTCTTCAGTGCTTTGCAGTCAGTTGTTGTTCTTGCAGAATCCCCTATCTCGAATTTACTGTCTTTCTGGGTTAGTAGGGTAACTTTACTCCTACTTTTCAGGGTCTTGGGGAGGGGTATCTTGGACACCCTTAGTGTTTTCTTACACTCCCAGCGACCCTCTACACACTACACTAGGCCTGCGGTCCATTCGTGGTTCGCATTCCACTTTTGGAGTATATGGTTTGTGTTGCCCCTAGGTCTATTTCTTCCTATTGCATTCTATTGTGTTCTACAGTGTTTGCACTACTTTTCTAACTGTTTACTTACCTGATTTGGTTTGTGTGTGTATATTTTGTGTATATTACTTACCTCCTAAGGGAGTATATCCTCTGAGATACTTTTGGCATATTTTCACTAAAATAGAGTACCTTTATTTTTAGTAACTCTGAGTATTGTGTTTTCTTATGATATAGTGCTTAGTGATATAAGTGGTATAGTAGGAGCTTTGCATGTCTCCTAGTTCAGCCTAAGCTTCCTTCTATCAGCTTAAGCTGCTAGAACACCTCTAATCTACTAATAAGGGATAACTGGACCTGGCACAAGGTGTAAGTACCACAAGGTACCCTCTATAAGCCAGGCCAGCCTCCTACAGGTGCACACTATCAACAGGTGTCTTGGTGTGGGTCTGATAATATACAAGTGTTGCTGAAGTAAGCGTGGTGCTTGGCTGATCCAGATGTAGATGAAAAATTCTCAAATCTCTGGCAGGGGCAAAGACATAAATGTGTTTTTGAAGATTGGGTGGCACCATATCATGGATCTACTTACATACTAGTGAGTCCAACTTAAATAAGATTCTTTTTGACTGCCAACTGTTTCTGGTTGCTAACACATGAATCCTTTTTTAAGACCTAAAAATCAAAGACACTTTACACATTCTATAGTGCTTAGATAGTTGAACTAGGTACTCTGCAGAAAAACAAAATGCAGTACAGTAATCAAAGAAGCTATTTACAACTGCTTCCACCACCCTGGTACTATTTGCTGCTCACCGCTGAGAATCCCTGTGCCTCTTGTTGAACATTTGGAGTTTTGTGTCTAAAAACAAATCACAGATTTACCTTGCCAGCTTGAATGAGGTTTGGCCAAAAAATGTTAGGATGAGCCAGGTCATTAGATCTTACTTCGGACCAAAAGAACAAGGTACTAACCTATGGTAACGCATTATCTGGTAGAGACTATCTAGCTGCAGAGTCCTTACCTTAGAATTTCTTGGTGTCAGCTTGGAATCTGGAATTTGTGCTGAGCAGTACCCTGCGTGCGCCGTCAGGTGGCGTTGTTCGGATCCACGTGGCGTCACTGGAGCCGTCTGTGACATCACGGTCGCCTCTAAAGGCACCACCCCAGCACCATACATCAGTTCTTTTTCCCCACGAACGTCCACAGCAGAAGCGCACTAACAATTTGTCTGTGCAAAAAACTAAGGCCCTGTAAGGGACAATCCCTGACCCTATTATACATATCTGCAGAGCGTGGAGGCATGGGCTGGTGTAAGGAATCTGCAGCTAGATAGAGTCTCTACCAGATAATGCATTACCGAAGGTAAGTAACTTGTTCATCTGATTCAGACTACTAGCTGCAGATTCCTTACCTTAGAATAGATATTGTAGGAAGCTGGCTTTGTATATACAATAACAAAGTGAGAAATAGTGTACACAGAGTCCAGGGGTTCCCCAGAGGTTTAACAGAGGCTAAAGTAGATAATACTAATGCTCTCCTTTGTGGTGGTGTGGCCGAGCAGTTAGGTTTATCAGAGGTTAATGCAAAGCATTTGTTGTACAGACAACAGAAGAAGCACACACTCAATGACTAACTCCAGAACAATGGTTTTTACATAGAAAAAATATATTTTCTTAATTTATTTCTAGAACCACAAGATTCAAGTTGCAAGTAAGCACATTAATAAATACGTATTTCACATATGAATCAATAAGACTGAATCAGTAAATTGTACAGTTTAAGAATAAATGGTAATAATCTGTCTTAAACGTTCCGGGGAGGGGTGTGGGGTGGGGTAAGGGAGGAATTAGTATGGTTTACAGGTAAGTACTTCAATTACAATTTCAGTCTCCGAGGGTTAGGAAGTCAACAGGCTGGGGTTCAAGTTAACCCCAAACACCCACTACCAGCAACTGGGACCAGCCTGAAGCAGAGGTCAAAGTTGAGGCAAATTTAACATGTGCTCCTACAGGGACTGGGAGCACCCGGTTTCAAATCTGCTGGCAGGTAAGTACCCGCATCTTCGGAGGGCAAGCCTGGGGGTTTTGAGGAGCACCGGGGGGGCCACAAGTAGGCACCAAACACACACCCTCAGCGACACAGTGGCGGCATGGTGCAGGGTGCAAACGGAGTGTCGGGCTCCCAAGGCTTTTCTATGAGGGGACCCCGGGGTCACTTAGATCCTGCAGGGTGGGTCTAGGAGTTCTTTTCGGGAAAACTACAAGCTGGACGAAGTAGGAAGGCCGCCTCCTGGACGTTGCTGCATTAGTGGTTGGGTTTTCCAAAGCCTGAGGGCTGCGGATGCAGTTTACCTTTAGGCGGCGGATATCTTTGTCCAGAGCTTTCGCAGTCAGGGGAGTCCTCTGGATTCACACTGCAGGCGCAGTCGTGAGGGGCAGGAGAGGTCAGCCTAGGGTGAACACTTGCTCGGATTAATCTGGGGATCCTCTTTAGCCGGTTGGGCCACATGGACACGGGCTGTGTGCGTCGGGTGCAGAGTGGTCAGGACTCGCGAATCTGGGGAGGCCCTGGAGTCCTTAGTTTTAGTTTCTCCTTGGACAGGGCTACTGTCCACAGGAGTTCTTGGTCCTTGCTGATGCAGGGCAATCCTCAGGAGCTTAGCAAAGGCCGCTGGTCCCACTGGATGTGTCGCTTCCTTGTTGCAGGTTCTTTGAAGCAGGACACAGGCTTGTAGGGCTGGATCCAAGTCCATTTGCGTCTTCCTTCTTCTCTGCTGGGAGTTCAGCTTAGCTGTCCTTCTTTCTTGTTAGGTCGCCAGAAATCTGACAAACTGGGTCCAGGGGAGCCCTTAAATCCTGGATTTAGCGGAATTACAGGGGTCAGAGGGCAGAAGCCAATGGCTACTGTCCCTGGGGGTGGCTACATCCTTCCTCTGTGCACTCCCTTTGGGGAGGAGGGCACAAACCTAACTCTGTTGGTCCCTGTCCTCCAAACTAAGATGGAGGATTAGGCAGGGAGGGGGACACTTCAGCTCTGGTCACCTAAGTTTCCTGCCAAACTTGCCACCAAAAGTGGGGCTTTGTATGGGGTGCGGGCAACTCCAGTAGCTGGAGTGCCCTGGGGCACTGTAACATGAGGCTTGAGCCTTTGAGGCTCACCGCCAGGTGTTACAATTCCTGCAAGGGGGGGGGAGGAGTGACGCACTTCCCCCCAGAGCAGGCTTTGTTTCTGGCCAGAGAGAGCACAAAGGCCCTCACCCCATGGGGTCAGAAACTTGTCTACTAGCGGCAGGCTGGCGCAGACCAGTCAGTCCTACACTAGAGGATTGGGTACAATACTGGGGCATCTCTAAGATGCCCTGTGTGTGCTTTTTAGGATAAATCAACACTAGCATCAGTGTGGGTTTATTGTGCTGGGAAGTTTGACACCAAACTTCCCAGTATTCAGTGAAGCCTTTAAGGAGCTGTGGAGTTCGTTTTGACAAACTCCCAGACCATATACTCGATATGGCCACACTGCACTTACAGTGTCTAAGAATGGACTTAGGACACTGTAGAGCTTGCTCATGCAGCTATGCCCTCACCTGTGGTATAGTGCACCCTGCCTTAGGGTTATAAGGCCTGCTAGAGGGGTGACTTACCTATCCCACAGGCAGTGGTTTGCAAGCATGGCACCCGGAGAGGGATGCCATGTCGACTTTGCCTTTTTCTCCCCACCAACACACACACTCTGCAATGGCAGTGTGCATGTGTTTGGTGAGGGGTCCCTTAGGGTGGCACAATACATGCTGCAGTCCTTAGGGACCCTCCCTGGCCACAGGGCCCTTGTTACAACTGGTACCTTTCACAAGGGACTTATCTGTGTGCCAGAGGTGCCAATTGTGGCAATTGTGGAAACAATGGTAGATTTTTAGGGAAAGAACAACACTGGTGCTGGGGCCTGGCTAGCAGGGTCCCAGCACACTTTCAGTCAAGTCAGAATCAATATCAGAAAAAAAAAAAGGGGGGGCTGCAACAAGGGCCAGTTTCCTACAGATACCCAAAGCCATAGCCTCCTGGCGGTGGACCACGGATAAATATTCTTACACTAGAAAGTCCTGTAGGACCGAACTGGCAAAATATCCGTCTCTCTGGACCAGATTGTCCAGGCAATAGTGTTCTGCAAATGTGTGCAAGGATGCCCACATTGCTGTCTGACAGATATCCAGGACTCGAACACCCCATGCTGGTGCACTGGTAGCAGTGTTGCTCCTGGAAGAATGAGCCCTCAGGAGGCCACTTAATAGCCAGTGCGTAGCAGATGTTAATGCTGAGAACGACCCAGAGCAAACTGGTTCATCTCTGCACTGCCTGACCCTTCTTTCCCTCACGTACCCCACAAGGTAGAACGACAACTCTCTTTTTGGGTCCAGCCGGTGGAATCGATCCTCTTCTTTAGAGGGATATGGTGGAGCAAAGAAGGTGGGCAGGGTGATGTTGTGACCCAGGTGAAATGGAGTCACCACTTTGGGAAGGAAAGAGGCACGAGTTCTAATTTCCACCTTCTTTGGAAACGTGGCGAAATACTGCAGCATAGAAGAAAAAGCCTGCATCTCACTCACCCTCCTGGCAGATGTTATTGCCACTAAAAAGGCTTTCTTGATGGTGAGCAGCCGGAGTGGACAGTTGTGTAAGGGGGTCACAGATCTGGGTTTAATCCTTCGTTCTTTTGCTCACCAGCCAGCCCAGGTTGGACCCTGCCATATGCAAATCAGTCTGGACCCTGTTCCTCATGGGAACAGTCCAGCCCGAACTGCCAAGCCAGGTCCTCCCTGGACCAGAAACAAGCATCCTGGGGTCAGTTTTACGGTATCACCCTTCATCAGCCAGGCTAGCTTGAAACCAGTGGCACAGTGAGCACGGGATCCACGTCTGGGCATACCCTTCCCACTTAGGGCAACTCTAGCAACACAAAAGGATGGCCTCCTAGGAGTCGCGCCAACTGACGTCGACTGCCAGGCCACCATGAGCTGCAGAGACCACTCATGGCCCAGCAGTCGGAACACGAATTTGAGTTGTGGTCTAGGTCAAGGAACCAGAGACATACCTGGTGGGGGTCTGTCATCGAGATGGCGCGAAGGAAGGTGCCACACGGCTTGAACCCAGTCTTCCTCGATGTCATCCTGCACAGACTTCAAAAAGACTCAACAAAAAGGTCAAAAAAGGAATGTAAAAAAGACAGAGGGTAGCTCGAGTCCAGATCGGCGCTTAACCCGTGCGGAAGGAAAAGAACTGATATATGCGTGCCGTGGTGGTGCCTTTATAGACTGACACAGATGGCTCCAACTAGGCCACGCGAATCCAAACTACGCTCAGCAAAAATTCTGGATTCCAAGCGGACTCCAGGAAATTCTAAGGTAAGGAATCTGCAGCTATAAGTCTCTATCGGATATAATGAATTCTGTCTGTGAGTTATGTATTATGGCAACTTCTCCCTCCCCATTATTTTGTTTCATTAAGGATCATCTGAAATAGATATAGGTGTGGGGTTATCTAGAGAACCCTATGTATATCTTGGTGTCATCTGCAATGGACTGTGTGTGGAGTTAAAGATTTAGGTTGTATTTTTTAGGGGTGTGCAGCTTGCTTTTAATATGTCAAGATGCTTTTTCAGCAGCCATGCCAGAGACTTGTCACCTAGAAAACTGATATATATGAAAGCCTTCCAGATATTTTCAATTACTTCAGTTGGGACTCTTTTAAGTGACAAAGAGGTTGGATATTGAGTTCAGGGATCTAAATTCTTCAAGAACCATCTGTCATCCGTAAAATATACCACTATGCACCACATTTTTTACTCCTGCAGAACGTATAAATGAAAGCTAGTACTCCTGTCTTATAATGGAGTCCAGCATCAACATGCCTGATACATTTACACTGTTGGGACCGAAATACCCCTGAAGGGTGTACAGTCCTGGTCACCTGCCTTTATTGCCTGACTGCATGAATCTGGCATCCTAAACCTGTTCTATAACAAGGAAGAGGGTATCAGGTATGCCATCACTGACAGACAGTGGACTATAGTCCTTGTCAGGGGTTTAATATATACAGTACTGGTGTCAGTATATCATGCTTTGCAAATCCATAATTGTGACCAGACCGTTATATATGTGCCACTGGCACTGAAGACTACTTTCCAATTTGTGTAAAGCTGCGCTCCTACGAGCTTACATAGATCATAGTGTCAACATCCCAAGTATATGTTGTGTGTTTGTGTATGTGTTCTGCGTGGAACATGGATGGTGAGTGTGAGTGAGTGACACTGAGTAATGGAGGCCTTCTGGATCCTAGACCTGGCATATGCAAACGATGAAAGATAAGGTTGAAGAGTATTATAGACATTCCAGAAGTTGGAGGGTGGAGACCTAGACGCGGAGGTGAGGGAAAAGGAAGCAAGGCTCCTTTAAAAATGCAATTCGGCCTTTTGGTGAAACAGGGACAGCAGATTAGTCTTATTGAAGCATTGCCATTTGGTAGGTTGTAGGAGAGAATGGTGGGACTGCAGACACTGTTTGTAGGAGGCTGGCCTAGTTTGTAGTGGGTACCTAAAGGTACTTACACCTTATATCAGGCCCAGTTATCCCTTATTAGTAAAATGTAGGCAGTGTCTAGAAGCCAGGCTCTCTAGGGGTAGCTGCAGCTGAGCAACCAATGCTCATCTAGGAGACATGCAAAGCTCACGCAATACCACTGTAGAGACACAGTCCTCACGCGCATGAAAACAAATACTCAGTGTTACAAAAATAAAGGTACTTTAATTTGGTGACACAAATGCCAAAAATACCATAGAGATTATACTCCCTTAGGAGGTAAGTAATACACAGATTATATTCACCAGTATGCAGCAATAGATGTAAACACAGTCAGAAAACAGTGCAAATAGTAAAAATCACAATAGTTCGAAATGGGCCTAGAGGGGACACAAACCACTTACTAAGAAAGTGGAATACGAATGTCAGTTTCCCACCGAGGCAAGTGTAGTGTGTAGAGGGGCGCTGGGAGTATTCAAAAACACCAAAATTAAGTAATACAACCCATCCCAGAGCCCAGGAAAGCAGGAGCAAATCACAGTAACTTTCCTAGAACCCACAAGAACATAAGAAAGAAGATTATGCAAGAACCAGAAGAAACTGCAAGACACCAATGATGGATTCCTGGACCTGAAGACCTGTGGAAGAAGAGGACCAAGTCCAAGAAGCACTGAAGAATCCAGAGAGAACAGGAGTCCCTGCTAACCCGGATGAAGGTGCAAAAGAAGAACCACAGGTGAAGAACAACAGTCAGTACTGCATCCAAGGAGATGCATGCAGGTTCCTGGTTGGTGCAGATGTCCCAGACCGGATGGATGATTGCAGTCTGGTTTGCGTCACTGGATTCCACCAACAAGCCTTGGCAAATGCAAAGCTCGCAGTTAGAGGAAAATGGCGCTGCCCGGGACCCTCCAGGAACTGGTAGACTCTACCCACAAGGGGGAGGCAGAGGGGGCTCTCAGCAACTTAGAGAGCCCTCAGAAGACCAGGCAGCACGCACAGGAGTCCCACAGCATGGGGACAAATAAGGTGCAAAAGGAGGGCCATGCAGCACTACAACAGATGGTCCCAATGCCGCTGGAGAACCATGCAGGAAGCTATGCCTCGCAGGAAGGAGTGCTGGGGGCCAGAGCTACACGATGCATAAAGAACTTTGTGGAAGGATGACAACAAGCCTTGGCAACTTCAAAACACACGGTGCGACGGGTTACTGTCTTGCGTGGGGAGGCAAGCTCTTACCTCCCCAAAGTGGGACAGTTGGACGTCAGGACCATCGCGACCACTTCAGTCCACCACACATGATGCAGGATTCACGCAGCTCATCAGGAGGGGGTCCCACACAACCAGTCGTCGCTGCAGAGAGGTGCCTGCTGAAGCAGACAACTTACTCCTTCACTCCAAGGGAGATCCTTTCCTTCTTCTTGTGCAGGCTGGAGACAGACTGTCCTCTGAGGATGCACAGCCGGGAAACAGTTGCAGTTGCTGGCAGGAGCCGAAGATACAATGTTGCAGGAGTCATCCTTGCTTCTTTGTTGAAGTTGTGGAGTTCCTGGAGGGTCCAGATGCAGTTTCTTTGGTAAGAAGGTGAAGTAAAGCATGCAGAGGAGTCCTGCTGGAGTCTTGCAATCCAAATCTGAGGAAACGCCCAGAAGAGAGACCACCCTAAATAGCCCTGAAAGGGGGATTGATCAGCTACACAGGTAAGCACCTATCAGGGGAGGGCACTGACGTCACCTGCTGGCACTGGCCACTCAGATGCTCCCAGAGTGACCAACCACACTGGCAAAACACAGGGACACTCTGGGCACCACCCCTTTCCTTTGTACAGTTTTGCACCAAAGCAGGGACTGGGGTTCCTGAACCGGTATAGACTGGTTTATGCAAGGAGGGTACCAAATGTGCCCTTCAAAGTATTGCTAGTGGCTTGGGGAGGCTACCCCTCCCAAGCCTGTAACACCTATTTCCAAAGGGAAAAGGTGTAACACTCCTCTCTGAAAGGAAATCCTTTGTTCTGCCTTCCTGGGCTTGAGCTTCTCAAGCAACAGGAGGGCAGAAACCTGTATGAGCGGTGGCAGCAGTTTGGGCTGCCCGGAAAAACCCTTTAAGACTGGTGGCAGCAATGCTGGGGGTCCTCCAAGGAGCCCCAGAGTGCATGGGATCAAACTTCCAATACTGGCAACAGTACTGGGGTATGTTTGTGACATGTTTGATACCAAACACGCCCAGGTTCGGAGTTACCATTATGTAGCTCGACATAGGTATTGACCTATGTCCAGTACACGCGTAAAATGGCGTCCCAGCAATCACAAAGTCCAGGAAAATGGATCTGGAGTTTGGGGGGCAGCTCTGCTAGTGCAGGGGTGCTCTTACACACAAGTACCTGCAACCTGCCCTCCGGGCTGAGGGCCTCCCACAGGGGTGACTTCTAGTGACCTGGTGTAGTGACCTTTTGTGAAAACAGGTGCGTGTACCCAGTTCACGCAGGCTGCAATGGGTTCCCTAGGGATCACTTCTCTCTAAGGGCAGCGTGAGTACTCTGACTAAGTGGTGCATGACACCATTCCCTTCTTCAAATTGCAAAGCCAATTCAATGGTAACTCTACAGGATAACTGTGGGAGGATTTTCTGGGAGGTGACACACCGAATACTAATCCAGGGCGCTTAAGGAAAAACTCTCATGACATACTGAAAACTGCAAGATGTCATATTCCCTGTCCTACAAGGGTTCATACACTGGTTTTGCTGGGGAGATTTTGTGAGGCAACTTATACCTTACACTCCAAGTTAGGTAAAATCATGTGTCACACAAGCTGTTGTCACGTGGGAATCTTGGCAAACAATAAGGGGGATACCTGGTTATAAATACTGCAGTGCAGTGGTTAACCTTATAACTTTTGTGGGACCGCACTTAATCGTTAGTGGAACCCAGGGACACCATAGTGAATTATTATTGCAATCCAATGACCTCCAGAGAGTCATTACTGGAAGCTGTGGACTCCAGCCTAAGCATTTTTGGTGATTTGAACCAAACAACAATACAGAAAAAATACAGAAACAAGCATTTAGCAAACAAACTATTAAGTATTGTATTTAATTAACACATTAAAAAAAAAAAAATTAAAAGCAAGGTTGGAGCTCTTCTAAATTAAGCTAAGGCCCTTTACCGCCCATACTATACTCTGTTTGGTGCACTTCCGCTGCTCCCACAAAAGAAGCAAAGGATACTAATTACATTTTAGCCTCCAATTTCAGATTCCTTCACATTTACAGAGCATGTTAAAATTTCCAATTTTACATTTTGCTTCTTTATATACACTATATTAATCTGTAAATATTATTTAATTTTTCTTAGCAGTTGTGGACGCACTGAGGAGTTCTTGCAGACCCAAAAGGGTCTGAGGAACATAGGTCACAAACCACTGCAGTAGTGAATACTGGGGATGGAGAAATTAAAACGCACATCATAGCACAGAGAAAAAGAATCTGGGAAATGCCACTTTTTGTTTCAAGACCTATGAGTGGTATACTTATCAGCTGATTTTAAGATTTTAGAGAAAGATAATGGACTCTATAATTAAGGGCTGTTATGGAAGACTTATAATTAACCATCTGTTCCATCTGGATTTGTTCAAAGTGGGTCCTAAAGTAAAGTATAGATGGGACATGGGAGGGTTTCAAAAAGTGTAGTGTGGGGGGTGTAGGTTTGATGCTCTAACATGAAAAACAAAAAAAACATTGAAACTAAAAGAGGAGTGTACATGCATTCCAGGAGAAATGGTTATATTTGCTCATTTTTTAATGGGGGCCTTCAAGCGTCAAGTTCTGAGTAACTACCTCGCTTAAATAAGTAATACTTTATTTTCTCCAAAGTTAGCTTCCAAAGTCTCCAGCTCACGTTCCATTTTTTGATTCAGCTATGTGTCTTAATCATGTTTATTTGTAAATAATTATGTTGTGTGTACTGTTCCAAGCAACTGAAGCTTCCCATTCAAAGAGATGAGCATGAATAGCATTGGTTCTCCTAAATACAGGAGAAGATTTAGGTTTTTCCCTCAATACAGGAGGCAGTATCCCTTGTTTGCAATACAGAATACGGAACATTAATCAGACAGATGGAGAAGGGTAGGTCATTAACTTTTTCTTAGACTGCCCTTTCTGAGTGTAGGAGGCTAGCCTGGCTTATAGTGGGTACCTAATGGTACTTACACCTTGTGCCAGGTCCAGTTATCCCTTATTAGTAGATTAGTAGTGTTCTAGCAGCTTAGGCTGATGGAGGTAGCTATAGCAGAGCAGCTTAGGCTGAACTAGGAGACATCAAAGCTCCTACTATACCACTTATATCATATAGCACTATATCATAAGAAACACAATACTCAGAGTTACTAAAAATAAAGGTACTTTTAGTGACAATGTGCCATAAATATCTCAGAGGATATACTCCCTAAGGAGGAGAGTACACACAAAATATACACACAAACCAAAATCAGGTAAGTAAATGGTTAGAAAAGTAGTGCAAACACTGTATAACACAATAGGATGCAATAGACCTAGGGGCAACACAAACCATATACTCTAAAAGTGGAATGTGAACCACGAATGGACCCCAGGCCTAGGGTAGTGTGTAGAGGGTCCCTAAGGGTGTCCAAGATACCCCACCCCAAGACCCTGAAAAGTAGGAGTAAAGTTACCCTACTTCCCCAGAAACACACTAAAGTCGTGATAGGAGATTCTGCAAAGGCAACAACTGACTGCAAAGCACTGAAGGCGGATTCCTGGACCTGAGGACCTGCAAAGGAAGGAGACCAAGTTCAAGAGTCACGCAAGTGTCCGGGAGGGCAGAAGCCCACTAAACCCCGGATGAAGGTGCAAAAGGGCTGCCTCCTGGTGGAGGAAGCTGAAGATTCTGCAACAACGGAAGATGCCAGGAACTTCTCCTTTGCACAGATGTCGTCCCACGGTGTGCTGAAGGTTGCAGAGTTGTTTCCACGCAGAAAGACCGCAAACAAGCCTTGGTAGCTGCTAGAGTCGCGGTTAAAGAAAATGGGTGCTGCCCTGGCCCAGGAAGGACCAGGAGGTCACCCCTTGGAGGAGAAGACAGAGGGGGTGCTCAGCAGCACAGAGAGCCCACGCAGAAGCAGGCAGCACCCGCAGAAGCACTTGAACAGGCGTTCAAGAAATCTGAGCACAGCGGTTGCTTCAACACTACAAAAGAGGGTCCCACACAGCCGGTGGTCAACTCGGCGGGTTGAGAAATGCAGGACGGAGTGCTGGGGACCTGGGCTATGCTGTGCACGAAGGATTCCTTGCAAAAGTGCACAGAAGCCCTAGCAGCTGCAGATCACGCAGTACAAAGGATTACTGTCTGGCGTGGGGAGGCAAGGACTTACCTCCACCAAATTTGGACAGAAGGACCACTGGACTGTTGGGGTCACTTGGATCCAGCTCCTGAGTTCCAGGGACCACCCTCGTCAAGAGGAGAGGGGACCCAGAGGACCGGTGATGCAGAAGTTTGGTGCCTGCGTTAGCAGGCGGAAGATTCCGTCGACCCACAGGAGATTTCTTCTTGGCTTCCAGTGCAGGGTGAAGGCAGACATCCCTCAGAGCATGCACCACCAGGAAACAGTCGAGAAAGCCGGCAGGAATAGGTGCTACAATGTTGCTGGTAGTCGTCTTGCTACTTTGTTGCGGTTTTGCAGGCGTACTGGAGCTGTCAGCGGTCGATCCTTGGCAGAAGTCGAAGAGCGAGATGCAGAGGAACTCTGGTGAGCTCTTGCATTTATCTGGAGAGAAACCCACAGGAGAGACCCTAAATAGCCCTCAGAGGAGGACTGGACACCTAACCAGGTAAGCACCTATCAGGAGGGGTCTCTGACGTCACCTGCTGGCACTGGCCACTCAGAGGCCTCCATTGGGCCCTCACACCTCTGAATTCAAGATGGCAGAGGTGTGGGACACAATGGAGGAGCTCTGGGCACCACCCCTGGGGTGGTGATGGACAGGGGATTGGTCACTCCCCTTTCCTTTGTCCAGTTTCACGCCAGAGCAGGGGCTGGGGGATCCCTGAACCGGTGTAGACTGGTTTATGCAAGGAGGGCACCATCTGTGCCCTTCAAAGCATTTCCAGAGGCTGGGGAGGCTACTCCTCCCAGGCCCTTAACACCTATTTCCAAAGGGAGAGGGTGTAACACCCTCTCTCAGAGGAAATCCTTTGTTCTGCCTTTCTGGGACTGGGCTGCCCAGACCCCAGGAGGGCAGAGGCCTGTCTGTGGGTTGGCAGCTGCAGTGAAAACCCCAGAGAGCTAGTTTGGCAGTACCTGGGGTCCATGCTGGAGCCCCGGGGATGCATGGGATTAGCACCGCAATACCAGATTTGGCATCGGGGGGTCAATTCAATGATCTTAGACATGTTACATGGCCATGTTCGGAGCTACCATTGTGAAGGTACACATAGGTTTTGACCTATATGTAGTTCACCCGTGTAATGGTGTCCCCACACTCACAAAGCCTGGGGAAATTGCCCTGAACTATGTGGGGTCACCTTGGCTAGTGCCAGGGTGCCCTCACACTTAGTAACTTTGCACCTAACCTTCACTAAGTGAGGGTTAGACATATAGGTGACTTAATTGCAGTGTAAAATGGCTGTGAAATAACGCAGACTCCCTATGGGTGGCAAAATAAATGCTGCAGCCCATAGGGATCTCCTGGAACCCCAATACCATGGGTACCTAGGTACCATATACTAGGGAATTATAAGGGTGTTCCAGTGTGCCAATCAGAATTGGTGAAAATGGTCACTAGCCTGCAGTGACAATTTTCAAGCAGAGAGAGAGCATAAGCACTGAGATTCTGGTTAGCAGAGTCTCAGTGACACAGTTAGGCACCACACGGGCAACACATATAGGCCAGAAACTATGAGCACTGGGGTCCTGGCTAGCAGGATCCCAGTGAGACAGGCAAAAACAAACTGACACACAGGTAACAAGCATTTACAATGCGACGGGTCTCGCGTTTTGCTCATGTTAGAGCTGATCACGTTGTAAACTCTTAACCCGACTTTTCACCTATCGGGCAAAAGTGCATTTATGTACATAACCCGAAAAAGTGAAATAAAGTATGTAAAGAGCTCGACTTCTGCCAAGCGAGATTGCGCTCTAAATTAGAGAAAAAAAAAGTCCACGAGCCCGATGGAAAACAGCGAGCCTCGCATGGTTTCTGTACTTGGTCGCTGCGCTCGAGGAGGGCTTGCCACCGGAAAAGGCATGCCATATGCGTGCCTTCGACTAATGAAAGCAAGCGGATTTAATTAGGGAAGCCCATGAACCAATAAAAAGCACTGACGTGATGTTGACAGGGCTCCGTGCCCTTTTCTAAAGACAAAAGAGTCTCCCTGCTATAGCATGCGCGAGCGCATGCAAAGCAGGTTTGACCCTAAAAATGGGGGTGACATGCCAGGCAAGATGGTACTTTCCTACAGTATTGATCAGCAAAAAATTCCGGATTGGAAGCGGACGCCAGGGAATTCAAAGGTAAAGAATCTACAGCTAGAAGTCTCTATCAGTTAATTGTCTAATTAAATGTTACTGTGTAATCAGAAGTATATTACTTTATGGCATCATCTGTTTTAGTTATGCTTACTCAACATTGCAACAAATCAAAGAGTTAGAGGATAATGTTATGTTTAACACATTAAGTGCACTGGTACCTATACTGGTGTCCTGGTGCTAAAGAGAACTGAACTGAAATTAAGAAGGATAAGAAACTACTGCCCATAGAGCACAGTCATCAAAGCCTTCCTAAAATGCAGCCGTTCATACATTTTTATAGTGTTACCAGGATTTGATAATTTGTCAGCTGCCACTGAAAACCACCTACCTTCGGAACAGGTCCGATTAAAAAAAAGGTATTGTTAATAGAGATTCATCCGAGTGAAGTGATTGACCAGGGAAGTATGGAATAAAAATGTTTTTAAGATAGTTGGGCCTGGTGTAATGCACAGGAATGTGAACGTGACAGATGGATTTAAAAATAATTTGTTTTTGTCAAAGGAAGCGAATGGCGCATGTCCAGAGGGGAGGCAACAGATGACAGAGGAGGCAGTACAAGGCCAGTTTTGTTGGAGCATTCTGGATAAGTTGGAGCTTTTTTTAACAGCTCCAAAGAAGAACCCAGAAAGAGTATAAGAGTAATAGTAGTCCAAGTAACTCGAAATGGTTGTTCGGACTAAAACTAGATGGTCCAGCTCTGAAAGAAGCTGCCAATTTTTCCTCAACAGCCTTAGAAGAAGGAAGAGATCTGAATACAAAACAAAAACCTACATTTTACACTGTCTTGGCTGAACTAGGGAGATCAGACCAAGATGGCAGCCAAAAATCATAAGTTTGGGTAGGATGACTATGGCTGATCAATAGTGTAGGAGCAGGTCTGGTGTGTGTCTGGTGGACACCTATGGTGTTTGCACCTTATACCAGGTTCATGCAACCCCTATTAGTTAGTGAGAGAGTGTCTAGGAAGCCAGGGCTGTCTTGTGGCAGCTGAGGTGAGCAGCCAAGACGTATCTAGGAGGAGTGTAAAGCACTTGCAATCTCACAGAAGTTACAGAGCAGCTTATCTCACATGAAAGGACTCATACAGTGTTGCAAAACTAAAGGTACTTTAATATAGTAACACAACCAGATTACTTGTAGGCAGTTCCTCAACTGGAGATAAGTATACACTATACATACACGACAAGTATTAGGAATTAGCACAGAAAAATAACAAGCATTGGCCAGTAATAGCAGAAAATAGCTAGAGCCCTATAGGTGGGCCAAACCACATACTAAAATAGTGGAAAGCTAAGTTAGGTGCCCCACTCGAGGATGTGGAATAGTTAAAAGGGAGCTGGGAGAACTCATGACCCCAACAGGTGAGTAACTAGATGATCCCCAGCAACCAGGAGAGCAGAGCTAAGTTACCTAGTCTTCCCAGAGCCAAACAAGGGGATTTGAAAAAGGAACTTTGCATGAATAGGACCAGCCCAGTAGATCCCAATGGTGGATTCTGGTAGAATATGACCTGCAAAAGAAGGGGACAGAGTCCAGTCCACACTAGAGTGTCCAGGTGGAGCAGGAGCCACTACCCACTCTTCTGTGGATGAAGATCCGGGTTGACGGTGGATGATTAAGGCCAGCTGTGAAGCCCAGGAGCTGAAGAAGAGTCCTTGAGGTCATGCAGAAGCTGTCCCATGCCATTCGTCAGATTGCAGTGGGGTCAGTGATCAGGAAGACCACCAACAAGCCTTGGCAAACGTAGATCTGAGCAGAAGAGGATTTGCACAGAAGAGGACCAGCTTGGTCCAGGGGACTCGACCCTTGGAGGGAAGTCCGGGCTGACCCTTAGCAGTTGGGAAAGCCAACAGAAGCAGTTGCAATCCCCACATGCAACCCACTTGCAGCAGACACAGTAAGTTGCAGTCCAGTCAGCCCACCGGGAGAGGAGTCCCATGTCGCTGGAGAAGCAAAGAGGAGACTGTCCTTGCAAGGATGCAGTGCTGGAGGCAGCGGCTACTTGGAGCCTGAAGATCCCTCGGAGCTTTAGTCAACAAGCCTTGGTTGCTGCAAGAGTCACAGTGCACAGGGACTCTGTCCTGCACGGATAGGCAAGGGCTCACCATCTCTCAAGTTGGACAGAAGGCAGAGAGGACCAAGAGGACCACTCAGAACCAACACCTGTGTTGGAGGATCCAACCTGTCCTGTGGAGAGCAAATCGCAGCAGCCAAAAGTCACTGCCTTAGGTGCCTGTGGATGCAGGGGAGTGACTCCTTCGCTCCAAGGGAGACTTCTCCTTGCTTATTTGGTGCAGCTGAAGTGTTGCTGACCCCAGAGGATGCACAGACGTGGAAATGTTGCAATTGCTCGAAGGAGCCGGGGAAACAATGTTGCAAGGCGAGGTCGTCTCAGAAGTTGCAGGCTTGTTTGGTTCCTGTGAAGTCCAGCAGCGGTTCTGGTGGCCAGGAGCAGAAAAGGTTGATGCAGAGGGGTCCTAGTGGAGTCTTGCATGCCGAATCTGGGAAACCACACACAAGGGAGTCCCTAACAAGCCCATAAAGGTGGCTTGGTCACACTGTAGAGTGACCACCAATCAGAGGGGGTCACTGACGTCAGAAGCACCCAGGGGCCTCTGCACAGCTTGTTTCCAAGATGGCAGAATCAAGACGCCACCTGGATGAGCTCCGGGCACCACCCATAGGGTGGTGATTGACACCCTATCTGAGAGGGCTGCAGCAGCGTGTGTTGCCCGCAAAACACTGGTAGGAGCAATACTGGGGGGGTACTATAAGGAGCCCCCAGAGCGCATGGAATCATATTTCCAATACTGGCATTAGTATTGGGGTACGATTCCAACATCATTGATACCAAATATTCCCAAGTTCAGAGATACCATTATGTAGCTGGACAGTGTCCAGTACATGGGTAAAATGGCTTCCCCGCACTTACAAAGTCCAGTGTTTTAGATCTGGAGTTCGTAGGGCCACCTCTGCTCATGCAGAGGTGTCCTCACACACAGGAACCTGCACCTTGCCCTCTGGGCCAAGAGGGCCTACCATAGGGGTGACTTACAATGACCTGGTGCAGTGACCTGTAGTGAAAGGGTAAATGCACCTTTTCATGAAGGCTGCAATGGCTGCAAACTGCAGACACAGTTTGCACGGGCTCCCATGGGAGGCATAATACATGCTGTAGCCCATGGGGGACCCATGGTGTACCAATGCCCTGGGTACCTAAGTACTATCTACTGGGGACTTACAGGTGTACACCAGTGTGCCAACTGTGGGGTGTAAGAAGTACCAAAACAACCAAATTTGGAGGAGAGAGTACAATCACTGGGGTCCTGATTAGCAGGATCCCAGTGAGAACAGTCTAACCACACTGACATCAGGCAAAAAGTGGGGATAACTATGCCAAAAAGAGGGAACTTTCCTACATAGAACCTCACAGTGAGGAAGCACAGACAACTCCGTTTGCCCTTGATGAAGAACATCAATGAGAGGATGTTAGATACAAAACCACAGCAATCCTTTTCAGCATGTCGGCTAGAGAGAAACTCCCCTCTGTAGGAAGGCCAGGGGGGAAAGTACGCCTGAAGCTGGGGAAGCATCCAAACCACAAGCCACAGCTAGGCCAGCTCTCCAGCTGTCATCCATATGAGGCTGCTCCTCATGTGAAATGTGTGATATGTCTTTCACAGCCTCTTTACCATGTCCTTCAGAAGTATAAACAAGAGGGGGCTCCCAGAATACAGAGGGCGGTCAGGGATAACCAACATAACTGACGCCGTACGCGATGTCTAGCGGCGATGAGAAGGCAAATCCTCGACGTTGATGTCGACTTCAGACAGGGAAAGGGATGCAACGTCGATCGGCGGGAGGCCATACGCGGCGAAGTCAGTAACTTCTTCGACTTCAACCACTTACGTTGAGACTTACCTCATGACGCCGATGGAGAAGGATGTCCATGAGAACAACTTCTTGAACAGGCCTGCAAATGGACCTCAGTGCAAGGAGGAGACTGGGTGATGTGAAGACTGGGACGGCTCACACATCAGTGCTGCTAAAAGCTTCGTACGGCGCTCCCGCAGAGCCTTTGACCGCAGATGCCAACAGGAGTCGCACTCCTCGGTGTTGTGGTGCTCGCCCAAGCACCACATACAAACAGAGTTGAAGTCCGTAGCCAACATTTGTCGTACACAGGACCCACAGGGCTGGAGCCCTGAAGACATGGACAATAAAAAGCACAATGTTAAGTCAATGAAAACACTGAAGTAGGCCAAAAAAGGCCTGACCAACCATTAACGGATCTGCATTGTAAGCTTGGAAAAGAGGGAACTGATGTCAGCAAAGGGGTTATATGGACTCTGCTGATGTCACATCCTGTTAACGATGTTGATACAGAGTCTCACGTTGCCCTCTACAGATACGCAGACGTGCTAGGGGAAAAACGTTTCCGGATCCACGCTTGCGCCTAAGGAAGATTCTAAAGTAAGGAATCTGCGGCTAACTGTCCCTATCAAATGCATCAATATTAGGACAAAAAATGTAGGTGACCATGTCAAAAGGGGTACTTTCTTACACAGAGTTGCAAGTAAAGACTCAAGGAAGAGTTCTTCAAATACTAGGGAACGTGAATCACCCTGAGGAAATCCAAGGTAATCGTATAGCCACAATACTCTGGTCATGATTCATCTACCATCCCTGACATCCTGGGTTTCAAATTTATGGAAGTAATGGATGTTCTTTTTTCTAAGTTTTAGGAGCTGCTAGAAGGAGTTTTAAATTATCTATTGGCGGTTCCTGTTCCTATTTGTCGAGAAGGGTGATTACATCCATTTTCATTTTTGTAGCTAGCTTTTTTGTAAAACACCTTTTTTGTGTCATTTGACGATTGTATAAATACTGCAATTGTTAATCTCTGAAGGAAAAAAGGAAATCCTCCTTTGGTTTTGGGTTTCCATCACCTCACCCCCTCCAACAGAACCACTGCCCACCAACGCAAAAGGTCAAAATTCAAAGTGCAGCCTGAAATATGAAAACAAAATTACAAACAATGTCCAAGCAGCAGGTAAAGGGGCTAATTCACCATACTTCATATTTTCAGAGAGCTGCCTACATAGGAAGCCCAAGAATTACACCATACTAATTTCAAAATGCAGATATATGAATTAAGCTTCATCCAGCCACTGGACACACTGCACATCGCAAACTAGCGCCAGGCTAAGACTCCTGCACGGAAAGCAGTTACTTGCCAGAGTTTCTAAACCGTACCCCTATTGCATTTGCTCCATGTCAGGGATGCTGTTATTAGTGCAGGCTCCAGCACCTTAAGGGCATCACTCACTCATCCCTCACGCTTCCAGCATCTACTTCTGTGTACACTTGTATTGCAGACTACAAGTTGTTCCTGGCCGTAAGCATTACTAGTCTCTGTCTTCTTGCCTAAAAGCAACCCATTTTGCCACTCTGCTGCATGATTCCAAGCTGGCTGGCAACTAGTAATGCAGTGTCCAGAGCGGGAGTAAGCAGACATGCATGAGTTCAGTAGGGGCACAAGCACATCTGGGCATTTCTGCTGAGCAGGAAAAGAGTGTGTAGGAAAGTGCCACCGTTGGTATGGTTACCCCCCTACACACTTTTTGCCTAGTGTTGATGCCATCTTTGATTGAAAGTGTGCTGGGACCCTGACAACCAAGCCCCAGCACCAGTGTTCTTTCCCTAAAACTGTACCTTTGTTTCCACAATTGGCACAGCCCTAGCACACATTTAAGTCCCAGTGCAGGACTGACCGGTCTGTGCCAGTCTGCCACTTTCAGACAAGTTCTGACAACATGGGATGAGTGTCTTTGTGCATTCTCTGGTCAGAAACAAAGCCTGTCCTGGGTGGAGGAGCTTCACACCTCTCTCTGCAGGAACTGTAACATCTGGCGGTGAGCCTCAAAGGCTTAAGCCTCAGATTACAGTGCCCCAGGATACCCCAGCTAGTGGAGATGCTTCCCTGTCCAACTGGTGGTTTGCCCGAGAAGCCCCTAAGGACCTAGCTTGCAGCCTCAAAGTCACACCCAGGGAACCCTCAGAGAGTTGCATTAAAAACCTGATGCCCTGTTAGCTCCCTGCACCCAGCCGCCCTAGTGCCACCGAGGGTGTGTGTTTGGTGCCTACTTGGGGCCCTCCAATGCTCTCTTGAACCCCCTGGTCTACCCTCTGAGTCGAGGGTACTGACCTGCTGGCTGACTGGATTCTGAGTACCCCCCGTCTCCATAGCAGCCCACGTTAATTTGGTGCCTCTTTGTCCTCTGCACCCGACCGGCCCTGTGTTGCTGGTAGTGGGTGTTTGGGGTTAACTTGAACCCCCAACGACTGACTACCTAAAACCCAGAGATGGGAACTGTAAATCGAGTACTTACCTGGAAAACTGTACAATCTTTTCTTCTCCCAGGAACTGTTGAAAATTGCAGTGTCCACTTTTAAAATAGCTTTTTGCCATTTTAAAGTCAACTGTATACATTGTTGATTCCATTCAAAGTCCTGATTATATATATGCAAAGTACCTTGAATTTAATGTACTTACCTGCAAACTGAATCTTGAAAATTAACAAAACATATTTTTCTATATAAAATCCGACTGGTCTGGAGTTAAGTCAGAGTGTGTGTTTCTTCTATTGCTTTTGTGTGTACAACAAATGCTTAACACTACCCTCTGATAAGCCTAACTGTTCGACCACACTACCACAAATAGAGCATTAGTATTATCTATTTTTTGCCTCTGTCAAGCCTCTGGGGAACTCCTGGACTCTGCGCACACTATATCTGTAAGGAAATGCCTCCTTGGCATGGTTACCCCCTGACTTTTTGCCTTTGCTGATGCTAAGTTATGATTTGAAAGTGTGCTGGGACCCTGCTAACCACGCCTTAGCACCAGTGTTCTTTCCCTAAACTGTACCTTTGTCTCCACAATTGGCACAACCCTGGCACCCAGGTAAGTCCCTTGTAACTGGTACCCCTGGTACCAAGGGCCCTGATGCCAGGGAAGGTCTCTGAGGGCTGCAGCATGTCTTATGCCACCCTGGGGACCCCTCACTCAGCACATACACACTGCTTGCCAAGCTTGTGTGTACTGGTGGGGAGAAAATGAGTAAGTCGACATGGCACTCCCCTCAGAGTGCCATGCCAACCTCACACTGCCTGTGGCATAGGTAAGTCACCCCTCTAGCAGGCCTTACAGCCCTAAGGCAGGGTGCACTATACCACAGGGGAGGGCATATGTGCATGAGCACTATGCACCTACAATGTCTAAGGTTTTCCCTAGACACTAAGTGCAGGGTAGCCATACGAGTATATGGTCTGGAAGTCTGTCAAACAGGAACTCCACAGCACCATAATGGCTACACTGAAAACTGGGAAGTTTGGTATCAAACTTCTCAGCACAATAATTGCACACTGATCCCAGTCGTGCACTTTATTGTAAAATACACCCAGATGGTATCTTAGAGATGCCCCCTGAAAACACACCCGACTTACAGTGTGGGCTGACTAGTTTTTGCCAGCCTGCCACACACCAGACATGCTGCTGGCCACATGGGGAGAGTGCCTTTGTCACTCTGTGGCCAGGAACAAAGCCTGTACTGGGTGGAGGTGCTTCTCACCTTCCCCTGCAGGAACTGTAACACCTGGCGGTGAGCCTCAAAGGCTCACCCCCTTTGTTACAGCGCCACAGGGCATCCCAGCTAGTGGAGATGCTCGCCCCTCCGGCTACTGCCCCCACTTCTGGCAGCAAGGCTGGAGGAGATCATGAGAAAAACAAGGAGGAGTCACTCCCCAGTCAGGACAGCCCCTAAGGTGTCCTGAGCTGAGGTGACTCTTACTTTTAGAAATCCTCCATCTTGCAGATGGAGGATTCCCCCAATAGGGATGTGCCCCCCTCCCCACAGGGAGGAGGCACAAAGAGGGTGTAGCCACCCTCCGGGCCAGTAGTCATTGGCTACTACCCTCCCAGACCTAGACACACCCCTAAATTCAGTATTTAGGGGCCCTCAGAACCGAGGAAGATAGATTCCTGCAACCTAAAGAAGAAGGACTGCTGACCTGAAGCCCTGCAGTGAAGACAGAGATGACAACTGATTTGGCCCCAGCCTACCGGCCTGTCTCCCTACATCGAAGAAAACTGCAACAGCGACGCAACCAACAGGGTCCAGCGACCTCTGAAGACTCAGAGGACTACCCTGCATCTAAAGGACCAAGAAGCTCCTGAGAACAGCGACCCTGTTCAAGAAAGTGCAACTTTCAGCAACAAAGAAGCAACTTTTAAAGACCACACGTTTCCCGCCGGAAGTGCAAGACTTTCTACTCTGCACCCGACGCCCCTGGCTCGGCCTGCGGAAAACTAACACTACAGGGAGGACTCCCCGACGACTGCGAGCAGCCAGAGTTGACCCCCCCTGAGCCCCCAATGAGACGCCTGCAGAGGTAATCCAGAGGCTCCCCCTGACCACGACTGCCTGTAACAAGGAACCAGACGCCTGGAACCAGCACTGCACCCGCAGCCCCCACGACCTGAAGGAACCGAACTCCAGTGCAGGAGTGACCACCAGGCAACCCTCTGCCTAGCCCAGATGGTGGCTACCCCAAGGAGCCCCCCCTGCGCATGCCTGCATCGTTGAAGAGACCCCCGGGTCTCCCAATTGATTCCGATCAAAAACCCGACGCCTGTTTGCACTCTCCACCCGGCCGCCACTGTGCCGCTGAGGGTGTACTTTCTGTGCCTGCTTGTGTCCCCCCCTGGTGCCCTACAAAACCCCCCTGGTCTGCCCTCCAAGGACGCGGGTACTTACCTGCTGGCAGACTGGAACCGGGGCAACCCTATTTCCATTGAAGCCTATGTGTTTTGGGCACCACTTTGACCTCTGCACCTGACCGGCCCTGAGCTGCTGATGTGGTAACTTTGGGGTTGCCTTGAACCCCCAACGGTGGGCTACCTTGGCCCCAACTTTGAACCCTGTAAGTCTTTTACTTACCTGTAAACATAACAAATACTTTCCTCCCCCAGTAACTGTTGATTTTTGCACTTAGTGTCCAGTTTTAAAATAGCTTATTGCCATTTTTGTCAAAACTGTACAAGCTATTGTGATTATTCAAAGTTCCTGGAATACCTGAGTGAAATACCTTTCATTTGAAGTATTACTTGTAAATCTTGAACCTGTGATTCTTAAAATAAACTAAGAAAATATATTTTTCTATACAAAAACCTATTGGCCTGGAGTAAGTCTTTGAGTGTGTGTTCCTCATTTATTGCTTGTGTGTACAACAAATGCTTAACACTACCCTCTGATAAGCCTACTGCTCGACCACACTACCACAAAATAGAGCATTAAAATTATCACTTTTTGCCACTATCTTACCTCTAAGGGGAACACTTGGACTCTGTGCACACTATTTCTTACTTTGAAATAGTTTATACAGAGCCAACTTCCTACAGTATCTCACTTTGATATAGTATATACAGAGCCAGCTTCCTACAGGGTGGACTATGGTCAACTTGTGTCACACCACAGAGCACTCCTTCAGCACCAGAATGACACACCAGGCATAGTGGTAACCGGAGGTGTTCTGCAGCTTTTCTGTTCACAGGAAGCAGAATAGGCTATTTTCAAATGTAAAGATTATCAACCCACCTAAAGAGTGTATATAAGCGTGTATGTTTGCAGCGATTAAGGTCAAATATTGTTTTTCCCCAACTTTTTTTTTTTTTTTTTCAGTACAACTAGGAAGAAATTATGACAATCACATTGAAACATATGACACATATTTAACAGCTGCATCATCATTTAGTGGAAGTTCTGGTTTCCTTCCCATGGCAACAGACACACAGGAAATTTTGCCAGACTAGTCAACCAGTGAACGGCTGGGTGCAATGATGCCCCGTATGCTGTCTGTAATACTAAGTAAAACTCTCACCTGCAGCAGCTTGTCTTCCCATTCCTTCTGTGGTAGAGTCATCTCCGTGTGGTCTGAAAAATACAAAAACGTGGAACATAATCTGCCAGTTTACATTCAACACCAAATAAAACAAATATTACTGAGTTGCCATTATTAAGCACAGTAATGTAAATTTGGTAATATGCCCAAGATGCCAGAAACATCCTGTTCTTTTCAACATGATTTTAATATGTCTTAACCGTCACATCTCAGTTTTCTTTTTCCTGAGTTTTGCATTTTCAAAGCAAGGTTTATGATTTTAATGATTCCTTTGATGCAGAACTCGTACTGAAAGTAAATAATCTTTTCATCTCTATGGCAGAATCTTCACTGATGGTCATGAACACCTGAGTAGAGTAGTAAGCTAACTCAAGCTATAGAAAGTAGTGGTTAGGCAGCAGGAAAATAGTATATCTAATTAAGGGTTAAACTCCATGGTTGTTAAACTATATATCAGTTGGACAGGTTTCAAAGTGTTTCCTGACCTAACCTAGCATCAGCATGAGTGTCAGGCATTAAAGTCTAGCTAAAGTGTATGCTGACTTTCATGTTGCTACTTTGCAGATATCATGGATAAACCATGCTGTGGTGGCTACTTTTTGTCTCCTCCTTTGCTTACTAACTGATAACACAGTACTGCCAGCTACAATTCATCTAGCAATGGAACATTCAGAGGAAGCCATGTCGAAGATCGCAATAATTTACAAAAAGCTGATTAGACTTCCTTGCATCCTTAGTTTTCTTTTGGGGGGGGCGCAAAGAGTCAGGGTAGGTTTTCAGCAGGGACAGAAGCCAGTCGGAGTCAGAGGCCAAGTGACCCACTGGCAGCAGGCACAGGGAGTTTCAGGAAGGCCTCAGCATCACAACAAAACAGGAGCCCCACGTCACAGGAGTTGCAGAGTGGAAGCTGAACTTGGAGTTGCAGAGTGCTGGAGGCTGGGGCTTTTTGGAGCCGAAAGATCGTCCAGAGGAAGAGTCAACAAGCCTTGGCAAGAGCAACAGTTCCGATGCACAGGGGTTCCATACCAGTAGCTACAGCAGGGGCCCACCTTCCCCCAAGGTGGTCAGAAGACAAGGGGGTCCCACAAAGGACCACAGAACCACCACCTGAGCTGCAGAGCCTTTCAAGGTCTGTGGGACAGCAGGATCCACCAGCCAGTTGTTGTTGTCTTGAGATGCCTGCAGATGCAGAGGAGTGACTCCTTCACTCCAAGGGAGATTGCTTCTTGCTTCTTGGATGCAGACAGAGTCCATGGGACCCTGAAGGATGCACAGCCTTGGATGTTGCAGAAATCTTGGAGGAGCAGGAGAAAATGTTTTAGTGGAAGCCCTCCCAACTGGATACAGTCTTGTTTCAGTTCCAAAAGCAGACCAATAGCAGCTCCTGAGACCAGGAGCTGAAGATATCTTGCAGAGAGTTCCATGTAGAGCCTTGCTTGACGAATCTGAGGTCTGACCCTCATGGGAGCCCTTAAGTAACCTTAAAAGGGAGTTGGTCACTAGCTGCAGTGACCCACATATCGGAGGGGTCAGGGACATCCTCTACCTAGCCTAACCAGTCATATGCTCCCAGGGGCCTCTGCACATCTTGTTTCCAAGATGGCAGCACCAGGTGGCCACCTGGAAGAGCTCTTTGCACCTCCCTAGGGGAGGAGCTGGACAGGGGGTGGTCACTCATCTGTCCTTTGTGTGGTTTTGTGCCAGAGTGGGAACTGGGGGATCCTGCAGTGGTGGAAACCGGTTTAAACAAGGAGGGTCCCAAATATGCCCTTCAAAGAAGTCTGGTGGTGCTGAGAGGCCACCCCAACACAACCTGGAGACACACAATTCTAAAGGAAACCCTGTGTTCTGCCTTCCCCTGCTCGAGTTAGGTTCAGCAGCAAGAGGACAGAAGCGTGTCTGGCGGCTGCAGCAGCATGGGCTGTTAGGCAGACCCTGAAAGGTTTTACAAGCAGAACTGGGGGATCCCCTAAGGAACCCCAGAGTACATGCTATCATGCAACTAGCAGTAAAATCGGTGTAGTTGCTCAATTCCAACATGTTTGATACTAAACATGCCTAGGTTCAGAGAAATCATTATTTAGCTGGACAACTCATGTTGCCTTGTGTCCACTACATACCTTAAGATGGCTTCCCTGCACTTATAAAGCACAGAAAATAGAGTCTTGGGTTTGTAGGGGCACCTCTGTTCATGCAGGGGTACCCCTCACACTTGGGAGCATGCACCCCGCCTTGGGCTGAAGGGCCTACCAGAGGGGTGACTTACAGTGTCCAAGTGCAGTGATCATGATATAAGGCAAACCTTATAGGTGGAGTGAAAGGTGCATGCACCATTTCACGCAGGCTGCAGTGGCAGGCCTGCAGAGAGTTTGCATGGAATCTCATGGATGGCATAATAAATGCTGCAGCCCATGGGAGACCCCTGGTGTGCCAATGCCCTGGGTACCCAAGTACTATATACTAGTGACTTATATGGGTGCAACAGTATGCCATTTGTGGTTGTAAAGGTTATCCAACAACCAAATTTAGAGGAGACAGCACAGACACTGGGGTCTTGATTATCAGGATCCCAGTGTACTACAGTCAAAACACAATGACACCAGACAAAAAGTGGGAGTAACCATGTCATAATCATGCTACTTTCCTACACTAAGGTTTAACAAACCTGACTGGTTCTAAAGGGGGTTGGTAGTGTATTACATGGTGAGGTACACTACCCCATCATATAATACACCCCATTTCCTCGCAGGAGAGCATAGCCCTGCCGTACAATTTGTAACACCAACTCATCCGAGGGGATGGCCTGCCAGCCCAGTAAGAAATGTCGGCGCCTGCCTCAAACAGGGTGGCCGTGTGTCACAATGAGCACATCAAAAAGGCTTGAGGGTGCGGTAGCAGGAGAGGTGGAGGAGTATGCTACTTGCTGCCAATGCTGTCCAGGTGACCTAGGACGTCCTCTGTCACGGCCACAAAAGGGCTGGGATTGCTGAAGGGCCAGCAGTGTCTGCTGAGTATTGAAGCCATCTGCCAAATCCGATGAAAGGGCAGAACTGAGGAGCTGGTGGGCTCAGAGCATTCGAGAGACCAAAGGAGAGGGCCATAGCCCTGGAGATTCTAAAGTGCTCCAGTGCAGAGTCAGCCCTGTCCTTGTGAAGGGACCTATTAAAGGGCATGTCCATCAGGGTGGATTGGACATCCTCTGAAAAGCGAATGCAAAGCGTTCAAGCAAGTCATCGGATGGAGACTATAACGTATTGAAAATTTGGCTGCGTCCTGGCTACCCCATATGGACTGAGAAATCATAGCGGTAGCCTCCTCCGAAATGAGTGGTAAGACCTGACTCAATGAGTTCCATAAGGCTTGGCTACAGTGACAGAGCAGGCAAGGGGGAACGCAAAGCAAGACTTGTGGAGGAGAAAATCCTAGGTTCAAAGGAGTCATTTTGCTTTGACTCCTTGTCCAGTGGAGCAGAAGGAAAAGAGTTAAGTTCCATCTTGCTAGCTGAAACCTCCTTCACTAACCTCTCCAGGGAGCAGTGTTGTGAGAGGAAGTTACCCTGGTGCAGGAAGGTGGCGCTTAGAAATCTAGCAATTGATGGGGACTCCTAGGCAAGGCTAAGTAAGTGCTCTCAGGGGATTTGCAACCCCTTTTAGATGATAGCTTCTTCTTACTGGAGGAGTATAACCTCTACTTCTTCAGGATCCCATTCCCGGATTGCCTTTGAGTGCATTAGGACCCAGTAACAAAAGGTAGTGAAGTAATGGGACAACCCTGGGCACCACAGGCAGTCAAAGTGGTGAAAAGAGACAGACTTCAGTCTGTTACATTCCCCACAGGACTTAAACCCTGAAGATTTATTTAAGGACACGTTCCTTAAACACTGAAATTACTTTTTGCAAAATGGCCTTGAAAAGTCCAGAAAAAATAGTCTCAATGAGACCAAGAGAGCTCTGGATCCACCTCTGTTAGCGTGGAAAGAAAGGCACTGATGTCAATGAAGATGGGTAGCGCGATATAATCCTGCGCAAGTCGCATGAGGTGTGGAAGACATTGATGCAGGGATGCAGGTGCCGCTTTCCGGCATGCTTCAAAACTTTCAGGATTACACCTGGGGAATATTCTAAGATGAGGAATATGCCGTTATTAGTCACCATCAGGAGCGCTCTTCACCATATATGAATTTTTCCTCTGCAATGTCCAATAAATCAGAGAACAAAGGTTTTGCAGCTGCCCTTGATTGGACATTTTCTCAAATAATTGTGACAGTGTTGCTGTGGTTGCACAGGTTTGTTTAATTTTGACTAAAACATCATGGAATGTTTTGATGTCATCTATAGGTAAGACATTAGGCCCCCATAAATGAGGAAATGCACTAACATATACACACAGAACCTACGTGAGGGTGGTGGGAGCTATAACAGTGCTGTATTTTTGTTGTTGACTTTAAATCCAATAAAATGCAAAAAAAATCTGTAGGTGAGAGAGGAGAAGGAGAGGCAACAAGTTAAGGAGAGGTGTAGGAAGAACTTGTAGCATCTATATCAGAGTTAGGACTTCAGAATCTTTCAGGGTTTCTATATCTCTTGGTTCTTTCAGGGGTTTGACTTATATCTTGTGCAGTGGATGAAGGTATTACAGGTGAAGATGTAAGTATCCCACTTTGTACAACTGGACACATGAAAGTTATTTTGGAAATCATCTTAGTTGGCAACAGTTACAAAGGCTGTAAGGGCTCTTGTACTTTATTCTCATAAGGTATGATGGGTCTTTGACTACGGCTGCCGATCTACTATGGCTAAGTCCTCTGAGGCATAAGAAATGGAGGAGTACAGGCCATCTTTTCTTCGGAGTTGGTGAGAATGAATTTCTAAGTTTTTTTTTCCATATGTAATTCATTATGCAGCTGGGAGCGGACTTGGTGTTTGCACGTCGTGGTCAATTAAATAATTTCTTCGGCCAAGCGAGAGCAATGCCCCCACGGGGCGTGGCACCTCTCCCCTTTATTAAGAAAATCAGCACTAAGAGATGGGGTCCTTGGGGCCCCTGGAGACTCGGGGAGGGGGGCCATGCGCCCCCCATCTCCCATTTGTTCATGATTTCGGCCTAAAGGGGTAGGGTCCCCAGGGCCTATAACTATTGCATGCGGCTCAGTCATAATTTTGGGCCCCAATCACGCAGGAGTCCCACGAGACCGCAGAATTTTTTGCAGATTGTTTTTCATTTTGGCATCAGGGGTTTTCCTCTGGTGACCCAATGGAGCCTAGTGGATCAGGGAATCCCTACCCTGCCTCCTTTTATTATTATTTTTTCTAACTTCAGGACAGGAGACTAAGGGCCCGATTTAGAGTTTGGCGGATGGGTTACTCAGTCACAAACATGACAGATATCCCGTCCGCCGTATTACGATCGTATGGGATTGTAATACGGCAAATGGGATATCTGTAACGTTTGTGATAGAGTGACCTTGTCCGCCAAACTCTAAATCAGGACTTAAGTCCCAGAGTCCTGCAACAACTGCCAGCAAAGTTTTACTCATGTGGCTTGCAGCCAGTCAGAGTGCTCAGTCCTGAGTATGACTCGCACAGGAGCGAGATGGCCCAAGGGAAATAAGGTTCCCTGGGCCAAATAGAACGCTCTATTTTCAAATTGGCAGACCAAACCATCCAGATATAAAATTATTTTTCAAACTATATTTCGCAGAAACAACTGAATGGATTTACACTGCAAAAGCACAATCTGAGGACCAAGACACAGCTTCCTTCCAGAGTTGTTGTAACTCCGTTCAGCAGTTTTTGCTGTAGTCCTGCCTCAAGAAATCTGTAGGAAAGTAGCCTCTGTTTGGCATGGTTACCCCCATAGTCTGCCTGATGTCTGTGTGTTTGACTGTGTCACTGGGATCCTGTTAACAAGGACCCAAGTGATTATGCTCGCTCTCCTCTAAATTTTGTCACTGCATTCTGGTAATCCAGTATTTCACCCACAAGTGGCATACTGGTGCCCCCTTTTAAGTCCCTAGTATATGGTACCTAGGTACCCAGGGCACTGGGGTTCCAGGGGATCCCTATAGGCTGCATTTCTTTTGCCACCCATAGGGAGCCCATGCAAGGGCTTCTACAGGACTACCATTGCAGCAGGCATGAAATGGTGCATGCACCCTTTCACTGCCATTTACACTGCACCAGGTCACTTATAAATCACCCATGTCAGGCCTTCCTACCCTGAAGGCTGGGTGCAGAGTATCTGTGTGTGAGGGCACCCCTGCACTAGCAGAGGTGCCCCCACAACCCCCAGGACCATTTACCCCAGACTTCGTGAGTGTGGGGATGCCATTTTACACGTGCACTGGACATAGGTCAATACCGAAGTCCAGCTTCACAATGGTAACTCCGAATATGGTCATGTTTGGTATCAAACATGTTGGAATCATACCCCAAGGCTTTTGCAAGCATTGGCTGTATGATTCTATGCACTCTGGGGATTCCTTATAGGAGCCCCAGTATTGCCATCACAGCCTTCTGAGGTTTTCCAGGCAGCCCCAGCTGCTGCCACCTCACAGACAGGTTTCTGACCTCCTGTGGCTCAAGCAGCTCGAGCCCGGGAAGGCAGAACAAATGATTTCCTTTGGAAGAGAGGTGTTATACCCTCCCCTTTAGAAATGGATGTTACAGGCACGGGAGGGGTAGCCTCCCAGAGCCTCTGGAAATGCTTTGAAGGGCACAGATGGTGCCCTCCTTGCATAATCCAGTCTACTCTGGTTCAGGGACCCCCCCCCCCCTGCTCTGGCCCGAAACTGCACAAAAGAAAGAGGAGTGACCATTCCCCTGTCCATCACCACCCCAGGGGTGGTGCTCAGAGCTCCTCCAGAGGGTCCTTGGGTTTAGCCATCTTGGATTCCAAGTTGGCAGTGCACTCTGTGAGCATCTGAGTGGCCAGTGCCAGCAGGTGATGTCTGAGCCCTCCCCTGATAGGTGCTTACCTGCTTAGCTGACCAATCCCCCTTTCAGGGCTATTTAGGGTCTCTCTCTTGGGTGGTACTTCAGATCGGATTCCAAGACTCCAGCAGGAATCCTCTGCATCCTTTACTTGACCTTCTTTCTGAAGAAACTGCATCTGGACCCAACAGGAACTCTACAAACTGCAACAAAGAAGCAAAGATGACTTCTGCAACATTGTATCTTCTGCTCCTGCCAGCAACTGCAAATGGTTCCAGGTCGTGCATCCCCAGAGGACAGCCAGTTTTCAGCCTGCACCAGAACGACAAAGGAATCTCCCTTGAAGTGAAGGAGTCACTTCCCTGCTTCAGCAGGCACCCCTCTGCAGCGACGACTAGTAGTGTGGGTCCCCTATCATGAAGAAGTGTGTGGATCTAGCAACACGGTTGGTGGACTGAAGTGGTCCCGACGGTCCTGATGTCCAACTTTGGTGGAGGTAAAAGCTTGCCTTACCACGCAAGACCGTACCCTGTGCACTGCGTGTTTTGCAGTTGCAAAGGCTTGTTGGCATACTTCCACAAAGTTCTTCATGCACCATGCAGCTCTAGTCCCCCAGCACTCTATCCTGCGATGCACAACGTCCTGAGTGGTTCTCCGGCAGCGTGGGATCCCTTTGTGTAGTGCTGCATGGGACTCCTTTTGCACCTACTTTGTCCCCGTGCTCTGGGACTCCTGTGCGCACTTGCCTGGCCTTCTGAGGGGTCTCTGAGTTGCTGAGAGCCCCCTCTTTCTCACCCTCCTGGTTCCCAAGCAGCATCATTCTTCGACAACTGCGTGCTTTGCATGTGCCAAGGCTTGTTGGTGGAATCCAGTGACGCAAACCAGACTGAATTCATCCATCCGGTGTTGGGCATCTTCTGCACCAACCAGGAACTTGCATCTGTCTTCTTGGGTGCAATACAGACTGTTGTTCCTCACCTGTGGTTCCTCTTTTGCACCTTCATCCGGGTTAGTAGGGGCTCCTGTTCTCCCTGAAATCTTCAGTGCTTCTTGGACTTGGTCCCCTTCTTCCACAGGTCTTCAGGTCCAGGAATCCATTGTTGGTGTCTTGCAGTCTCTTCTGGTTCTTGCATAATCTTCTATCCTGTGTTCTTGTGTCTTCTAGGAAAGACAACTCAATGTACTCCTGCTTTCCTGGGCTGGGTTTTATTACTTACCTATGGTGTTTTCTAATACTCCCAGCACCCCTCTACACACCACATTTGGCTAGGTGGGAAACCGACATTCGCATTCCACTTTCTTAGTACATGGTTTGTGATCCCCCTAGGCCCATTTCTAACTATTGTGATTTTCACTATTTGCACTGTTTTCGAACTGTTTTTACAGCTATTTCTGCATACTAGTGTATATGTGTGTATTACTTAGGGAGTATAGGCTCTATGGTATTTTTGGCATTGGGTCACCAAAATAAAGTACCTTTGAGTATTTTCTTTCATGTGTGTAATTACTGTGTTACTATAGTGGTATTGCATGAGCTTTGCATGCCTCCTAGTTAGGCCTTGGCTGCTCATCCACACTATCCCTAGAGAGCCTGGCTTGTAGACACTGTCTACATTTCACTAATAAGGGATAACTGGACTTGGTTTAGGTACTGTAGGTACCCACTACAAACCAGGCTATCCTCCTACAAAATCAAAGGAAAACACATGGGGATTTTGCATTTTGGGACCCCTCTTTCTCAGGCCCCGCTTGACTGATCACCCTAAAACTTTCCATGCACCAACTAATCAAAAGTAGCACCTTTTTGGAAGGTTTTGTGGAGATTCATCAAATGGGCCAAAGTTATTAGCAACACAAAAAATGCTTCTCCTATGAACTGCTCACCTAACTCGAACTACCAAGTGACCTTCACTAGTATATATTTTTGTTGATTAAGATAAAACATGGTTTTGAAAAAAACACCTAAAATGGTTCTGCCTCGTTTGGTAGAAAATACATCAGCCCGACGACCCTAGGAAAATTAAACTTCAATCAAGTGAAATTCTAAAATAAGGAAAAGCCATTTTTCACAAAATAGTTTGATAATTTCAAAAACAAAAAACCCAGAAGTACCACAACAGACATGGGGTGAGTTTTGCGAATAAAACAGGTAAGGAGAGAAATGAGCAGTAATAAGGGGGCCATCAAAGGACAGGGGTCTAACATTTATTTACATCTAGCAGTACAAGTGTGACCGTATGGGTAGATGTGCTTGAGTATACATTGCGTGGAGGTGCTAGGATAGTGTTAAGTGTACTCGGGAACAGATAGGCCTAATTGGCTGACAGACTCGCAGCTCCTGGTGTCTGTTGGCACACACTAAAGCAGAACACCATCAGTCAAGACTCTAAGTGCTAAAAAGAAAACAAAACAAGGAATATGGCTTTAGGAAGCTAGCTCTGTATGTACTATATCAAAAAGAGAGATAGTGTGCAGAGTGTCCAGGGGTTCCCCAAGAGGCTTGACAGAGACAATAATAGATAATACTAATGCTCTATTTTGTGGTAGTGTGGTCGAGCAGTTAGGCTTATCAGAGGGTAGTGTTAAGCATTTGTTGTACACACACTGGCAATAAATGAGAACACACACTCAAAGACTTAACTCCAGACCAATAGGTTTTTATATAGAATAAAATCTTTTGTTAATTTATTTCTAGAACCACAGGATTCAGTTAGCAGGTAAGGTCATTAAATGAAAGGTACTTTGCATAGGTAAGTTCAACACTTCAAATCAAATTGACAATACATACAGTTTTAACTAAAATGGCAAAAAGCTATTTTAAAAGTGGACACTGCAATTTTCAACACTTCCTGGGGGAGTTAAGTACAGTACAGTTTATGAGGTAAGTACCACACTTACAGGTTTAGTCTCTGGGGCATAGGTAGCCCACCGCTGGGGGTTCAAGATAACCCCGAGCACCCAGAACCAGCAAAACAGGGCCGCTCAGGTGCAGAGGTCAAACTGGAGCCAAAATAACATGGGCGCCTATGGAGACAGGGGGAACTCCAGTTCCGGTCTGCTTGCAGGTAAGTACCCGTGTTGGAGGCCAGACCAGGGGGGTTTAGTAGAGCATTATGGAGGGGGGGGGGCAAGTAGGCACAGAAATCACACCCTCAGCGGCACAGGGGCAGCCGGGTGCAGTGTCTGAACAGGGCGTAGTTTTCTCAATAGAACTCAATGGAGGGGCTGGGGGTCACTTAGGCACTGCAGGCAGGGCACAGGGGGTCTTCTCAGGCAGGGCACAGGGGGTCTTTTCAGGCAAGCCACAGACTGCGGACGGGTGAGGCCTGCCTACTAGTGGTTGCTGCACTGGTGGTCGGTTTCTCTTGGTCCTGGAGGCTCCGGGTGCAGTGCTTCTCCAGGTGGCAGAAAGTCTTAGACCCGGGCAGTCTTAGAGATGCCCCCTGTATTTTACCCAATCCTTCTGTGCAGGACTAAATGGTCTGTGCCATCCAGCCACTGAGAGACGAGTTTCAGACCCCCAGGGGTGAGAGCCTTTGTGCTCCCTGGAGCCAGAAACAAAGCCTGCACTGGTTGGAAGTGCTTCACACCTCCCCCTACAGGAACTAACACCTAGCAGGGAGCCTCAAAGGCTCAGGCTTCATGTTACAATGCCCCAGGGCACTCCAGCTAGTGGAGATGCCTGTCCCCCCAGACACAGCCCCCACTTTTGGCGGCAAGTCTGGGGAGATAATGAGAAAAACAAGGAGTCACCACCCCCTCAGCCAGGTCCACCCCCAAGATGACCAGAGCTGAAGTGACCCCATCCTTGGAAAAGCCTCCATCTTGTTTTGAAGGATTAGTCCAATAGTGATAGGGATGTGCTCCCCTCCCAAAAGGGAAGGAGCACAAGGAAGGTGTAGCCACTCTCAAGGACAGTAGCCATTGGCTACTGCCCGGTGACCCTAACACACCCCTAATTTCAGTATTTAGGAGCGAACCTGAACCCAGGATTTCAGATTCCTGACTACCTACAAAGAAGGAGGACTGCCTAGCTGAAAAACCAGCATAGAAGAAGGAAGACTACAACTGCTTTTGCCCCAGCCAAACTGGCCTGTCTCCAACTTCAGAGAAAGTGCACCAGCGATGCATCCTGCGGACCCAGCGATCTCTGCCGACTCAGAGGACTGCTCTGCAACTACAAAGGATCAAGAACTCCCATGGACAGTGGACCTGTCCAACCAAAGAAAGAAGAAACCATCTTTAAAGGGACTCTCTCCTCACTCCTGAAGCGTGAGACCGCACGACTCTGCACTGTCCAGAGAAACCAACGACCCAGAGAGGATCCCCAGGCGACTCTGAGGATGTGTACACCCTGGGCTAACCTCCCTGCACCCTCACGACCACGCCTCCAGAGGGAATCCCGAGGACCCCCCTGACCGCGACTGCCCGGGACAAAGATATCAGACGCTTGGAGAAGCACTGCACCTGCAGCCCCCAGGCCCGTGAGAAACCGGCCACCGGTGCAGCAGTGACCAGCAGGGCCACTTGCCCAGTCGGCGGCTGGCCCGAGAAGCCCCCCTGTGTCCTGCCTGCAATGTCTGAGTAACCCCGGGTCCCTCCATTGAAATCTATTGCAAACCCGACGCGCTGTTTGCCGACTGAACCTGGCCGTCCCCGTGCTGCTGAGGTTGTGTTTTGTGTGTCTACTTGGGCCCCCGTGCTCTACTAAACCCACTTGGTCTGCTCCCCGAGGACGCGGGTACTTACCTGCCAGCAGACCGGAACTGGAGCACCCCCTGTCTCCATGGGCACCCATGTTATTTGGGCTCCTCTTCAACCTCTGCACCTGACTGGCCCTGTGTTGCTGGTGCTGGGTGTTTGGGGTTTACTTGAACCCCCAATGGTGTGCTACCTATGCCCGAAGACTGAATCTGTAAGTTGTTTACTTACCACATTAACCTAACTGTACTTACCTCCCCCAGGAACTGTTGAATTTTGCAGTGTCCACTTTTAAAATAACTTATTGCCATTTTATGAAAAACTGTGTATATTACTGTTTTGGTTCAAAGTTTTAACTATACCTATGCAAAGTACCTTACATTTGATGTACTTGCCTGCAATATTTTTCTATATAAAAACCTATCGGCCTGGAGTTAAGTCCTTGACACTACCCTCTGATAAGCCTAACTGCTCAACCACACTACCATAAACAGAGCATTAGTATTATCTATGATTAACTTCGTCAAGCCTCTTGGGGAACCCCTGGACTCTGTGCACTCTATATCTGATTTTGATACAGTATATACAGAACCAGCTTCCTACACGTGCCTTATATGTCAACCCAACCAATCGGGTTAAAACGGGACACCTGATTTCAGACAGTTTCCCTATCCATCGGGGTACTCACCAGGGGTGCCCGTTATCACCTCTTATTCGCCCTCGTTATGGAGCCTCTGCCCCGCCCCCACCTGCGCCTTCGAGAGGAGGAATGGGGGATCCTGGGACTGACAGCCTACCACATAGTATCAATGTACGCTGACAATGCATTGGTGTTCTTGAAGGATTTAGAGTTGCCACTTCCTGAATGAATTACATTGATGGGCGACATTGGCTCACTGTCGTGCCTCTGAATCAATTGGAGTAAATCCTGCTTGTTCCCACTTATGCACACACTTGACCGGAATAGGGAGGCAGCGCCTAGCTTTAGTCTCCAGTAGTGCTATGACACATTTAAATATCTTGGTATACATATATATCCTATCGATGATGCCCTTCAGGAGGGTAACCTGGGCTGCGCAATCTATACGTGGTTTCCTCCCTTTCTGGCACTTGCTGCTCTTGCCCCCAATGGGTCACACAGCACTTGCCAAAATGGTAATTCTGCTGAGGTACCTCTTTGCTGCACTCCCCGTGGTGCTCCCTGAGTCCTTCTTTTGAGATCTTAGTGGACTACTACTAGAATTGACTAGGGGTCAGGTCGACGGAGAGTAGCCCTATTGACAATACAGCGCCCAATAACATTTCGAGTTATACTATGCTGTGGCTCAAATTCAATGGCTGATGCGCTGGCTTGATGGGGCCACTAGCTCAGAACAAACGGCAACCCAGAAGGCACTGGGAGACGTTAACATGCTTTCCTGGCTGGCAGACCATGATTGCTGCATTTTGCGCGGTTCGCGGACCGAAACGGATGCACACAGCGTGACAATGCTACCGGCGATACTTACATATAGAAAGGGCTTCCCCACCCCATATTTCCCCCTCATTCCCATGGAATGGAAACCGGCATTCGCCACCTGATACTCCAACACAATATTACAGCCTGGCGCAAGGCAGGGCTCACTGAGGTGGGGAGCTTCTATCAGGATGGTTTACTATTATCTTTTCAGGACATTAGAAATGAATAAAATATTGGACTGGAACAGTTCTTCTCCTATTACGCCATTAATCAACACTTACATGTAACATGGGGAGTGGGAGAATCTGAACCCACCTTGCACACACTCCTTACATGCGGGAATGCTCGTCATGCTGTGTCCATACTATATTCTTCTTTACTGACAGCGTTGCTGGATGCACTAGACCAGGCAAAATCTAGGGGGGACAACGTGCTATCCCAACCTCTCACAGCCAAAAATTGGATGCAGGCGCTCCAAGTCAAGGAGGTATCCCATAACCCTCGCCTTAGATACACACAATTTAACTTACACTTACATATCTTTTCCCACATTGCATCGGATGCATGTTTTGGGATGCACACACTGAGTGTCCCTGTTGCAGACAGGCAGATGCCGGGTTCTATCATATGGTGTGGGACTGCCCCCAACCACAAATGACCTGGAGTGAGGTTATAACAATCACATCAGAGCTATCTGAAGACAATTTATCGCCCACTCCAGTATCTTGCTTGCTGAGAATCCGGCCAAAGGCTCCAAACACTTACATAGGTTTGTTGATCATGCTTTTGCCTTTCCAAACGTCAAAAAGCTATGATGTGGAAGGTCCCATTGGTGCAAGACACAAGACAATAGTTGCAAACCCTACTGTTTGGGCCTGAGCCTCAGTTAACACTCTAATGCTTCTTTTGTCTAGAGTCTCAATGTAGAGGCCAACATGATATTCATCCACCCTGAAAGATGAGCTTTGACACCCTCTACTAGTCTCTAAGAGGATGACCAAACAATATACCTGCCGATTAGAGGCACCTTCCACATGACGTTGAATACTTTTGCAGGGTTCCACCCTATGGGCGATACCAAATGGTTGCCCAATGTGATTATGGGTCACAATCTCCACAAAACATATCCTGCTTAGCTAAGCAACTGCTCAACCCTCCATATATCTTTTCAGGGTTCTTATCCCCACTGTATCTGTCTCTTTGATGTCTCATGTGAATAAATACATGAACAGGGCTTGACTGTGATTCCTATTAACTACTCCTGAAATGTGAGTGTTTAGTATCCCTTATTATTTATTGTAACTCAATGTATTTCAAACTTCTTGAATCATGTAGCATTCTTTATTAAAGAGATATGAAAATCAAATAATCCTATCAGTGGGATATTATTCTATTAATGAAATCTCACCAATTACCACAAAGAACAACAAAACATCTTCTTCGTAAAATCCATGATTAATAGGAGAATTATATGAAATAACCCCTTAAACAGAAAGAAAGTAATATACTGATGTAGGAGGCTGGCTCAGTATATAGTCTACACATATAGGGAGGGCACCGAGTGATGGGTCCAAGCAGCCCTTCGTGATAGTGTAGGTGGGACTAGATAACCAGAACTCCCCTAAGGGTAGATGCGTAGAGCAGCTAAGGCTTATCCAGAAAACTGTAAAGTGGCTGTGAATACCACACACTTTAGTCAGTGATGTACACACAGGAAAGAACAACACCAGTGTTAGAAAATGTTATATTTATTGTAGCACACGCTCTAGAACTAACTTTGGTATATCCCCTAACCAGAGATATGAACATACAAAAATATACTTAACAATACTTAAGGAAAGGCATAAAATAACACAAGACCCTATGGTGGAGGGGCCAAACCATATACTAAAAAAATGGAATGCGAAAATCACTCCTCCACACTTCCACCCAAGGACCCTTAGGCATGGGGAAGTACTAAAACCCCAAAGGTACGTAGACAGGATTCCCAAGGCGCCCATGGGCAGAGGTGTAACCCTGGGTCAGTGTCCATAGGCTAACATAGGGACGTAGCAGTTGGAGTTTCCGAGTACTCGGACCCCATTGGGACAAGGGGGATTGGATACTGCCCCCACCTGTGGATACCCATAACAGTGGAGTACCTACACAAGGGAGCCTAGGTGCATAGGGGTTAAGCTGTGTCGGAACCTCCTGTTGAAATCAATGGGGACCTCGGTTGTCCAGCTGCTGTTGTCTCCCGTGGACCAGGTTGGTGGAACCCAGGCATGGATTCCCAAAGAAGTGGACCTAAGAAGAGAGAAGACAGAGTCCAAACCACATAGAGGTGCCCCGGCAGTGCAGGAGGGCATTGCCTACCTTTCTTGGAAATGGTTTCCTGCTGGACAGTGGGTGAAGTGGTGCAACTGTGGAGTCAGGAAAAGCAGGAAGACCCCTGGAGTTGTCTATAAGCTGTATCACGCATGGGGCCGGGGGCCATCTAGCTGGACTAACAAGTCAAATGCTCCAAGGGGCCTCAGCTCATCTTATGACCAAGATGGCAGAATCAACTTGCCACCTGGCAGAGCTCTCTGCATTTCCCTAGGGGAGGAGTTGGACAAAGGGGTGGTCACTCCCTGTTCTTTGTGTGACAAACTGCCAGAGCGGGAGCCGGGGGCCCCTGCACTGGAGTAAACCTGTTTATGCAAGGAGGGCACCAAAGGTGTCCTTCATAGCAGTCTGGTGGTGCTCCGAGGTACACCCAGCCCAGCAACACCTATTCCTAAGGCAGAGGTAGTCACTCCTCTCCTTTGCAGGAAATATTTTGTACTGCCTTCCCCTGTCCCAGTTAGACTGATGCAGAAGGAGGGCAGAACAGGGTTTCAGGTCAGCAGCAGCATGGGCTGGCATGCTGACCCTGCAAGGCTGTACAGGCAGACATGGGGGATGCCCTAGGGAACCCCCACAGTACATGGTGGTTTTCAACTAGCACTGGAATCGGGGTAGTTGCATGATTCCAACATGTTTGATACCAAACATGCCTAGATTTGGTGAAGCTATTATGTCGTTAGACATCTCTTGTTGACCAGTGTCCACTACATACCTTAAGACGACTTCTCCACATTTACCAAGCCAGAAAATGGAGTCTGGGATTTGTAGGGAGCATCTCTGCTCATGCAGGGGGTGCCCTTGCACTAAGTAGCAACACCCTGCCCTTTGGTCGATGCACCTACTTTTGGGGTTACATATGGTCAGAGCATAGTTAACATGATATAAGGCAAACTTTATATCTGGGGTGAAAGGTGCATGTGGCATTTCACACTGGCTGCAATGCCAGGCCTGTAGTTACAGTTTACATGGACCCCATGGTTTGCACAATACATGCTGCAGCCCTCGAGGGACCCCTGCTGTACCAATACCTGGGTACCTAAGTACTATGTACTAGGGACTTGCATGGGTGCACCAGTATGCCAACTGTTGGTTGTATACGTCACTTACCAACAACATTTAGGTGAGAGAACACGGACACATGGGGTCCTGGTTAGCAGGATCCCAGTGGACTACAGTCTAAACACAGACACCAGGAAAAAAGTGGGGGTAACTATGCCAGAAAGGTGCTACTTTACCAGCAAAAGTGTGTACGCTTTTCCATATCACAGCACAACAAATCTGCGAATAAGGCTAACAATGTGGAGACAGCTCTTGTGGAATGTGCTTTTGCCTTAGAAGAAAGAGGTTTTCCCACTCTCAAATGGCAAAATTATATAGCTCCAGAAAACCATCTTGCAATGTTTGCTTTAGTAACAGGTGGGCCTTGCCGAGACTGCACATATGCAACAAATAGTAGTTCTGTTTTTCGAAGTTGTTTGGCACGATGTATGTAAAAGTTAAGACATCTCATGCCCACGGTATGCCGAGATTGCTGTGCTGGAGTGATTGGATTTGGGAAAAATGTTTGTAGAACGACAGGTTAATTGAGATGAACCTGAGAGGACATTTGAATACATTTTGGATTTGTTCTTAGATAACTCCTTCGTCTGAATTTGAAAAACGGTTCTTGGGTTGTTAACGCCTGAATCTCACTCACCTGTCCAGAAGTTAATATCAACAGCTTGGCCACTTTCCAGGTATGGAATTTTAGATCTACCTTGTGAAGTGGTTCAAACGGAGTTTTATTACCTGGCCAAGAAAGAAGTTCAGATGCCATTCTGGCAGAGGTGGTCAAACTGGAGGAAAGCTCGAAAGAGGCCTTTAATAATTTGCTTGACTATCTTTGTGGAGCAACGCGAAGGAGCTTGTGAAGAGCATCTATATCTGGGTATTGCTGCGAGGTGTACTTTCACGGATGCATGCACCAAACCTGAGTGAGCCAGAGTAAGGAGATAGGGCAGGATTTGCTCTCGTGATGCTTCCAGCAGGTGCAAATTGGATTTTTCACACCATAAGCAGAATCTTTTCCATTTCAATCTATAAGATTTGTTAGTTGATTCTGCTCTTGCAAGAATGGCTTTGCATTCTTGGGGAATATTTACATTCTGGAACTCATGGAATTCAGGAGCCATGCTAGCAGGATCCCAGTGAAAACAATCAAAGCATACTGACAGCAGGCAAACAGTTGGGGTAACCATGCAAAAAAGAGGCTACTTTCCTACACAACTCCCCTCCAAACTAAGGACTTTAAGACTAACCTTGCCCAGTTGAGTCTTCATTGTCTAAGTGGAAATATCCGGAGAGTCCATCTGCATTGGATTGGTTACTCCAAGGTCTATGTTCCACTGTATAGTCCATTCCCTGTAGGGATATGGACCACCTCAAAAAGGGATTCTCACCTTTCATTTGCTTTAGCAATAAGAGGGGTTTGTGGTCTGTTTGAACAAGGAAGTGAGTGCCAAACAAGTATGGCCTCAGCTTCTTCAAAGCCCAGACCTCAGCAGAGGCCTCCCTCTCTACAGCTGACCAATGCTTTTCCCTGGGGGTCAACCTTCTGCTTATGAAAGCTACAGGTTGGTCTTGGCTCTCATCATTTAGTTGACAGTACTGCCCCTATCCCTACCTCAGAAGCACCTGTCTGCACAATAAATTGCTTAGGAAATCAGGGCTTCACAGTATAGGAGCAGAGCGCATGGCCTGTTTGAGTTAATCAAAACCTTTTGGGCAGCTAGCGGTCCACAAAACGTTCTTAGGCATCCTTTTGGATGTGAGGTCATGTAAGGGGGCTACAACAGAGTGATAGTTCTTAATGAACCACATAGAGCACTGCCAGGCCTAGGAAGGCTCTGACCTGGGTCTCAGTGGTAGGAGCAGTCCAATCCAGAATTGTCTGGCTTTAGCCCTGCAGTGGTTGAATCTGGCCTCCACCTACCAGGTGGCCCAGATAAACTACTTTCCCCTGCCCTTTCTGGCATTCCCAAGACGGACCAGGTGATCCTCCCAGGTGGAGCTAAAGACAGCTATATCGTCTAGATAAGCTGCACTGAAGCTTTCCAGGCCTTGGAGAATTTTGTTCATCAACCTCTAGAATGTGGAAGGTGCATTCTTTAGTCCAAAGGGCATCACTGTTTAGTGATAGTGCCCACTAGGAGTGGAAAATGCTGTTTTTGGTTTGGCATCCTCTGACAACTTGATCTGCCGGTAGCCAGCAGTCAGATAAAAGGTGCTTAGATACTTAGCAGAAGCCAGGGTATCTTTTAGCTTATCTGCCCCAGGGATGAGATGAGCATCAGAACCTAATCTCTCTTTTACCATTTTGAGGGTGGGGTTTTGGGACAAGGACTAGACTACAAGATTGGCCCAAGGGCTAGCATTTTTTGCACTTCAGCTTTGATGCGCTATCTGACATGATCAGGCTGCCTGTAAATTTGACTTTTGACAGGCAAGTTGTCACCTGTGTCAATGGTGTATTCAGACCATGTAGTTTGACCAGGGGTCAGAGAGAACAAGTTGGAGAACTGTCCTAAGATATTTCTGCATACTTCCTTTAGTGACTCAGAGAGGCAGTCTGAAACTACAACCCCCATCTACTGAGCCAACCACTGCATTATGGGAGAAGAGATCAGGGAGAGGGTCACTCTCTTCTTCCTGACCTTCATCAGTTGCTATGAGCAATGTCATGTCAGCTCTATCATAGTAGGGTTTCAGGCGGTTCACATTAAGAATCCTGCGCAGCTTCTAGGGGTGCCCAGGTCAACCAGATAGGTGACCTTACCCTTTCTCTCCATAATAGTGTGGGAACCACTACACTTTTCCTGGTGTGCCCTGGGAGCCACTGGCCCCAGGACCCACACCTTCTGACCTGGCTGATACACAGTCAGCACAGCCTTCTGGTCATGCCACTGCTTCTGCAGTTCTTGCCGGGCCTGAAGATTTTTGGAAGCCCTCTTCATGTATTTGGCCATCCTAGATCTGAAGCCTAATACAAAATCCACGCTGTCCAGTTTTGGGGGCTTGAGAGGTTGCTCCCAGCCTTCTTTGACAAGGGCAAGTGGACCCCTAATAGGGTGTCCAAACAAAAGTTTGAAGGGGCTGTAGCCCACTCCCTTTTGAGGAACCTCCCTATAGGCAAAGAAGAGGCAAGGTAACAGGACATCCCACCTCCTTCTGAGTTTCTCTGAGAGTCCAATTATCATGCCTTTGAGGGTTTTGTTAAACCTTTTCACTAACCCATTGGTTTGTGGATGGTAAGGGGTGGTGAATTTATAAGTGACACCAAACTCCTTCCACATGGCCTTAAGGTAAGCAGACATGAAGTTTGCACCTCTGTCTGACACCACCTCTTTAGGAAAAATCCACCATAGAGAAAATTCCCAGGAGGGCCTTTGACACTGCAGGAGCTTAGGGTCCTAAGAAGAATGGCCTCTGGATACCTGGTGGCACTGACCACCACCACCAGTATAAATCTATTTCCAGACGCTGTTGGAGGATCAGGTGGCCAACAATATCTACCCCAACCCTCTCAAAGGGTATCCCAACCACTGCTAGTGGAATTAAGGGGGCCTTTGGGGTGACACCTGTCTTTCCACTGGCTTGGCAGGTGACACAGGAGTGACAAAACTCCTTAGTGTCTTCAGACATGTGGGGCCAGTGAAAGAGAGGGACAAGCCTGTCCCAAGTCTTGCTTTGCTCCAAGTGGTATGCAAGAGGAATGCCATGTGCAAGAGTTGACAGGAACTCCCTGCACTTCAGAGGGATGACCAGTCTCCTGGTGGCACCAGATTTAGGGTCCCTTGCTTCTGAGTAATGTAGGCTGTTATCCCAGTATACCCTATGGGTACTACTGACATCCCCTGCCTCTTATGCTGCAGCTTACTGCCTTAAGCTCTCCAATGTGGGACAGGTTTGCTGTTCCAAGCTGAGTTACTCCCTGGTGGGCACCCCCCCTGCACCCAAGAGCTCAGCTGTGTCAGCTTTGAGTTCCACAGGTGTAGTTTCCACTGAAGAAGTAGATTCCTCTCCCTCAGGAGTACAATCTTCACTGGAAGCTGGAGCAGGGGGTAACTTTTTACCCTATCTGCCCTTCTTTTTAGGAGCCTCCTGGGTCATTGTTACAGGCTCAAGGTCTTCTTGTTCCTTTTTCTTTCTGGCCTGTGCTCTGGTCAGGGCAGATATCTGCCCAGGGACACCCAGCATTTCTGCATGGGCCTCCAACTCCACTTCAGCCCAAGTTGAAGTCTTCAAGTCATTACCTAGCAGACATTCTATAGATAGATCAGAGGACACTGCAACCTTTTTAGGGCCAGTAACCCCACTCACCCCCCAATTGAAAACAATAACTGCCTCGGGATGGCACAAAGTGTCATTGTGAGCATCAGTCACTTGATACGGGTGACCAAGTAGGTGTTGCTCAGGTGACACTAGTTTTTCAGTGCCCATAGTGACACGGACACCTGTGTCCGTGTAGGCCTCAGCCTCAACACCATTGATTAAGGGATGCTGCCTGCACTTACCCATATTAAGGGGACAGGTAGCAAGGGTGACAAGGTCAATGCCACCATCAGAGACCAACACAGCCTCAGTGGTCTCCCTGACTAGCCTAGAGCCCACAACAGCCCCTGAGGTGAGCCCAGCTACACTCTTGGACTGACTACTGGTATTACCACTACTACTGCTATTAATAGGGGCATTAGGGGTAGACGTGGTATTAGTAGTGGTAGGGGGCTTGGTGCCTTTCTTAAGACAGGTACACTCACCTGCCCTATCTCCTTCACGTTTATACATATAGCACCAAGGGGACTGCCTATTAATATTCTAGTATTTGTGTTACCCTAATAAAGTACCTTTAATTTTGTAACACTGTGTGGTTCTTTCGTGTGTGAGAGTGCTGTGTGGCTATAGTGGTATTGCATAAGCTTGGCATGTCTCCTAGATAAGTCTTGGCTGCTCATCCACAGACACTGGCTACACTTCACTTGCAGGGGATACCTGGACCGGGCATAGGGTGATAACACTATAGGTGTCCACCACACACCAGGCCAGCTTCCTACAGTCACAACCCCAAGAAGGGAGTACCTAGGCGACCCACAGCGACCATGCGAGCAGAGGTAAGTTACCTGGCCTTCCCAAAGACTAACAAGGGGACTTGGAAAACGAGACTGCAAGACTAGGACCAGTCCTAGGGAAACGCAACAGAGGATTCAGGAAGAAGAGGACCTGCAAAAGAAGGGGACAGAGTCCAGTCCACACAGGAGTGTTCAGACAGGGCAGGAGCCACTACCCACCCTTCTGTGGATGAAGATCCAGGTCGACAAGGGAAGATGAAGATCAGCTGTGAAGCCCAGGAGCTGTAGGAAGGTCCCTGGAGTGGTGCAGATGAGGCCCCATACCAGTCGCCGGGTCACAGACGGTCACTGGTTAGGAGGACCAACAAGTATTGGCAAATGCAAATCTGGGCAGAGAAGAAGAGGACTAGCAAAGTTCAGGGGACTCGATCCTTGGAGGGGAGTCCGGGCTGACCCTCAGCAGTCGGGAGAGCCAGCAGAAGCAGTCGCGGCCCTCACATGTAAACAATAAGTCGCAGTGAGGCCCAGCCAGCACACCTGGAGAGGACTCCCATGTCACTGGAGCAGCATAGGAGAGTCTGTCCTTGCAAAGACAAAATATTGGAGGACGGGGCTACTGGGAGCCTGAGGATCCCTTGGAGATGGAGTCAACAAGCCTTGGTTGCTGCAACAGTTGCAGTGCACAGGGGTACTGTCCTGCAAGGAGAGGCAAGAGCTCACCGTCTCCCAAGTCGGACAGAGAAGACCAAGATGACCACTTAGCACCACCACCTGTGTTGCAGGATCTTCCAGTTCCAAAGGAGAGTAGATCCCAGCAGCCCAACGTCATTGCCTTACGTTCCTGCGGATGCAGAGGAGTGACTCCTTAACTCCAAGGGAGATTCCTTTTTGCTTCTTTGGTGCAGCTGAAGTCCCCCAGAGGATGCACAGCCGTGAAATGTTGCAAATGCTGGAAGGAGCCATAGAAACAATGTTGCAAGGCAAGGTCATCTCAGGAGTTGCAGACTTGTTTGGTTCCTGAAGAGTCCAGCAACGGTTCAGATAGCCAGGAGAAGTCGATGCAGAGGAGTCCTGGTGGAGTCCTGTATGCTGAACCTGGGGACGCACCCGTAGCCTTAACAGGGAGCCTTGTAACACCTATTTCCTTGAGTTTGTCAAGTGGCAGGAGGGCAAAAACCTGTCAGGGGATGCAGCAGCGTGGGCTGCCTGCAAACCCTGGAAGACTGGTAGGAGCAATACTGGGTGATCTTCTAAGGAGCCCCCAGATGCATGGAATCATGCCACCAATACTGGCATTTGTATTGAGGTATGATCTCAACATGTTTGATACCAAACAAGACTAGGTTTGAAGTTACCATTATGTAGCTGGACCACAGGTAGTGAGTGGCCTGTTGCAGGTACACGGGTAAAACAGCTTCACCAGACTTACGAAGTCCAGTGCATTGGAAGTGGAGTTTGTAAGGGCACCTCTGCTCATGGAGGGGTGCCCTCACACACAGGAACCTACACTATGCCCTCTGGGCTAGGAAGGGCCTACCCTAGGGGTGACTTAGTGACTTGGTGCAGTGACCAGCAGTGAAAGGGTGCATACACCTTTTCACTCAGGCTGCAATGGCAGGCCTGCAGAAAAAGTTTACATGGGCACTCATGGGTAGGATGATATATGCTGCAGCCCATAGGTGACCTCCTGGTGTACCAATGGCCTGGGTACCTAAGTACCATATACTAGAGGCTTACTGGGGTACACCAGTATGTCAATTGTGGGTTGTAAAGGGTCCCAAAGCAACCAAATGTAGAGGAAAGAGCACGATCACTGGGATCCTGGTTAGCAGGATCCCAGTGAAACCAGCCTAAACACAATGATAAAGTTGGTGTCAGGTTTGCAATGGAATCCTATGAGGACTAGGGGTGCTCGGTAGACAGCAGATTGCAGATAAGTACCTGTGGTTTCAGGACACAGGCCTGGGGGTTTAGGTCAGCAGCAGGGGGAGCCACAGGTTCACAACAAACACACATCCTAAGCAGCACAAGGGCAGCCAGGTGCAGGGAGCAAACACAGAGCTGGGCGCCCAATGCTTTTCAATGGGGGGGGACCACGGGGTCACAAAAGATGCTGGGGGACGGTTCTGGGAAACCAAAGGCTGGACAGGCAGGAAAGGCACCCGCTGGAAGTTGCTGGACCATCGGTCAGATTCCCTAAGGCCATGGGGCTGCGGGTGCAAATTGGGAATTTTCACCAGATCCGGTCATGGTCAGTGGGAGTCCTCCTTATTGTGGCTGCAGGCGTCGTCGTGTTGGCCAGGAGGGGTCAACCCAGGGTGGACTTGAGGTCGAAATCGCCTGGGGACTTTCTCTGAACCGGTGGGCCATCTGGACTCGGGCCGTGGGTGTCTAGTGCAGAGTAGGCAGGGCTTGCAGATACTGGGTGGTTCTGGAGTCCTTTTGGAAATTTCTTCTTGACAGGGCTGCTGTCCTTAGAAGTTCTTGGTCCTCTGCTGGGCAGGTAGTCCTCTGGGGTTTTGTAGGTGTCGCTGGTCCTGCAGGATGTGTCACCTTTTTGGAGCAGGAATCTTTGAAGCTGCAGACAGGCGGTCAGGGCTGGGGCCAAGTCAGTTTGCGTCTTCAGTCTTCTATACTGGGGTCAGCTTCACAGTCATCCTCCTTTCTTCTTGAGGTTGTCAAGAATCTGCTGAGTAAGGTTCAAGGATGTTTCTAAATAGTAGATATGGGGGCGTTACAGGGGACAGAGGGGAGTAGCCAATGGCTACCATCAGGAAAACTATTGCCAGTGTTAAGTTCTTCCCTCAGCTAAAGCGATTCCCCTTTTCCTCGTACCCACGTTGGTTGCAGCGATGTCCTCACTCCGGTAGCTCTTGCGGAGGCTGTTTGTAGAAGTAGCCTCTTCAGGTTTAACTGCCACTCAAGATGGTGGCCGCAAATCGTTGTGAGGTCAGCACTCTAGTGTTTCTACCTTAGTCTCGTGCTGTAGCCTCCCTCCAGCTGTTTCTCTATGGGAGCCATGCACTTCAACTGTCATCCTTAGGAGAATGAGCAGTGTTCCTGAGGCACTTTATTTCATTATATCGGTATTCTTTCAGTTTTGAGTAAATTAATTATTTTTCTTGTTACAGTGTGCACACCAGCTAGTTTTTCCCTTCTGGAGAAGATTAATTTCTTCCTCCTTCCAACAACTGGCTATTGGCTTTCTGAGGACAATTTGTTTTGGCGTAACAGAACTTCAAGCAACTGCAGTAAGGAATTCTTTTGTATGATTTCCAGACTTGCCAATATATATATGTACATTTATATTCAAAAACTCTTCACTTTGCAGACTTGTCTGTCTTAGAGACAAACCTCAGTGCTCAGACTAATTCCTAGAGACTGTGATTGAGAAAACAACCTTGAGAAGGAGTTTTCGTTTCCTGTTCACGACATTAGTAGATTGTATATTCGTGAACTTTTGAACTGTTCTCCAGAGAACCTTGGATCCCTCTGACTCCTGGAAAAAAGAAGATATTAAGTTAACATAGTTCTCCTAGAGAGGCTAGTCTCTCAAAAGATTAAGGTTAGGAGAATGATAGAATTGGGTGAATGTGAATGGCTGAACAGTTGAATGTGCAATAGGAATGTACGTATCTATGCTCTTATCACCCGGCTGCAGGTTCTTCCTTTAAAGAAATCCCAAAAAGAAGAAAGATGCAGGTTACAGAAGCACACACTGAATATCCTATCTTCAAGTGGGAAACACAGGTTGGAACTGGATCTGGAGGCGGTCTCTCTTTCTATTCCCATTACCTTTTCCCAATAGTGGATGCAGGGTTCAGATAATCAGTTAAAGTCTGAGCACACATCTGTTGGAGGGAGTTGGGTAAAAGGCATCTGCTCCTGTGGAACTTTGATTTAATAGGTAATCACGTGACAGCTACTGTTCCCGAGGGTGGCTACACCCTTCCTGTGCCCACTCCCTTTGGGTAAGGGGGCACATTCCTATCCTTATTGATCCCTCTCCTCCACAACAAGATGGAGGATTCTGCAAGGAGGAGGTCACTTCACCTCTGGACACCCTAGGGGTGGTCCTCATTGCAGTGGTCAGTCCACCTTGTTTTACCTAATTTTCCCACCGCACCTACTGCCAAAGGTGGGGCTTCATCCAGGTGGCAGGCTTCTCCACTAGCTGGAATGCCCTAGGGCATTGCAATGGGAGGCCTGTGCCTTTGAGGCACACCGCCAAGTGTTTTGAAGTTCCTGCCGGGGTGGGGGGGGAAGTGTGAAGCACCTCGACCCAGAGCAGGCTTTGTTTCACACACCAGAGAACACAGAGGCTCTCAACCCCATGGGTTCAGAAACCTCTCTATTAGTGGCAGACCGGCACAGACTGGTCAGCCCATCTCTAAGATGCTGTCTGTGTGCATTTTACAATAAATCCAACACTGGATCAGTGTGGGATGATTGTGCTAAGAAGTGTGCCTTGTTGGCTCTTCCTTCAAAATCTTCAAGCTTCTAGAAGCCCCAGCCTCTAGCACTCTGCAACTCCAGATCGAGCTTCCACTCTGCAGCTCCTGTGACGTGGGGCTCCTGTTTTGTTGTGCTGCTGAGGCCTCCCTGTGACTCCTTGTGCCTGCTACCAGTGGGTCTTACATTGGGGCTCCTCTGACTGGCTTTCCTTTCTGCTGAAGGCCAGCCCCAACTCCACTCCAAGGGTCGCGTCACTAGGACCATGGTAGTGCTTCAAAACTTGCACTATTCCTTGTATCAGCTATTTGCCTTTGCCAAGGCTTGTTGGTAGTTCTGCTGGCCACTAACCCTCCTTCAATCCGGTAACTTACGTGGGACAGCTCATGGACTACTCCAAGGATCTCCCGCAGGGAGGTTAGCAGGGAACTCTGGGAGCATCTGAGTGTGCAGGCCAGACAGGTGACGTCACAGCCCCCTCCTGATAGGTGCTTACCTGGTTAGGAGACCAATCCCCCTTTCAGGGCTATTTAGGATCTGACTCTTGGGTGGGTCCTCATATTCGGCTTGCAAGATTCCAGCAGGACTCCTCTGCAACCTTCACTTCGACTTCTGGCCTCCGGAACTGCGACTGGATCCTCCAGGACCCGACAAGCTGCTTCCAAGAATGACTCTTCAGCAACATTGTTTCCAGGGCTCCTGCCAGCTTTGCAACAATTTCCTCACTGTGCATCTTCAGAAGACTGCAACTCTTCAACCTGCACAAGAAGAAGGAGGAATCTACCTAGGAGAGAAGGAGTCACTCCCCTGCAACTGCAGGCACCTAAGACAAGCGACAACTGGCTGTGTGGATCCCCTCTCCAGCTGAGCTTGCTGGATCGTGCATCATGGGTGGTGGTGGTCCGGAGTAGTCCTCTTGGTCCTCTCTGCCAGCTGTCCATCTTTGGTGGAGGTAAGCCTTTGCCTTCCCATGCAGGACAGTACCCCCATGCACCATGTATCTTGCAGCTGCTAAGGCTTGTTTGCATCTCCTCCAAGGAATCTTCAGGCGACGTGTAGCTCCAGCACTCCATCCTGCAAAGCACAGCCTCCTGCATGGTTCTACTGTGGCGTGCAATCCACTTTTGTAGTGCTGCATGAGCTCCTTCTGCGACTTATATGTCCCCATCCTGTGGACTGACGCTGAGGGTCCCCTGTGACTCTCCCTCCTGGGTTGAGTCCTCCTGGGCCTTGCTGGTCCCCGGCAGCACCTCTTTACCACTAACTGCGAGTTTGCCTTTGCCAAAGGCTTGTTGGTGGAAATCATGCATCAACACCTATCTGCAATCTTCCTTCCAGCGTGGGACATCATCTGCATCTTCTGCATCCATCAGGAACTCTTCTCTGGCTCCAGTGCTGACCTGTTCTTCAGTACCACTGACCAACTTCTGCATCCACCGCTGGGTGGGTAGAACCTCCTACTCCATTTCTCCACTGTGACTCTTGGACTTCGCCCCCTCTGTCCCCAAGTCTTCTTTCTTCAGGAATCCACTGCTGGTCTTCTTGCAGTCTTCTCTGGGTGTCTTCTTTTCCTCATTTTGGGTGGTTTGGGGAAAGTCCAGTGTTTTACTCCTGCATTCCTGGTCCCTGGGGGGTACTATTACTTACCTTTGTGGTTTTCGGATACCCCCAGCTCTCCTCTACACATTTTACTTACCAAGGTGGAGGTATCTTGTTAGCATTCCATTTTGTTAGTTTATGGTTTGTGCTTCCCCTAGGGTCACTATTGGTTATTGTTATTTGCACTGTTTTCTAACCTCTTCTATGCCTATTTCTGATAACTAGTACATATAGTTAGTGTATTACTTACCTCCTAAGGGTGGGTCACCTTTCTAGTATTTTGTGGTGATTTGTTCCAAAACGAAAGTACCTTTATTTTTGTACAACTGTTTTCTTTCATGTGTTTAAGTGCTGTGTGACTACAGTGGTTTTGCATGTCTCCTAGCTAAGCCTTGGATGCTCATCTACAGCTACCTCTAGAGAGTATTTCTTATAGACACTGCCTACACTTCACTAAGAGGGGACACCTGGACCTGGTATAAGGTGTAAGCACCAAAGGTACCCACCGCACACCAGGCCAGCTTCCTACAGTCACTGAATCCAGTGATGGATTTATTAATACACACATTCAGAGGGCACCTTAGAGGTGTCCCCTGAAAACATACCAATGCTTAGCGCGGACATTGACTGGTCAAAACCAGGACAGCCATTTTAGGCAGACTTCTGGTCTCCTGAGGTGAGAGCCAACGCTCATGAGGGCTCTGAATAAAGGCCTGCTATGGGCAGATGTGCTAACACCTCATGCAGGCAGGATGGACATTCCAGGGTGGGGAGCATCAAAGCCCTGCTGCCTTTGTACTGCGACCCAAGTCTTTCCAAGAGATGGAGAAGGCTGACCCCCAGTTTCTGACCCCACTTTTGGCGGCAGGACTAGCGGGAAAATTAGGCAGATTAGGAGGTGTTCTCACTTCATGCCAGACCCACCCCTAAGGTAGGCGAGCTGGAGTTGACACTAGTTCCTCTATCTTGTTTGGAAGGAATGTAGGCTACTAGGGTTAGGGTTATGGCCACTTCCCGATGGAAGTGGTCATAAAAAGGGTTTAGTCACACTAAAGATGAGTAGCCCACTGGATACCACCTGGCACTACCTGTAAAACCCCTAAATTCAGTATTTAGGTGGCACCCTTGAACTCCAGAAATCAGATTTCAGACGACCTAAGAAGAGCTGGACACTACAGTTACATTAGCAGAGAAAACTGCAGACACCAACTGACTTGGCCTCAGCCTTACCAGCCTGTCTGCAGCCCTCAATGATCCAGCGCCAAAAGACGACCCCTCCTGCAGCCCAGCAACCTCCAAAGCTTTGGGAAGACTGCCTGCTTTCGACAAAGATCAAGATCTCTGGAGAGCAGCAGACCTGTTCAAGAAGAGACCAACTTTAAAAGTAAGAGAACTCTGCCCTGAGGAACTACGAAACCGCCTCTGGACCCACCTCTGCACCATACCTCCACAGTCCGAGTCAAAGTGGTACACTAGTCCTGTGAAGGTTCCCCAGCTATCCTGGCCCGAGTCCACCATGGGATGACCCCTACCCGGCTCTGCCTCGAAGCCTGCAGCCTCAAACTGAAGACTGCCCCTGACGCGACCTGCTCTGTAAGCTGTTCCAGACGCCAAAGGACACCCCTGCACCTGTAGCCCCTGTGCCTTGGGGAGCTGGACAGACTGTGTCCCCAAGTCCCCTAGCATCACAACTTACATGGGCAGGGGGTTGTTTTCTTTGTTCAGCCTCACAGCCCGAGCCTGCAACCTTTTTCCTAAACTGATCCCTCCCATTGATTTGCATTGGGCACCCAATGCTGTTTTGGCACTCTGCACCCGGCCCCCCGTGCCACTGAGGGTGTAAGTTTGTGGCTGCCTTGTGTCCCCCCTGTGATTATCTCAACCTCAGGGGATCAACCCCTGACACAGCTTTACTCACCCATGAGCAGTCTATCTTTGTTCATCCCCACTGTCCATTGCTTAACATTGGGCACGTGACTCCAGATTTGACCTCTGCACTCAGCCGTGCCTGTGCCGCTGTAGGTCCACTATTGGTACTGATTTGAACCCTACCTGGTGTTGACCTAAAAACCTAAAGACTGGATTTGTATGTCATGTACTTACCTGCAAAACTGTATTCTTGTTTTCCTCCCATAGGTTAACATTGCTGAACTGAAAAATTGCACTTAGTTTTAGTTTTTGAAACTGTAAAGTATTTATGCTTGTAATGAAAATGTCACTTACCCAGTGTACATCTGTTCGTGGCATCAGTCGCAGTAGATTCGCATGTTCTGCAATAGCTCGCCATCTGGTGTTGGGCCGGAGTGTTACAAGTTGTTTTTCTTCGAAGAAGTCTTTCGAGTCACGGGACCGAGTGACTCCTCCTTTTGTCTCCATTGCGCATGGGCGTCGACTCCATCTTCGATTGTTTTTCCCCGCAGAGGGTGAGGTAGGAGTTGAATTGTAGTAATAGTGCCCATGCAATGGAGTGACTAAGTATGCACCTATTTAAGGTTGAGATGATACATATATAAATAATTGAAGGTAACTTCCAAACTGCTACAGGCTCCCGGGGGAGGCGGGTGGGCACATGCGAATCTACTGCGACTGATGCCACGAACAGATGTACACTGGGTAAGTGACATTTTCAGTTCGATGGCATCTGTCGCTGTAGATACGCATGTTCTGCATAGACTAGTAAGCAGTTATTTCCCCAAAAGCGGTGGATCAGCCTGTAGGAGTGGAAGTAGTTTGAAATAATGTCCTTAATACGGCTTGACCTACTGTGGCTTGTTGTGCGGATAACACGTCTACACAGTAGTGCTTGGTGAATGTGTGAGGCGTAGACCATGTGGCTGCCTTACATATTTCTTGCATTGGGATGTTTCCTAGAAAGGCCATGGTAGCACCTTTCTTTCTGGTTGAGTGTGCCCTTGGTGTAATGGGCAGCTGTCGTTTAGCTTTAAGGTAGCAGATTTGGATGCATTTAACTATCCATCTGGCTATACCTTGTTTTGAAATTGGGTTTCCTGCATGAGGTTTTTGAAATGCAATAAAGAGTTGTTTAGTCTTTCTGATGTTCTTTGTTCTGTCAATGTAATACATCAATGCTCTTTTGACATCTAATGTATGTAGTGCCCTTTCAGCTACGGTATCTGGCTGTGGAAAGAACACTGGAAGTTCCACTGTTTGATTTAGATGGAACGGTGAAATAACCTTTGGCAAAAATTTAGGATTGGTCCTTAGGACGACTTTATTTTTGTGTAGTTGTATAAAAGGTTCCTGTATAGTAAACGCCTGAATCTCGCTTACTCTTCTCAGGGAAGTAATGGCGATGAGAAATGCCACCTTCCAGGTTAGGAACTGTATGTCGCAGGAGTGCATGGGTTCAAAAGGTGGACCCATAAGTCTAGTTAGGACAACATTTAGGTTCCATGAAGGAACAGGTAGTGTTCTTGGTGGTATAATTCTCCTAAGGCCCTCCATGAATGCTTTAATGACTGGTATTCTATATAGGGAAGTTGAATAGGTAGTCTGCAGGTATGCAGATATTGCTGCAAGGTGAATCTTAATGGAAGAGAAAGCTAGGTTAGATTTTTGTAAGTGAAGCAAGTAACCCACTACATGTTCTGGAGTTGTGTGTAATGGTTGTATTTGATTAATATGGCAGTAGCAAACAAACCTCTTCCATTTACTTGCATAGCAGTGCCTGGTGGATGGCCTTCTTGCTTGTTTTATGACTTCCATACATTCTTGGGTAAGTTGTAAGTGCCCGAATTCTAGGATTTCAGGAGCCAGATTGCTAGATTCAGCGATGCTGGATCTGGGTGTCTGATCTTTTGGTTGTGCTGTGTCAACAGATCTGGCCTGTTGGGCAATTTGATGCAGGGTACCACTGATAGGTCTAGCAGCGTTGTGTACCAGGGTTGCCTTGCCCAAGTTGGTGCTATCAATATGAGTTTGAGTTTGCTTTCACTGAGTTTGTTTACCAGGTAAGGAAGGAGAGGGAGAGGAGGAAAAGCGTAAGCAAATATCCCTGACCAGTTCATCCATAGGGCATTGCCTTGGGATTGTTTGTGTGGGTACCTGGATGCGAAGTTTTGGCATTTTGCGTTCTCCCTTGTCGCAAACAAGTCTATCTGAGGTGTTCCCCAGAGTTTGAAATAAGTGTTCAGAATTTGGGGGTGAATTTCCCATTCGTGGACCTGTTGGTGATCTCGAGAGAGATTGTCTGCGAGTTGATTTTGTATCCCTGGTATAAACTGTGCAATTAGGCGAATTTGGTTGTGAATTGTCCAATGCCAAATTTTTTGTGCTAGCAGGCTTAACTGCGTGGAGTGCGTCCCTCCCTGCTTGTTTAGATAATACATTGTTGTCATGTTGTCTGTTTTGACGAGAATGTATTTGTGAACTATTATTGGTTGGAAAGCTTTTAGTGCTTGAAAAACTGCTAGAAGTTCTAGGTGATTGATATGCAGTTTTGTTTGATGTACGTTCCATTGTCCTTGTATGCTGTGTTGATCGAGGTGTGCTCCCCACCCTGTCATGGAAGCATCTGTTGTTATTACGTATTGTGGCACTGGGTCTTGGAAAGGCCGCCCCTTGTTTAAATTTATGTTGTTCCACCACAGAAGCGAGAGGTAAGTTTGGCGGTCTATTCACACCAGATCTAGAAGGTGACCCTGTGCTTGAGACCACTGTGATGCTAGGCATTGTTGTAAGGGCCTCATGTGCAGTCTTGCGTTTGGGACAATGGCTATGCATGATGACATCATGCCTAGGAGTTGTAATACCATCTTTGCCTGTATCTTTTGTGTTGGATACATGCGTTGTATGATGGTGTTGAAATTTTGAATTCTTTGTGGACTTGGAGTGGCTACTCCCTTTGATGTGTCTATTATGGCTCCCAGGTATTGTTGTACCTTGCGTGGCAGAATTTTGGATTTTGTGAAATTGACGGTGAACCCGAGTTTGAAGAGGGTTTGTATGATCTGATTTGTGTGATTTGAGCACTGTATGAACGAATGGGCCTTGATTAGCCAGTCGTCCAAATATGGGAACACATGTATTTGCTGCCTTCTTATGTGTGCAGCGACTACCGCTAGACATTTGGTAAAGACTCTTGGTGCGGTTGTTAATCCGAAAGGCAGTACCTTGAATTGGTAATGTATTCCTTTGAATACAAACCTTAGGTATTTCCTGTGCGATGGGTGTATTGGTATATGGAAATAAGCATCCTTGAGGTCTAAAGTTGCCATGTAGTCGTGTAGTTTTAGCAATGGCAATACTTCTTGTAGTGTGACCATGTGGAAGTGGTCTGATTTGATGAAAGTGTTCACTACTCTGAGGTCTAGGATTGGTCTCAGCGTTTTGTCCTTCTTTGGTATCAGAAAGTACAGTGAGTAAACTCCTGTGTTTATTTGTGTGTTTGGCACTAATTCGATTGCATTCTTTTGCAATAGTGCCTGCACTTCTATCTCCAGGAGATTGGAATGGTGTGTTGTTAAATTTTGTGCTTTTGGTGGTATGTTTGGAGGGAATTGTAGAAATTCTATGCAATAACCATGTTGGATAATTGCTAGAACCCAAGTGTCTGTAGTGATTTCCTCCCATGCTTTGTAATAATGACCTATTCTTCCCCCCACTGGTGTTGTGTGGAGGGGGTGAGTGACATGTGAGTCATTGTTTAGTAGTAGGGGTTTTGGGGCTTTGAAATCTCCCTCTATTTCTAGGGAATTGCCCTCCTCTATATAGTCCCCGAAAACCTCCTCTATACTGTCCCTGGTAAGTGGACGGTGTTGCTTGTGAGGTGCTGGCTTGTGTGCTTTGACCCCGAAACCCCCCTCGAAAGGGCGTTTTACGGAGTGTGCTGTAATTCCCTCTGCTCTGCGGGGAGTAGAGTGCGCCCATGGCTTTGGCAGTGTCCGTATCTTTTTTGAGTTTCTCAATCGCTGTGTCCACTTCTGGACCGAACAGTTCTTTTTCATTAAAAGGCATATTGAGAACTGCTTGTTGAATCTCTGGTTTAAATCCAGACGTTCGGAGCCATGCATGCCTTCTGATAGTTACAGATGTATTAATTGTCCGTGCAGCTGTATCTGCAGCGTCCATGGAGGAACGTATCTGGTTGTTGGAGATGGTCTGTCCCTCCTCAACCACTTGTTTTGCCCTATTTTGGAAGTCCTTGGGCAGATGTTCAATGAGATGTTGCATCTCGTCCCAGTGGGCTCTGTCATAGCGCGCAAGTAGTGCCTGGGAGTTCGCGATGCGCCACTGGTTTGCAGCTTGTGCTGCGACTCTCTTACCAGCTGCATCGAACTTGCGGCTTTCTTTATCTGGGGGTGGTGCATCTCCAGATGTGTGAGAGTTGGCCCTTTTCCTAGCTGCTCCTACAACAACAGAGTCTGGTGGCAGCTGTGTAGTGATGAAAACCGGGTCCGTAGGAGGCGGCTTATACTTTTTTTCCACCCTTGGTGTGATTGCCCTACTTTTGACCGGCTCCTTAAATATGTCTTTTGCGTGCCGGAGCATACCAGGGAGCATAGGCAGGCTTTGGTAGGAGCTGTGGGTGGAGGAGAGTGTGTTGAACAAGAAATCATCCTCGACCTGTTCTGAGTGGAGGCTTACGTTATGAAATTGTGCTGCTCTAGCCACCACCTGAGAGTACGCGGTGCTGTCTTCTGGTGGAGATGGCTTTGTAGGGTATGCCTCCGGGCTGTTATCTGACACTGGGGCGTCGTATAGGTCCCATGCGTCCTGATCTTGGTCACCCTGGCTCATGGTGGTGTGAGCTGGGGAGTGTGATGGAGTTTGTGCTGGTGAAACGTTAATCACGGGCGGAGGAGAGGGTGGTGGTGTAACTCTTTTCACCACTTTTGGTTGTGGTGCTTGTTCCGTCTGGAACTCCAACCTTCTCTTTCTCCTAATGGGGGGAAGGGTGCTTATTTTTCCTGTCCCCTGCTGAATGAAGATACGCTTTTGCGTATGGTCCACATCAGTTGCTTGTAGCTCTTCCTCAAACCTATGCTTTTGCATTTGGGAGGTTAGCGAGTGCTCTTCTGTATAAGAGCCTGAAGCTGGGTCGCTTGCAGTTTGTTTCGGCGTCAAAACTTTGTCTGCGTGTTTTTTCGGCTCCGAGGTGACTTTTTTCCTTTTCGGGGCCGAAACCTCTCGGCGTCGATCTGTTTCGGTGCCGCTGTCTCGGCGTCGAGCCGTGTCCACACCGGCATCTCGGTGTCGAGGCTTGTCTCCAGCACTTTCTCGGTCCCGAGAAGGCTGCGTGCCGGTGTCTCGACCGGAGTCGGACGATCTCGGCACTGTTTGGGCCTTTTTCGGTGCCGACGGTCGGTCACCGAATTTATGGGTCGAGCCATGGCCTGGTGGCAGTGGCGTCCCCTGGGCCTTGTAAATGTTTCTTTGTGTGGTTTTCGACGTCTTACTCACGGTTTGTGTATCGACGAATCCTTCGGAGTCTGAGTCTTGGATCGAGAAGGTACCTTCTTCTTCCTGTTCCTCGAACTCCCGTTGGGCTGTCGGTGCGGACGCCATTTGAAGTCTTCTGGCTCGACGGTCTCGGAGTGTTTTTCGGGACCGGAACGCACGACAGGCCTCGCAGGTGTCTTCGCTGTGCTCAGGTGACAGGCACAGGTTGCAGACCAAGTGTTGGTCTGTGTAGGGGTATTTATTGTGGCATTTGGGGCAGAAACGGAACGGGGTCCGTTCCATCGGCGTTCTTCAGCACGCGGTCGGGCCGACCAGGCCCCGACGGAGGATCGAAAAACTACCCCGAAGGGCACCGGAGCTCTTCGATCTTCGATGCGATGTGGAATCTAAGTACGCCGATCCCGAACGCAACAATACCGACGAAAATCTTCCAAAATTAGCTAATTTTCCGTTCCGAAACTCGGAGCGACAGGAACACGACCGAACCCGATGGCGGAAAAAAAACAATCGAAGATGGAGTCGACGCCCATGCGCAATGGAGACAAAAGGAGGAGTCACTCGGTCCCGTGACTCGAAAGACTTCTTCGAAGAAAAACAACTTGTAACACTCCGGCCCAACACCAGATGGCGAGCTATTGCAGAACATGCGTATCTACAGCGACAGATGCCATCGAACATCTACTTACCTGATTACGCAGTTCTTGGGTTTGAAACATATATAAAGACATGTTATTTTTCTAAATAGGTCTTGGTTTATTCTTTGAGTGTGTGTCTCATTTATTCTCTGTGTGGGTTCAAAAAAGGCTTAGGCTTTTCGGAGAGTAGTGCTAACTGCTCGCCCACACTACCACAAAATAGAACATTAGCCCTGTCTACTTTTGCCTCTGCAATACCAACTGTGGGATCCACTGGTGTCTGCACAGTATACTTCATTTTAGTGCACTATATGGAGAGCCAGCTTCCTACAGAGGAGTTTATAGTGGAGGGTATACCTTCTTCTCAGATGCACATTGGTCCCACATATCCTCCTTGTGACTACAACAGACCTAGGCCATATTAAAAACACAGTCCCATTCATCCATGAATGGAACTGGTCAGTTCATACTCCAATTGAACTTCATTTCATAGGTAAACCACCAACCACCCAATTTAGATGTTGAGTGTGTCTGCGTGGCTTAAAAAACGCAAGGTCGAAGACATCCAATCATGTAATATGACAATATTTTGCCTGTGGTGCTGTGGGAGGCTTACAAGGTGGTCATAAGGGGACTTAAGATTAGTACTATCACACATCATTAAAGGTCCAACAATATGAAATTACTCAATTAGAAACAGTAGTACATGGGGCTAAGAGAGACTATTATATATATATATATATATATATATATATATATATATATATATATATATATATATAATATTAATACTGAAGTGAAACCTCATAACCTCACGCAGGTGAAGCTGCAACATATGCTGACGAGAATGATTCAAGCATTTAAAAAATATCTAGCAATGCAAAGTCGACTATGAGCAGGTGCTAAAACGAGCAAGCTAACATACTGGTCAATGAGAGGAGAAGATGAGTTCAGAACCACTGCTCAGATAATATGTGGGAATAGATGTTTTCTCTCTCAGCCACAAGATATAGCCAACAAATTTGCACACTTTTACAGTGGCCTAGCCAGGGAGTCCTCCTTTCTCTCGACTTAATAAATACTTAACTTCAATATTGATGCTGGAGTTCTTCCATGACGAGATACCACACTTGACAGCACAATCTCAGATTCCACGAAGGTCCAAGAGGCCATTAAACAATTTACATCTGGCAAATCAATTGGATCCAAATGATTCCTGGATGAATTTTCTAAAAACCTAATTACCCCACTATCTAAGCCCTTTTGGATCTGACTGAAAATGCCAGGAAGACTGGGGCTTGAGATAAGTGAGGCCATGTCATACCCAATCTAAAACCAGACACCCCCTCTAGAAAGTGTGAACCATATCCCCAAATTTTCTTGATAAGTATTGAGACTCCAATTCTTTCCAAAATCCTTGCAACTCATCCGAGTACAGTCATTAAAAATGTATTACAGCATACTAAAGTTACTTCATGTCACACTGGTCTGTCACACAACACCCGATGCACCTTTGCTGCCCTGATGATGGGCGCTCAGCTAAAGGAACGCTTGGTACTCTTGTTAATAGATTATGAAAAAGCTTTTCATAATGTCTTGTGGCACTACCTCTTTGCTCTCTTGAGCCTTGTGGGCTCTGGCTTGTGCTTTCTTGCTCATGTTCAAAGACTCTACTCGAAACCTTTCGACTGAGAAAAGAAGTGAGGCAGGGATGTTCATTCTATACATTACTTTTGTCCATTGCCACTGAACCACTGGCTCATGGGGTTAGACTAAGCAGATCACTGAATTTCGGTGGTCTGATAAGCTATCACACGATGTGGACAACCTCCTCATATACTTGAGTCACACAGTGGAGTAAGGCCCAATCGTGATGAAAACCCTGGAGGAGTTTGGTCAGCTCTCAGGGCTGGTGGTTAACTGAAATCAGACCAGACTTTTTCTCCAGGGTTGAGTAGATTAGTGCCGCCACCCCCAAAAGATCAACTTGCACGTACTGATAAGCTCCGTCAGTGGGGATAAGTTCTCAGTAGAGACATGTGAAACTGGCTGTCACTCCTGCTCTTCATGATGAGCAGAAATGCACTATGAAAAATGATCACTCTTCCAAAACTCCTTTATTCATTGCACAACTATCCATCTTCTCTCCCACAGGGATTGTTACCCACACTGAGTCCTTTTTATGGGGTGTGGGTCATCCTGGAGTATCACCCTGTAAGTGCTGCAAATCAACATTTCAGGGCAGCCTGGGAAAGACTGACCCTGTTTTGTATTACAGTACTACTGAGCTGTACACCTCAATCATAAATAAACAGATTTACTCCTCCCAGTTAGAAGCCTTCCCAGAACCAGCATTTGCAGCATTACTGTGGGGGTTTCCAAAATCACTTTCCTGTGGAAGAGGCAAGGCTTCCACAGGGAACATCCCTAGTAGCAAGGGTAGTTACCACCTTGAAAGCTGAAAAGAGGCACGTGGATAGTCAGAAAAAATGACAGGTCAAACGTCCCAGTGGGAGGGAAATGCGCTATCCAAGGTTGTCTCGCTTTAAGGATTGAGTAGAAGAAACCTTTTTGGAATGACTCTAGGAAAGGGCCCTTGCTGGCATGGTTTACCCCCCCCCTTTCAACACCACTTTTGCCTTATACTGATGAGTGTGCTGGGATCCTGCTACCCAGGCCACAGTTTCAGTGTTCTTTTACAAAATCAGTACCATTATCCCCACTACTGGCACACCCCTGGCACACAATTGTAAAAGGTACCCATGGTACCAAGGGCCCAGCGGCCAGGGAAGGCCCCGAAGGCTGCAGCATGTATTATGCCGCCCTGGGGGACTCCTCACCAAGCACATGCACACTGCCATTGCAGCTTGTGTGTGGTGCTGGTGGGGAGAAAAAGAAAGTCAGGGTGCCATGCCCACAAACCACTGCCTGTGGCATAGGTAAGTCACCCCTTTAGTAGGCCTTACAGCCCTAAGGCAGGGTGCGCTATACCACAGGTGAGGGCATAGCTGCATGAGCAATATGCCTCTACAGTGTCTAAGTCTATTCTTAGACATTTTAAGTGGTGTGTGGCCATACAGAGTATATGGTCTGGGCGTTTGTCATTAGTAACTCCACAGCTCCATAATGGCTTCACTGAATACTGGGAAGTTTTGGTATCAAACCTCTCAGCACAATAAGCCCATACTGATGCCAGTGTTGGACTTATTGAAAAATGCACCCAGAGGGCATCTTAGAGATGCCATCTGTATGTTAGCTAATCTGCTAGTGCTGGGCTGACTTGTTGGTGCGAGCCTGCCACTCCCAGACGATGTTCGACCACATTGAGGGGGTGTGGTGGGGGGTGGGGGGGGGGGGGGGTCGGACGGTTGGCTTGGTGCTGTCAGTGGTCAGAAACAAAGCCTGCACTGGGTGGAGGTGCTCCCCACTTCTGCAACTAGAATATGTCTCTACCAGATATATTGTTACCGAAGGTAAGTAACTTGTACATCTGGTGGAGACTTCTAGTTGCAGATTCCTTACCTTAGAATAGATACCCAAGCAATACCATCCTCAGAGGTGGGCTGCGAACCAAGATCATACTAGAAACGACCAAAGTAGCCACCCCTATGGACCTGGCTATCCAGGCAGTAATGTTTAGTAAATGTGTGCAAGGATTCCCACGTAGCTGCCTGGCAGATATCCAGGACAGGAACTCCGCATGCTAACCCTGTGGAAGCAGCAGTTGCTCTGGTGGAATGAGCGTGCAAGCCCTCAGGGGGTTGCTTCTTTGCCAAAGCGTAGCACATTTTGATTCAAAGAAGTACCCATGGTGAGATGGTATGTTTTTGCACCACCTTCCCTTTCTTCGCACCCACATATCTGACAAAGGGTTGATCGTCCACCCAGAAATCTTTGGAACAATTCAGATAGAACGCCAATGCTCTTTTTGGATTGAAGCAGTGGAGTCTCTCCTCCCCATGAGAAAGATGTGGAGGTGCGTAAAAAGTAGGCAAAGTGATGGACTGCCCTACATGAAAAGGTGTAACAACTCTGGGAAGGAATGAAGCCTTAGTGCGTAACACCACTTTGTCAGGGTGCACAAACAAAAATGGGGGCTTAGAAGATGGAGCCTGAAGCTCACTCACTCTGCAAGCAGTAGTGTTGGCAACAAGAAAAACAGTTATTAAAGTAAGGAGCCATAATGGACAATTGTGCATCGGCTCAAAGGAAGTACACGTTAAGTAAGTAAGGACAAGACTGAGGTCCCACTGAGGCCTGATAAACTGAGTGGGAGGAAGCAAATGGGTGAGCCAATTAAGGAATCGACTAACAATAGGAGACTATTGAGTGAAGGCTGATCAGGCACTTTATGAAAGTGCTGAGATAGCCAATAAATAGCTCTTAAGGGTGCCCAAAGCACAGCCCTGCTGGGCCAAAGAGAAAGAATGAACAAAAGAACTGCAGAAAAAGGAGCAGAGAGGGGAATCAAAGGACTTGTTGGTACACCATGCCACAAATTTATGCCAATGACCGGCATATACCGTTTTGGTGGAGGGAAGCCTGGCTGCCACAATTACATCACAGACTTCGGGTGGAAAGTCAAAAGCTGTCAACTGCTGCCCCTCAATCTCCACGCATGAAGGCGGAGATAGGACAGGTTCGGGAGGAGAACCGTCCCCTGCTGCTGCGACAGAAGATCCTCCCGAAGGGGCAGTCTGAGTGGAGGATCAGTGGCCATGCTCAATAGCTCTGGACACTGTACTCTCCGTGCCCAGTCCGAAGCCACCAACATCACTTGGGTCCGGTCATTCTTGATCTTCATGAGAATTCTAGACAGAAGTGGTATAGGTGGAAAGACATATAGGAGGCCAGAGTTCCACTCGAGATGAAGTGTCTCCAAGCGAGTGCGGCCTTGGAAACTCCAACGCGCAGAACAGCTGACATTGCACGTTCTCTACAGGAGGCAAACAAATCTAACCAAGGCTCTCCCCACTGTTGAAAGAGACACTGTGCCACCTCCAGATGGAGATGACATTCGTGATCGATAATGCATCGACTGCTGAGTTCGTCTGCTCTGGTGTTCAGAGAGTCCACCAGATGCTGAACCACTAGGGTGATGTCCTGATGTGCCAGCCATGACCAGAGGCGCAGCGCCTCCTGACAAAGGGTCCAGGACCTTACTCCGCCCTGTTTGTTGCAGTACCACATGGCAGTAGTGACCCGCTGGAGATGTGGTGTGGACCAGTATCAAATACTTGAGTTTCCTGTTTTTGATGCCAAGGGGTGTCCCCTAAAACATGGCAAAATCAGGTGCAATAAGGAGGAGCTAAGAACACAGGATAAAGATGAATTATGGATTCTCTTCTTGAGTCGTAAATTTCGAAGGTTATGACCGGTACATTATTATTATTTTTTTTTTACGTACACTGGCTGCATATCCGAAAGCGACATGGTTGATGTGGAATATCAACATTATTGCATCTCATACTCAACGTCCCTCTGGTAATCGAGTAACATGGTGTTAAATGCTGAATATGATTTACATTATTGTAGTAACTAAACAACTCAATATACAGGAATGATGCATGGGATTCCCCCCTTAAAGAGGATAACGTGGAATGCAATGATGGGGGTGCAAGATTTTCTCCTGTAAAAGTAGAACAAGGTGTCCATGTGATTAGCTAGTGCTGCAAAGCTTTCGTATTTGTCAAACTGGGAATTCTGAAAACAACAGCCTTCATATGCTATGGAGGTTGTAACTGGATATGACAATGCCAGATCTCTCCTGTGTTATATGGAAGGAAAGTGTCCTGAGATCACCACACACAGGCAGGAATATTTTATATTCATGACTATCAATGAAGAAATAGGTAAATATGATCAGGGTAATTTACCCAGGGCCACTGAAATTATGCAAATGTGTGGCCACAGTATTTTGCATAACTATGTTTGCTGCATTATCTATCACCTGCTACATAATCTGCAGTTTTTAACAAAAAAATGTGCTTCTTGTTCAAACGGTTCAAAAGTTACTAACACAGGAACATGTCTTGCGACGTAGCACGAAGGTCCTTCGCAAAGATTCACTGGGTACTTTTCTGTTGCAATATTTAGCTAATAAACTGGTGCCAATCATGTGGAACCAATGCCCAGAAAGTGTTAACAAGTGAAAAAATTACACAATAACAAAGTACTTTGATCACAAAATGTGCCTCCTTATGCCACATAATTTGCCTTTTCTTGCTGCATTATTTACTAAACCCTGCAGCATAATCTGGCCCTCCCCTGCCACAATTTCAGTGGTCCTGCATTTACCTAAAATATAATCTAGAGACTTCGTATGTGTTGAGATTACTGAAAATAAATGCACTGGTTTTATTTGGCTCCTACCTTACTTCATCTGCACTCACATGTGCATATCCCTTGCTTTGCTAGCTCACATACATCTGCCTCTGCTAGCCTCCTGATCTGAACCGGACACACACAAATCACTTCATCTTCAAAGCGTCTAGGTGCGTTACCTTCTAGGTAGCTTAACAAGGCTGGGATCTCTTTTTCCCAGATATGACTCACTGCTGGATGGATATTTGGTTGCATCACACCCAAGAGGCGCAGCCCGGCCACAGCTCTTCCATCTCCCAGATATGGACATGAAGATATGACCTGAAAAAGAAAGTAGGAACTTTTGCAGCTACACAAAGTGATTGAAATTTCATTAAACATTTCTGACAGATAAAACAGTCATCAGAACAATACTGGAGAAGTGCTTTAATATTAGTATTATGACTTCACAATGAAATATGTTAAATCTTACATGCAGCAGAATGAACGTGGTTAAATGAAGAAAGAGTAACTAACTTTCAGTAACAGTGGTGGATACTATACCTTCCCACAGATTCCTCACTCTATCAATCAGGGTTTTTTATAAAGCATGACTACTCACCTGTGAGGGTCTCAAGGAGCTGAGGGGGAGGTAGGGGAGAGATGTGGATTTGTGGATTAGTTAAAGAGCCAGGTCTTGAGGTCGTTCCTGAATTGCAACATTGATGGTGATTGTCTGAGGGGTAGAGGCAGGGAGTTCCAGGTTTGCGCAGCGAGGTAGGAGAAGGATCTTCGTACAGCTGTGGTCTTGCGGATCCGTGGGATGGTGGCCAGGACCAGTCTGGTTGGAGTGCAGAAGGAGAATCAGTGGATGAGGTATGCAGGTTTGGCATTGTGCAGGGCTTTGTAAGCATGCGTGAGGAGCTTGAAGGTAATTCTTTTGTTGCTAGGTGACCAGTGAAGGTCTCAGTTGGCCAGTGATGTGGCTCCGGCAGGGGATGTCCAGGATGAGTCTGGCGGTGATGTTCTGGATGTTCTGCATGAAAGTGAAGGAGAGACTCCATCGCTTTGATCCCAAAAGACCACTGAGCTTTTACATCACTTGCACTAAAGGTGGATAATCAGCTATGAATAACTTCCTCATGTTATACTTGATCCCGAAACATTTTCTCCCTCAATAGCTTTAAAAAAACACCGGTGGTAGAACCAAAAGGCACTGACCGGGCCTCTGTGAGCTCAGAATATGACAACACGTGAAAATGTAGTGTGTCAATCTGCGTGCTGGCATCAGTTTCTATAATGTATTCAGTGCTCCATTAAAACATGGAGAGGAACCAAGAAAGCATCACTGACACCCGCAATACAGCATTTGATAAGTTTGCATGACTAAGGATAATTCCTCTAACTCACAGGGGACAAGGTAGAGCACTGAGGAACCTTTGGAGATATACAGTATCCACAGCAAATATTGTTACTGAAGGCATGTAACTTTTTCTTCTGATGAATACTTCTTCCTGCAGATGTCTGAATAAGTCTCAAAGCAATACAATCCAGGAAATGGAACTGGAATGTAAGGCGCATATGCTTGCTTATGGATGCAAGGTTGACCGAGTGGCTATCCCGCAGATGTCAACCACTGTAACAAACCAGTTACTTGCCTTCAGTAATGCTCTTTCTGGTGGACACAACATCCAAATCCTCACCTTTGGAATGTTTTTCAGGCACCAGACTGGATCCAGATGTTTTTCAGCATGGCCCCTACATGCCAGTAGGTGGTGCTGTGCGTTTCTGCATCAAATTTGCTCCGACACAGAAGTGGCGGTCAGAACGGGATATAGGCACCACCCAGTGTGGTGACCTCAGTATGTTTCTGGACACCACCCGTACCTTCTGACACGGAGCCCAAAGACCAATTGTTCCGTGGCTAGATAAGCTATTCACTAGAAAGAGCATTACCACAGGTAATCAACTTGTTCTTCTGATGAATACTACTAACCACAGCTTTCTCACCTTTAGAATAGATACCAAACCAGTACCTTCCCCGGTGATGAGCCTGTGGAATGACTCAGACGTCATGCAGAACAGAATGGCCAGTATGTCCTTGCAGTTGGCTGTCAAGGCATTGGTGATTTGTGAATGTGTGCAATGACGCTCATTCAGTAGCCTGACAAATATCCAGACCAGAAACTACGCGTACCAGCACAGAATTAGCAGGCTCAGCTCTGGTGGGCTCCGACCTCAATCGCTAAGAGAGATGCTTCTTGCCCACTGCGTAGCAAAATTTTATGCAATCAACCAGAATAGTGTCCTCTTCTGCACTGCCTTTCTTTGCCTTAGAGATCCATCACAAAGAGCTGATTATCCAATTACAACAAATATTAAACACTAAAATGTAGTCAAATTATGAAAGAATAAAATCTTGTATTTTTTTGGTGGTACACTTAATGCAAGATCTTTCCTATTGGGCATCATCAAAAACTCATGCCTTTCTTTATATCTTGATTTAACTTCTTACAGGATAGTAATCCTTTGTCTTTGGTTGTCGAACTACCACCCATGCTTGGATCCAATGCTACTTGTGAAGTACTCCACCAGTGTCCAACTGATAACTTCACAGAATTTCTCTGTACTTCACAAACTTATTCAGGGTCTCTGAAGTTTGGAAAACCTTTCCTTACTAAAAATCGATTAACTTCTACCCAATCTCCAACTCTGTCTTCATGTCATCACATTTGTCTTAGCATATACTCTTTTTCATATTGGAATTAACATGAGCCGTTTTCCACAACTCAATCATCAGGTCTCCTTCTCTAGCATACAATGTTATCATCCAAAATGTACACAATTCCGTGGATGCTTCCCTTCCTCTCATCAGCCCATGGTTTCCGTCTGAAACCCAGCAGGAAAGTGGCATCAGCATCATCGCCGGCTCGTAATCAACAGGAAGCACCAGCACCCTCCCAATGCTCACTGTCTGCACTGCGAATGTGCTGGGCAGGGAGACCGTTTGGAAAAAGTTTTTGAATAAATATCTTCTGGAAACATTAAATTAGATTTTAGTAGTTGGTCCAATGACAGGTTCAACTGTAACCCATATAGACAAATGATCAACCAGTACAGCAAAATATCTCATGTGAGGAGGCAAAATATGATATGGACCCAAAAACAATTCCTAATCTTTGCCGAGCTCTACTCTAACAAGGTGTAATTGACTACTGTAATCCTTATCTTAGAATAGATACCAAAGGAATAACTCCCCAGAGGTGGGTCTGCTAAACTAATCTAAAATAGAAGGTCCTGGAGGACGGAACTGTTAAAATGCCCATTATCATGCACCTAACTTTCCAGGCATTAGAGATTGGTACACCCTCGCGGAGATGCCCACGTCGCAGCCTGACACAACCAGGACTGGGGCTCTGCGAGCTAACGCAGTGGTCGTAGCCATGACCCTGGTGGAATGACCACACAAGCCCTCAGGGGGGGCTTCTTGGCCACTGCATTGCATATTTTGATGCAGAATACAGTCCATCTTGAGATGGTTCTTTTCTGCATAGCTTCATTTCTTTGCTCCAGTAAACCCAATGAAAATGTGATCCTTCAGCCGGAACTCTTTGGTATGTTCAATGTAATGTAGAACAAAAGCACACTTTTTGGGCCCAGGCAGTTGAGTTGCATCTCTTCTGTGAAGGGGTGAGGCGGAGCAAATAAAAAGTCTGCAGTGTGATGGTCAGACCAACATGGGATGGAGTCACTACCTTTGGTGTGAAAGAGGTGTGAACCAGTTTGTCTGGGAAGAATGTAATGAGTGGAGAACACACAGAGAGAAGGCCTGCAGTTCGCTAACCCTCCTGGCCGAAGTAATGGCCACTAGAAAGGCCTTTTTGATGGTTAAAAGCTGTAGAGAGCAAATGTGCAGAGGCTTAAAAGGGCGAGCACATCAAGATTGTTAGGAGCAGGTTCAAGGTAAATTGGGGCATGAGTGGTCATGGAGGGAACATACGTTGGAAATCTTTTAGGAACTGATTCACAACCAACAGTGAAAAGCTGGCGGAAGAGAGTATTCTCTTGCCAAGGGTGTCCAAGCTTCTTGGATTCCCTACCCAGTGGTGTGGAAGGGAATGTCCCAGGGTTGACCATGGATGTGGAGGGCCTACACAACCAGGCTCTCCGGGATGGGGTGCTGGGTGAGGTAAGCACGGTTCCCAGCAGTGGGGTGATGGTGGTGGGAAATTGTTCATGCAAGGCTTGGCCCAGGCCCCAAGCAGAACATCAGTGAGGGCTTTCTTAAAAGGGAGAAGCCATTCTGAGGGGTCAACCAGGTTGAAGCCCCTCTGTGAAGACATAGCATCTTGACTGCCATTGAGGGCAGTATAAATTCCACAATCCCAGCAGACCTCATAACCAACATAGCAAATGAGGCTCCTTCCACACTAGGAAAGTCCAGGACATTGTCTAGGGAGGTGCTACCGTAATTAGTTGTGTGCAGTCTCATTAAGGGGATTTGCATATCGATAAGGATCTTCAGGACCTAGCTAGGCCTGTCAAAAAAAGCAGGACCTGCTCTTACTCTGAAGGTCGGAGTTCCACACCACCGGGAACAATGTGGCTGGAACGGGAGGTCTTGCAGTCAGTCATTCTGAATCCAGTGGGCTTGACTGGTGATGAGGGAGGACCCCGCCTGCGGTGTTCCAGCTGAACCCAAGGGGCCCGAAGGCGCTCCAGAGGGGTCAGACCACCCAAAAATACAGTGCATGGCCTTATAATAATCTTGGAGTTGGGAAGGGGTCACTCTGGCTGCTGGAAACCCAGGGAGGCGCAGAGGCTCTGAGTGGGAATGACACCTATAGTGACGCTGTTCCTGCACCTCATCTGATGACTTGGATCAGCACAGTGAAGTCAGAAAGCCCTCTGACCTCTTAGCATCCTTAGATTTCTTGTGGGATTTACCCAACTGTGTCGAGCAGGATGACGGGCATCAGGAATCACTCTGTAAATGGGTCCGAGAACTTCGTTGTGACCAGGTACTGGAACGTCGTGGAGGCAACAGACTTCTGGCTACCAGAAGTTTCAGGGAGTATTGCCTCAGCACCTTGGGTTTTATAGTGTGGCAGTCTTCACAAGTCTTAGAACCGTGGTCCGGCTCCAAGCACCAAAGATAAACTAGGTGGGGGTCTGTCACAGACATTGGATGGTGGCAGGAGCTGTAGCATTTGAACCTCACCATTTTCTGGAGGGATATCCAACACATACCGGGAGACAAAATCCCAAGAAGGGCCAGGCAAAGTCCAATAAGGTTGTGCAAAAAGTGGACAGAGGTAGCTTTCTCTGGATCTGCACTGACTGGAAGACCTGATGTCAGCATGCAGGGGTGGCGCATCCATAGGCACTGCTCCTGTCACTTCTGGCGCAGGTCATGTCAAGCTGATTGATGCCACCTACCAATATGCAGAGGTACTGCTCGAGAAGTTTCTGGATCCAGTCTGATAGTCTCTATCAGGTATCTGTTATTCTTCCTAACTTGTCCTGAAAAACTTTGTTATTTTTCATCAAAACACTCTTCAATACAGAAATTATTCTCAAGTGAACTTACTCAATTTTTCCAATTATAATAGGTCTGTCTAAACCAGGTTGTATGGCCATATTAAATTCTGCTTGGGGTAACCAACCTATAGCATTAATACCTTTCTTTGCTACATATGCTTTTCCTTTGGTGGATTCATCCAAAACTTCAACAGTAGCCCCAAAATATCCAATGAGGTCTATTCTACTGTGTAAAACAGCAACAGTTAGTGCATTAGGGACAAACAATATTTTACCAGTCCATAACTGACCAAACGTCTCCTGAGACACAATGGTAATGTGTGCTCCGGTATCCACCAGAAGTTTGATTTCTTTACCCTCTCTAATTACATCAATGTCTTGATCAGAAGTGTGCCTCTCTGTCTACAATTTCATACCTCACAACTAGATCTCTTTCTTATCATCTATATATCTTCACTTGCACATTCTTCTATAAGTACACAATATGCTGAAAACATGATCAGTCTTACCACAATTTCTACATTGTTAGCCTAATGCTGGACAATTCTTAAAAGAAGAAATATGTGTAGAACCACATCTAAAACAAATAACTTTATGAGACTGTCTAAATTGAATATCTGGACAAGTAATATTTGATGAACTGTGCTACTTGTTATCAGAAACATTACTACTGAAAGATTTAATAGCTACCACCACCGAAACTGCAGTATTGCCTAAAGAAACTTCAAGTTGCTTAGCATCATTACAAGAAAGCTTAATGCTTTTAGCAATGTCAACTGCTTTTTCAAGTGAGTAATGTTTATATGACCAAAATACTTCTTGATTCTTTTTTAATAGCATCTTGCAATTAACTGATCTCTGATTGTGAAACACACACCTTGCTGCCAGCATTTTCAATGTAGTGATACATGAATCAGTGCTTACATTAGGCTTGGGGAGTTCTTTGTCCTCTGCTGCGGAGGCGGTCCTCTGGGGGTTTCTAGAGGTTGCTGGTCCTGCAGGCTGCGTCCCATTTTTGGAGCAGGGGTCTTTGAAGCAGCAGGCAGGTCAGTAGGGCTGTGGCCAAATCAGTTGTCTGGAGTTTTCATTGCTGGGGACGACCTAATAGCCTTCTTCTGGCTTTTTTCTTCTTAAGTCTCCAGCAATCTGATGAGCGAAGGTTCAGGGGAGCCCTTAAATACTAGTTTTAGGGGTGTTGCAGGGTTCAGGTGACTACCCTTTTTTAGTGTCTGCAGCTTCAACGACCCCTGCTCCAAGAAGGCAACACATCCTGCAGGACCAGCAACCTCTACAAACCCCCAGAGGACTAACTCCCCAGCAGAGGACCAAGAACTTCAGAGGACAGAAGCCCTGACCAGCAGAAATCTTCAAAAAGACTCCAGAACAGCCCTGGATCCGCAAGCCTTGCCCACTCTTCACCTGGTGCCCGGAGTCCAGGTGGCCCATCGGTCCAGAGAAGGTCTCCAGGTGATTCAGACCTCGAGTCCACCCTGGGTTGACCCCTCCTGGCCAACACAATGATGCCTACAGCCTGGATCCGGGGGACCTCTCAGACCACGACAGGCTCGGACGAAGATTCCCGTTGCTCAAGTAGAACTCTGAACCAGCAGGTTGCCTGTCCTTGGGGAATCCGACTGACAGTCCAGAAACATGTGCCTCTCCTGCCTATCCAGCCTTTGGTTTACATGAACCAACCTCCAGGACCCAGCCTGCAGCATCTTTTGTAGGGGTCCCCACATTGAAAAGCATTGGGCGCCCAGCTCTGTGTTTGCACATTGCAACAGGCTGTCCATGTGCCGCTGAGGGTGAAAGGAGTGAGCAGCAGATTGCTGGTGCTGAGAGGCCCAAGGATCTGGCCTTAGCTTGAGAGTCCTTGAACCGCTCAAGCACCGAGACTGCCTTTTCTCCAAAAAGGCATGAGCCATCAAAGGGCATGTCCATCAGGTTTGTCTGGACTTCCCCTGAAAAGCCAGTCGTACGAAGCCAGGCTTGGCGACTAAGCCACTATCAATGAACTCACCCTGCCTAGCGAGTCAGTCGTATCCAAACCACACCGAATCGTAAACTTGGCTGCACCCCTCCCATCTTTGACAGCTTCAGTAAGAGTGTCCTGCATGCCCTCTGGGACCTGGGGGCAGCACCTGTGCCACTGTATCCCATAAAGAATGGGAAAAACGGCCCAACAGGCATGAGGTGTTCATGGACCTCAGTGTCAGGCTGGAGGAAGAAAACATTTTCTTCCCAAGTTGGTCCAGCCTCTTGGATTCCCTATCTGGGGTAGCGGAAGGGAAGGCACCATGGGAAGTGGAGTCTTGGACCATCAAGCTCTCTGGGGTGGGGTGTTGGGTGAGGAAACTAGGGTCAGTAGGAGCTGTTTGATGGTGGCAGCCAATTGTCCTATTTACTGGAGCCCCTGTGCTTGTTTTGGACCACGTCCCAGCAGGACATCAGTAAGGGCCTCATTGAAGCTCCGATGTAGCGACCCCCTGGCTGAAGCATCTCTTTCAGGATGTTAGTCCTGACTGACACCATAGGCAACTTTAGGTCCAATATCTCAGCTGCTCTACGCACCATCATGCCATATGAAGCTCCCTCCTCCGTAGCCACCAACGAAGTTGAGAGCATGCCAGTATCTGGAGAAGTATCCAGTCCTCTAGCCTTCCCTAAATCCTTATATCAGTACTGCTCCAAACCATATTCTAAAGGGTCCTCAGACCCCTACCATTCCTCAACTGTGCCTGGCTGTTCAAAATAAGCCTTAGTCTCTAATCTGGGCCGTGTCGGCGCCGAAGTTGTAATCGGCGTCGTACTACGATGTTCCGGCTCCAGATCATGTGGAATGAGGATGGGGCTCTCACCACCGGTGGGTGCCAGCTGTGGGGGGTTGGGTGGTGGGGGGGGCGTGGTGGGGGGGCTGGGGATCGTCGACGTAGAGACTGAAGCCATAGGAGGCAGACTGTGCGGAACCAGTGTCGGTCCGGATCTGGTATCGGATCCCAGGGTCCCAAAGCCTGCGTGCAGTCAGCCCTGGCATCGGCTCTGTGGAACCGCGCTCGGAACATCGATGTTCCCGTGACACCTCGTCGGCTGACAGGTGTGACGAATTAGAAGACTGCTAAGATGACTTCTTTTTGTGCCTCATCCCTGAGTGCCCGGAGAACCTCGAATGACTAGAAGAGGACTTGGGGCTCCTGGAGCCGTTCTGCGACCTCCTCCTCGAGCAGGATCGTGACCTCCGAGGAGTCGTGCCTACTGACATCGAGTTGTGGTTTCTGTTGAGGCACCAGAGACATACCTAGTGGGGGTCCGTAACTGACATGATGCAATGGCAAGGACCACATGGCTTGAACCCCGTCTTTCTCGAGGACATCTCGCACGAAAAATGTATTTGACAAAAGGGTTGAAAAAAGCCTGCCAAAAAAAGGGAGAGGGTAGACAGATCCCGGACCTGCGCTTAACCAGCAGAGAAGGAAAATAACGGACGTACGCATGCCGGGGTGGTGCTTTTATAGGTGACCATGATGTCTCAGTGTTCCAACAAGGCTAACGAGGCCATGCGGAGTGAACAACGCCACCCAGCGGCGGACGGAGGGTATTGCTCAGTAAAAGATTCCGGATTCGAAGCTGACGTCAAGAAATTCAAAGGTAAGGAATCTGCAGCTAGAAGTCTCTATCAGATAGTTAATCTTAGTGTCTAGAAAGCCAGGACTCTAGTGGTAGCTGTGGTGAGCAACCAAGACTTATCAAGGAGGGGTGTGAAGCACTTGCAATACCACAGTAGTCACACAGTAACTTATCACACATGAAAAGAAGCACACAGTGTTGCAAAAATAAAGGCACTTTATTACAGGAACACTGAGCTAGATTACTATAGGCAATCCCCCCTTTCTGGAGGTAAGTACACACAAAATATACACAGGTAAGTACTAGGAATTAGCGTAAACACATTAGAAATAGCAAGGGCCCTATAGGGGGGGGGGGGCAATCCATATAATAAAATACTGGAATGCGAGAATGGGTCTCCCATCGGAGGATATGGAGTAGTTAGCCAAGGTTTGGGAGAGTATGAAACTTAAAGAGGAAAGTATCTAGAAGACCCCCAGCAACAAAGAGAGCAGAGGTAAGTTACCTGGTCTTCACATGGGGACTTGGAATTGGAATAATGGAAGAACAAGACCATGCAGGTGAAACCCAATGGTGGATTCAGGATGAAGAGGACCTGTAAAAGAAGGAGACAGAGTCCAGTTCACGCAGGAGTGTCCAGGTGGGGCAGGAGGAAATGCCCACCCTTCTGTGGGTGAAAATCGTGGCCGATGATGGTGGATGAAGTCCAGCTGAGGAGTCCAGGAGCTGCAGGAGATTTCCTGAAGTCACCTAGTAGCTGTCCTTCGACGGTTGCCGAAATGCAGACAGGTCAGTGGTCAGGAGGACCACCAACAAGCAAATGCAACTGGAGCTATTGAAGATTTGCAGAGCTGAAGAGGTGCACCAAGGTCCTAGGGACTCGACCCTTGGAGAGGAGGCTTGGCTGACCCTAAGAAGACAGGAGAGCCAGCAGAAGCAGTAAGATCGCCCACGAGCAACCCACTGGCACATAGTCGCAGTGAGGCCCAGACAGCACACCTGAAGAGGAGTTCCATGTCGCTGGAGCAGCAGAGAGGAGACTGTCCTTGCAGAGGTAAAGTGCTAGGGGCTACGTGGAGCCTGACGATCCCTCGGAGCAGGAGCCAACAAGCCTTGGTTGCTGCAACAGTCACGGTTCCACAGGGATTCTGTCTTGGAGGAAGAGGCAAGGGCTCACGGTTTCACAAGTTGGACAGAAGGCAGAGAGGACCAAGACAACCCCTCAGAAACACCACCTGTGTTGGTAAATCTTCACAGGTCCAGTTGACAGCAGATCTCAGCAGTCAGATAACGTTGCCTTAGGTGCCTGCAGATACAGGGAAGTAACTTCTTCACTCCAAGGGAGATTTCTTCTTGGTGCAGTTGAAGTCTCGCCGACCCCAGAGGATGCACAGCTGTGGAAATGTTGCAAGGAGAGGTTGGCTCAGTGTTGCAGTCTTATTCGGTTCCCGCGGAGTCCAGCAGCGGTTCCAGTGGCCAGGAGCAGAAGAGATCATTGCCGAGGAGTCCTGGTGGAGCCTTGCATGCCAAATCTGGGGACCCACCTGCAAGGGAGTCCCTAAAAACCCCAAAAGGGGGCTTGGTCACTTTGCAAGGTGACCACCTATCAGAGGGGGTCACTGACATGGTCTGCCTAACCTGACCAGTCAGATGCTCCCAGGGGCCTCTTTCCATCTTGATTTCAAGATGGCAGAATCAAGTGGCCACCTGGAGGCGCTCTGGGCACCACCCCTGGGGTGGTGATGGACAGGGGAGAGGTCACTCCTCATTCCTTTGTGCAGTTAAGTTCCAGAGCAGAGACCAGGGGTCCCTGAACGGGTGCAAACCGGATTATGCAAGGCGGTCACCAAATGTGCCCTTCAAAGCAAACCGGTGGCATAGGGAGGCTACCCTTCCCCAGCCATTTAACACCTATTTCCAAGGGAGAGGAGGTTGCACACCCTTTCCTACAGGAAATCGTTTGTTCTGCCTTCCCCTGCTTGAGCTGGTGAAGCAGAAGGAGGGCAGAATCCTGTCAGAGACTGCAGCAGCATATGCTGCTCGCAGACCCTGGAAAACTGGTAGGTGCAATACTGAGGGGTCCTCTAAGGAGCCCCCAGAGTCCACGGGCTCATGCCACCAATACTGGCAGCAGTATTGGGGTATGATTGTGACATGCTTGATACAAACATGCCTAGGTTCGGAGTCAACATGTTATAGCTGGACCATAGGGGTAGTGACCTATGGCCGTTACATAGTTAAAATGGCTTCCCCGCACTTACGAAACTTAGGGAATTGGAACTGGAGCTCTTAGGGACATCTCTGCTCTTGCAGGGGCGCCCACACACACACAAGGACCTGCACCCTGCCCTGAGGGCTGGAAGGGCCTATCATAGGGGTGAATTACAGTGACCTGGTGTAGTGACCAGCAGTAAAGAGTGCATGCACCTTTCAAGCAGTCTGCAAATTACAGGCCTGCAGACACAGTTTGCATGGGCCCTCATGGATGGCATAATACATGCTTCAGCCCTTGGGGGGGTCCTTGGTTCACCAATGCCCTCAGTACCTAAGTACCATATACTCAGGACTTACAGGGATACACCAGTATGCCAATTGTGGGGTGTAAAGGGTACCAATGAAACTAAATTTAGAGGAGAGAGTACAGTAACAGGGGTCCTGGTTACTAGGATCCCAGTGAAAACATTCTAAGTACACTGACAATAGACATAAAGTGGGGGTAAACAAGTGAAAAAGAGGGACTTTCCTACATATGTAGAACGAGTTAATGCAAAATTGGCTATGTATTAGAAGTTGGAGAACTGACAGTAGTCTCCCTTAGTGGTTCGTATAAGACAATTCCATCTGTTTGAGTTTCGTTAGTGTAGAAGTCTTCATTATTTCTGTTTGTTTATTAAGATAGTGGTACTAATGAAAGATCATTTTCCACCCTCTCCAATCTCAGGAATGTTTCAGCATTGCTGCTCAAAACTTGTAGAGGAACTTCCTGGTCCGTAGTGAGAGGGATGTGGGAACTATCCAAGAGCCCACTGGGTCTGCTGTGAAGGATCGGCCATATGGTGTAGTTTGACATTATCATGGAGATAAAGCAGTTTTCTTTCGATCCAGGCAGAGGTGGTACAATAACAATTCTGGTACCTTGTATTCCCAGGACTGGAACCAGTGCATGATATGATGGACCAAACTCCTTTTTCACAGCAATCTTTTCTCACACTATATCCCTAACTTTCAGAATCCAGCTGGTTGATGTTACTGGTGCATCCCTTAGTCACAAGGAAGCGGCACAGGGAGACATGTTTTAATCTTGGAACTGTCACAATTCCTGCAAATCAGTGGCACGTTCATTTATGTCAAAAGGTGTGTCTGTCAACTCCGCACCAGAGAAATCAAGATCTGAAACATACATTTGTGTCCCAAACAGCACCTCATATGGGGTGCGCCCTCCAAGGACTTTTGTAAAGTGCAAAAAGAACAGATGATGGATGGAAAGCAGAACCAATCAGACATTCCAGTTTGGACCCAGCCATATACAAATCAGTCTTGACCCTGCTCCCCATGGGAAACGTCCAGCCCAAACCTTCCCTGGACTGGAAACAAGCATCCTGGGACCAGTTTCGGGGTATCACCCCTCATCATCCAGGCTAGCTCGACTCCAGTGGCATGGGGAGCACGGGACCCACATGTGGGAATACCCATCCTACTTAGGACAACAATTTAAAAAAAAAACAAGTGAATGCTTTACAGTGTCAAACATTCAACCCCAGTACAGAGATCGGGGCCTAAATCCATTGTTTAAACTCAGATCTTTGTGATGGGGTGAATGTTTTCATTGTTCATCATTCTGTCCATCATCTGTTCTTTTTTGCTTTTGTCACCCTAAGTGGGAAGGGTATGCCCATATATGAGGCCCGTGCTCACTGCACCACTGTATTCAAGCTAGCCTGGCTGATGAGGGGCATCAATGGTGAAAGATGTATTTTTGATGCTGACAGTCTTAGTCTCCGAGTGATGAGACTTACATGCAGAATGGTGAGATCCTGATGCCGATCGGTGGCTTTCTGACAGCGAGCGAGAGTGTGATGGCAGGAAGGTGGTGCCATAATAGTTTTCAGTGTTAACAGCTATGATGGCAGTCTCACTGCTGACTTGGACACCAAGCTCTGATGCAGGTACATCCACCCCTCCCTGGATGGTGAACAGGACGGGGCCAAACCTCAATGTTGAAGTTCTTGACGTAGGTGAACGGCATTGATGAGAATGACTTCTATGGCAATGTCTTTAGATCTCCCTGTGGGAGTCCATACCTAAATTTTGGTGCTTTTCTGATACGTGATGAGGATCTTTCTATTTTTTCTTTTCTCCTCTTCTTCCTTCATGTCTTGCATTAAACCACACGGTTTAATGCGCTCTGCCCTTAAACGTCCTCTGACATTTTCTGACAAATGTCACATCCTTTTGTGTGGTGCGAAGGCGAAAGACATACCATGCAGACTTTATGAGCATCAGTGCTGACCTTCTATCTTCCACAGGACGGGCATTTCGTGAATAGAGAAGGCATTCTGACTAAAACATCCAGTCAGAAATAGGAAAAAACAGCTTCACTCAACAAAAGGGATGTCAATTTGTTGAGTTAAATATTTATTTAACTTACACAAAAGCTGGATACAAAGAGAATTAATCTTAAGAGGTGTGAAAAACACCACAGCTGTTCAGAGATCCTGCTTGGATAAGCCAGAAAAAAGAATTAACACACGCAGGAAAACTACCACTACAGTGCATTGAGAAGTAGGGTGCTTCTGAGGTTCTTAAATGTACAGGGTTCTTTTTAATTTTCTATTAGTGGTGGGTTTTCAGGCTGCATTTTCTATTCAAGCTGTGTACATAGACAGGTTTTTTCCTACATCAAAGGGCTGAGCATTCAAAGGCTATGTTCCCATTTTTTTTTAATTCTTCCACAGCATTCAGAAAAAAATACATCAGACAGACTACAATGAAACTTTGTGGGAAATTATTTCAGCAATGAACATTCTTCAATGCCATTTCTCTAAAGCACAAGTATATATTAAAGAAGGTATTCTGGGGTCCATGCTGGCAGCGGGGAATTATTCAGTGTTTATGACTTTCAATGACAATCCTATGATGAAGAAGTAATGTTACTAGAATCAAAACCAATGTTAGACGTTTTGTTACAAGTGTGGGTCCTCCATACACTTAATTCTTGCATCTGCCCTGTCATTGGACAAGTTAGTACAGGGTGTGGGAAACTGGGTCCAAATGTGAGGTAGTGCTAGACATTAGGTTGCTGGCAATATAATGGAAGAGCATGGTTCCTCTAGGAAGAGGAATGCAAGCAATACACATCCACTGTTTGAGGGCACAGTCCTCAACTCCACCTTCTGCAACTCGAGGCCAGGGAGAGCCAAAAATGAATCACTCTGGTTTCCATACACCATGCATGTAGCACATAAGTCATACATATAGACACACTTAACAAACACTCGGAATGATAACGCTAAGGGGTGGGTAAGGGTGCAGAAGTCGAACTTTAAACAAATGGCCTAGTAGGCCTCCAGTACAGTAAGATAAATGGTCTAATCACCCTATTAATTCTCAAAACACAGAGTTCTGACACTATTTTTCTGCAAGCTAAACCCATGGCAGGGACAGATGTCACTGTTAGTAAAGGAGTTAATTCCGGGTATATCCCTTCAGGGCGCAAGAGAAGCCCATGACTCATCATCAGGGACAGGCCTGGGCCTCTGCACACACACCAGGGATGCATGATGACACCAGGGCCAAATCAGAAAGCCAGAAAACCAGCTACATGCAATCAGGCAGTCAGGGCAGGGGAACACATCAATTTACCATGCAGAGCACAGTCACTCATTCACTCAGGTTGCAAGGATGCATGCATGCATGTTTCTGGTTCCACCAATAGAAGACAGGGACTGGCCCAACATAAACTGACAGAGGCAGGCTGTAACAGTATGTGTAAATTCCACATACTGAGAGGGATGTGGTGAAAAGAACACACTGAAGAAAAGTGAAGAACAGTCAATGCAGGATAAGAGTCATTATCAAATGTGCACTCCTTACAGGTATCAAAAACTGTTACAAGATCTAGGTATTACAGTGATTGAAACTAGTGTTACATCCTTCATGCTCATGTCTCTTAGAAATTAAAGATGCACTTTACCTGATATATCAAACATCTGATTTCACCATTACTTACCAATAGCCTTGTGGTCAGAGCATGGGGAGAAGGCAGGTTCACTGTAAACACAAATTCAGAGACATTCAGTTAAAATGAGAACATCCACTTTATCCATAAATAGTGTGGCACAAATAATATGACAGAGATAAATAAAATAAAGGCATCATGATGTGAAATAGCAGTGAGATAAAGGTATAACACATTTGAACCTTGTTAAAAATCTTTGCCACTGGTGGTGAGGACCCCAGAACACTTATCTACATATATGTACCAATATAAAATAAATAAGCAGAGTGTGCTTACACATCACTCTCCCTTTCAACACGGAACACTTCTCTCGTGCATGCAGTGCACACACTGCATCCGTTCAATTTCGGATTTTCCCCAGCAAGGAGAAGTTAGATTGTGCACCTAGGAATCTGAAAAGGAAACCCCTGCATGAGGACAATTTCAAAGGTAGAGGCTTTTTTTTTTTTTTTTTTTTTACCAGCACGAGGTCCTAATCAAATCAAACTGTGTTAGTAACGTATGACTACTGCTGCTGCGGTTACCACATATTGTGTAGGGCATGGGTTGAAAGAAAGGACTTTTCCCAACAGGAAACTGTACAAAAAAGACTGTTCTCTGTGAGTATGTGCTCAACAAGTCAATCAGGATTTTGTCGGAATAGAAGCAATTATTCTGCTTTACTGATGTTCAGAAGAACGCAACACCTTAGATGCAGCTGCTAAGTTGTTAGGCTTATCAGCTGCTTTAAACAACCTGAAGTAGCTAATCCTACTATTAAAGCACTGAAACACTTAATTTATTGTGGGAGGCCATGGGGCAAGTAGGGCCCACAATGTCTCAGCTCTTCAGATGATGTTTAATCTGTTTCTGGGCTTTGAAGAGCCGGAAGTGGATCATGCATGTCAAATGTCCTTTATCAGCCTTGCAGCGACATAATGCCACCTCGGACAGTGTCTTTGGAATGGAGAGGTACAGTCCACCCGAGCACACATCTCTTGTCTTAGTGGCACAGTCCACTGAGGTACACTTCTCTGGTGTAGAGGCACAATTCGCTTGGGCATGCATCTTGATGGAGTTCACACCAGGAACATTCGGGTAGAGAGAAAGCGCTCCTCACTTCTCTGGTCCCAAAAATCACTTTCTTCGGTCTTCGTTTGGCCAGCGGAGGGGTTGGGGCAGGTGGGAGTGAGCTTGTTTGGAGTGGCAGAAGAGGGGGGCTGGATCAAGCATCTGTGTCTTCAAATGTCACATTTCTGTTGGGTTGATAGGCTCCTTTGTTCTCTCAGGATTAAGTTAGCCTCAAGGTGCTTCAAGTCAGAGGATCAGCTTCTTCCAGCACGGCAAGACTTCAGATGATTTCAAACTTCCCTGGACCGGAACATAAGCAACCCAGACCAGCTTTGCCCTAATTAGTCTGGAGCAGCTTGGTCCCAGTGGCATATAAAGCATGGGACCCATGTCTAGGCATACCCTTGGCCACTTAGGGCATTAAAGCAAATTGACAAAAGTTGACGGGATTAATGCTTTCAGTAGGCCCAACTATTGGCAATCACTCAGGGTAGTTTTCCAACCCATCTTTCTTTTCCCCACTATGTCACATGAGTCAGATCCAAACCAAATGCAAATCAGTCTTGACACTGCCATATTAGAAACAGTAAAGCCCAAACTATAATGTCATCCCCTCCTTGGACCAGAATACAAGCAACAGATTTGCTTGTATTCTGGTCTTATATTTTCAGTCGGGTGTAGCTTGATCCCAGTGGCACCATGAAATTTTAGGTGATGCCATCCGACCTCTGGGAAGTTGGCTGTCACCCACCACAGTCCTCGCAGTACTCAGTGGAGCATCCTCAAAGATAATTTAGGACTGGAACAATAAGTTCAGTGGAAGCTGACAGGGGATGCAGATTCTCTGCCTGCACATTCAGAACCAGTTTGGCTCGGTTCTCTTTTCATATGTCCTCTCTAGGCTGTTCACCATGCCCTGCCTTTGTGCAATGTGATTCTCCTCACAGCAGGGTAGTCACCAGCCTAGAATATCCATAACTGAGGCAGAAATAGGTGCAGGCTTTCTGCCTGGCTATCCACAGCCACTATGAATAGTGATCAGGAAAGAGAAAAGGCTGGCCTTGCCTAAATGGCCTTCTCACTCTACCTGTATTTACCCACTGGCTCCATCTTCACCACTGACTCCATTTTGTGTTTAGCTTAGCTTCAAGCACCGTCACATTTGTGCTGCATGTATTTTTCCCATGCACAGCTTAACGTGTTTTTGCTCTTTCTCACCAAGGACGGGAATATAACATAGGGGAGAAGTAGAGATAAGGATGTACCAGGCTGAGAATGTTAATGGTAGAGCAAGGTACAGCTTGGTCCTGGAAGTACACTTAGGGATCTGGCCAGTCACTAGCGTGTTCCTTCAACACTGATCAGGGACGGACAGTGCTTCAACAACTTTCTCGACGAGAGGGGGTTTCTAAAACCTTCCTCTTAAGTTTATGAAGCTTGACCACTGGGAGAAGAAGGAACTTATCTGGGAGTGGAAGCACTGCCCTGAAAATAAATCCCATTGTGGGTGGTCTCCCTCTTCTTTCGGTTGTCCAGGGTTCCACAACCTGAAGCTGGCAGGCAAGGGATGTCGGAATCAAGTCCAATGGTGATGCATTTTTAATTATTGTTTTTAGCTTTGCAGTGTGCATGCATGAATACGGTAGTCACTATATATATATATACACACGCACACATACATACACACACATTCATTGTTTAAGTATTGCATTTTCTTAGTTTCTTTGATTAGTATTATCCTGCTGCTGTGATTATGTTGATAATTGCATGTGTGTTGCTGCATTTGAAATAAAAGCTCACGTTATTCTTTTCATTTATGTAGCTTGGGAAGTGCTTTAATAAATTAATTACTCAGAGTGCTGCATTCTTTGCAATCCTTTTACTTCGTTTCCTTGCAGTCTAAGCAGAGCAGGACAGTCAGTAATACTCTTCTATTGTGAGAAAATTGACTTAACTCCATCTTGTGCACAGAAACTGGTTGGGTGCTACCAAAATGGCTCACTTTGGCACAAAAAGCATGCACCTGACAAGCTATATAACACATCCTCAGGATGCTTATACTAGCATCTGGGATAGCACACACAAGCAAAACTTTACATGAGTGTGCCAGTAGGCCACCACTCCAGTGACAGATTAAAACGTTCTGGTCACAAGTATGGTTTTAAAACCACAACTCACTGCCGCCACCCCTGTTCGAAATGTAAGCTTTAGGGTGGTCTTCCCTTAAACGTTTTGCCTTTTTCCCTCCCTTTTTTGTAGAAATTTTGGTTTTGCAGGCCTCAGGGCTCTGTGCATTTAATTACTAGTAACCAGTGCTAAGGTGCTTGTGCTCATTTCCCTTAACATTGTAAAATTGGTTTTCACCTAATTAGCATAACTAAATTTACTTATAAGTCCCCTGTAGAGTGGTACAGCATATGCCCAGGGCCTGTAAATGTAATGCTACTAGTAGACCTGCAGCATTTATTGTGCCACCAACTTAAGTAGCATCTTAAAACATCTCCCAGGCCTGCCTAAACTGCAAATTCGACTTGGCAATATAACCCTGTTGCAGAGCCTTAAATGTCCCTTTTATTGCATATACGTGACCCCTAAGGTAGGCTCTTGGTTGCCCACAAGGCAGGGTGCATTGTAATTAAACGTTTGGGCATGTACTTTTACGTTTTACATGTGCTGGAGATGAAAAACTCAAATTCATTTTGAGCTATTGTGAGGCATACCTGTCCCATAGGATAACATTGGGTTGCCTTATTACATTTAGTAAGTGCTAACTTTTGATTGGGAACAGGTAAGCATTCCATATTTGGGATCTATGAGATCATAATTAAAAAATAATTTTTTATTGTAAAGTCAGATTTTAAATTGTAATTTTTTGAAAATGCCACTTTTAGAAACGTTGCCTTTTCCTGCCCTTTTCTATTTGGGGCCTGGAGCCTGTCCTAGGTCACATGACTAGGTGTAGTTGACAGTTGGTCTTTATTCAACCCAGACAGTCCAACAGTAGAGAGATTAGGTGTGCCTGAATGAGCCATTAACTGGCATGATTGGGGGGAGGGGGGCAGTTGGGCAGAGCTTGCATAGCCACACTTGCAACTGAATAGGCTGTGCCCTGCCACACACAAAGTACTTGCTACCACTGCATTGTCCCTGAAGCCAGCTTAGTACCAGGGGAGTCGGGAAATTCAAAGCACTTCAAAGGACAACTTCAACAAACGTCTACGTCAAAGAAAAAAAACAGGTATAATAAAAGGACCCTCAAACCTACAGTAGGACTCTGAGGACTGCTGCCTTCTGTGTACTCCACAAAACTGCTGTGCCGGACCTGGAAAGACTGGTTTGCTTCCTGGTGCCTGCCTTGAACTCTCATGGACCTGCAACACTGCTTGTGCCCTGCTTCAACATCTGAACCCAGGACTACCACAGCAACTCCAGGGGCTAATTTGCTGGCCTTCTGTCCAAACCCACAGGGATTTAGTCTCCCACCAAGTTAAACCAGCACCTGGACCCAGTCTGACTGAGTCCTAACCTGCCCTCCCTTCCCCCTGCAACCCCCTTCAAAAGGAGCCCCTCCAGTCCTGGACCCTTGGTGGTGGTGCTAAAAGTGTCCACACAACCAAAATCCAAAACTTCGGACTCAGAAAGTTTTGGCCAAAAACTGCTTTGAGAACTCAGGGAAGTCCAGGACCAACCTGCTTGAGGATCCATCCAAGGTGACTTTGCAGTAGCTCCCACTATGTTCTTCTGCACATCAGCAAGCCCTGTCCAGTGGTCCCTTGAGGAAGGGGTTTCAGTCTCCAGGAGCTATCATCAGATATAGCCTCCAGCCTTGTCCCACTGAAGATTTTCAACTTCCAAAAAAGAGACCATATCTGAAAGTAAAATATTCACTGACACTTCGTCCAGCGGATCCCCGATGACGGCACTCCATCCTCAAACACTGCCTGCAGCCTTGCCCACAAAACTTTACCTTCCTAGAAGGTTTTCTTAAAAATGTCCTTTAAGTCTGAAGGTAAGCATCGACAGGGCCCAATCCATTTACTGTATTCAACCAGTGCTCCATCCCAGTTAGCCATATTCCTAGACTTTGACCCGTCCTGCACGACTAGATGTCAGCAGTTGGCTCTTCGATCTTTTAGGTGCTAGTTTTTAACAATAATAAAAAAATATAATAAAAAAAAAAATCACAATTCTAGTTCTACTGATTGGATTTTTGTTTAGTTGTCAATTTATTAAAATGTAAGCAATTTTTCTAAATTGGTGTGGGATTGTTTGTGTACAGTGTTTTTACTTTATTATTGTTTGCGTACTGCACAAATAACACATTGCCTTTAAATTAAGCCTGAATGCTTTTTATGCCAAGATACCAAAGGTTAAGCACAGGTACATTTACATTGAATTTTGTGGTTCGCCCTGACAAGGATTTTGGCTGCTGCTTGAAGTGGGGGTCACCCTCCATTCAACCACAACCCAATTTCTCACAACTCCTCTAGATGTTAATCCGAGCCAGAATCTACTGTCAGACAAATGAGGGCATGCTTGGTGCATCGATCCAGGTCACAGGACAGATCCAGAAACTCACTCATGTCAAGGGGAAAGCACAGGCCTCGCCACATATACGAGATTAGTGTGAAGCTAGGGCCATAAATCAAAACTAAGACACCAGATACTCACAAATGGGTACGCCTGTCACAGGAAACACTTATCAGGGTATTGGATGTCTCAGAGAGCTGATTTTTTTTCTGAATATTAAGTCAACACTGGAGACTGCAGCCACTTATGATTTGACTGGTAATAACACATTTGTTGAACAGTGAAAATGGGGTTTTCACAAATGGCATTCATAGGTGCGGGAACTCAGCATATTTTAATGGGGACAAATCCGATGTAGTGATTAATAAAAAAGAATTAAGAGTTTGCATGTTGGAATGGAAGTCATTCATATATATCAATCACAAGCTTTAAAAAGAAAGCAAAGCAAATAACCACAATACTCCATATAGTTAAAATTGGATTAAAAAATAAATAATAAAATGCTATAAAAACGCCATTAAATACTAGCAAGTAAACGAATCTCTCAGTTCTTGCCCTATAACATGCATATTTACAAATTACAGTATTTTTAAAAGGCAAGTTCATAGATACCATGTAGCCACAAGGAACTTGCTAACTGCACGAATCAGAGCAAAAGATGTATCGCTCTTTAAAATCCTAAGGGCAATAACAAATTTTCTAATGCCCAAGTTCTGACAAACTGGACGAATCCACTTGCGTCGAGGAGATGCATACGCTGGGCAAAACAACATAAAATGTTCAACTGATTCCAGGGCAACATTGCAGCCTGAGCATAGGTTAGACACTGGCGGTATCCTCCAACTGCCAGTGAAAGACAATAATGGTAAACATCCGTAACAAAAACGAGCATACAGGCTCTTTCCTAGGGAGTCGGGAATAAGATCTAAGTAAGGTTCATACTGGGGGTACCACGTAAAATCAAGAAATAGGTTGGTCAGTCATCCATGTACCAAGGAAATAGTTGTTCCTAACACAGGACCAATAGACTGTTTTCATAGATAGTTTATAGGCCTTCCCTAGATCCTGTGGATTCTCCCAGTAATTCCCAAGTCCCAGGGTATGAAACCAGTTAGACACATGCCTAAGCCATGGGATGGAGGCTGCATTAGGTCTTTTTAAAAGATTGAGAAGAGAGCACTATAAATAATGAGCTGTGGAGTCGTCCAGATCCTTACCCAAAAGAGTAACGGTCTTAGAGATATTGTGTCGGAGATACAATTAAAACCAAGGTCCAGAAAAATGGGAATCAAGGGAGTACTGCCTGGGCAAGCAAGTAATGCTCTGGCAAAACTATTTTCAACCACAGACAGTTTAGTAGTTTTACAAATTCCCACAACTCAGCGCCATAAGTAGCAGCATTTTGTGCTTTAGCCAAATAAACCTTTATAGCTGGGGAAACGGCTTTCGTGGCAGTACTCTTATAAAAGCGCAAAATGGCGCCTGATCTGTGCTGGAGAATAGACACACTTTTACTGATCTGATCTTCCCAGTACAATTTATTAGAAATCCTCACACCCAGATAGTCTATTGAGCTTACTTTTTCCAAGGGAGCCCCAGCTAAAGTGATAGTGCATCTCCTGGCTGGTCCTGGGCTAAACACCATTAGTTTGGTTTTGCTAACATTCGATTCCAACCCATGATCTGTACAGAAAGTTATAAGCCTATCCACAAGAGTCTAGAGACCCATTGGAGTCTTCGAGATGAGGAGGAAGTCATCTGCAAATAGTAGTATAGGAATTTTTTGTGCATTTAAGGAGGGGGCATCGTTTTGGCAGAGATATACAACTTGTACCACCTAATTTATATATAAAGTAAATAGTGTTGGTGCCAAGACACAAGCTTGACGAACCCCCCGCTGTAGGAAAGTATCATCTTGCCTGGCATGTTATCCCCATTTTTACTGTATGTATGTTTGTTTTTGCCTATGTGTCACTGGGATCCTGCTACTCAGGACCCCAGTGCTCATAAAGTATGTCCTGTATGTGTTCCCTGTGTGGTGACTAACTGTATCACTGAGGCTCTGCTAACCAGAACCTCAGTGTTTAAGCTCTCTCTGCTTTTAAAATTGTCACTGCAGGCTAGTGACTAATTTTACCAATTCTCATTGGCACACTGGAAAACCCTTATAATTCCCTTGTATATGGTACCTAGGTACCCAGGGTATTGGGGTTCCAGGAGATCCCTATGGGCTGCAGCATTTCTTTTGCCACCCATAGGGAGCTCAGACAATTCTTACACAGGACTGCCACTGCAGCCTGAGTGAAATAATGTTCATGTTATTTCACAGCCATTTTACATTGCACATAAGTAACTTATAAGTCACCTATATGTCTAACCCTCACTTGGTGAAGGTTAGGTGTAAAGTTACTTAGTGTGTGGGCACCCTGGCCCTAGCCAAGGTGCCCCCACATTGTTCAGGGAAAATTCCCCGGACTTTGTGAGTGTGGGGACACCATTACATGCGTGCACTACATATAGGTCAATACCTATATGTGGCGTCACAATGTTAACACGTCTAGCATCATGGAATTGTCACCCCAATACCATTCTGGTATTGGGGGGACAATTCCATGCATCCCCGGGTCTTCAGCACAGAGCCCGGGTACTGCCAACCTAACTTTCCGGGGACTCCTCTGCAGCTACTGCTGCTGCCAACCCCTCAGACAAGTTTATGCCCCCATGGGGCCTGGGCAGCCTAGTCCCAGGAAGGCAGAACAAAGGATTTCCTCTGAGAGAGGGTGTTATACCCTCTCCCTTTGGAAATAGGTGTGAAGGGCCTGGGAGAAGTAGCCTCTCCTGGCCTCTTGAAATGCTTTGAAGGGCACAGATGGTGCCCTCTCTGCATAAGCCAGTCTACACCGGTTTAGGGATCCCCCAGCCCTGCTCTGGCGCGAAACTGGACAAAGGAAAGGGGAGTGACCACTCCCCTGACCAGCACCTCCCAGGGGAGGTGCCCAGAGCTTCTGCAGTGTGTCCCAGACATCTGCCATCTTGGATGCAGAGGTGTGAGGGCACTATGGACAGCTCTGAGTGGCCAGTGCCAGCAGGTGACATCAGAGATCCCTCCTGTTAGGTGCTTACCTTTCTCAGTAGCCAATCCTCCTCTGTGGGCTATTTAGGGTCTCTCCTGTGGGCATCTCACAAGATAACAAATGCAAGAGCTCACCAGAGTTCCTCTGCACTTCCCTCTTCAACTTCTGCCAAGGATCGACCGCTGACTGCTCCAGGACACCTGCATAACCGCAACAAAGTAGCAAGAAGACTACCAGCAACATTGTAGCGCCTCATCCTGCCGGTTTTCTCGACTGTTTCCTGGTGGTGCATGCTCTGAGGAATGTCTTCCTTCACCCTGCACTGGAAGCCAAGAAGAAATCTCCCGTGGGTAGACGGAATCTTCCCCCTGCCAAAGCAGGCACCAAACCTCTGCATCACTGGTCCTCTGGGACCCCTCTCATCTTGATGAGCATGGTCCCTGGAACACAGGAGCTGGGTCCAAGTGTCTCCCACAGTCAAGTTTTGTGGAGGTAAGTCCTTGCCTCCCCACGCCAGACAGTAATCCTGTGTACTGCGTGAACTGCAGCTGCTCGGGCTTCTGTGCACTTTTGCAAGACTTCCTTTGTGCACAGCCTAGCCCAGGTCCCCAGCACTCCGTCCTGCATTGCCCAACTCGCTGAGTTGGACTCTGACGTCGAGGGACCCTCTTTTGGCACTATGAGTCGACTGCTGTCCTCAAAGCTTCTAAGTGCCTGTTCAGGTACTTTCGCGGGTGCTGCCTGCTTCTGCGAGGGCTCTCTAAGTTGCTGAGCGTCCCCTCTGTCTCTTCCTCCAAGGGGCGACCTACTGGTCCTTCCTGGGCCTTAGCAGCACCCAAAATCCTCAACCGCGACTCTTGCAGGTAGCAAGGCTTGTTTGTGGTCTTTCTGCGTGGAAAAAAACTCTGCATCCTCCAGCACACCGTGTGACATCTTCTGACCAAAGGAGAAGTTCCTGGCACCTTCCATTGTTGCAGAATCTTCGGCTTCTTCCACCCGGAGGCAGCCCTTTTGCACCTTCATCCGGGGTTTAGTGGGCTCCTGCCCCCCCCTGGACACTTGGGTGACTCTTGGACTTGGTCCACTTCCTTTACAGGTCCTCAGGTCCAGGAATCAGTCTTCAGTGCTTTGCAGTCAGTTGTTGTCCTTGCAGAATCCCCTATCTCGACTTTACTGTCTTTCTGGGGTAGTAGGGTAACTTTACTCCTACTTTTCAGGGTCTTAGGGTAAGGTATCTTGGACACCCTTAGTGTTTTCTTACACTCCCAGCGACCCTCTACACACCACACTAGGCCTGGGGTCCATTTGTGGTTCGCATTCCACTTTTGGAGTATATGGTTTGTGTTGCCCCTAGGCCTATTTCTCCCTATTCCATTCTATTGTGATTCTACATTGTTTGCACTACTTTTCTAACTGTTACTTACCTGATTTCGGTTTGTGTGCATATAATTTGTGTATATTACTTACCTCCTGAGGGATTATATCCTCTAAAATACTTTTGGCATATTGTCACTAAAATAAAGTACTTTTATTTTTAGTAACTCTGAGTATTGTGTTTTCTTATGATATAGTGCTAGATGATATAAGTGGTATAGTAGGAGCTTTGCATGTCTCCTAGTTCAGCCTAAACTGCTCTGCTATAGCTACCTCTATCAGCCTAAGCTGCTAGAACACTCCTAATCTACTAATAAGGGATAACTGGACCTGGCACAAGGTGTAAGTACCTCAAGGTACCTACTATAAGCCAGGCCAGCCTCCTACACCCGCTGGATGGCAATGTGATCTGTTAGTTCTCCCTGATTACCCCATCTCACATGGGCATATGTGTCCTCGTGGAACCGCTGTTAAAGATGGATTATATTCACTGAAGTACCTATTTTATATAGAACACCCCATCGTTTTTCTCTGGGAACCATATCAAAAGCAGACCGAAGGTCCACGAAAGCAACATAAACATTTTGTTTAGCAAGAGTTACTTAATTCCAGTATAGGAGCGCCAGCCTGAAAACCTGATCCACCGTACTAGTTTTGGGGCAGAAACCTGCCCGAACTGGGGACATCACATAATGGGCATCGGCCCAATCCAGAAGCCTATCTAAAAGCTGTTTAGCAAAAATATTTGGGAGACTATCAATAAGGCTGATTGGTCTATAGTTAACATGAGAGCTCACAACTCCCTTTTGTAAATGGGAATTATTTCCGCCCCTTTCCAAGTACTGGGTATTGGCCCCCCAGCTGCTATTGCATTTGATATCCTATTTATATACCTGGACCAGATCACTGGCTCAGACTTATATAAATCCCCCGGTATCTTATCTGGACCTGGGGCTTTGGAAGGTTTAAGGGAATTAATTGCAGAAATTGTTTCCTCCAAGGTAAAAACAATGTGGTCGTCATGATTACAAACATCCATTCCTATGCTGTCAGGAGATAAACACGTTTTAAGCCAACTGCTGGGGAAAGAATCGTGAGTTGAAAAGTTACAGGGCAGAGCATAAAGTTTAGAAAAATGATCTACCCAGCTCTCTGGCTGAATAGGAGTGTGAATTGCGCTCTTACCCTCTCTGTGTCTATCAGATAACTTCCAAAAGGTCATGTTATTATATCTAGTTGCATCAATCAGATTCTGCCAAATTGAATCATCCAAACTTTTGTCTGAGCTATGGCCCTATTATAGGCTAATCTAGCTGTTCTAATCATCCCCTGTGAACGGGACACAATAGCTAACTTAAATGCAAGTTTAGCCTTAGAGCAATCCTTGTTAAACCACTCCCTAATTTTATATGTAACAGCGAGTTGCTTAGTGGTAATTATCTTATAAAAGATGTTCTGTAGGTCATGTGTCATTATCTCATGGTTGATGAGGATTGGAATATTAGTGACCTCATGCTCCTCATAGTTAGCCATTACATCTTAATCATATATGGATTATACATCACTTTTGGCCAGCTGACACGAATATGACTATTATCCAAGAGAGGCTCTGGGACAGCAGTGTAATGAATGTTCCGAGACCTCCTGAATTCACCACTATGTAAGGTAAGAAGCAGGGAATTCTGGTCACTGTTGTGGCGAAAATCCACCTTCATGTCTTCCAACATTGGCCACAACCACACATCCAATAAAAAATAGTCAATAACACTAGAAGTCTGGGCTCATTTAAAGGTGGGGGGATACTTAGATCGGAGCGCGTGCAACTGTTACAAGCCCTAAGCCCATACTTAAGGCACAGTGATGTCAACTGTAGGGCAGCACGGGAGCGGGTACATAATCGCTCATTCATCAATTGTGGGATGCCCCAGTGTTCGTCCTCTTTGACCGTTAGATCGTTGCTTAAACATGAGGGTTAAAATGTGCAGTTCATATCCCCTGAAACCACTAAGTTGGGTGGTAGGATGCAATGTATCTAAATATTCAAACAGCTGAGCCAGGGTCTGAGACTCCAATCCCCGCGGCACTGACCTAGCATATATGTTGATTATAATTACCTTGAAGCCTTGGTTGAATGTGAGCTGGACACCTAATATATCGGGGGGAGTCTATTTTTAGTGCAGAATGGTCGCACTGCAATTTCTTATTTAACAATATCAGTAGAACCACCCCCCACCCTTGGCGCGACCAGTACCTCTAACTGCAGATTTTGCTGCCACATGATAGGGTAAGAACCCATCCAGGAGGACAGGGTCCACAGCGCAGGTCTCCTGGAATAAACATGTCCTGCTTGTTTATGTAGTTAGCCCACTCATGATCCAGCTGTTTCCTGCCCAGCCCAGCCAGATTCCAGGATATAATAGAAAGTTCAGCACTAGTTGCCAAAACTCTAGGCCTGGGACGCTGGACTTCCCCACAGTTGACAAGCTCAGCAGACAACCCAAGCCTACCCACAAACCCGGGACAGAAGTTATTGAATAGGAGTCCGTGAATAGTCAATCAATGTCTGATAGTATGTGGGAATTATTTACTACCGAGGTCGAAGCATGCGTGTGGCTAAAATCAGACTTCCCACCTGCTAAACCACCACATATTGTGGTTGGACTAATAGTAGGTGGGGAGAGTTTAAGTCTAATGCCAGCCCCCTAGGATTCCTAAGATAGCAAGTACGCAGTTCAAAATAAATGAGGTTAACCACTAGCAGCCTATCTGCAAAACAAATAGCGATAAAATAGAAGTTGGAAACTGGCTACGTCTTCCCACCTCTAAAATGTCTGCTCGAATAACAGAAAGACAATTTTGCTGGACTCTCAACCAATAGATGACTTTGGTTATCAAGGAATCCTGAGTTTCCATGGACCCTAATGGCAGCTTGGGTACCTCAACCATGTATTAGGTACCTCCTTTGTTCCCAGAGGCACGGGCCTGTTTCTTAAATACTGTCCATCTCGTTCTAACCTGATGTAAAGCACTGTCAGGTGACTTAAAATGAGTTGGAGAAATGACTGCTCCAGCCGGCACCTGGGAGCCAGCCGCCCCCGAGACCCTTTGTGTGGTCAACAGATTTAACTTTAACGGGCCAATCAGACCCAATATGGTTCCTGTCCTTAGTATCAATACTACACTTACGCCTAATGGCCTCAGGAAGAGTCTGTAGTCCTTCAATATAGGGAACAGATGAATATATAGGGGGAGAGTGGTAACAGGCCATGAATATTGATTGCCTAATTGAGGCCTGGGTTCAGGCACAGCGGTGACAGTAGACGTACCCCCTATAACAGGCAAGGGCCCGTCCATACTTGGCCTAAAACACCTACAACCACACATCTGCCCAGGTTCCCCCCATTAATTTGTTCATCAATGTCAACACCAGGCTCTTTACTTCATCCAGCTTCCGGTGAACAGAGGACAGGTCAAGGTTGCCACAGGGCGTCGGCGGTCTTTCCGTGCCAAAGGATAAATTGGCCTCAACGTCAACATCAACGCGCACACACCAGTGTATGCATGTGTAGCAGTATCGCAGGACCCACCCATTCTCCACCAGGGGCCCATACCAATTGGAACACAGGATATTAGGAATCACCAGGACCTCGGGACTTAAAGGAAGGCGGAAAGCCTCATCCCCCGCAGAAGGTAATGGTCGGCACAGAGGGTGGATCCGATCTTAAGACTTGGGGAACCACCTTTTGTTTAATCTCCCTAGAAGGGTGAGGCGGTTGCGACCTTTTCTTAAATATATCAGGGATTTTTGTAGCAGGGGTGTCATGTTTTAAAGAAGGTAAATTGGGATTACTTCTTAAAATGGCCTCCACTTCTTCAATTAGAATATCAATATCTTCTATGGAGTTACTTCCTATGTTGGATAAGGAGCTCGTTTTATAATTTGACTTTTTTTAGGTTTTTTTGGGCCACTGGTATGAGCAGGAGCATCCACAGGTTTATGCTTCCCCATCTCTAATTAGCAGTGAGGAGTAAACAGGAGCAAGCGAATCAAAGCTTAAAGGCAAATCCTGGGGCGAGAACTTACTTCTCAGCAAACAAAAAGAGGCACCCAGCCGAGCCTCTGTCGGGCGATAACGGTCTTCGCCAGGGTGCACGCCCGGGCGCGTCCCACGCTGCGGGGGCCTGGTATCGCTTATATGTGCAAGTCAGCAGCAGAGGAGCCTGGGGGACGTAGTTCCACCCCAGGAGCAGCAAGGCCCGTGTGAAGGGTCCCAATGATAGCGCGTCCCATGCTGCGGGGACCTGGTAGCGCTTATATGCGCAAGTCAGCAGCAGAGGAGAAGCAAGGCCCGTGTGAAGGGTCCGAACGATAGCGGAATGGAAGTTCTAACAATAATTCCAGAATTTTATTGTTTATTCTATAGAGAGCAGTAGTGTATCAACTTGTAATATTGGAACCTGAGGTTAAAAATATCCTGGTATGGTATAAGTTAAATAATCCCCCGGTATCAGTAACACGAAGCACAAGATTATTCAACCTAAATTATTGGACACAAAGATTTTGATGTCTGAGAAACTGGTAACTGTTTCCCAAGCATTATGTTTCTCTCAGACTCCATCTAATGTTTACACATTGTTCATCTATTAGGAGGACTACATACAAGTGATTATTTTATGTCTGGCGACAAACAGCGTTAGCTGTTTCTCATAGCTTATGTCATTCTTATTTAGGTCACCCCCTTCAGTCACTGGTTTTCCTATATTTTATATAATTATGTGATTGGTTGATTCTTCTGTTCATCAAGCCTATAGCACTTCGCAGATGTTTACTTCTTTAAATATTTCCAGTTGTACTGGCTACTAGAATACAAAGTAGCTTGTCTCAACCACAGCAAATTTGCTGCAACCTAAACCAAACATTAATGCACCTAGCAAGCCTAAATTAATTAAAAAATGACTCTCTATAGCCGAGATGTCCGGCAGGTGAACATGATGACGCGATGATCATCAATGAGTGCAGTCCACTTATCATGTAATCTTTTGTTAAAGGCTGCTCTTCAGTAATCAGCATTATGACAGATTATATTTTTATGTATTTTCAATACATTGCTACAAAATGTGGCTATGACGTGGGATTGGAGTAAAAGGTCCTAGAAGAAGGATTACGTTACCCTGTAAGCATGTGTTCGCGGCATGTAGTGCTGTAGATTCACATGCTCTGCCATCAAGTGTTTCCAGATGTGTACAAGTTGTTTTTCACTGAAGAATGTTCTGGAGTCACAAGATAAAGTGACCCCTCCTCTCAGTGGTAGTGCACATGGGCATCGACTCCATTGCTAGATTGTTTTTCCGCAATTGGGTGAGAATGGAGTGTAAGTAAAGTATTAGAAAGATGTCCATGTGCATAAGAATGTAAAGTTATACTACAACAGCCAAACAGCCATGGGTTTCCGGGAAGGCAGACGGGAGCATGTGAATCTACAGCACTACATGCCACACACACAGATGCTTACAGGGTAAGGAACATAATCTGTTCAATGGCATGTGTGGCTGTAAATACACATGCTCTGCATAGACTGTAAAGCAGTGCCCTCCACTGCCGCGTGGGCTCTCATTATCCTAATGAGGCTGCTGGAATCGGGCAGGCAGTATCACCTGAATTGTGGGGAAATTAGTCCAATCCCACACCATGTGACAACTGTCGGCCTAATCAGTCTCAGAATTTTCTTTCAGTTACCTTAGACTCACACATGCAAAGACAATTAGAGGCAAGGAATGGTTCAATAAGGTGTATTCAATCAGGTGCATCTTAGATAAAAAGGCATGGATTGCAAAAATTAGAATGATAAAACGCGCTAGAAGCAAATTGGTGACAAGAAAAGTGAAACTTAGGAAAAGTCCCACCATACTGTCACTATCCGTAATATATGTGGTTCCTACTACCTAAGCTATGTCAGAGGACAGCATAAGCCCTAATCTGCCCTTCAGGTCCCCCACCCCGGGAAGACATCATTCTCCATACCTGAGCAAGGAAGCCTGTTGTCTAGAGACCCACCATCCCCATGTAGGACAGGGAACCAATAGTCTCAACAAGCATCTGTAGAAAAGCCAATCAGCATGCAGTTGTGGTCGTCTGTCTGGAACCTCCCTCTAATGAGCATGGGTCAGAGAAGTGTAATTATAATAAAACAGCTGACGTTCTGAGAATATGTCCACACGTAAGGATGTGCATGTTTCTGTGAATGTTGGAGATGCATTGTACCACTTTGCCAGCAACCCAAGCTCACTGCAGCCTTGAGGAAAGCACAAAGTGAAAGTCTTGCTAGAAACACAATGCTTTCCTAGCTGAAAGAACAACTAGATAAAATAAGACAGTACCACGAATGTGGTCTATGATGAAATCATAAAAATGAAGCAGAATAAAATGAAACTGGGCCAAAGGGCACAAGCGGCAGCCCTAGTTGCTAAAATAACGTGCACAAAGACATCACTAAAATGGCTCTAGAACACCATAAAGCAGTGGCTAACCCGTGGGTGTTGTAGTCGTCTGAAACAGAGTGCAAAGCACTGGCTGTCCAACATTTGCTTGTTGTCGTGCTAATACATCCACAAAGTAGTGTTTAGTAAAAAGTGTGTGTGGAGTTGACCATGTTTCTGCTCCAAGTATGCTACCCAAGAAGGCCAAAGATGCTCATAACTTACAAGCTGAGTGCACTCTAGGGGGTGTGGCCAAACATCCTTTAGCTTAAGCATAACAAGTTTAGATACATTTAACTATCCATCTAGAAATACCTGCTTTAGATACAGCCTTCCCTGTGTGGGGAGGGGAGAAAGCAATTTTTATTTTTTTATTTTTACAAAACTCTTTAGTTCTGTCAAGCTCTTTTTACATCTGTGTGCAAAGCTCTTTCTGCAACTGACTCAGCTTGGGGAAAGAAAACTGGCAATTCAACTGTTTTGGTGAAAGGCAGAAACTACCTTGAGTACGAATTTTGGGTTGGTCTGTAGGACTACACTATCATTATGTAGCTGAAGAAATGGTTCTTCCAAGGTTAATGCTTAAAGCTCACCAACATTTTTAGTGAGGTGATTGCTATTAAAAACGCTACTTTCATGATAGAAATTGTAGTGGACAGTTATGCAACAGTTCAAATGGTGGCCCCATAAGCCTAATGAGTACAATGCCGACATTCCAAACTGGTGCAGGAGGTTCTCTAGGTGGAATTACCCTTTTTAAACCTTTTATAAAAGCTTTAACAGGTATTTTGAACAATAATCAGTGTTGTCTGGTTTGCATGTATGCATCTACTGCTGCAAAGTGAATCGTATTGAAGTATATGCTAGGACACAAGTTTGTAATTGAAGCAATGGCATACAATATCTTGAACAGTCACTTCAAAGGGTTCAATATGTTTGTTGAGACACTGGAAAAGACATCTTTTCCACTTAGGAAAAGATGCCACAGCTCTCTAGAGGTAGCTGTGGATGAGCAGCCAAGACTTATCTAGGAGACATGCAAAGCTTAAGCAATACCACTGTAGTCACACAGCACTTACACACATGAAAGAACCGCAGTGTGACAAAAATAAATGTAATTTCTTATAGCAACACAAATACCAGAATACTTATAGACAAACCCCCAACCGGAGGTAAGTACACACTAGGGGTATACACAATACCATTCAGTAAGAAGCATAAAAACAATAATTGGCAAAAAAGTATTAGAATGCAGTGAAGGTGGAAGGGCCGACCCATATACTAAGAAAGTGGAATGCGAGATACAATCCCCAACTCAAGGATGTGGAGTCGTTAGAGGGGAGCTGGAGGAACTAGGACCCCCAAGAGGTGAGTACCAGAGTGGCCCCCCAGCGACCAGGAGAGCAGAGGTAAGTACCTGGTTTTACCCAGAACCCACAGGAGGACTTCGCAAAAGGATTGTGCAAGACCCAGACCAGACTAGAAGAACCCAAAGGTGGATTCTGGCAGAAAAGGACCTGCAAAGGAAGGGGACCAAGTCCAATTTGTATGTAATGGAGTGTCCAGTTGTGGCAGGAGCCACTACACACCGTTCTGTTACTGCAGGACCAGGTTGATGGGGGAAGAAGACGACCAGCGGTGCAGCACAGGCGAAGAGGAGTGCCTGAAGCGATGCAGATGGTGTCCGACGTCAGCTGTCAGGTTGCAGATGGTGATTGGTGTAGGAGAACCACTAATAAGCCTTGGAAAATGCAGGAGAAAAAGAACAGCTGCAAGGCTTAAGAGGACCAGCAAGGTCCAGGGGTCCCGACCCAGGGAGGGGGGTCCGAGGTGACTGTCAGAAGCCAGTAGAGTCAACAGAAACGGATGCAGCAGGCACAGCAAGTTGCAGTGAAAAGGAGTCCCAGGTCGCTGGAGCAGCAGGGAGGAGACTGTGCTTGGCAGGAAGAAGTGCTGGGGTCCGGGGCTACACAGAGCCTGACGATCCCTTGGAGCAGGAGCAAACAAGCCTTGGTAGCTGCAAGAGTTACTGTGCACATGCGTACTGTCCTGCAAGGAGAGGCAAGAGCTTACAGTCAACTGGACAACTGGCACAAAGAGGACCAAGGGGAGCACTCCAGACCATCACCCGTGATGTAGAATCCACATAGTTCTGGAGGAGAGCAGATCCACGCAGCTGGTCGTCGTGCAGTTGGTGCCTGCAGATGCAGGGGTCACTCCTCCTCTCCAAGGGAGATTCCTTTTTGCTTCTTGGTACAGGCTGAAGTCTCGCTCACCCCAGAGGACGCACAGCTGGCAAAATGTTGCAGTTGCTGGAAGGAGCTAGACAAAAAGTTGCAAGGCAAGGTCGCTGCAGACTTACAGGTCCTGAAGAGTCTAGTTGCGGTTCCAGTGGCCAGAAGTAGAAGTAAACAATGCAGAGGAGTCCTTGTGGAGTCTTGCACATCGAATCTGGGGACCCACCCGCAAGGGGGTCCCTAAATAGCCCTAAAGAACAAGTTACTTACCTTCATTAACGCTTTTTCTGGTGGATACACTGGCTACCTGTGGATTCCTCACCTTATGAATTCTCCCATGCGCCAGCATCCAACGGAAAATCTTCTTCCCAGCTCTCCATGTCGACGAGGATGACACAATTGCACAGCTCCACCCGACTCCATCAGACGTCACCATGCCACTAAGAGGTCCTCGGCGGCGTGCGGACGTCAGTTTCATCCCATTTTCTTTTACGTGCGTTTGAGGGTAACAGGTGAAAACCGACCTCAAAATAGCTCAAATGAATACATAAAAACATAAAACCATAATGTATGCAATAGAATTATAACCATCATTTATATATACACATAATTACCAAAACCTATGTACACTTGTAAAACAAAAATCTTGGTATGACCAGACAGGCAACGGGGAGGCAGGTGGGACTCTGAGGAATCCACAGGTAGCTAGTGTATCCACCAGAAAAAGCGTTACCGAAGGTAAGTAACTTGTTCTTCTGATGGATACAACTACCTGTGGATTCCTCACCTTATGAATAAAGTCCCAAAGCAGTACCGCACTCGGAGGTGGGAGTCTGACTGGTTACACCAAGAAATACTGCAATACAGATCGTGCAAAATGGCCGTCCCTCCTAACCTCAGAGTCCAAACAATAATGCTCTGCGAAGGTTTGGAGGGACGCCCAAGTTGCTGCCTTGCAAATATCCACCACCGGAACCCCTCTAGCCAGGGCCGAAGTGGCGTACTTAGCCCTGGTGGATTGGGCTTTAATACCCTCAGGGGAACCTTTTTTGCCAATGAGTAGCAAACCTTGATACAAAGAAAGACCCACCTGGAGATCGTTCTTTTATGGATCGCTCTGCCCTTCCTCTTTCCAATATATCACACAAACAGCTGGTCTTCGAAGCAAAAGTCTTTCGTCCTCTCAATATAAAAACTGAGAGCCCTTCTGGGGTCCAAATGATGGAGCCTCTCTTCCTCCTTCGAAGGGTGAGGAGGAGGGTAGAAAGATGGAAGGGTAATGGTTTGCCCCATATGAAAGGGAATTACAACTTTAGGTAGTAAAGCCGCCCTGGTTTTCAGCACCACTTTATCAGGAAAGAACAAAGTAAAGGGAGGTTTAACAGAAAGAGCCTGAAGCTCACCAACACGCCTAGCTGAAGTTATAGCTATCAGAAAAACCGTCTTAAGAACCAGAAACCTTAGCGGGCAAGAATGCATGGGTTTGAACGGTGACCCCATTAAAAAAGTTAAAACGAGATTCAGATCCCACTGAGGCATAAGAAAAGGAATAGGAGGAAATTTGTTAGTTAAGCCCTTTAAGAACCTAATAACAATAGGCGATTTAAACAAGGAGGCCTGATCCAGGAGGCAAAGAAAGGCTGACCGTGCCGCCAAATAGCCCTTAACAGTAGCAACTGCACAACCCTTCTGTGCTAAAGCTAATGCAAACAACAGAACATCGGACAGATGGGCCCTCAAAGGATCAATTTGCTTCTCTCCACATCAAGCCACAAATTCTGCCCACCTGCCGGCATAAACAATCTTAGGGGAGTGTCGCCTGGCCGATAAAATAACATCCACTACCTCTGGTGGGAGAAAGAAAGAACTTAGATTGCCCCGTTCAATCACCCGGCATGAAGGTGCAGGCTCTGGAGGTGGGGGTGAATAACCTGCCCCTGTGACTGCAAGAGGAGATCTGCCCTGAGAGGCAGACGATGCGGAGGGCACAGTGAGAGTTGGAGAAGGTCCGTGTACCACACCCTTCTTGACCAATCCAGGGCTAATAAAATGACCTGAGCCCGATCTTGGCGAATCTTCCTCAGAACCCGAGGAATCAAGGGTATGGGGGGAAACACGTAAAGAAACTGGTCGCACCAAGACATCTGAAACGCGTCCCTCAAAGCTCCTATCACCAGATACTGGAGGGCTGCAGAATGACGGGCAGTGCGCATTCTCCCGAGTGGAAGACAGATCTATCCCTGGAGAACCCCACACCTGAAAGATGTGAAGGACCAGATCCGGATGGAGAAACCACTCGTGATCAGCCGAGAAATGTTGACTGAGTGTCCCCACATACTTTGAGCGCTCCGGCCAGATGATTAGCTACCAAGCAAATCGGATGGTCCTGAAGCCAGAGCCACAGAGCCTCTCTGCAGAGAAGGTAGGACCCCACTCCTCCCTGCTTGTTTATATACCACATCGCGGTAGTATTGTCCATCAGGACCTGAACTGACAGACTGCGAAGGGACGGGAGGAAGGCCTTGAGAGCCAGACGTATCGCCCGCAACTCTAACAGATTGATGTGAAAAGTCTGTTCCACTGGAGACCAACGACCCTTGCTCTCCAGGTCCCCCAGATGAGCTCCCCACCCTAGAGTGGAAGCATCCGTCATGACCATGGTCACCGGAGGTAGCAGTGAAAACGGCCTTCCTTGAGAAAGGTTGCCGTCCACAGCCCACTACCGTAGACTCGCTGCAGCGTCTCTGGAGATCGTTATTGACTCCTCGAGATCCCCTTTGTGTTGAAACCACTGCTTGCGGAGGCACCATTGGAGAGCCCTCATGTGACAACGTGCATGAGTGACCAACATAATGCAAGAAGCGAAAAGACCGAGCAGGCATAGGACCTTGAGGACTGGAACAACCGCTCCATTTTGAAACATTGGAATCAACTCCTGGATGTCCAGAATCCGCGGAGGATAGGCCTGATTCAATGTTGTAGCCAGTACTGCCCCAATGAACAGGAGGCTCTGAGAGGGCTCCAGGTGAGACTTGGCACATTTACCAAAAAGCCCAGACTGAACAACAACTGAGTTCTCATCTGCAAGTGATGAAGCATGAGCTCTGGAGACTTGGCTTTGACCAACCAATCGTTCAGGTAAGATAATACGGATATGCCCTTCCTTCTGAGACTTGCTGCAATCACCACCATCACCTTCGTGAAGACTCGAGGTGCTGAAGTAAGACCAAACAGAAGGACTGCAAACTGGTAGTGTTGCGACCCCACCACAAACCGGAGATACCTCCTGTGCGACTTGAGTATAGGGATATGAAAGAAAGCATCCTGCAAGTCGACAGACACCATCCAATCCTCTCTGTTCAACGCCAGAAGTACCTGTGCTAGAGCCAGCATCTTGAATTTCTCCTGTTTGAGGAATCAATTCAAAATCCTCTGGTCCAGGATTGGTATCAATCGACCATCCTTCTTGGGAATCTTGAAATTTCTCAAATAACAACCCTGAATCCTTTCCTGCTCTGGAACCAACTCCACTGCACCTTTTGATAACAGGATTGAAACCTCCTGCTGTAACAATAGGAGATGGTCTTCTGAACAAAACTAGGGACAGGGAGGGATGGGAGGGGGAAACTCCTGAAAAGGAAGAGCATATCCTTTCCTCACAATGTTCAGAACACAGGAGTCTGATGTGATTAACTCCCACTTGTGGAGAAAAAGACACATTCTTACCCCTACAGGAGAAGTATGTCTGAAAATGGGCAGAAAACTAGGGCTGCTTCCCTTGTTGTTGTCCTCCAGAGGAAGAGGATGACGCAGGGTGCTGCTGGGTGGCCCCTCTTGGCCAAACCCTCCCCTGCCCTCTAAAGGATCTATAAGGGAGGCTGGCAGGCTGTTGGGCTGTGGACTGGGGTCTCCCACAATAAACAGCTCCACGCCCAAACCCCTTGAACCTCCGAAAGGACCTGAAAGGGGTAGTAGTGGAAGCCTGCAGACCCAAAGACTTTGCTGTTGCCCTACTGTCCTTAAAGCACTCTAAGGCAGAGTCAGCTTTAGCACCAAAACGTTTTTCCCCATCAAAAGGCAAGTTCAAGAGAGCAATCTGGACATCCGAGGAAAAGCCAGAGGACCTCAACCATGCATGCCTCCTGGTAGCAATAGAGGTACCCATCGCCCTGTCCACCGAATCCGTAGAATCCAGACCAGACTGGATTATCTGCTTTGCCACGGCCTGAGCATCCCACAGGAGTTCTCCAAATTGTCCTTGCACCTCCTGCGGCAGGTCCGGAACCATAGCCCTAGCTGAATCCATCAGGGCGTGCACATAACTACCCAATACACAGGTAGCGTTTGCTGCTTTGAGGGCAATACTACAAGAAGAAAAAGTCTTCTTCGCCGACTTCTCCATCCTCTTGGACTCCCTGTCCGTCAGAATCACAGGGAAAGAGCCTGGTGAAGACCATGTGGCACAAGAGGCTTGAACAACTAGACTCTCTGGGGTAGGATGTTTTGACAAGAATCCCGGATCTCCAGTAGCCACCCTATACCTCCTTGCCACAGATCTGTTGACAGCTTGCGACGACACAGGCTTCCTCCATACCTCTAAGATAGACTCCTTAAGAGCATCATTAAACAGAAGCAATGGATCCGCCGATGTCGAAGAAGGATGCAGGACCTCAGTTAGGATATTTGTTTTTACCTCTGCAGCAGGCAACGGAAGATCCCAAAAATGTGCCGCCTTCCTGACCACAGTATGGAAAGAGGCTGCCTCCTCCGTAAACTCCATTGGTGAAGAAAGGTCCCATTCCGGGGAAGTGTCTAGCCCACTGGCTGAATCAAGTCCTTGATATTCCCTCAAGGGCTCCACAATCTCTCCTTCTTCCAGCAACTGCCTTTGGTACTACTGTTCCTCCAAAAGTCTTAAAGCCTTTCTTCGCGACCTCAGCCTGGCCTCTAACCTTGGCTTCGACATAGAATTATCCGCCGTTGATGACACTGGCTTCAGAACTGAAAGGCGCGGACCAGGAGAAGAAGGCTGACTATGGTCTAATCCAGAGCCATCCGGCGCCGGAGTGGATCCCATCGGCGCCGTGGTCACCGGAGGCTCAGTCATCGGTGTCGACAAACAGTGATGACATCGGCGCCGCAGGTCTAAAAGCCAACCTCATTGGAACTGCAGGTCTTTGAGGCGACGTCATTGGCGCCAAACCGGCACCCTCAGCTGGACATAAGGGCATAAACGGCACCACCTTGTAAGGAGCTGGGGAGGCCAACGTAAATGCTAAAGGACCCGTGGGACCAGCCGGTGCACCAGTAGGGGTCATAGCATTAAACATAGAAAACATGGCTTTTAAAAAATGCCACTGGATCTGCTCCCAGAGCAGGGAAGGCAGGATACTGCTGGTCTCCATGATGCACTTGCACATGTTGAGCATCCGAATCCTGTACCACAGGTGAAAAGCGAGGACTCTCTGGAGGCGCGACCACCTCGAAGACCGACAGCGCCGGAGAAGCCTGAGGGCTTTGAGGATGTGGAGTCACAGTCGGACTAACCTCTCACATCGCCGTCTAGATGGAGACCTGGACCTTGAACAGCTCCGAGCCGAACACCGCCGAGAGTCATGACGACGTCGTCTCTTGTGCTTCTTCGACGAAGTGTGAGAAGACGACCTGTGATGGCTCTTATGTCCTTTTTTCGCCTTAGCCAAAAAGAGTTTGGCTTCCCTCTCCTTCAGAGCCTTTGGGTTCATGCTCGGCAGGATACACACTCCTCGGCGTCATGCTGAGAGCTCAAACACCAAAGACAATCATCATGAGGGTCAGTGACCGACATGCGACTCCCACACTCTCGACAAGGCTTAAATCCCGACTTCCTAGGAGGAGACATTGTAACCAGAAACAAGATTCTAACCAGAAACAAGATGGAACAACTTCAACAGTAGCGAGAGCTAGGAGAAAACCGATAGCGTCGAAGGCACAGAAAAAAGGGAATTGATGTCAGCACGCTGGCAAGGACCTCTTATTGGCACGGTGACGTCAGGCGGAGTCGCGTGGAGCCGTGCAATTGTGACGTCAACGTGGAGAGCTGGGAAGAAGATTTTCCGTTGGATGCTGGCGCAAGGGAGAATTCATAAGGTGAGGAATCCACAGGTAGTTGTATCCATCAGAAAGGGGGGGTGGTCACCTAGCACAGTGACCACCTATCAGGAGGGGTCTCTGACATCACCTGCCTGACCTGGCCACTCAGATACTTCAAGGGGCCGCTACACATCTCGGTTTCAAGATTTTATGGCCACCTAGAGGAATTCTGAGCACTACCCCTGGGGTGCTGATGGACAGAGGAGTGGTCACTCCCCTTTCCTTTGCCCAGTTTCGCACCAGAGCAGGGACAGGGGATCCCTGGACTGGTGCAAACCGGTGTATGCAAGGAGGGCGCCAAATGTGCCCTTCAAAGCAAACCAGTAGCTTCGGGAGGCTGCCCCTCTCAAGCCTTGTAACACCTATTTCCAAGGGAGAGGGTGATGGCTCCCTCTCCCATAGGAAATCCTTTGTTCTGCCTTTCTCTGCTTGAGCTTGTCAAGCAGCAGGAGGGCAGACACCTGTCTGAGGATTGGGAAGCACCATGGGCTGCCTGGAAAACCCTAGAAGACTGGTAGGAGCAATACTAGGGGGTGTCCTCCTAAGGATCCCCCACAGTGCATGGAATGATACAACCAATACTGGCATTAGTATTGGGGTATGATACCGACATGTTTGATTCCAAACATCCCCAGATTCAGAGTTATCATTATGTAGCTGGACACCTGTGGCCAATGTACAGGTAAAATGGCTTCTTCCCACTTACGAAGTCCAGTGTAATGGAGCTGGAGTCGGAGGGTCACCACTGCTCATGCTGGGGTGCCTTTACAGGGACCTGCAACCTGCCCTCTGGGCTAGGAGGGCCTACCATAGGGGTGACTTACAGTGACCTGGTGTAGTGACCTGTGGTGAAAGGGTGCATGCACCATCACCTTTTCACACAGGCTGCAATGGCAGGACTGCAGACACATTTTGCATGGGTGGCACAACACATGCTGCAGCCCATGGGAGACACCTGTTGTCCCAATGCCCTGGGTACCTAAGTACCATATACTAGGGACTTATAAGAAGACACCAGTGTGCCAATTGTGGAGTGCACAAGGTTCCTAGGTAACCAAATTTGGAGGGCGAGATCACAATCACTGGGGGGTCTTCATTAGCAGGGCCCCAGTGAAAACAGTCGAAGCACACTAATAGCAGGCAAAAAGTGGAGGTAACCAGTCCAAAGAGGGTACTTTCCTACAGTCAACACTTGGGAGAGGAGCTGCTCTTTTGTTTAAGTAGACAGGCTGGCACTAGGGACAGAAAGATAGGGGAAGCCAGTTGTGTAGCCTCCTTGGTAGCCACAAGTCTGGGTTTGGTTAGGGAGCTCTTCACACCGAGAGTCCCTACCATATTGGGAGTGGGCAGAACAAAGACTTCTGGCATAGCTAAATGCCACACTTCACAGGAAGTAGCCATTGGTGGGGACGGGAAGCTGGTAGCCCATTGGCTAGTGACCACGACCTATTAGCAGGTCATTATCGGGGCATAAAAAGGGTCCCCCTGGCACCCAGAACTGAGATCTCATTGGACTGGAGAAGGGGACCAAAGAAGGACTGCCCTGCTGCATCATGGACCCGGCTAAGAGTCTACACTGACATGGATGGCACCTGCTGCACCTGGTGACTAGCAAAGTAAAAGGAATGTGCCTGCTCTGTCCTGATTGTGGGGAAGTCGACTACATAGCCCAGCCGAAGCAAGCAACTCAAAGGGTTCAGTTGGCTAACCTCTTGTTCACAGCACCAGGTTACAACAGCTGAAAACTGAAGAAGCCTGCTGGGACGAGCTGGTAGCCCAGCTCACCCAACGGCTACTGTGCAACACCATGGACTAGGACCCTATACTCAAAAGCTGCCCTCGACTCTCCTGGATCCAAAAGTGCAGCTTGGTTCCCCAGGAGTCAAGTAACCACCAAAAGAAGGGACCAGCTGAAATAGCTGTACTTGGTGACTGGTAGCCCAGTGGTGGCTGGACCTCTGCCAAGCTCGAGGGGACTTCGAGGGACATCAACCCCTATGGCCAGAATGACCTCAACCATGCCCGTAGACTGAGAAGTAGCTTGAGGAAGACCATCTGGATCGCACAGCATATTCAGCATCTTATATCGCTTGCACCAGGACCACTCCACAGAAGTAAATGGCAAGTAGCCACTGACACTGGAACTGAACTGAAGACCGCTTTTTTTCTTGAGGTAATGGTTGCTGAGGGCTTCACTGGTCCCCCTGACTGGCTCCCAAATAAACTCTAAATAATTGCATTACAACTTGCCCATGTTTTCCTTGAAAACATTTCTCAAATATGTTGAATTTGCCAATGTTTCTTTGTGATTAGGCAAAAAAAGTGCTGATTGGCTACACTTTGTAAATCTGTATATCTGGTATATATTTTGGTACAAAAAAATTACATGTAAATCAGAACTAGTTTTATAAATGGGTATCGGATTTCTTGTGGGTCTCGCTTATTTCTCTCCTAGTTTCTTTGGTGCTGTTTAAATGTTTTACACTTGTACCTCTGTGTAAACCTTGCTACCCAGGGTTGAGTAAGCGTTTAACAAATGAAACCTACTGGTCCTAAAGGAGTTAAGAATTACATGGTAAGATCGCACAACCACACCATATAATAGACCCCATTTCCTCACACTATTACTTTGGGCCGCAGGGGAACAGCCAAAAACAGGGAATGTGCTAGATCAGAACTCCGGCGCCAGGCCCAACTATCCATATGAATCTTGGACAGGACACCCTAAAAACAAGAGGGAACACAATTGAACATATGGAAGCGGTGACAAGGGACATGATGCAACCTTAAACTCTTGTTTAACCAGTGCCAGCACGACTCGGAGTGTAGCACAGCCCAGAGGAGCGGAGGGGTAGGCCATGTATTGGTAACCTGCAGGGGAGGTTGCAAGCGGAGTGCCAGGAGAGCATTGGTTCCATTCATCTCTCCTGCTTACAGTCTGGAGCCTTCTCTGCAAGAGCCCATAGCCTGGTATTAGAGACTGTGGGCCTGTCATGGCCCTGTGCACCTGCGGTGGTGGCTGCGGCAGCCTCAGGCCCAGCATGAATAGCGCCTCTGAGACGAGGTGTGCAGTCTGAAGTTATACCTGAGGGACGGCAGAGTGGGAAAGCTCGGAGATCAGCTTAGGAGCAGGAGGGCACCACAGTACTGCTCTATATGAAGAGGGCGGGACGCATTTGAGTTGATGTGGTCCATTGTTACTGTCATCTGGCCTTGCTGCAAGGCACTCACCTGCACTCCTCATCTGACTTGTCGGTGGTTCCTCAGATTCGGATTGCAAGACTCCAGTAGGAATCCTCTGCACTCTCCAGTTAGACTTCTGACCGAAGAAACTGCATATGAACGCTCCAGGACCCGGATAGCTGCTACAAAGAAGCAAGACGCCTTCTGCAACTCTGCAACCACGGCTCCTTCCAGCAACTGCAACATTTTACCGGTTGTGCATCCTTTGAGGACAGCCCATCTTCAGCCTGCATCAGAAGGAAGAAGGAATTTCCTTTGGGGTGAAGGAGTCATTCCCCTGCTTTTGCAGGCACCAACTGCAAAGAAAACCGGCTGCGTGGATCCCCTCTCCTTCTGAGTTACGTGGATCCTGCATCACGGGTGGTGGACTGAAGTGGTCCCGACTGTCCTCTCTTCCAACTGTCCAAGTTGGGTGGAGGTAAGCCCTTGCCTGCCCACGCAGGACAGTACCCCCATACACTGTGTCCTTTGCAGCTGCCAAGGCTTGTTGCCATCCTTCCTCCAAGATCTTCGGGCATCCTGAAGCTCCAGCCCCCAGCACTCCTTCCTGTGACGCATAGCTCCCTGAGTGGTTCTCCGGCAGCGTTGGAGCCTTTCTCGTAGTGCTGCGTGGACCTCTTCTGCCACTCTCCTGTCCCCGTCCTGTGGGACTCCTGTGGGAGCTGCCTGGGCTTCTGTTGGCTCTCTGTGTTGCTAAGGGTCCCCTCTGACTTCCCCTCCTGGGTACAGTCCACCTGTCCCTTCCTGGACCCCGGCAGCTCCCCATTCCGCTAACCGCAAGTTTTGTGTGTGCCAAAGCTTGTTAGCGGAACCAGACTATGCAAACCAGTCTCAAATCCTCCTTCCAGCATGGGACATCACCTGCACCCTCCAGGAACCCGACCTAGTCTTCTTGGTTGCAGTGTTGATTCTTCTTCTTCACCTGTGGTTCACTTCTTGCATCTTCATTGTGGTGGGCAGGGGCTCCTGCCCTTCCTGGACTCTTGAGTGCTTCTTGGACTTGGTCCCCTTTTTCCACAGGTCCTCTGGTTCAGGAATCCACTGTTGATGTCTTGCATTCTCTTCTGGGTTTTGCAGTATTCTTCTTTACTTCTCTGTGTGTTTTCTGGGAAACGTACCATGATTTACTCCTGCTTTCCCGGTCGCTGGAGTGGGTTGTGGTACTTAACTTTGGGCTTTCTTAGTACTCCCTGCTCCCCTCTACACTACACTTGCCTAGGTGGGGGATCAACTTTCGCATTCCATTTTTTGGCATATGATTTGTTCTCACCCAGGCCTATTTCTCTCTATTGTGATTTTTGACTAATTGCGCTGTTTTTTAAAAACTGTTTTTATGCTTATTTCTGCATACTAGTGTATATAATTTGTGTGTTACTTACCTCCAAAGGGGGTATAGCCTCTATGGTATTTTTGGTATTTGTGTCACTAAAACAAAGTATTTTTATTTTTGTAACACTGAGTGTGTTCTTTCACATGTGTAAGTACCAAGTCTAGCTACAGTGGTATTTCATGAACTTTACATGTCTCCTAGATAAGCCTTGGCTGCTCATCTACAGCTACCTCTAGAGAGCCTGGCTTCTAGACACTGCCTACACTAAAAGATGATAGCTGGACCTCATATAAGGTGAAAGTAACATAGGTACCCACCACACCAAGCCAGCCTCCTACACTGGTTAGCAGGAGCTCAGTGAACGACAGTCTAAACATACTGACATCAGGCAAAACGTGGGGCGTAACCATGCTAGGAAGATGGTACTTTCCTACAGTGGCCACCTGGCGGAGCTCTTGGCACCTCCCTAGGTAAGGAGCAGGACAGGGTGGGGGGGTTCACTGCCCTGCTCTTTGTGTGTTTTCGCGCAATAGCACTAGAGGAAACAAGTTTTGAAGGAGGGCACCAAATGTGCCCTTCAAAGCAGTCTGGAGGGGCTCAGGAGCACCCCCACTTTAGGCCAGACACCTATGTCTAAAGGAGGGTTAGTAATACCACTCCTATACGGGAAATTCTTTGCTCTGCCTTCCCTTGCCTCAGTTAAGCTCAGCAACAGGACAGCAGAACAGTGTCTGGGGTTGGCGGCAGCACTGGCGTGCAGGCAGACCCTGCAAGGCTGCACAGGCAGACATGGGGGATCCCCTAAGGAACCCCCAAAGCACATGGTGGTATGCAACTAACACTGGAATCGGTGTGGTTGCATGATTCCAACATGTTTGATACCAAACATGAGCAGGTTCAGTGAAGCCGCTATGTAGTTGTACATCTCATGTTGACCAGTGTCCACTTAATACCTAAAATGGCTTCTCCGCACTTACAAAGCCCCAAAAATTGAGTCTGGTGTTTGTAGAGGTACCTCTGTTCATGCAAGGGTACCCTCACACTTAGAACCATGCAACCTGCCATTGGGCTGAAGGGCCTTCCTTAGGGGGGACGTATAGGGTCAGAATGCAGTGAACAGGATACAAGGTAAACCTTATACCTGGGGTGAAAGATGCAAGCACCATTTCACACAGGGTGCAATGGCAGGCTTCTAGACACAGTTTGCACGGGCTCCCACAAGTGGCATAATACACGCTGCAGCCCATGGGGGTCCCCTGGGTACCTAAGTACGATATACTAGGGACTTACAAGGGTACACCGGTATGCCAATTGTGGGATGTAAGACTTACTTACCACCCAAATTTAGGGGAGAGAACACGGCACAGGGGTCCTGGTTAGCAGGATCCCAGTGTACTGCAGTCAAAACACACTGAAAACAGGCAAAAAGTGGAGGCAACCATGTCAGAAAGATCCTATTTTCCTCAAGAATCCACTTCAGCTTCTCCACCTTAGGGGTGAGACTGGCATGATGTGGGCACTCCTCCTAATTTAACAAATTTTCCTCCTGTGCTGCCATCAAAATTGGGCTCAGGACAGGGGGTGGTGTTGGTCATCTCCGCCATCTGGAGAGACCTGGCTCGCACTACAAAGGCGGCAAGGCCTTTGACGCTCCCTGCAGTGGAATGTCCATCCTGCCTGAGAGAAGAGGTCACACCTCTGCCCAGAGCAGGCCTCAAGAGTGCTGGCTCTCACCTTGGGGTGCCAGAAACATGTCTGTGATGGCTGAACTGTTCAGCACCAGTCAGTCAACAAACTAGTAGTTTTCAGGGGGCACCTCTAACGTGCCCTCTGTGTGCATTTTTTAAATAAACCCATCACTGGGGTCAGTGATTATTCTGAAATGTTTGACACTAAACATCAGGATTCAGAGAAGCCATCGTGTAGCTGGGGAACTTGTAATGACCAGTGTTAGGCACATACATTTAAAGTGGCTTTCCTGTGCACTTAGTATGTCGCAATCAACAGGGACATATCTGCTCATGCCTATATGGCCATGCATGTACCTGGATGCACCCTGCCTTGTGGGTGACTTACACCTGGCACCTGCAGTGATAGGGGACTTGGTACACAGGGGTGTGTGACGGGTCGGGTTTTCAATTCAGCCTGCACCAAAACCCGGAGCGTGCAATGGCAGCACTTCTGTGAGCTTGGTGAGGGGTCTCTTGGGGTGGCACAACTGGTGCTGGAGTCCTCAGAGACCTCGCTTAGCAACCTAGGCCCTAGATAGCAGGGGTACCATTTACTAAGGACTTACAGTGGTAGCTAAAGAGTTTGTCAATTGTGCAAAACAACTGTGCAGTTTGTGAAGAGAGATCTGGCACTAGGGACCTGGTTAGTGGGAACCAATTGCCCTAAAAGTCAAAGCCAACTTAGAAACCAGGCAAAAAGTGGGGGCTAACCATATTAAAAAGGGTGTTCCTACATCGGTTATTTTCTTCCATTCTGGGAGGTGATTAGATATTCTGTCCCTGAGAGATGCTGGAGGTAATGAAATTGTAGACTGTGCCTGCAGTTTGTCGCTGTTGTCTTCCTGTGTCATTGCTCTAGTTACCCAGCTTTCATCTCTGGGCTTGTCTTGTGTAGGCTGCTTGAGGAGGTTGTCATATTGGCGCTGCAGGCAAAACTACTGTGATCCAGTTTGATATGTTGGATACCTCTAAGTTATGTTATGGAGATTTATAGAGCGCATAGCTACCCTAGGGCCTCCCAGCACTTCCAGGAAACCCACCAACAATTAAGCATAGGGAACAGATGTTAGTACAGCCATGTTTTTAATAGCCGACAAAAGGATAATTTGTGGCTGGTTTGCCGAAGAGAGATAGGCAGGGAGTTGCAAAGTTTGGTTCCGAAGTGGGCCGTAGATCTTCCACCCCATTTGGCTTTTTTTATTGGCGGGATCACTACTAATGACGCTGAAGATGACCTAAGGAGTCTTACCGGCTTATGAAAGGTGGCTAGAGGACACCCAGCATGGAGAGCTCTGTGGATACAGCAAAGGGCCTTGAACTTTACTCGTCGTTCCACTGGGAGCCAATGGAAGGCCGAAAGGGCCGGTTTGACTGAGTGGTGCCTAGGCAAGTTGAAAAGAAGGCGGCGGCCGTGTTCTGGACCAACTGCAATTTCTTTATAACAGTTTGGAGACCCTGGGAACAGGAAGTTCCCGTAGTCTAGGCGTGAGATGATGGCAATTCCCTCCCCCCCCTTTTCCCTGAAGCTCTGTCTAGCCTTGTTATTAAATAAACGCTCGGCAGGGCCAGTGCCACATCTGGTCCTGAGCCCTCATGGAGCCAGGTCTCTGTCAAGAATAATACTGTGGGTCTCTGCGTGCTTAGCAGAAGATTGATGTCTAACTTATGGGCCATTAAGGATCTACAATTTGCTAAAAACAGCGTTTATACCGCCTCTTTGAGGCCGAGCGGGCGTGGAAATGTTCTGTGGTCCTTTCTGTAGATGACTGACTATATGGCTGGGCTAATCTAGATGAATGAAGAAATTTAGCATCATGTACTATTTTATCGGTGCTAAAATGGGCAGGGGTACTGGCCACTGGACCCGGTCTGGCACGGACGGGCTTGCCTTAGGCGTGATTTCGGCACACCTGCTGCGCGCGCCCGTCGCATCACTGGGTTTATGTAAATCCGGGAGAGTAAGCAGCTACACCGCTGACCTCCAAAATGATGGCCGAGACTGTGCCAGAGATAAGGGGTACCTCTATGGTTGGTAACCGCCTCTGTATGAAAACTGCCCTCTTCCCCATGCACCACGAAAAGGAATTTTCCTGTATTGTAGAGTCCCGAAAGATACTGCGGTATCCATATCTGTTTTTATGGATTGGAGGGCCACATCAATGTGCTTACCATCATATGGCAGATCTAAAACCTTGTTTTGCACCTCTTTTCTAAAGGAAGTGGCTTTCAACCACCCCTGCCTCCTTACAACTCTTGCTCCTGCAAGCTGTTTAAAACTTGTGGACCCGATGTCCATGGAGTAGTCGGTTTCTGAGTAACTTCGCTCTCCTTCTTGCAGGGTCTTCTTGGCTTTGAATTTGGCATCATCTGCCAGACTACCTATATATGCGCTATGTCTTACCATATTTGTCAGTTATATCTTTAGAGCACTGCCAGCGAATTTGCACTCGTACCGTTAACGCCGACACCAAGAAGAAGCATTTTCCTATGTTATCCATGAGCCTTCCCACCCCTAACAGGAGGTGCTGATATTGGCGCTAATGGATTTATGAATGGCACTGGGCCGCTTTGGCGACCATGGAATCAGGTTTTGGGTGATCAATTAGGCAAGCTGGAGATTTTTCTGGGGCCCTATACCTCGTGTCCAGGTGTGGCCAGACTGCAGACACTGTGCCGGGTTTTTCATCATCATTCATAATTTCCTCCTACATGTAGTTCACAATAGGGATAGCTCTGGTTTTTAACAGAAAATGTCTTTAAAGTTATGTCAGAAAGAGTCAGATTCCTACATTTTAATTGGAAGGTTAAACATCTTTGCCACTTTCTCTTGTAGATTATGGAAACCTACTATATCCTCAGGAGGGGAATCTGCTGGTAGTGATGTTGGGGACGACTAAGCCTGACTAGCGTGGATATCTCCAAGTTCCCCTTCTTACCTGTCTTCCTCTCAGGTCATGCTATCATCCCCATGCATGGTTCTGGATTGTGGTGTATGTGCTCTGGAGGCGACTTTTGATCTATTTCGTGGCCTTAGCAGTGTGGAAGGCTACACTGGTGGAGGCTTCAGAGGCCCTGTTATCTGCATAGGTGAGTCAGTTGTCGGCAGGATTCGCTTATGGTAATCTTCGAGCACCATTTGCAGATCCAATACCAATGCCTTTGGGGCACATACCACATACCCCTGGTACTGTTGTTCTGGACATGCCTGGAATTGTTCTGAATATATGTCCGCTTGCCGACGAGGGTAATACTCCTGGCCATAATACTCCTCTTCCCCCCCACCATCATTTTGCTGATATTTTAAATGCAGCTCTGATGGACTACGTGCACACCAAAAAGACCATCATCCTCTGAGTCATCCTCATCAAGTAGATGACTGGGTGGCAAGGAAGACACTTTGGTTGGAGCTATTTACTCTAGCATCAAAGTTTTTCCTATTTATTTTCTTTTTCCTCCTCTTTTATCTCTCATTAACAATGTAGTTGATGACGACGTCGATGCTACTGATCTTGGTCTGACCGGCATTGCAGATGAAAGCGGTTTGACCATCAACGGTATTTGTTGTCGACAAGGCAGTGACCAATCGAAACTTTGACGGGATGGGCGCTGTAGATTGTTGGCGATAAAGTAGTTGTCCTCATCGTCAGTGAACTGATCCCGATCACAGTGGTTACCGTCGTCCTGGTCGATGCCTTAATCACTGCTGTTGAGGGCATGGTAGTAGACGATCTCTTAGTCGATGGTGCACTCATTGACAATTCCTCTTATGGTGGTGCAGATGTCAGTTTCTTGAACTTGTGAGAAACCTTAGGGGAAGGCATAAAAGGTTCATTCTTTTGATTTCCTTGTTTTTTGTGAGGAAATATTGTGCCCCTCATGCTTGCAAGAGTGCTTGTCAGAGAGACTGCATCTTTGTAATACCCATGGTGAGTCTTTTTTGAAGACTTCTTGAGAGTGCCATGAGGTGACCTATTTTCTGACTTCTATGTCTTTTGAACCCTTTTGTAAGTTAAAGCAGAATCCTCAGTGTCTTCCCCAGAAACAGGATTTTCCATTAACTCCTCCTTCGATCTTTTAGGTTTTTGAAGAAAACGTGCACCAGATCTTACAATCCTTTACCTTGTGGGATGGGTAGAGGAAGTCTATGAAGTACTTGTGTTGGACCTCAGAATGCAGCCTCTTATTCCAACAGGACCCGCATGGTCTATAAATAAATTTTGTAGCCAGTTCTGACACTGTAGAGTCAGACTTAAAGCAGATGGTAACTGGCAATAGTAGACCAATAAACAAAATCTCACTGAAGATTCAATATTAGGAGCAGAGCTCAGGAAGACTCCCTCACACGATGTGTGAGAGGAAATCTGAGAGACAGAAGCTTCTGAGGGGAGTGTTCTAGAGGGTGCTGCAACCTGACTGGTTGAAATTTGGTCACTTTTAAATGATAGAGATATGTTACTGAAGAGAAGGCTTTATGGCCTTCCCAAGCTACGTTTAACATTACACTACTTTTCTAGTTGTACAGTGGGACTCCCATTTCAACAACAGGGAATGATTCTAGCATTTGAAACTATGAAAGATCCAATACTGGTGAAGTACGTTGTACTCCTAAGTTAAAGTTACAGAGGGACATCGAGTTAGGATTCAAGTATGGTATGTAAATCTATGAACAATCCAATGGTGGAGAAGAAGCTCCTCCAGTGCCAATACCTTCTGTCTTTCAGTGTTCACTTCCAGATGGCTGTATCCAGCATGGTTCAGACACTGGTTCCTGATCTCACGTTCCTCCATTTCCTGTGAACTGCAAATTTTGCAGAAAGGGCCTCTGTAGTGCATCAACTCTCAACAGCAGTTTTATTCCTTTACCTCGTTCCAGATGATGCCAAGTGTACATGGGATAGTAGGGTCCCTGTCAGCCTGGCACCGTACACCATGGTCACCCACGACCTCATTTGCAGAATTCAACAAAGATCCTCCCCAAGCCCGATCCTCTTCAACACATACATGATTCCTCTAGCCACCATAAGCGGCTTTCATGACATCAATGTCCTCTCCCACACCAACAACAAACTCCTCCTCTATCTCACAAAAAAGACAACCCAAGATCAATGCCTGCATGACGGAAATTGCTTGATGAAGAATGTCTGAAGCTGAACATCAACAAGACAATAACTTGTAAGAACACTTCACCATTGGACTCCAACAAGGGGCCAACAGAGCTAGGACCGACACCCACCACCCCTGGCAAGAACCTCCGGGATCATCACTGAAAGCAAGCTTGACATAACCGCCCAATTCAATGTAGTCACCGCCTCATGCTTCCATACCCTGAAAATGCCGAGGAAGATTTTCAAATGGCTCCCGGAAAACAGCATGAGCACCCTCGTCCCGAGCAAGCTGGACTACAGGGAGATGCTCAATGCCAAAGTTAACAAAAAACTGACCAAAAGGCTGCACACCATTCAAAACTCTGCAGCTAGAATTACTCTCAACCTCCCAAGCTACTCTCATGTCACAACAGACCTTAAGGAGCTCCACTGGCTCCCTATACACAGATGAGCAAAATTCAAACTCCTCACCCACAATTCAAGGCACTACAAAATAATGGTCGAGCATACCTCCACAACTGCATCTGCTTTCGCAAAATTTCCAGACACCTCTGCTTGTTTACACTCAAACGTGCTCACATCCAGTGCATGAAAAAAACCTTATCTGGTGGTTTTAGCTTTCTTCTATACTGAAAATAGGGATGTTTAGTATCAAACATCTCGTACTGGTGAGCCCACACTGATGCCAGTGTTTGATTCGTCAACACATGCACCCAGAGGGTATCGTAGAGGTGCCCCCTCAAAACCTACCAGCTACTGGTGTGTTAACTGACTAATCCTGACCAGTTCAGCCAACCTAGCCACGTTTCATACCCCCTTAAAGGTGACAGCCTGCGCTCTCAAGGGCCAGAGACAAAAGCCTGCACTGGGCAGGAGTGTTAGCAACTCCACCAGACGGTATGAACATTCCAGGGATGGAAGCTTCAAAGGCCTAGCTCCTTTTGTAATGGGACCCAGGTCTCTCTAAATGGTGGAGATGACCAACCCTCCTGTCCTGACCCAACTTTTGGCAGCAAGACAGGTGAGAAAATTAGGCAGATTAGGAGATATGCCCACTTCATGCCAGTCACACCCCTAAAGTGGATGAGCTAAAGTGGACGCCAATTTTTAAATTCCTCCATCTTGGTTTGGAAGGAATTAGGCCACTAGGGTCAGGGTTATGGTTATGTCTACTTCTCAAGGAAACTGGTCATAGGAGTGTAGTCACCCTAAAGGAGAGTAACTGATTTCGAGGACCTAAGAAGAAAAGGACAAAGATGAGAAGCACCTGCAGACAAGGAAAAGCAGCAGCTGATCTTGTAACATCGATGCCGGTCTGTCTGCACTCCTTGACAGACTGCACCAGAAAACCCTCGTCCTGCAGCTGAACCTCCAGAAACCTGGGAGCACCTCCTGTCTTAAAAAAAAACTTTACAAAACTTAAGTCTCCCCTGAGCAGCGGGCCTGCTCTCTAACCAACTCCAAGGAATGGACGCAGTTGCCTCAAGAACCGTGAAGACCGACACCTGAAGTCACCACTGCACCAGTTGCCCACAACCCAAGTATAGGAAAGTCACTCCTTTCGGCACGGTTACCCCCACTTTTTGCCTGTTTATCAGTGTGTTTAGACTACTTTTACTGGTATCCTGCCAACCAGGATCCCAGTGATTGTGCTCTCTCCTCTAAATTTGGTTGCCTTGGTATCATTTATACCCCACAAATGGCATTCTGGTGTACCCCTGTAAGTCTCTAGTATATGGTACTTAGATACCCAGGGCATTGGTACACCAGGGGTCTCCCATAGGGTGCAGCATGTATTATGCCACCCAAAGAAGCCTATATAAACTGTGTCTGTTGGCCTGACATTGCAGCCTACGTGAAAAGGTGTATGCACCCTTTCACTGCTAGTCACTGCACAAGGTCACTGTAAGTCACCCCTAGGGTAGGCCCTCCTAGCCCAGACGGAAGGGTGCAGATCCCTGTGAGTGAGGGCACCCGTGAATGAGCAAAGGTGCCCCTACAAACCCCAGTTCCAATGCACTGGACTTCGTAAGTGTGGAGAAGCCATTTTACCAGTCTACTGGCCACAGGTCAATCACTACCTGTGGCCCAGCTACATAATGTTACCTCCGTACCTAGGCATGTTTTGTGTCAAACATGTCGGAATCATACCCCAATACAAATGTCAGTTTTGGTGGCATGATTACATGCACTCTGGGGGCTCCTTAGAGGACCCCCCAGTATTGCTCCTAGCAGTCTTTCAGGGTTTGCAGAGAGCGCGCTACTGCGACCCTTCAGACAGGTTTCTGCCCTCCTGCTGCTTAATCACCAGGGCAAGGCAGAACAAAGGATTTCCTATGGGAGAGGGAGGCAACATCCTCTCCCTTGGAAATAGGTGTTACTAGGCTGGGGAGAAGTAGTGTTCCCATGCCACCAGCTCACTTTGAATGGCACATTTGGTGCCCTCCTTGCATAATCCGGTTTGCATCAGTCCAGGGACCCTCAGTCCCTGCTCTGACGCAAAAGCACACAAAGGAAAGGGGAATCACCACTCCCCTGTTCATCACCACCCCAAGGATGGTGCACAGAGCTCCTCCAGGTGCCCACCTGATTGTTATCTTGAAAACAAGATGTGCAGAGGTCCCTGGGAACATCTGGTTGGTCAAGACAGGTGACTGACATCAGTGACTCCCTTGATAAGTGGTCATCCTGCAGAGTGACCAAGCCCAATGGTAGGGCAATTTAGGGACATCCTTGCATGTGGGTCTGCAGAATCAACATGCAAGACTCCACCAGGACTCCCCTGCAATGGCCTCTTCTGCTCCTGACCATAAGAACCGCTGCCGGACTTCACAGGAACCAAACTAGCCTGCATGTCCCAAGACGACCTCGCCTTGCAACATTGTTTCACTGTGGCTCCTTCCAGCATTTGCAACATTTCCACAACTGTGTATCCTCTGGGGTCAGTGAGACTTCAGCTGAACCAAAGAAGCAAGAAGGAATCTCCCTTGGAGTGAAGGAGTCACTCCCCTGCAACCGCAGGTACCTTAGAGAATGACAACCAACTGCTGGATCTTCTGCCATCCAGCTCCAGAAAGAACGTCCAACACAGGTGGTGGGTCTGAGTTGTCCCCTTGGACCTCTCTATGTGCTGTTCAACTTGGGAGACAGTGAGCCTTGCCTCTCCTTGCAGGACAGTACCTCTGTGCACGGCAACTCTTGCAACAACCAAGGCTTGTTGACTGTTGCTCCAAGGGATTTTCAGGCTCCAAGTAGCTCCAGCCTCCAGCATTTTATTCTTGCAAGGACAGTCTCTCCTCTGCTGCTCCAGCGACGTGGGGCTCATCTCCAGGTGTGCTCACTGTGCCTCACTGCAACTTACTGTGCGTGCTGCCAGTGGGTTGCCTGTGGGGGCTGGGACTGCTCCTACTGGCTCTTCAGACTGCTGAGGGTCAGCCCGGACTCCCCTCCAAGGGTCAAGTCCCCTAGACCTTGGTTGTCCTCTTCTTCACTGCAAATCCTTCCTTGCTCCACCTTGCATTTGCCAAGGCTTGTTGGTGATCCTGTGACCCAGTGGCCGGCATGGGACATCATCTGCAGTACTCCAATGACCTCTCTGCAGCTCCTGGGCTCCACAGCTAATCTTCATATTCCCTCATCGACCCAGACCTTCAACCACAGAAGTGTGGGTAGTGGCTCCTGCTCAGCCGTCTTTTGCAGGTCCATTTCTTCGGGAATCCCCCATTGGATTCCACTGGTCTAGTTCTGGTCTTGCATTCTACCTTTTGCAAGTCCACTTGTTAGTCTTTGGGAAGACCAAGTAACTTATCTCTGCCCTCATGGTCACAGGGGGTCACCTAGGTACCCACCCCTTAGGGACCCAAGTTCTCCAAGCTCCCTTCTAACTACTCGACATCATTGGGTGGGGTACCTCACATTGCATTCCACTATTTTAGTATATGGTTTGGCCCTCCCCTAGGGCCCTAGCTATTTTCTACAATTTCTTGTCAATGCTTTTTGTTTCTCATGCTAATTCCTAACTATTACTATATATGAAAAATGTCACTTACCTAGTGTACAACTGTTCGTGGCATGTAGTGCTGGAGATTCACATGCTGTGCATATCCTGGCATCTAGTGTTGGGCTTGGAGTGTTACAAGTTGTTTTTCTTTGAAGAAGTCTTTTTTCGAGTCACGGTTTCGAGTGACTCATCCTCTCGATTATAATGCGCATGGGCATCGACACCTTTGTTAAGATTGTTTTCCCACAGAAGGGTGAAGTAAGGAGTGAAAAATTGTGTATGTACAACTATAGAGACATAAGAAGTAACTAAGATGTCCATGTATGTGTGTGTATATATATACATACTTCTTATGTCTCTATAGTTGTATATACATACAAATATACAAAGCACCAACATTGCCAGACATCTGAGGCTGCTAGTTCAGTAGCAGTCCAGGCGTGGACCTAGCCATCCACATATTATTGCCAACAATCCTCCTGTTACATGCAGAAAGTTCCTGGACACCAAATGGAAGTCCAAAAAGCTTTAGTCACCAATGCTTCTGCCCAGAACAACGCGTTTCAGCCGTAGCCTTGATCACGTAATATCCATACATATATATCCATTCATGTGAATCTGCACCACTACATGTCACAAACAGATGCACACCAGGTAAATTACATTTTCCATTCAATGGCATGTGTAGCTGCAGATACACATGCTGAGCATAGATTAAAAAACAGTTCTCCTCCCAAATAAGCGGTGGTTAGCCTGTAAGAGTTGAAGTGGTTTGAAAAAGTGTTTTAGCACTGCTTGTACAACCTTGGCTTGTTGTCTAGATAAAAACATCCACACAGTAATGCTTTGTGAATGTATGTGGTGTGGACCATGTGGCAGCTTTGCATATATCTGCTATTGGAATATTTCTTAAGAATGCAATAGAGGCACCCTTTTTCCTAGTGGAATGTGCTTTTGGAGTTATTAATAGTTGCCTTTTTGTCTTAAGGTAACATGTTTGAATAAATCTCAAAATCCATCTAGCTAACCCTTGTTTTGAAATGGGATTACCTTGATGAGGTTGTTGGAAAGCAACAAAACGCTGATTAGTTTTCCTAAAATCTTTTGTTCTGTCTACGTAATACATTAGAGCTCTTTTCAAGTCAAGAGTGTGTAGAGCTCTTTCAGCAGTAGAGTCTGGCTGTGGAAAGAAGACTGGCAATTCCACGGACTGATTAATGTGAAAAGGTTAGGTAAGAATTTTCGGTTTGTCCTAAGTACTACTTTGTGTTTGTGTACTTGGAAGAACAGTTCCTTTAGAGTAAATGCTTGAATTTCACTTACTCTTCATAATGAAGTAATTGCTACTAAGAAAGCAACTTTCCATGTGAGAAATTGAATCACACAAGAGTGCATGGGTTCGAATGGTGGGCCCATTAGTCTTGTGAGTACAATATTAAGATTCCATGCAGGAACTGGTGGCGTTCTGGGTGGAATAATGCGTTTCATTCCTTCCATTAATGCTTTTATGACAAGAACTCTAAAGGGAAAAGTATGTTGTACGGTTTGTAGGTACGCTGATATGGCTGTTTAATTTTAATACAGGAAAAAAGCAGGATTTGCTTTTTGTAAATAAAGTAGATAGCACACAAAATCTTGTACTGACGCTTTAAGGGGATCTATATTTTAAGGTTGGCAGTAGTATACAAACCGTTTCCACTTATTTGCATAGCATTGTCTGGTTGTTGGTTTACGTGCTTGTTTTAGAATGTTCATACATTCTAATGGAAGCTGAAAATATCTAAACTCTGAGTTCAGGAGCCAAATTGCTAAATTGAGTACACTGGGATTGGAATGCCTGATTTGACCATTGTTCTGAGTTAACAGATTTGGTCTGTTTGGAAGTTTGTGATGAGGCACTACTGACAGATCCAGGAGTGTTGTGTATCAGTGTTGGTGTGCCCACATGGTAGCTATACGAATCATGGTGAGAGAGGTGACACGCATTTTGTTGAGCAGAAATGGAATTAATGGGAGAGGGGGAAAAACGTAAGCAAATATTCCTGACCAGTTGCACCATAGAGCATTTCCCTTGGATTGAGGGTGTGGGTGTCTGGATGTGAAGTTTTGGCATTTTTGCTTGTTGCGAAAAGGTCTATGTTTGGTGTTCCTCACATTTCAAAGTAATACTGAAGTACCTGTGGGTGAATCTCCCACTCATGTATTTGTTGCTGCATCCTGCTTAGAAGGTCTGCTAGCTGGTTGTGTATCCGTGGGATATATTCTCCTAGTAAGTGAATCTGATTGTGAATTGCCCATTTCCATATTGTTTGAGCTAGAAGGGACAATTGGGATGAATGCGCCCCCCTTGTTTTCTCAGATAATACATTGTTGTCATGTTGTCTGTTCTTATTAAGACTGTTTTGTCTATGACCTCAGGTTGGAAAGCTTTGATAGGTAAGAACACAGCTATTAATTCCAAGTGGTTTATGTGGTAAGTTGATTGTGTCGAGTCCCATTACCCTTGTATGGTTAGGTTGTTGAGATGAGCTCCCCAACCTGTCATTGACGCATCTGTTGTGATTACGGGTTGTGGCACCAGGTCTTGAAAGGACTGCCCTTATGTTAAGTTGTTGTGATTCCACCATTGCAGAGATTTGTAAGTTTGGTGTTATAACAACACTAGATCCTGTAATGACCCTGTGCCTGAGACCACTGTTGAGAGAGACACTGTTGCAGTGGTCTCATGTTCAGTCTTGCATGAGGTACTATTGATATACATGATGCCATCATTCCCAATAGTTTCATGATAAATCGTACTGTGTAAGTCTGATTGACCTGGATTTGTGATATGAGGTATTGAAAGGCCTGTATCCTTTGTGGATTTGGGTAGGCTAATGCTGAATGAGTATTGAGAATTGCACCTAGATAAGGTTGAATTTGTGCTGGTTGAAGATGAGATTTCTGGTAATCGATTGTGAACCCTTTTGTGTGTGGGGATTGTGTGTAGGGTATCTATTGTGTATTGCGTGTGTTGATGACACTGTAGAATGTTAATGGATTTTATTTAACAATCGTCTAGATATGGAAAGACATGTATGTGGTGTCTTCTGGGGTAAGCCGCTACTACAGCTAGACATTTTGTGAACAGTGGTGCTGTTGTTATCCCAAAGGTTAGTACTTTGAATTGGTTGCCTGATATTACGAACCTTAGGTACTTGTGGTGAGCTGGATGTATGGGAATGTGGAAGCAGGCGTCCTTTAGATTGAACGTGGTCATGTAATCGTGTTTTAGTAGTAGAGGAATGACGTCCTGTGGAGTATCCATGTGAAAATGTTCTGACAGGTTATATAGATTTAGAGGTCTGAGATCTAGAATGGGTCTGAAAGTACCAGCCTTTTTTGGTATAAGGAAGTTTAGGGAGTATACTCCTGTCACTTGCTGTGAGATGGGAACCATTTCTATTGCACCTTTTAGTAATAGAGATTGTACCTCTTGTTTAGTAGAGCAGTGTGTTCTGGAGAGTCTGTGAAAATGAAGGAGTATATCTGGTGGAGTAGAGATGAGTTCTAGACAATAGCCATTGCGGATAATTGAAAGTACCCACTGTGGTGATGTTCTGCCAGTCAGAATGGAATTGTTGCAGTCTTCCTCCCACAGGAGACGTATGGGATTGTGGGATGTTTGGTAAGTCATTGTTTAGTGGGTGTGGTAGCACTCTTTGAGGCTGTAAATTTTCCTCTGGCTCTGAAGTTCTGTCCTCTGTAAGAACCTCTAATGACCCTCTTGAATAATCCTGCTGTGTTTGTTTAGGATGGGAGGTGGATGCTTCTGCAATTTGGGATTGAAAACCTCCCCTAAACTGTTGTTTCTGAAAGGAACTCGAAAAGGCGTAGAATAAAGGGCTCCCGTGGCTTTTGTAGTATCCGAGTCCTTTCTGAGTTTCTCAATGGTAGAGTCTACTCCTGGTCCAAAGAAATGCTGTTTATCGAATGGCATATTAAGCACTGCCTGTTGTATTTCAGATTTAAAAACGGAGGACCTTAACCATGCATGTCGTCTCAACTGGTTCTTTAAATACATCACCTGCGTGCCTAAGCATACCAGAAAGCACTGGTAGTGTTTATAGATAGAGGATAGTGTATTAAAAAGAAAATCCTCTTCCAAAGGTTCTGCATGCATTTGGACCCCATGGTATGCAGCTGCCCTAGATATAACTTCGATATAAACCGTACTATCCTCTAGTGGTGATGGTTTAGTAGGGTAAAGATCTGGATCACTGGACGGTATAGGATCTGAATCATACATATCCCTTGGGTCCACCATGACTCCCTGTGAATAAGTATGGGAGTGTGATGGTGACTGTAGTGGTGGTGGGGGTATAAGGTGGTGGTGAGAAAGGAAGCTGTGGCGAATGTGGTGGAGAAACCTGGAGAGGTGATGGCTTCTCTTTTTGCTTGAAAATGTTTGCTGGTGGTGGGGCAGTATCAAGAGTCCATTGGAATGCTAGCTTTCTTTTAGTCTGTGGAGGTGGAGAAGTAATACTTTCCCAGTCTCTCTGTGGATTTGTGTTCTTCTCTGCTTACTGTCCATAACCTCTAAAATTGGTTGAATGTCAGATTCCTCTATTGGATGTTCAGAGGTTGTTTTTGTGCCTTTAGAGGATTGTTCAATGGATATTTTGAGCATATGTTTAAATCAGGTCAAAAGTCCTGTTTCTTCTGTATAGAAGGATGTTTTCGGCTCCAAAGCGGTTCCGAGGTGTTTCGGTCCCGAAGATATTAGCCGAGGTTTCAGCTTCGAAGCCGGGCGCATTAATTTCCGATCCGAATATTGTAGGCGTCTGCTCGGAGGTTGAGCTTCTTATTTTCTTGCTCGACTCCTGCACCGAAACAGGCATGGACTGTTGATGGGGTGTTTTGGCCTTTTTCGGTGCCGAACCCAGGGACCAGTCACCGATTACGTTTTTCCAGGTGGAACCATGGCCTGACAGCAGTGACGCTCCCAAGGCGTTTCTTGATTTTTTGAGAGGGTGTGTAGGGCCAGGTGTACTCTCATACTGTGCAGCTGTGATTGGCTGGCTGTCGTCTTCTGATCCTTGTTTGGAGTCAGAATCTGGGATCGAAACAGCCGTCGGTGCCTGCTCCTCCTCTAAGGTGTCAGTGGACTCTGTATGTTTCGACACTATCTCAAGTCTTCTTGCCCTTCGATCACGCAGTGTCTTCTTCGATCGAAACGAAAGGCAAGCTTCACAATCTTCCTCACAATATTCAGGAGAAAGGCAAAGATTACAGACCAAGTGCTGGTCAGTATAAGGGAATTTAGCGTGGCATGAGGACAAAATCCGAATGGAGTCCGATCCATCAGGTTATGGCGCAGTAGGCCCGAACAGGCCCAAGAAGGGTGCAAGCGCCCAAAAGGGCGTTTTCTCGATCCAGACAGTACTATTGGATCGGTTGCAGAGGTAAAACACACTCAAAAACAATACTGATGGTATAAGAAAGTGAATATAAAGTTTCTGAATGGAAAGTCTTGGAAGCGAGAGGGAACACGTCCAAACTCGACGGTGGAAAGAAAACAATCTAACAAAGGAGTCGATGCCCATGCGCACTGTCACCAAGAGGAGGAGTCACTGGATCCTGTGACTTGAAAAAAGACATCTTCGAAGAAAAACAACTTTTAACACTCTGAGCGAAACACTAGATGGCGGGATGTGCATCTGCAGCTACACATGCCACTGAACATATATATATTTATTTATATATGGAAAATGTCACTTACCCAGTGTACATCTGTTCGTGGCATGAGACGCTGCAGATTCACATGCTTTGCACATCCCACCATCTAGTGTTGGGCTCGGAGTGTTACAAGTTGTTTTTCTTCGAAGAAGTCTTTTCGAGTCACGAGATCGAGGGACTCCTCCCCTTTCGGCTCCATTGCGCATGGGCGTCGACTCCATCTTAGATTGTTTTCCCCGCAGAGGGTGAGGTAGGAGTTGTGTATTATAGTAATAGTGCCCATGTAATGGAGTAAATATGTATGTACATAAGGTGGTTTAAAGTGATATATTTACAAATTTACAAATGTTCAAGATCAACTTTGAAACGGCTACAGGCTCCCGGGGAGGCGGGTAGGCGCATGTGAATCTGCAGCGTCTCATGCCACGAACAGATGTACACTGGGTAAGTGACATTCTCCGTTCGATGGCATGTGTAGCTGCAGATACACATGCTTTGCATAGACTAGTAAGCAGTTATCTCCCCAAAAGCGGTGGCTCAGCCTGTAGGAGTTGAAGTTGTTTGAAATAAAGTTCGTAGTACTGCTTGTCCTACTGTGGCTTGTTGTGTTGCTAACACATCCACGCAGTAATGTTTGGTGAATGTATGAGGCGTAGACCATGTGGCTGCCTTACATATTTCAGTCATTGGAATGTTTCCTAGAAAGGCCATAGTAGCACCTTTCTTCCTAGTTGAATGTGCCTTTGGTGTTATAGGCAGTTCTCTTTTTGCTTTGAGATAACAGGTTTGAATACATTTAACTATCCATCTGGCAATGCCTTGTTTGGATATTGGATTCCATGTATGAGGTTTTTGAAAAGCAACGAACAGTTGTTTTGTTTTTCGTATTTGTTTTGTTCTGTCAATGTAGTACATTAAAGCTCTTTTGATGTCTAATGTATGTAGTGCTCTTTCAGCTACAGAATCTGGTTCTGGAAAGAAAACTGGTAGTTCTACTGTTTGATTTAAGTGAAACGGTGATATGACCAATCGTCTAGGTACAGGAACACATGTATTTGCTGCCTCCTGATATGTGCAGCTACTACTGCCAGGCATTTTGTAAAAACTCTTGGCGCAGTTGTTATCCGGAATGGCAACACTTTGAATTGGTAATGTACCCCTTGGAATACAAACCTGAAGTACTTTCTGTGTGAAGGATGTATTGGTATATGGAAGTATGCATCCTTTAGGTCTAGTGTTGTCATGTAGTCTTGTTGTTTGAGCAATGGGATTACGTCCTGTAATGTCACCATGTGAAAGTGATCTGATTTGATGTAGGTATTTAACGTTCTGAGATCTAATATAGGTCTCAGAGTTTTGTCCTTTTTGGGTATGAGGAAGTACAGCGAGTAAACTCCTGTTCCTCTCTGATGAATTGGTACCAGTTCTATTGCATCTTTTTGTAACAACGCTTAGATTTCTAGTTCTAGAAGATCCATGTGTTGTTTTGACATATTGTGTGTTTTCGGTGGGACATTTGGAGGGAATTTGAGAAATTCTATGCAATAACCATGCTGGATAATTGCTAGGACCCAAGTGTCTGTTGTTATTTCCTCCCAATGTTTGTAGAACTTGGTTAGTCTCCCCCCCACAGGTGTTGTGTTGGGGATTTGTGACATGGAAGTCACTGCTTGTTTTGAGGAGTTTTGGGACTTTGGAACTTCCCTCTACTCTTTTGGAATTGGCCCCCTCTATATTGTCCCCGAAAACTTCCCCGCTGATATTGGCTCTGATAAGTGGGCCTTGTTTGTGAGGTTGAGGGTTCTGTGCTTTGTGCTCGAAACCCCCCTTGGAACTGTGTTTTACGAAATGTGCCTCTGCTCTGTGGGGAGTAGAGTGCGCCCATGGCTTTGGCCATATCAGTGTCCTTTTTAAGTTTTTCGATAGCAGTGTCCACCTCCAGCACAAACAACTGCTGTCCGTTAAATGGCATATTCAGCACGGCTTGTTGTATTTCCGGCTTGAATCCTGATGTACGCAGCCATGCGTGTCTCCTTATGGTCACTGCTGTATTTACTGTCCTAGCAGCTGTATCCGCTGCATCCATTGCAGAGCGTATTTGATTGTTGGAAATGCTCTGTCCTTCCTCCACCACCTGTTGTGTCCTTTTTTGGAACGCTTTGGGTAAGTGTTCAATGAAATGATGCATTTCGTCCCAATGAGCCCTATCATATCTCGCCAGCAATGCCTGTGAGTTGGCAATGCGCCATTGGTTGGCCGCTTCTGCTGCAACCCTTTTCCCCGCAGCGTCGAACTTGCGACTCTCCTTGTCTGGAGGTGGTGCGTCTCCCGAGGTGTGCGAGTTCGCTCTCTTGCGAGCTGCCCCTACTACCACAGAGTCTGGTGTTAATTGCTGCGTTATGTATACAGGGTCTGTTGGCGGTGGCTTGTATTTCTTCTCCACCCTTGGAGTTATAGCCCTGCCCTTCACAGGTTCCTGAAACACCTGTTTGGAGTGTTTTAGCATTCCGGGTAGCATAGGGAGACTTTGGTATTGGCTATGTGTGGAGGTTAGTGTGTTAAATAAAAAGTCATCCTCAATCGGCTCTGCATGCAGGGTGACATTATGAAACGCCGCTGCTCTTGACACCACCTGTGTGTAGGCTGTACTGCCCTCAGGTGGCGACGGTCTCGCTGGATAACAGTCTGGGCTGTTATCTGATACTGGCGCATCATAAAGATCCCATGCGTCGGGATCATCCTGACTCATTCCAGTATGAGTTGGGGACTGCATCAGTGGTGGAGTGGCTACCGGTGATGTGTGTGGTGGAGATGGCGGCGGTGTTACTTGTCTTGCCACCTTTGCCTGTGGCTGCTTGTCTTTTTCTTGAAAGGCAAGTCTTCTTTTCATCCTAATTGGGGGAAGAGTACTTATCTTCCCTGTGTCTTTTTGGATGTGGAGCCTTCTCTGAGTGTAGTCTGGCTCCATTGACTCTAGTTCTTGTCCGAACCTATGTCCTTGCATTTGTGAGGACAGTCCCTGTTCCTCTGTGTAGGAACCTGTTTTCGGTTCCGAGGCCGGATGTTTCGGAATGGAAACTTTTTCGGCTGTCTTTTTCGGCTCCGACGACACTTTTGCAATTTTTGGCGTTCCGGTCTCTCGGTGCCGCCCTCTCGGTGCCGAACTTGCTCTGACCCGCCGTCTCGGGGTCGAGTCTGCTCTGTGCCGGTATCTCGACCGGAGTCAGAAGCCTTCGACACATGCGTGCCCTTTTTCGATGCCGATGGTCGGTCACCTATTTTTCGGGTTAAGCCATGGCCTGCTGGCGTCCCCTGGGCTTTAGTGGTTTTTCCATGAGTTTTGTGTGTTGACGTCTTACTCACGTTTTTTGGCGTCTGTTCGGGATCGACCTCGTCCGAATCCTCGATGGAGAAGGTTTCTTCTTCCTCCTCCAAGTGTTTTTGTCCTGTCGGCGCCTACGCCATCTGTAGTCTTCTCGCTCTTCGGTCTCTTAATGTCTTCCTCGACCGAAACGCTAGACAGGCTTCACAAGTATCTTCCTTGTGTTCTGGAGACAAACACAAGTTACAGACCAGATGATGATCTGTATACGGATACTTGTTGTGGCATTTGGGGCAGAAGCGGAATGGGGTCCGTTCCATCAGCCTTGAAGAGACACATTGTCGGGCCGACCAGGCCCCGACGGGGGATCGAAAAAACCCCGAAGGGCCACCGGAGCTCTTCAAAAGTCGGTGTTGATCTGTTGTAACTAACCCGATACCAAACGCAAACAATACCGTCAAATTTTCTGAGATTCTAACTATCTTTCCGAACCGAAACACGGAGCGAAAAGGAACACGTCCGAACCCGATGGCAGAAAGAAAACAATCTAAGATGGAGTCGACGCCCATGCGCAATGGAGCCGAAAGGGGAGGAGTCCCTCGATCTCGTGACTCGAAAAGACTTCTTCGAAGAAAAACAACTTGTAACACTCCGAGCCCAACACTAGATGGCGGGATGTGCAAAGCATGTGTATTTGCAGCTACACATGCCATCGAACATATATATATATATATATATAAAATAATGTGCACTTACCTCCAGTTAGGGGACTGCCTATAAGTAATTAGTTCAGTGCTACTATAATAACGTACCTTAATTTTTCTAACACTATGTGGTTCCTTTCAGGTGTGATAAATTGCTGTGTGACTGCTTTGGTATTGCAAGTGCTTTACACTCCTCCTAGCTAAGTCTTGGCTGCTCACCACAGATACCACTAGAGAGTCATGGCTTCCTAGACACGTATTCATTCACTAATACCTGGTTTAAGGAGCAAACACCACAGGTGTCCACCACACACGAGGCCAGCTTCCTACACTGAGGTGAAGCAGACCACTGGTGCCAACAAGGTTTCCTAGCTGTCCAGAATCCAAGTCGCTTGCAGCCTCTTCACGTAGGCTCCCTCTCCAACAGCTTCTTAGGTGAGAGAAACCTGACACAAAGCAACCACTGCACCTGTCACCCACAGCTCGAGATAAAGTGGACCCTTGGTGTAAACAAGGTCCCTCAGCTCTCCTGAGCTCAAGTCCATTGTGGTTTCACCCCTCCTGGACTCCATGATGGCGCTTGCAGCCTCAGACCACAGGACCCCTCAACCACGAGTGCTCCTGGACAAGGAAGCCCGATGCCAAAGTACACCTCTGCATATGTCGCCCCTAGGCCTTGGAGAAGCGGACCAAAGTTGCATCTACGTCTACGGCCATCCCAATTTTGCAACTTACCCCACAGATCCGACAAGCCAAAAGCGGAGGATGATCCTTTTCGCACCTGGCAGCCAAGGCTGGGAACAACCTCCTCCAGCACCTCAGGAGCGCACCGTCACTCCAGTAGCATACAGCTCCAGTGTCTCAAGACTATCACAGGTGATTTGTCATGCTTTATAAATGTTTGATTATTTGACCAATTAATTGGACAACATAACAAGTAGTTAACACAGAACCTCATTTCAAGAATAAGGCAGAAATATTGAATGTCATTTCTGATGTAAGGTTTTTCTGGCGTATCAATCTGATTGTTTCTTCAGCTATGAATTAAAATTGTCAAGTGCTATCAGGGGGCGTGGCCTGGCTAACAAACAAGACTGACGTTCTCTGAGAGAGCCATCACAGTAAGTGCTAAGTTCTCAGAGCAGATCAGTGCTGATCAGAGGTGCCTATTCACTGGTCCATGATGCCCATGTGAGCCTTTGATCTCTAATGTTTTTAATGCTGGTGCTCAAGGAAGAAGAATCAAGACGCAAGAAGGAAATAGCCATGGGGAAGATGGTGCTGAAAGCACAGTTTTGCCCACCCTATTGATTAGAGAGTGGCATGGTGAGACTCCATAGCGGAAGCAGACTAAAAGTAGGTCACCCAGTTATCTCCTGTGTGGGAAGTGCAAATCAAAGAATAGGAAAGAGAGACTACAGTTCCTAATGAGGTTTACCTGACAAGACTGCTGTCAGGCCAACTGTAGCATAAAGTGAAATGTACTAGAGATGAACCACTGTCTGGCCTTGTTAATAAAGACTGCTTTGGACCTGCCTTGACGCCTGGCACCCAAAGTGTCAGGGAAGACTGCGCCTTGTCTGTTCCAAAGTGTGGCCCTGCATATTGTGTGGTGTATGATGCCTATATTGCTACATGTTGCCCATTGGGAAGGGACATTTGTGGGGTGCCAGATAGTCACTACTGGACAAATCTGGGGCATAGTGGATAAGCCGCACTGGGACAGCGTGGGATTCCCAATGCTGCAAGCCTCACCTGCCTATGTATGCAGAAACCCAGGCAATGATGTGTAATTAGCTCATGGATCTTCCTAGCGGTGCAGCTTGTGAGAAGGCCTTGCCCTCACACCCCCTTGCCCTACCAAAGAACTGATTTTTTAATTGCTGGTGGCGAGTCACTCCATTCTTCCTCAGCAAGCGATTGCTAGATTGTGGGGCCATCAGAGGGGGTCTGCAGCACTGAATTGTATAGACAGCACCATATGGGTCATTTATGTATCTGGGGTGGAGTTACCTGTTGCTGCCTGCCCACAGATACCCAGTGAGGAATCACTAGGGATTTGCTTAAAATTTAGAAGAGCAATGCTTGAAGAAAGGACATTGAGCCTTTGGCTTCCTTTAGATGCATCCTGTTTTTGAATTGTAATTGTAAGACAGTAAAGGCATATGTCATGCAGATCTATGACCAACATCTGCTTCCTGCAGTCACAGCACAACCTGGGGGGGGGGGGGGAAGGACATTTTCCGGTCACACTGTCTTTGTTTAAATTTGGATTAAGCCAGTAGAACTGATGAAGTTAGCAGTGGACCCTCTATATCCAGGTTGAGGGGCACGGACAGAAAGGTAGAATATCAGAGTCAGCCTCTACCCAGGGATCCATACACACATTGATGAAGGTCTTAATTAAGAATCCAGGGTGGATGCCCAAGTAGGTCAAGCATCTTCGAGGAATCTGTTTCTGTATTGGTTGATGCAGTTTAACTTTCTAGTCCAATCCAACAGGGGGTATCCCTTGACTATATAGAAGAAAGTAATTTTCCAACCGGATACCCTGTCATTTAGTAGTAAAGAAAAAGGAAACCTTTTTTTTTTTTTTTTGTAAGACCCTCACCCACCATAATGATGGAATGCTTTATCATAGGGTCTCATCCTGGTCCCTAAAAGCCAGGATGGGCTCGACCATATTCCAGGGAGTTTAGATATTTCCATGACCAGGATACCTAGAGTTAGGACAGTTCCCACAGAAAAAACGTTTTTTGTTTTGCCAATAACTTTGGCACCATTTAATGAATATTCACATATTTTTCAAAACTAGTATTCCACATTTTTTTGCTGCTGTCTGGAAAGTTTGAGGGTGATTCGCCAAGCAGGGCCAGAGAAAAGGGTGGGGGGGTCCCCAAAAAGCTATTTTCCCATGCAATTTCCCATAGGGATTTTAGACACTACAGCCCAAACCACTGAACGGATTTACACCAAAGTTGCCAAAAATGTACATCTGGGTCCAGAAAGCAACCTTTTGTAATTTGGTGCAAATCTGTTCAATCGTTTTGAAGTTATGAAAGGAAAAGGAAATACAGTTATCTAGGGACATAGATGCTTTGCATATCCACAGATCTGGGAGGAAACTAAGGCCCTGATTGGCTGGCCTCAACCTGTGGCGGCAATTTTGTTTTTCACTTGGCCCGAGGGAGGAAAAAATAAAGTGGGAAAACAGGTAAGGGGTCGGAATAGAGGAATCCTGAGCCCACAGGACAAATGGAGGGGGCTTGAAGGGACACCACCATGGCACTCAACGCAGCTCCCAGTGAAACTTAGCGAAGGATCCGCAGAACAATGAAAAATAAATACACCCATTTACACACCAAACCCCTGCAACACAAGGTCAAAGGTTGTGCATGGGTTTGGCTGCAGGGCAACCCTCATCGCAGTGGTTGTAATTACTTTACTGTGGATATTTTAACATATAGTAATTACTTTACTTAAAAATAAAATACACATTCACTGAAAAAAACTAAAGTTACAGGAAATGTTCATGTTTTACCCACACAAAACCATAGAAATTCAGCAGTTATAGTTAAGGTTATACTTACCTGAAAAAACTATAAGTTGTGCCGTTAAGTGAGTTTAGGCCACAAGTTATTTTTTCCCAAGATAAGAATAACTATAACTGCTGAACATGAACTTAACTTTAATGTCCCTGAAACCTTTGTTTTTTTTTAGTGAATTTATAAGTGTGTGTGTGTGTGTGTGTGTGTGTGTGTGTGTGTGTGTGTGTATATATATATATATATATATATATGGAAAATGTCACTTACCCAGTGTACATCTGTTCGTGGCATGAGACGCTGCAGATTCACATTCTGTGCACATCGCGAAATCTAGTGTTGGGCTCGGAGTGTTACAAGTTGTTTTTCTTCGAAGAAGTCTTTCGAGTCATAAGATCGAGGGACTCCTCCCCTTTCGGCTCCATTGCGCATGGGCGTCGACTCCATCTTAGATTGTTTCCCCGCAGAGGGTGAGGTAGGAGTTGTGTATATAGTAATAGTGCCCATGCAATGGAGTAAGCATGTATGTACATAATGTGACTAAAAGTGATATATTTACAAATTTACAAATGTACAAGTTTAATTTTTTGTCAACTTAAAACGGCTACAGGCTCCCGGGGAGGCGGGTGGGCGCATGTGAATCTGCAGCGTCTCATGCCACGAACAGATGTACACTGGGTAAGTGACATTTTCCGTTCGATGGCATGTGTAGCTGCAGATACACATGCTGTGCATAGACTAGTAAGCAGTTATCTCCCCAAAAGCGGTGGTTCAGCCTGTAGGAGTTGAAGTTGTTTGAAATAATGTACATAATACTGCTTGTCATACTGTGGCTTGCTGTGTTAACACATCCACGCAGTAATGCTTGGTAAATGTATGAGGCGTAGACCATGTGGCTGCCTTACAGATTTCAGTCATTAGTATGTTTCCTAGAAAGGCCATGGTGGCACCCTTCTTTCTAGTGGAGTGTGCCTTTTGTGTAATAGGCAGTTCTCTTGTTGCTTTTATATAACAGGTTTGAATACATTTAACTATCCATCTGGCAATGCCTTGTTTGGATATTGGATTCCCTGTATGAGGTTTTTGGAAAGCAACAAAATTGTTTTGTTTTGCGAATTTGTTTGGTTCTATCAATGTAGTACATTAGTGCCCTTTTGATGTCTAATGTATGTAATGCTCTCTCAGCTACAGAATCTGGTTCTGGGAAGAACCCTGGGAGTTCCACTGTTTGATTTAAGTGGAACGGTGATATGACTGTAGGTAAGAATTTAGGATTTGTGCGTAGAACTACTTTATGTTTGTGTATCTGTATAAAGGTTTCTTGTATGGTAAAGGCTTGTATTTCACTTACTCTTCTGAGAGATGTGATAGCTATTAGAAAGGCTACTTTCCATGTTAAGTACTGTATCTCACATGAGTGCATGGGTTCAAATGGTGGACCCATGAGTCGTGGTAATACGATGTTGAGGTTCCACGAAGGAACTGGTGGTGTTCTTGGTGGGATAATCCTTTTCAGACCCTCCATAAATGCTTTTATGACTGGGATTCTGAATAATGAAGTTGAATGCGTAATTTGCAGATAAGCCGATATTGCTGTGAGATGTATTTTAATGGATGAAAAAGCTAACTTGGACTTTTGTAAGTGTAGTAGGTAGCTTATGATGTTTTTTGCAGATGCGTGTAATGGTTGGATTTGATTATTATGGCAGTAATAAACAAACCTTTTCCACTTATTTGCGTAGCAATGTCTTGTGGTTGGTTTCCTAGCCTGTTTTATGACCTCCATGCATTCTTGTGTAAGGTCTAGATGTCCGAATTCTAAGATTTCAGGAGCCAAATCGCTAGATTTAGTGATGCTGGATTCGGGTGTCTGATCTGTTGTTTGTGTTGGGTTAACAGATCTGGTCTGTTTGGCAGTTTGATATGAGGCACTACTGATAGGTCTAGTAGTGTTGTGTACCAAGGTTGTCGTGCCCAAGTTGGTGCTATCAGTATTAGTCTGAGTTTGTTTTAACTCAATTTGTTTACTAGATATGGAAGGAGTGGGAGAGGGGGAAAAGCGTATGCAAATATCCCTGACAAACTCATCCATAACGCATTGCCTTGAGAGTGAGGCTGTGGGTACCTGGATGCGAAGTTTTGGCATTTTGCGTTTTCTTTTGTTGCGAATAGGTCTATTTGCGGTGTTCCCCATCTTTGGAAGTAAGTTTGTAGTATCTGGGGATGAATTTCCCATTTGTGGATCTGTTGGTGATCCCGAGAGAGATTGTCAGCTAACTGGTTTTGAATTCCTGGTATGAATTGCGCTATTAGGCGAATGTGGTTGTGAATCGCCCAATGCCATATCTTTTGACCTAAGAGACACAATTGTGTCGAGTGTGTCCCTCCCTGTTTGTTCAGATAATACATTGTTGTCAGTTTTGACAAGAATGTGTTTGTGGGTTATTAGTGGTTGAAATGCTTTCAATGCTAGAAATACTGCTAGTAGTTCTAAGTGATTTATATGAAGTTGTTTCTGTTGAGTGTCCCATTGTCCCTGGATGCTGTGTTGGTTGAGGTGTGCTCCCCACCCTACCATGGAAGCATCTGTTGTGATCACGTATTGAGGCACTGGGTCTTGGAAAGGCCGCACTTGGTTTAAATTTATAGTATTCCACCATTGAAGCGAGGTGTATGTTTGGCGGTCTATCAACACTAGATCTTGAAGTTGACCCTGTGCTTGTGACCATTGTGATGCCAGGCACTGTTGTAAGGGCCGCATGTGTAATCTTGCATTTGGGACAATGGCTATGCATGAGGACATCATGCCTAGTAGTTTCATCACTAATTTTACCTGGAACCTTTGGTTTGGGTGCATGGCATGTATTACGTTTTGGAATGCCTGTACCCTTTGTGGACTTGGAGTGGCAATCCCTTTTTTTGTGTTGATTGTTGCTCCTAAGTACTGTTGTATTTGACACGGCTGTAGGTGTGATTTTTGGCAGTTGAGTGAGAACCCTAGCTTGTGAAGGGTTTCTATAACGTATTTTGTGTGTTGAGAACACTGTTCTTGCGTATTGGTTTTGATTAACCAATCGTCCAGATACGGGAACACCTGTATTTGCTGTCTTTTGATATGGGCTGCCACTACGGCAAGGCATTTTGTAAAGACTTGTGGCGCTGTTGTTATCCCGAATGGCAACACTTTGAACTGGTAATGTACCCCTTGGATTACAAACCTTAAGTATTTTCTGTGGGAAGGATGTATGGGTATACGGAAATACGCATCCTTGAGGTCTAATGTTGTCATGTAGTCTTGTTGTTTGAGCAAGGGGATTACTTTCCTCTAGTTTTAGGGAACTGTCCCCCTCTGTATTGTCCCCGAAAACTTCCCCTCTGATACTGGCTCTGGTATGTGGGCCTTGTTTGTGAGGTTGAGGGTTCTGTGCTCTGTCCCCGAAACCCCCCTCTGAACTGTGTTTTGCAAAATGTGCCTCTGCGGGGAGTAGAGTGCGCCCATGGCCTTGGCCGTATCTGTGTCCTTTTTAAGTTTCTCAATAGCAGTGTCCACTTCCGGCCCAAACAACTGCTGTCCGTTGAAAGGCATATTCAGCACCGCTTGTTGAATTTCTGGCTTGAATCCTGAGGTGCGTAGCCATGCATGTCTCCGTATGGTGACTGCTGTATTTACAGTTCTTGCAGCTGTGTCTGCTGCATCCATTGCCGACCGTATCTGATTATTAGAGATACTCTGGCCCTCTTCCACCACTTGTTGCGCACGCTTTTGGAATTCTTTGGGTAAATGCTCGATGAAGTGTTGCATTTCGTCCCAATGAGCTCTATCTTATCTCGATAGCAAAGCCTGTGAATTGGCAATGCGCCATTGGTTGGCTGCCTGTGCCACAACCCTTTTCCCCGCTGCGTCGAACTTGCGACTTTCCTTGTCGGGTGGTAGTGCATCTCCCGATGTGTGTGAGTTTGCTCTTTTGCGGGCTGCACCTACTACCACCGAGTCCGGTGTTAATTGCTGCGTGATGTACACAGAGTCTGTTGGTGGTGGTTTGTACATTTTTTCCACCCTCGGAGTGATGGCCCTGCCTTTAAAAGGCTCTTGAAAGACTTGTTTGGAGTGTTTCAACATTCCCGGTAACATAGGGAGACTCTGGTACTGACTATGTGTGGACGACAGAGTATTAAACAAAAAGTCATCTTCAATTGGTTCTGCATGCAGGGCGACATTGTGAAATGTGGCTGCTCTGGACACCACCTGTGTGTAAGCAGTATTGTCCTCAGGTGGTGATGGCCTCGCTGGGTAGCAGTCGGGACTGTTATCTGATACAGGCGCATCATAAAGATCCTATGCGTCAGGGTCATCTTGGCTCATTCCTGTATGCGTTGGGGATTGCATCATTGGTGGAGTGGCCATTGGTGATGGTTGTGGTGAGCGATGTGGTGACGGTGGCGGAGTTACTTGTCTTGCCACCTTTGATTGTGGCTGTTTGTCTTTCTCTTGGAAAGCAAGTTTCCTTTTCATTCGGATTGGAGGGAGAGTTCTTATTCTCCCTGTCTCTTTTTGAATGTGGAGCCTTATTTGCGTGTAATCTGCCCAGCCTCAAGCTCCTGGCCAAATCTGTGTCCTTGCAATTGTTAGGACAGTCCCTGCTCCTCAGTGTATGAACTTGGTTTCGGCTCCGAAGCCGGATGTTTCGGTATCGAAACTTTTTCAACCGTCTTTTTCGGCTCCGAAGACACTTTTTTGGCTTTCGGTGTTCCTGTTTCTTGGTGCCGATCTTTTTCGGTGCCGGTTTCTCAATGCCGAGATTGCTCTGACCCGGTGTCGAGCCTGTTCTGTGCTGGTATCTCGACGGAAGTCGGATGACTTCGACACGTGCGTGCCCTTTTTCGGTGCCGTTGGCCGGTCACCTAATTTTCGGGTTAAGCCATGGCCTGCTGGCGGTGGCGTCCCCTGGGCTTTTATGTATTTTCCGTGAGTTTTGCGCAGGTGTGTTCTACTCACGGTTTTCGGCATCTGTTGGGTTTCGGCCTCGTCCGAATCCGTGATGGAGAAGGTTTCCTCTTCCTCCAATTGTTGGTGCCCTGCCGGCGCCATCTGAAGTCTTCTTGCTCTCCGGTCTCTTAGCGTTTTCCTCGACCGAAACGCTCGACAGACCTTGCAGGTATCCTCTTTGTGTTCGGGAGACAAACACAAATTACAGACCAGATGCTGATCTGTGTAAGGATACTTGTTGTGGCATTCGGCGCAGAAGCGGAATAGGGTCCGTTCCATTAGCCTTGAAGACGCACGAGGTCGGGCCGACCAGCCCCGCTGGGGAATCGAAACCCCGAAGGGCCACCGGAGCTCTTCAAAATTCGGTGTAGATCTGTTTTAACTAACCCGATACTGAACGCAAACAATACCGTCAAAGTTTCCGAGATTTAACTAACTTTCTGAACCGAAACACGGAGCGAAGAGGAACACGTCCGAACCCGATGGCGGAAAGAAAACAATCTAAGATGGAGTCGACGCCCATGCGCAATGGAGCCGAAAGGGAAGGAGTCCCTCGATCTCGTGACTCGAAAAGACTTCTTCGAAGAAAAACAACTTGTAACACTCCGAGCCCAACACTAGATGGCGGGATGTGCACAGCATGTGTATCTGCAGCTACACATGCCCTCGAACATATATACATATATATACACCCACACACACACATATTTCGGTGCCCTAGGGTCTTGTGCGAAGGCAGAACTATTCACTGCTTATGACTACTGATGTTTTTTTGATAAGCAATTTTATTGATTTTGCATAACATAAAACCAACTGGTCACATTTGCACGTCGCTGGCTGAACAGTACACAAGTCCCACATAGATAACAGAGGCATGAGGTCAATAATAAACGTATGAATCAAGGACAGTTCATATAACAATCTCAACATCTAGAGTATGTCAGCTGAACAATATCTCCAGGTACTTATCCATCCCCCACACCCTCTTATATTTGGCAGGGCAGCCTCATACATCAGATTTTCTTGCTGGGTGCCCCAGTCCACCCCCCGCTGCCTCTTCCCCACCGTAGGTGCCACTTCCGTTTTCCAACCAACAGCAATGTCTCTCTTGGCCACTAAACATGCCACTCCCACGAAGGCCCGCTCCGCCCTGCTGGACCCCACCCCCTCCAGGACCCCCAAAAAAATTGGCAACGGGCAACTTCTACCTCCGTACGCAGGACTCCAGAAATCTCTGACAACTGCTCGCCAATAGGTAGCTATGTGGGGAAAGGTCCACATCATGTGATAAAAATCTGCATCAGGGCCTGCAGTGAGGACAGTCAGCTTGGGGTAGGAGACCTGCTTTGTGCATCCGGTCAGGTGTAAGGTTAGCCGTGTGTACGTAATAAGTCTGCACCACCCGGAGGTCATGGTCAATGTTCTCGGGGCCATTAATGCGTCTCTCCAGTTTGCATCCTCCATCGGACCCAACCAGTGTTCCCATTTATGACTGTTGAAGATATTTCCAATGTATCCCCCACAACTATGTTAGTATCTAGAATGCATTTTTTAAATGTATCTGAACAGTGCTAAGATACATATTAGTATAAAACAATATAACAAGCTCTCCCCCATCATCTTCGGAAAGGTCTCCAGCATCCAAATTATGATGCACACACCTGCCGAAATATATTTTAAAAATTGAGAATTCCCTCATACTTGGGTACTGTATCCAAAGTGGTTCGCCAAATGGGGACTGATGCACCTGAACAACCACAGTACTTCTGTATGTACATCTGATTGATATCAGGTCTTCCTGCAGGTACGTGTGATGGTAATGGAATTGTCACTGCACTGATAGTAATAAAAAAAGCATAAGCCAATAGGTCTTGCTATAATACGTGAACACGCACACACAGCCTTTGTGAATTGTATTTGTAAATGTGTTTGAAAATGTTAGCACATTAAACCTAGACCTATCAGCTTTGGCAATGTTGTTTTTTGAATGTACAAAGTAGTAAATGGGTGTTATCACAGACTAACAGAGGTCAGGAGTGGGTGGAATGAAATCTGAATAACTGTTTCTCCAAGCATGTGTGCAAGCATTAAAGCAAGACTAACTGGTTTTATCAGTGCTTGTTCCTAGGTGAAGTATGTTCTAGGAATGAGGCCCAGTATGGCCACAGAGAGACTTCTGAGGATAAAACTTCTCAAGTGAATCCACATTTAGTAGGGGAAACTGATGAACTCTGTGATTCTTAATGTTCTAAACAACTTTGCCCTTTTGGGGAAAAAGCATCTAGATGAAGTTACATGGTGTTTTTGGGTAGTTCAGGTTAATTTCATTTGATCAAATAACTACAATGGAAAAATGGTCACGAATATGTGACTGCAATATCACCTTATTTGAAACAGGCAATTCAAAGTATACTTCACATTACTGTTTGAAAGAATACAAACCGTTTGTTTCATAGTTTATAAGAAGCGTTTCAACACCAGCCTCCTGTTTCTTAGCTGCCAGCTGTGTTAAGCTCTTACACACCGGGGTCAGAGCATTGGTGAACTGGACAGGGATTATAAACTCCAAGAGGTAAGGCCACAGAACCTGAAAAAGGGAAGCACACTTTCATCAAACAGCATATGTTTATGATTCTTCAAATGTGTTCCTAACTTCTGGAAATCTGTGTTCATCACTGACCATTCATACACACTTAAATAGAAATTAACTTTTTCAATTTTTTTATTTTTTTATTGTTTATCCAAGTGTTTGCGCACAATACCACTTTTAGTCCAGCTTATGTGCACCACACAATTAATTTAAAGAGATTTATTACACTTCATAGTGGAATGTGCTCTCCTGAAGAAGCAATGAGTTAACCTTACTATTTTATCAACTATAAGTCCATCACATTATTGCCTTGCTTCAGTGGCCAGCTTTGCTCCTTTATCAAATCATTTTATGGATATTTCTTGGTAGGTTGCAGCCAATGCACAGGACTGAGGTCACACTAGTTTCTTTACTTGGCCAACTTGTAATGGTGATTAAACTGGAATTCTTGCACTGATCCATTTGAACCCCTCTGTAGCGTACAATATTATACCTTATGTCACACTTTTATCCCAACCCCATGAAGCAGAAAGGCGGTCCAAAGATCTTGACTGTCTCGTGTCAGTTTAGTTCTGGGAAGCAATATCTTTTCTACCATTCCCATCAACTTCTAAGTTGGTGTTCTGTGGAGTCCTCTGTGCCCCTATTTCTCTTTAAGTGTTTTATAGTGGCAATTTCATAATGATTTCCTTTTATTCTGGGCACTGCAGGGAGAATGGGTGTTTTTCTGTAATGATAATCCGTGCATGTTGTTTTCCAAGCAACATTTTGAATATTTCTTTGTTACTCCACCAAAAGTAGCAAGCGACTGCCACTTTGAGTTTGCCTCCAAACGTGGCTGTGGGATGGTGGAGCAGGTATTGCATTTTTTATGGTTTAAGTGCACTGTGCTATTCGTGTGTGTTTTTACACTGGTAATTTCTTGCTTTAATTTGCTTTTTATTTTTGTTTTCCTCTGTAGAATTATTAGACACATGTGAGTTCATTGTGTTTTATAATGGTAACTGTTTTATTTCTTCTCATCAATTCCATGTGTGAATTTAATGTTCTTTTCCTTCTTATTGTAGTGCAAGCTTATAATTTCCTTGGTGGCGGATGCTTATTTCGGTTTCCCCGCTGACAGATCTGCAGTTAGTGTAGTTGTATGTTTTTAGTAAGGAAAAACTTTTTGTAACGTTCACTTCAACGAGTATCGTTGCCCTATTTGAACATTTTACTCCCTGCTACAATGCTTTCCACAGTTTTAGCTTATGTTTTATTGTGTTTCAAATTCCTGGTTAGGCTTTCGCAAAACGTATAATACGTCGCCTTGTGTGTAAACGTTTTTGCTGTTCTAACAAGATATCTTTAGTGGCTTCTGTCTGTGCAGAGTTGTTGCAGTTGTCCTTGGTCCATGGCAAGTAAGACGTATCTAGCTATCTTTTTTGTAGTAGAAAGTTCATTGTTTGGTTTGCGGTGTGTGGCTTGTATTGAAAGTTTCTTGCTAGATCTTTATATTTGAGCAGTGATATATATATATATATATATACACACACACACACACACACACGCAGCCTATAGATACAGAGGCTAAAAATGCCCGAATTGCATTGAGTTTTTCACTTAAAATGCACCACAACCATTCAATATTTCTGCAACACAGAAAATGAAACTTTAAAATGTAAAATGTAGCCTTTATTTGAAAGGAAAAGCAAGGAAACTGGAGGGCACTGTTAACCAATGGGCTGCAATGAAAACCATAACAGAGAAAACTGGCACAGTGCCTTTAAGATCTCCGGGACCTCCTGAATCCCATCATGCCCTACAGGACAGTTAGGTCAGGTAATTTTTTACGGTGACATGAACATTCAGAGGACAAACCATATAATAGCTGCTGTCTTCATTATTCATCCTGGGAAGGCTGCTTATGACTGAGGAGTAATCCCCTGGAAGACAACTAGGATTACAGGTAACCAATGTATCATTTTCTCCCCGGGGATACTCCTCAACAGTCATAAGCACTTAATACAATAGCTAACCCATCCCACACCCCTGTGGATGACCGGAACCACTGAATAGCAGCAGAAAACAAACTATGCAAAGTAATTTCTTAAAGAAGCCTGCCCTGTAGTAAAGTATCCTCTTTCTGGCATGGTTACCTCCCACTTTTTGCCTGTTGCCAGGATGTTTGGACTATTCACTGGGATCCCGCTAACCAGGACCCCAGTGACTATGCTCTCTCCCTTTAAACTTGGTTGTTCGACCACATACACCCCACATTTGGAATACTGGTGCCCCCTTGTAAGTCCCTAGTATATGGTACCCAGGACACTGAGGTACCAGAGGTCCCCCATGGGCTTCAGCATGTATTGTGCCACCCATGGGAACCCATGCTCACTGTGCCTACAGGCCTACAATTGCAGCCTGTGTGAAATGGAGTATGCACTTTTTACCTCATATATAAGGTTTACCTTATATCGCGGTCACTGCACTTTGACCCTATAAGTCACCCGTAAGGTAGCCTCTTTAGCCCCCAGGGAAGGGTGCACGGATCTAAGTGTAAGGGTACCCCTGCATGAGCAGAGGTGCCCCTACAAACTTCAGACTCCATTTTCTAGACTTTGTAGGTGCAGGGGAAACGATTTTAGGGTATGTAGTGGACGCTGGTCATTAAAAGATGGCAACTATATAATAGTTTTCCCCGAACCTAGTCATGTTTAGTATCAAACATGCTGGAATCATGCAACTACACCAATTCCAGTGCTAGTTGCATGATACCATGTACTCTGGGGGTTCCCTAGGGATCCAACATATCTACCTGTGCAGTCTTGCAGGGGCTGCATGCCAGCCTGTGCTGCTGCCGGCACCAGACACTCTTCTGCCCTACGGCTGCTGAGCCTAACTCCAGTAGGGGAAGACAGAAAAAAGAATTTCCTGTAGAGGAGAGGTGTTACTGTAGGGAAGTAACACCTTTCTGGCATAGTTACTCCTCTTTTTGCCCGGTGTCCGTATGTTTAGACTGTAGTACACTGGGATCCTGCTAATCAGGACCCTAGTGTCCTCTCCCTAAATTTAGTTGTAAGGTAACTTTTACACCACAGATTGGCAAACTGGTGCTCCCATGTAAGTCCCTGGTATATGGTACTCAGGTACCCAGGGCGTTGGTACACCAAGGGTCCTCCATGGGCTGCAACATGTATTGTGTCACCCATAGGGGTCGATGCAAACTGATTAAAGGCCTGCCAGAGCAGCCTGTGTGAAATGAGGCATTCACCTTTCACTCCAGTTATGAGGTTTGCATTATAGCATGTCACTGCACTTTGACCCTGTAAGTCACCCCTAAGGGAGGCCCTTCAGCCAATGGGCAGGATGCATGGTTCTAAGTGTGAAGGCACCCCTGCGTGAGCAGAGGTGCCCCTACAAGACCCGACTCCATTTCCTGGGCTTTTTAAGTGCCGGGAGGCCATCTTAAGGTATGTAGTGGACACTGGTCAACACGAGTTGTCCAACTACATATCACCGAACATAGCCATGTTTGGTATCAAACATGTTGGAATTATGAAACTACATCGATTCCACTGCTAGTTCCATGTACCTTAGGGGCTCCCTAGGGGATCTCCCAAAGTCTGCCTGTACAGTTTTACAGGGTCTACATGTCAGCCCGTGCTACAGGATTTCCTGCAAGATAGAGGTGTGCCAACCTCTTCTTTAGAATTAGGTGTGTCTGGACTAGAGTGGGGGTGCCTCTGAGCATCACCAGACTGCTTTGAAGGGCACATTTGGTGCCCTCTTTGCATAAATCAGTTTGCACCAGTGCAGAAGTGACCACCCGCCTATCTAACTCCTCACCTAGGGAGGTGCCCAGTGCTCTGCCAGACGGCAACTTGATTCTGCCATTGTGTAAATAAGATAAGCAGAGGCCCCCTGGGAGCCTCTGACTGATTAGTTCAGCCGAGTGATGTACCTTACTCCCTTCCTGGATTACGTAATGGCTCCCCTGAAGGTGGGACTCTAGGTTCACCTGCAAGACTTTAGGAACTGTCTGGAAGTCTCAACTGCAAGACACTTCTGCAACCTGGACACATGTTCTGCACTGGAACTAAGAGCAATACTGTAACCAGTAGGAGGGCTCCTACTGCAAGTTTGTTTCCAAGTTCTGCAAGATTTCAGAAATCCCCGTGGCCGTGCATCCTCCAGAGTCACCAGGACTCTGCCTGCACTTAGGAAAGCAAGAAGGAATCGAAGTGAAGGAGTCACCTCGCTGCATCCGCAGGCACCACAACAACAACGACCGGTTTGTGGATCCCACTGACTCTTCAAGGCTCTACATAACAGGTGCTGCTTCTGTAGCTCTCCAGAGGTCTGACCAGTCTTCTTTGTAACTGAAAAGTCTGTGGTCCTTTGTTGAAGCTGCTTGGCTGGAAGCCCCGTGCACCGCATCTGCTTGTCCTTGCTAAAGATTGTTGGCTTTTCAGTCCGAAGACCTTCTAGCTCCAAGAAGCCCCGGCCTCTAGCACTCTCCAGTTCCAAGAACGACATCCTCTCTGCAACTCCTGCGACGTGGGCATCCCTCTTTGGTGTGCTATGAGTATGAGTTGGCAACCCTCTGCTTTCATCTTCTTGAGAAGTCTGGGGGATCAACGGGAAAGGGGGAAAAGCATATGCAAAGATCCTGCACCATCGCATCGAAAGGGCATTCCCCCACGACCCCGGGAGTGGGAACAGACTGGCACGAAAGTGGCATTTGGCGTTCTCGCTGGTGGCAAAAAGATCCAGGGCTGGTCGTACCCAGCATCAAAAGATGCTATCTACTTCCTTCTGATTCAGTTCCCATTCAAGGCAACTGTTGCCTGTCCTGCTGAGGACTGCAAGGACATTGTTGATCGCCGGTACTAGTTCCACTCTCAGATATTTTGTGAAGAGTGAGCCAGTCCCAGAGAACTTGAGCTTCTTGTGAGAGGAAGAGAGATTGTGTTCCTCTCTGTTTGTTGACATCACATAATACATGCTTGTTGTGTTGTCTATGCGGATCTACACTGAAGAGCCTGAAATTCAAGGAAAGAAAGCTTGCAGAGAGAGATTGCTTTCAGCTCCAAAAAAATTATGTACATTTTCTTCTGGGAATCGGACCATTTCCTTTGAATGCACATGTCTTACAAGTGACGTCCCCAGCCTTCTAGAGAAGCGTCCATTGTGATAATGAAGCCTGGTCCTGGAGTCAGGAAAGTTAACCCCTGAGAGATGTGACTAGTTCGGGACCTCCACTGTAGGGTTTCTACCATCCTTGGTGTGATTTTGATCAAGTCCTTGAAGGAGTCTTGAGACTGGATCCATTGAATTTGCATTTCCTCTTTTAATGGTCTCATCTTTAGTCTTGCTAGATGCACCAGGTTTATTGAAGAGAGAATCATTCCTAAAAGTGACTTGAATGTTCTCAAAGAAACAAACTTTCTTTTTGAAATTGTGAGAGCGAGGTTGGAAAGTTTCTGTTGTCTTTTTATTCAGAGATAAGCCTAGTTTTTGACTATGTCGAGTTTTGCACCCAAAAAGACCATCTTGCGCATTGAAATGGTGAAGGACTTCTGGTGATTCACTGTGAGACCAAGATTGTTAAATAAAGCTAGGCAGGCATTGGTGGCATCAGAGGCCTGTTGCGGAGTCTGTGTCTTTAGTAACCAGTTGTCTAAATACGCGAACATTTGAAAACCTTGGTTGCGCAGAGTAGCCTCCACTGGTGCAAGACACTTCGTGAAAATCTTTGGTGCTGATTTCAACCCGAAAGTGAGAACCTTGAATTGATAATAGGTACTGCCTACGGCCTGGGATGTATGGGAATGTGGAAATAGGCATCTTGGAGATCCAACAATGTCAAGTAATCTCCACTGTTGAGAAGATGGAGAATATCTGACAGATTTATCATACGGAAGGATTGTTTGCGCAGGAATTAGTTTAACTGCCTGAGATCTAGAATCAGTCTCCATTCTCTTGATTTTTTTCTTACTAGGAAGAACCGAGAGTAAAAACCTAGACCTCTCTGATGAATGGGAACCTTCTCTATTGCTCCCTTGGAACGCATTTGAGATACTTCTTGCTTTAGTAAGTGAAGGTGAAGTGAGTGTGTTTTCGCTGGAGGGTGGTTTCGCCACAAATTCTAGTGTATGACCAAGAGTAACTATGTCTATCACCCACTTGTCCGATGTTCTATGTTTCCAGTTTTGTTGGTATCTTGAAATATTTGCACCCACTTTGTCGGTTTGTGGGAAATAAGGAACTGTAGCCGGCACCCGATGAGGATCACCGTCTATGGGCCGCCTCCCGATTTTGGAGGGGCTGTTTCTTTCTGCTGCCTTGCTTTACATAAGCTGCCGTAGGTGTTTGCCGGTAAGACTGGTGGTAAGTAGGCCTGTATTGGGACTGTTGTTGGTATTGTCTGTGGTAGGTACTTCTAGAAGAGGAGAAACCCCTGCCTCTGACTCCATGAAAGTGTTGCCTCTTGTACTGCACAGTGACCAGAGAGCAAGCAGTATCTGTGCCCGTTTTGATGGCTAGTAAGGCGTCATGTGTTTGCCGTACCGGGTTTCGCCATTATAGGCCATATCAAGAATTCTTGATTGAACGGCAGGTTTAAATGAGGTTACCTTTAACCAACCCTGGCAACGCAAGACTGCTGCTCCTGATAAGCTGTCGAAAACGCGTAGAAGCTCTATCTAGTGCACAACCGATAACCTCTGCAGATGTGCGCTCCCCTCTCGCAGTATTTTACGTGCCTCAGGGTATCTTCTGGGACGAGATCGATGTAGGCACTCATGTCAGACCACATCTGACCGTCGTAATGACATAAGATAGCCAGGGTGCTGGCAGCACGTATGGTAATGGCTGACATGGAAGAAAACCTCTTTCCTATGTTATATGAACGCCCACCCTCTTTGTCAGGTGGAGCTGAAATAGGCTCAGATTTTTTGGACTTATCAGACATTCTGAAGCAGAAAGTTGTTCTGACAGGAATACACTGAGCAGAGTTCAGGGAGACTTCCTTCACATGACGTGCGGTAGACAATCTGAGGGAAGCAGTCTCTCTTGGGAGTATTCTAGAGAGTGCTGGCACCTGACTGGTCATAGATTAAGTTTGTTTCTTTTCTCAAAAGGACATGGATAGGCTATATGTTTAAGTTTGCTAGCATTACAGCCTATGGTTATTCATTCTTACTGCTTTTCTAAGGTACAGTGCGACTCCCACTTTGATGATGGGGATGATTCAAGCATGTGAATCTATGAAAGATCCAGGAATGGATAAACATGCAATGTTTCCAGGTGATCAGACTTTGGAAGTAGGCATCCTGAGAACTGATGGCACACATCCAGTCACCCTGATGGAGCCAGAGGCAGATCTGGTGAAGGGCAAGCATTCTGAATTTCTCCTTACAGAGGAACCTGTTCATAAGTCTTGGGTCTAGATCTGGCCTGCAACTGCTCATTGTTTTGGTTGTGTCTTGGAAGAGGATGCTTACAAAGTTGCTGCAGGGATGGAATGGAAACACAGTCCAGGGGAACCCACAGGGGGACTCGACCCTTGAAGTCCTCTAGTAAGTGGGGATACTACTAGTCTACTCCTCCTCCTGTAGGGCACAGGGGCACTGGTGTCTTCTGGCAACTGGTCCAGCACTGGAATTCCTTACGGCTGCAGTGGGCCCTACAGAAACACTCAACAGGTGGGGACGGGGGGGTCCAGTCCGACCCAGTCACCAAGTGGGATCAGCTCTCTCAAGATGGGGAGACATGGGGACACCCTCTTCTGTGTCTGGGGCAGATAGGTGCAGAGACGTTCCAAGGTATACGGGTTTGCCTCCTGGTCACTCGCGGTTAATAGGGCGTCTGCCGAAAGTTTGCAAACACTGCTGTGAAGTCCATAGTGGGCAAGCACAGGGTGGGCTTCTCTTCTGGAGGCCCTGGGGAACATGCTGACACTATAGGCCCACTTCAACACAGGCTAGGAAGCTCGGGTGCAGTGGTTGTAGGAGGCTGGCTACGTATATGGTGTACACCGATAGGTGAGGCACTCTGTACTAAGTCCAGGCAACCCTTAGTAATAGTGTAGGCGGCTCTAGATAACCAGAGCTCTCATAGGGATAGCTCTGGAGAGCTGCTTAGGCTTATTCTGGAGGGTGTAAAGCAGTTGCATATACCACATAGGTCAGGCAGTGAAGTACACACAGGAAAGAACCACACCACTATTTATTATAACACAACTCTAGAACTAACTTTGGTATTTCTCCTAACTGGAGTTATGGACACAGAAATAATTCTTAGCAACAGGTAAGTAAAGGCAAAAAATAACATGGGCTCCTTTGGTTGGGCCGAACCCATATACTAAAGAAATGAAATGCGAAAACCACTTCCAACCCACACTACTACTAAAGGACCCTTACGACTGTGGAAGTACTAAAACCCCAAAGGCAAGCAGGCGCCTGGGTGCAGAGTAGAAATCTCGGGATAGTGTCCATAGGATCCTAGGGTCAGGCTTATGCACAATTCTACTGGAAGGGGTCATTTAGAGGGTGTAGACACTCTAAAGGTAGGCACCCCATTGGATGCTACTTTTCACTCCCCTTAACGTCCCTAAATTGAGTATTTAGGTGGCACCCCTGAACTCAAGAACTCAGATTCAACAGATCAAGAGAATGACAAATAAGAGTCACTGTTTGGAGAGAACAGCAGAAGAGTTGAAAACTTTTGGTGCAAACCAAGCCTGCTCTCAACTCTCTTGACACTCGCAACAAAGTAACTCGTCCTGCAAGTTGGAGAACTACCAAAGCATTGGGTAGTCTGACAGAACCTCGAAAATCGCCACCCATCTCCCTTGGAGAGTCTGGTAACTGCCTTAAAGCTCCCTGGCACCACTGATGCTGCAGACGACCAGGACAAGGTACTCGTGCTTTGCAGGACCAGATTTGTCTACACACCAAGTGTGAATACACTAGGCCAACTAGAGCTCAGCAGCCCCAACTCCCGGGGTACCGGATGCCCTGCACCAAGCATAAACAGTGAGTCCAATTTGAATTCCCACTCCACCAGGATCAAGCAGCCGTCAAGGGACGCCAACACCACTGATACCCACTTCTTGAGTGGCCCAGCAGTCCTGATTTTGCCCCTGCCAGCTGGTGGCCCCTAACTGCGAGGAGCTTATTTGCACACCAGCCCAGCCTCTTTAACAACGAAGAACTGGATGTGCCCCCTTGCTTTAAGACCCCTAGAGAGCAAAGCACCCATTTGGGGGTTCTCAGACTTGTCCCCAAAACCACCTGTGCAGCTTGTTTCCAGGTGACTCCCCTTCACTGTAGCGTGCCCGGATACAATTTCACCAGCACCCTCTCCCAGTGAAACCCGGGCACCTCCCGAAGAACTATTGGTACTACTTTGGACCTTGGCCCACTATACGTCCAAACCCTGAAGGTGAACCCCTGAAACCGACTATCTTTATGCATCTGACTTCTCCTTCCATAGGATTGCATTGTGCATAAAGGCGCATAGGTTTGAACATTTTACTTACCTGTGAAAATTCATAACAAAAACAGTACTTGCAAACAGAGTACTCCCTGTCAAAACATATAAAATCAAGTATTATTTTTCTAATTTGGTCTTGGACATATTCTCTGAGTGAATATATTGCCTCGATGAGTACAACAAATGCTTAGCACTGCCCGCTGATCAGCCTAACTGCTTGCTCACACTACCACAAAAGAGTGTTAGTATTATCTACTTTTGCTTCTGTAAACCAATTGGGGATCCAATGGACTCTGCGCGGTCTATTTCTTTTTAGTGCAGCATATAGAGCACCAGCTCCCTACAGAATGGTAATGATAAGTCCTCTTTACTGGTAAAGTCGGCTTGGATATTACAATTTTAGAAATGCCGTTTTTAGAAAGTGTCCATTTCTCTACTCTTAAAGCTCTATGTGCTTTCAGCCTGTGTCTAATGCATGGCCAGTTTGGGTGACAGCTACACTTTGTGCACTCCCTCCTGAAAGCCACAAACACAGGAAGGTTAGGGGTGCTAGGCATGTCAAAGTACCTGTAGGAAAATGCCACTGTTGGCATGGTCACCCCCCACTTTTAGCCTAGTGTTGATGCCAGCTTTGATTGGAAGTGTGCTGGGACCCTGGTATCCAGGCCCCAGCACCAGTGTACTTTCACTAAAACTGTGCCTTTGTTTCCACATTTGGCACAGCCCTGCCACACAGTTAGGTCCCTTGTAAAAGGTACCCATGGTACCAAGGGCACTGTGGCCAGGGACCCCTCACTCAGTACATGCACACTGCTTTGCAGCTTGTGTGTGCTGGTGGGGAGAAAAGACCAAGTCAGCATGGCACTCACCCAAGAGTGCCAAGCCCACAAACCACTGCCTGTAGTATAGGTAAGTCAGTCCTCTAGCAGGCCTTACAGCCCTAAGGCAGGGTGCACTATACACAGGTGAGGGCATAGATGCATGAGCACTGTGACCCTACAGTGTCTAAGCCCATTCTTAGACATTGTAAGTGCAGGGTAGCCATACTGAGTATATCGTCTGGGAGTTTGTCATTACGAACTCCACAGCACCATAATGGCTACAATGAATACTGGGAAGGCTGGTATCAAACTTCTCAGCACAATAAACCCACACTGATGCCAGTGTGGGATTTGAGAAATGCCCACAGAGGGCATCTTAGAGATGCTCCCTGTATGTTAGCCCAACTGCTAGTGCAAGGCTGACCGGTATGCAACAGCCTGCTACTTCCAGACGAGTTTCTGACCACATAGGGTGAGTGCCTTTGTGCACTTTGTGGTCAGAAACAAAGCCTGTCCTGGGTGGAGGTGCTTCACACCTCCCCCTGCAGGAACTGTAACACCTGGTGGTGAGCCTCAAAGGCTCAAGCCTGGTGTTCCAATGCCCCAGGGCACTCCAGCTAGTGGAGATGCGCCCCCCTGCCCCCTGAACAAGCCCCCACTTTCTGGCTGCAGGTCTGGAGGGAATAATGGGGAAAACAAAGAGGAATCACCCCCTCAGCCAGGTCCAACCTTAAGGTTTCCAGAACTGAAGTGACCCCCTCCTTGAGAAATCCTCCATCTTGCTTTGGAGGATTAGGACCCATAGGGATAGGGATGTGCTCCCCTTCCCAGAGGACTCCCACCTCACTCCAGAAGCTTTAGGCTCCCGGCCCGTGTCCAAAGAAACCAACTATCCAGAGAGGACCCCTAGGCGACTCTGATGACGTGTCCACCCTGGGCTGACCTCCCTGCACCCCAACAACCACCGAGAATACACCGGACAAAGATATCCGACACCTGGAAGAAGCACTGCACCCGCAGCCCCCAGGCCGTGAGAAACCGACCACTGGTGCAGCAACGACCAGCACGCAGCCCTCATCCTTGCCCAGTCAGTGGTTTGCCCGAGAGGCCCCATTGTGCCCTGCCTGCAGCACTTAAGTGACCCCCGGGTCCCTCCATAGATTTCTATTGAGAACCCGATGCCCTGTTTGCACACTGCACCTGGCCGCCACCGCGCCGCTGAGGGTGTGGTTTGGGTGCCTACTTGGGGCACCTCCAGTACTCCTCCAACCCCCCCTGTCTACCCTCTGCCAACGTCGGTACTTAACTGCCAGCAGACTGGAACCGGAGTACCCCCTATCTCCATAGGCGCCCATGTTATTTTGGCTCCTGTTAGACCTCTGCACCCGACTGTCCCTCTGTTGCTGGGTGTTTGGGGTTGCCTTGAACCCCCTAACAGTGGAATACCTATATCCCGGAGATTGAACCCGTAAGTGTGGTACTTACCTCTGAAAGTGTACTCTACTTATCTCCCCCAGGAACTGTTGGAAATTGCACTGTGTCCATTTTTAAAATAGCTTTTTGCCATTTTAATGAAAACTGTGTACCATATTGAATCTATTCAAGGTCTTAACTATTACTACGCAAAGTACCTTTCATTTAATGTACTTACCTGCTAAATTAATCTTGTGGTTCTAAAAATAAATTAACAAAATAATATTTTTCTATATAACAACCTATTGGCTTGGAGTTAAGTCATTGAGTGTGTGTTCTCATTTATTGCCTGTGTGTGTACAACAAATGCTTAACACTACCCCCTGATAAGCCTTACTGCGTCGACCACACTACCACAAATAGAGCATTAGTATTATCTATTATTGACTCTGTCAAGCCTCTTGGGGAACCCCTGGACTCTGTGCACACTATCTCATTTTGATATAGAATATACAGAGCCAGCTTCCTACAGTACTCATCAGCATTCTGATGGCTCTGGATGGAAGTGCCTGTCCCCTCACAAAGGGTTGATTACACGCTACTGATTGTCTGAAGCTACGGCTGAGGAAGAAAGGATACTTATACACTTCAAAGACCCCACTTTGGAGTCAGCCCCACTTCAAAGGCACATTTGGGTTTAAGTACTGGGTCTCTAAGCCCCACCAAAACAGACCCTTCTGGACCTACAACTGGAACTGCCGAGCTGCATTTAAGTCTGTCACTCTGCTGGACTGCTGACCTGGAAGGACTACATTTCTGCCCTGCTGCTCAATGATCTTGCTGAGGGAGAGCTGGACTCTGCCTTGCACCCAAAAGTGATCTCCAAGAGCTTTTTGGCTTCTCTTCTGTTGCTAGAGACTCAGGATCTCTACCCCTGCTCATATGCCTAGTCCACTAGAAGTAGACCCAGACACTTGCACCAGTGCAATCAACGTATCTCCTGCCTGCTGGAAGCGGCAACAGACGCATCAACCCTGTTGGACTAAAATCAGCGCATCACACTTGGGGGCCAAGCAGCACCTCCAAAAACGCTGCATCACTCGACACATCCCCTCTCTGCTGGAAGCGGCATCCAGCGCATCAGCATCAATGCAGTCCTGAGGCCACCCCATCACCACCATCGCTTAAAGAAGAGCAACATATCCCTCCAAAACCAGGTGCATCGATTTTAGAATCAACACATCGTGGCTTCCTTCGGAAAACAACAGAATACGGGAATGTGAAAATAGGTGTCCTGCAAGTCTAACGCTACCATCCCGTCTCCAGGGTAGATAGGACCTGAGGAAGAGTGAGCATTTTGAACTTCTTCCTGAACAGGAAGAGATTGAGGGACCGGAGGTCTAGGATAGGACGAAGGCCCTTGTCCTTTTTCGGAAAAAGAAAGTAGCGGGAGTAACAACCACGACCTACTTCTGGCACAGGGACCCTCTCTAGCCCCCTTGGCCAAGAGAGCCTGAACTTTCTCGCGGAGAAGTGCCAAGTTATCCTCCGCCATCTGATCGTAGGATGGTGGCATGACAGGAGGGGTACTCTCAAAGGGGACGGAGTAACCCCTTTGGACGATTTGCAAACCCCACCTGTCCATCATGATGGATTCCAGGTGGGGCAGGTGATGGCAAATCCTAACTGGTCTGTGATGGGGGAGGGTGGGTCTACTAGGAAGGCTTGGAGGCTGCAGGGAGGGGAGTAATGGACACGGTTGGGCACCACTTCTGTAGCCATGAAAGAGGTGAAAAGCAGACCGAGGGGGGCGAGAAGCAGCTGTGAGGCCAAGGGACCGAATCGTAGCCTGGAACTCCTTAAAGCACTCTAGCACAGACTCTGCTTTGTCTCAAAAGAGATGGGTGCCATTGAAGGGCATATCCATAAGTGATTGCTGGATATCCCCTGAGAAGCCAGACGTCCCCAACAAAATGTGGCGCAATACAGCCGCCGTCGATGCAACCAATCTTCCTAGTGAGTCAGTTGGGTCCAGCCCATAATGAATCGTGAATCTGGCTACATCCCTCACATCAGCAATAGCTTGTGAAAGAATCGCCCAGGAGTCCTTCGAGACCTGTGGCAGCAGTTGCGCTGAAAGAAAATAACTGACGTAAGCGTGCCAGAGTGGTGCCTATATATGACCATGACTTCATCAAGGCGACCATGACGCCAACGCCGGGTGCAGAGTGAACCGACGCCACCTGATGGTGCGCAAAGGTACTATTCGAAGAAAAATATCTGGATCCAGTCTGATGACGCCTGGGGGAAATTCTAAGGAAAGGAATCTATAACTAGAAGTTTCTATCAGATAACTTACACATTGCCTCCAACATAAGCCTGACTTTTTGTGCCAAGCTACCAGAGGGTTAAGCACTACTTAATTTAGTGACTTTTGTGGCTCACCCTGACAAGGATTGCGGCTGTGGCTTGAAAAGTACTCACACTGCTTTTCAACCAACAACACAAATTCCCACAATGGTGGACTGACAAATATGACACTATACATCTGGACAGAGGTTATGGTTAACTCAAAATGACGTGGCGCTTACAGCTGAAGAACCCGCTCATTAGACCTAACCAAACACTTTAAAAAAAAACTACTTACAATTAAGGAATGATTTCTAAAGAAGGGCAACAAGAAGACAGACTATTTAGTATAAAATTCTGAGACTACTTTCAATAGGAAAGAGGGGTGTATTGTCATTCAGGTTCTACTGTAGTGAAAAAACGTATAGGATTCTGCTCAGCAAAACTTTCACTTTGCTCCACAGGCCGATGCAATGGTCATCAGAAAATCTACCTTCTATAAGATGTACTTCAATTTAGATAAAAACAGACAGTTGCCATGGACGAGAGAACCGCAGCATACGAGGTTCAGTTATCTTTAACCCTTCTGAAAAGTCTTTCATGACAGGATTTCTGAAGGAAGACGTTTGAGGACAACTTTTCCAACAAGCCATAATGCAAGTAAGGTACAACTTACTGGAAGCAAATTTCAGCTTTGACAGGAGGAGGCTGGCCCTCTTTGTAGTGTATCATTCCACTTTTGGAGTATATGGTTTGTGTTGCCCCGAGGCCTATTGATTCTTATTGCATTCTATTTTGTTCTACAGTGTTTGCACTACTTTTCTAAGTGTTTTACTTACCTGATTTTGGTTTGTGTGTATATTTTGTGTATTTTACTTACCTCCTAAGGGAGTATATCCTCTGAGATATTTTTGGCACATTGTCACTAAAATAAAGTACCTTCTTTTTTAGTAACTCTGAGTATTGTGTTTCTTATGATATAGTACTATATGATATAAGTTGTATGGTAGGAGCTTTGCATGTCTCCTAGTTCAGCCTAAGCTGCTCTGCTATAGCTACCTCTATCACCTAAGCTGCTAGAACACTACTAATCTAATAAGGGATAACTGGACCTGGCACAAGGTGTAAGTACCACAAGGTACCCACTAAAGCCAGGCCAGCCTCCTACAATGATGTGGCCTAGAAATTCCCTGGGCCAGAGCTCTTTCCCTAAAACTGTTGAGATGCCCTGGCACAATTGGAGACTCCTTTAGCTACCACTATAAGTCCCTAGTAAATGGTACTTAGGCACCCAGGGCATGGGGTACTAAAGGTAGGCCTTTGAGGGCAGCAGCACTGATTGTGCCACCCTGTAGGGCAACGACTTCCAGTGCACCCAGCACACAGAGCCTCCAGTCTCTCAGATTATCTAGCACAAGTGAGATGTATAAAACATGTAACTATGGTGAGCGTAAATGGGGAAAGGGAGGGTTGCATGTAAATCTATGAAAGATGATAATAATGGAGAACAAAAGTTACAGGTAAGTAACTTATTTTCTTCTCAGCCATTGAATCTTTCATAGATTCACATGCTTTAATCAGAATACTCAGCAGTAAGTGTAGTAAAGTCCCCTCTATCTGGCATGGTTACCCCCACTTTTTGCCTGATGTCAGTGTGCTTAGACTGTTTTCACTGGATCCTGCTAACCGGAACAGTAGTGATTATGCTCTCTCCTCTACATTTAGTTGCTTTGGCACTTCTTACACCCTACAATTGGCATACTGTTGTACCCATGCAAGTCCCTAGCATAAGGTACCTAGGTACCCAGGGCATTGGTACACCAGTGGTCCCCCATGGGCTGCAGCCTATATTATGTCAACCATGGGAGCCCATGCAAACTGTCTGCACGCCTGACACTTGCTGCCTGGGCGAAGAGGTGCACACAATCTTTCACTTCTGATCACGACACCAGATCACCTTAAGTCACCCCTAAAGTAGGCCTTTCCAGTCTAAAGGGCAGGGGGCAAGTCCCTGTGTGTGAGGGCACCTCTGCATGAGCAGAGGTGCCCCTACGAACTCCAGTTCCAATCCCCTAGACTTTGTAAGTACGGGGAAGCCGTTTTAGCTATGTACTGGCCACAGGTACCTTTGGCCCAGCTACATAACGCTAACTCTGAACCTAGGCATGTTTGGTATCAAATGTGTTGGAATCATACCCAATACTGATGCCAGTATTGGTGGCATGATTCCATGCACTCTGGGGGCTCCTTAGAGGACCCCCCCAAGACTGTTGCTACCAGTCTTTCAGGATCTGCTGCAGCCCCTCAGAAAGGATTCTTCAGTCCTGCTGCTTGACCAGCTCAAGCAGGGGAAGGCAGAACAAAGTATTTCTTGTGGGAGAGGGGATGCAACCTCTTCTCCCTTGGACATAGGTGTTACTGGGATAGGAAGGGATAGCCTCCCAACGCTACCAGACCGCATTGAAGGGCACATTTAGTTCCCTCCTTGCATAATCCGGTTTGCATCAGTCCAGGGACCCTTGGTCCCCCCGCAATGGACCGAAATTGCACAAAGGAAAGGAGAGTGAACACTCCCATGTCCATCATCACCTCAGGAGTGGTGCCACTTGATTCTGCCATCTTGAAAACAAGATGTGCAGAGGACTCTGGGAGCATCTAACTAGTCAGGTTAGGTAGCTGACATCAGTGGCCCCCTGATAGGCGGTCACCTCAGAGAGTGACCAAGCCCCTTTTTGGTCTATTTATGTACTTTCTTGCAGATGGTCCCCAGATTCGTCTTCCAAGACTCCACAGGACCTCTCTTCAAAGACATCTTTTGCTCCTGACTACCGGAACTGCTGCTGGACTTCACAGGAACATAACAAGACTGCATCGCTTGAGGCGACCTCTCCTTGTCATAAGAATGGAGGTGCCCAACCAAGGTAAGTGTGTTAGAATCCCAGAGACTGTGTTAGAATTCTACAGGCACCAGGGTGCAGAGTAGTTAATGAGCCAAGTGTCCCCATAGGCTAACACCGGACCGTTGTGGTTGGATTTTCAGGGATTAAGGACCTTTCCTAGTGGACTCTGAGGAAGCCAGCTGGCACAAGAAAGATTGGAGAGTGCCCAGAAGACCCAAGTACCTACTCCGGGGAGCCCTGGTGCATAGGGGTAAAGTGGAGTCGGAAACCCTCAGAGTCAATGCAAGCCTTGGTTGTCCAGCTGCTGTTGCGACCCGTGGACCAGGTCAGTGGTACCAGAAGGTGGATTCCGGACGTGAAGAACCTGAAAAAGAACAGGACAGTCTCCAGACTGTAGGAAGCTGGCTCTGAATATATTATATCAACATGAGATATAGTGTGCACAGAGTCCAGGGGTTTTGTGAGGCTTAACAGAGGGTAAAGTAAATAATACTAATGCTCTCTTTTGTGGTAGTGCGGTTGAGCAGTTAGGTTCATCAGAGGGTAGTGCTAAGCATTTGCGGTAAACACAGTCAAGACAAAGCACACACTCAATGACTTACTCCAGGCCAATTGTTTTTATAAAGTAAAAATATACTTTGCTACTTTATTACTAGAACCAGAAGAACTTTGCTGCAGGTAAGTTAACTTGTCAATAGGTATCAAGCATATGTATTCATTGTACTTTGTAATTTGGTTTTAGTAGATAAAGCAGTTTACAAGTAAGTAACACTTTTCCATTTCAAAAGTTGACAGTGCAATTTTTCATAGGAGTCAACAGAGTCCTGGGTGGAAAATTGTTAGCACAGAAAACAGGTAAGTACACGACTTATGATTCCAGTCTTCGGGGGTTACGATGTCCATAGGTCAAAGTTAAGACTGACCCCAATAGTGCACCACCAGCAACACGGGGCAGGCTGGGTGCAGAGGTCACAATTGGCATCAGGTTTACAATGGAATCCTATGAGGACTGGGGGGTGATCGGTAGAAAGCAGATAAGTACCCGCTGTTCCAGGACACAGGCCTATGAGGTTTAGTTCAGCATGCGGGAGGGGGTCACACAAACCACACACACAGCAGCACAGAGGCAGCCAGGTGCAGGGTGCAAACACAAAGCTGGGCACCCAATGCTTTTCAATGGGCAGCCCCCTAGGGTCACAAACAATGCTGCAGGCTTGTTCCGGGGGAGGGTGGGGGGTCAGTTCCAGAAAACTAAAGGCTGGACAGGCGGAAAGGGCGCCTGCTGGACATTGCTGGACCGTCGGTTGGATTCGCCAGTGGGCTGCAGGTGCAGTGGTCTCCTTGGGCATCTGAAATCTTCGTCGGATCCTGATGCGGTCAGGCGGGTCCTCCAGATTGGTCAGGAGGGGTCAACCCAGGGTAGACTTGAGGTAGGAATCACCGAGGGACCTTTTCTGGACTGGTGGGCCACATGGACTCTGGTAGTGGGTGTCAGGTGAAGAGTGGACAAGGCTCGTGCATCCGGGCGGTTCTGGAGTCCTATTGGTGATGTCTTCTGGACAGTGCCACTGTCCTTGGCAGTTCTTGGTCCTCTGCTGGGCAAGCAGTCCTCTGGGGGCTTTTAGAGGTCGCTGGTCAAGCAGGATATGTCGCCTTCTTCGAGCAGAGGTCTTTGAATCTGCAGACAGGCTGGCAGGGCTGGGGCCAAGTTAGTTGTCATCTGAAGTCTTCACTGCTGAGGTTGGCTTAACAGTCCTTTTTTCTTCCTAAGGTCACCAGGAATCTTAAGAGTAAGGTTCAGGGGAGCCCCTAAATACTAGATTTAGGGGCGTTTGAGGGGGGTCATAGGGCAGTGCCAATGACTACTGTCCCTGAGGGTGGCTACACCATTCCTGTGCCCACATTCTTTGGGAAGAGGGGCACATTCCTATCCCAATTGGTCCCTCTCCTCCAAGCCAGGATGGAGGACTCTACAAGTAGGGGTCACTTCAGCTCTGGGCACCTTAGTGGTGGTCTTAGCTGCAGTAATCACTCCACCTTGTTTTTCCTAATTTTCCCACCGGACCAGCCGCTAAAAGTGGTGCATGGTCTGGGGGCGGGCATCTCCACTAGCTGGAGTGTCCTGGGGCTCTGTAACAGGATGCCTTAGCCTTAGAGGCTTACCCCCGAGTGTTACAGATCCTGCACCGGGGGTGGGGGGGGTGGGAAGCGAGTGTGGAGCACCCCCACCCAGAGCAGGCTTTGTTTCTGACCCCAGACAGCACAAAGGTCTCACCCCATGGGGTCAGAAACGTGTCTGATAGTGGCAGGCTGGCACAGACTGATCAGTCCTGCACTAAAGGGTTGAGTTAAATACAGGGGGCATCTCTAAGATTTCCTATGGGTGCATTTTAGAATAAAACCAACACTAGCATCAGTGTGGGTTTACTGTGTTGTGAAGTTTGATACCAAACCTCCCAGTCTTCAGTGAAGCCATGGAGTTTGTAATGACAAACTCCCAGCACATGTACTCAATATAGCCACACTGCATTTACGTCTAAAAAAGGACTTGGACACTGTGGGGGGGTATATTGCTCATGCTGCTATGGTCTCAGCTGTGGTACAGTGCACCCTGTCTTAAGGCTGTAAGGCCTGCTAGAGGGGTGACTTACCTATGCTACAGGCAGTGGTTTGTGTGCATGGCACCCCAAGAGGGATGCCATGTTGACTACCTTTTTCACTCCACCAGCACACACAATCTCCCATGGCATTGTGCATGTGTTTGGTGATGGGTCCCTTAGGGTAGCACAATACATGCTGCAGCCCTTAGGGACCCTCCCTGGTCGCAGAGCCCTTGGTACCACTGGTACCTTTTACAAGGGACTTAGCTGTGTGCCAGAGGTGTGCCAATTGTGGAAACAATGGTACAGTTTAGGGAAAGAACACTGGTGCTGGGGCCTGGTAAGTAGGATCCCAGTACACACTCAGTCAAGTCAGCATCAATATCAGGCAAAAAGTGGGAGGGTAACCATGTCAAAAGGGGCTCATCCCTACACAAAACCGTTCCAAAGAGGATGAGACTAACCTTTCCCAAGAGAGTGTTCATTGCCTAAGTGGAAAAACCCTGGAAAGGCCACCTGCATTGGCAGTCCCAGGACTATGTTCCACAGTAAAGTCCATTCCCTTCAGGAAATTGGACCTCCTCAAAAGTTTGGGGTTCTCACCTTTCATTTGCATAAGCCATCTGAGAGGCCAGTTTGAACAATAAAGTGTGTAACAAAAAGGTATGCTCTCAACTTTTTCAAGGACCAAACCACAGAAAAGACCTCGCTCTCAACGGCACTCCAACACTATTCCCTGGGGAGTAACCTCCTGCTAATGAAACCAACCAGTTGGTCATGGCCATCATCACTGGTTTGGAATAGGTCTGCTCCTATCCCATGTTCAGAGGCACCTGTCTGCACAATAAACTGCTTAGAGTACTCTGGAGCTTTGGGAACACGTGCTGAGCACATTGCTTCCTTCAGGGTGTCAAAGGCCATTTGCGAACTAACAGTCCAAGTTACTTTCTTGGGCATTTTTTGGAGGTCAGTTCTGGGGGGACGGGGGGTCACAATGGATCCAGACCCCTTCACAAACCTACTGTAATAGCCAGTCAAGCCAAGGAATGACCTGACTTGAGTCTGGGTTTTTGGAGCTTCCCAGTTCAGAATTGTCAGCTTATTGGACTGTAAGGGTTGCCCTTGGTATCCACCTACATGGTTGCCCAAGTATACAACAAAGCCCTGCCCTACCTGGCATTTGAATGCCTTGATAGTGAGGCCTGCAGATTGCAGAGCCTGCAAAACCTTCCCCAGGTGGACCAGGTGATCCCGCCATGAGGAGGTAAAGTCATCAATGTCATCAAGATATGCTGCACTGAAGGATCCCAAGCCAGCAAAGACTTGATTCACCAACTTTGGAAGGTGGCGGGGGCATTCTTTACACCAAAGGGCATAACAGTTAACTGATAATGCCCATCAGGTGTAGAGAATTAAGTATTTTCTTTTACTACTGGATGTTCTGTGAATTTGGCAGTACCCCCATTTCAGGACAAAGGTACTGAGAAACTTTGGTGCCCCTAATTTGTCTATCAGCTCATCAGCCCTTGGAATAAGGTGAGCATCTGTCTTGGTGACAGAGTTGAGACCCACAGAACCTCTTTCTTTCCACCCTGGGTTGAGGTTTGGGGACTAAGACCACTGGGCTAGTGCAAGAAGTTTCAAAGGGTTCAATAACCCCTAAATTCAGCATGTTGACTTCAACTTTAATGCTCTCCTTAACTTGATCAGACTGCTGATAGATCTTGGATTTGACAGGCAAGCTGTCTCCTGTGTCCACATCAGGGGTACAAAGGTGTGTCTATCCAGGGTTCAAGAAGAAAAGCTCTGCATACTGCTACAAGACTTGCTTGAAGTCATCCTGCTGTTGGGCAGTGAGGGTGTCTGAGTAGACAACTCCATCATGATCATATTGATCATGAAGCTATGCCCTCACCTGTGGTATAGTGCACCCTGCCTTAGGGCTGTAAGGCCTGCTAGTGGGGTGACTTACCTATGCCACAGGCAGTAGTTTGTGGACAAGGCACTCTGACCACCAGCCGGTCGTCATTGTCTTGAAGTGCCTGCAGATGCAGAGGAGTGAATCCTTCACTCGAAGGGAGATTCCTTCTTGCTTTTTGGATGTAGACAGTCATTGAGACCCTGGAGGATGCACAGCCAAGGATGTTGCAGAAATATTGCAGGAGCTGGAGAAGGAAAATGTCACTTACCCAGTGTACATCTGTTCGTGGCATTAGTCGCTGCAGATTCACATGCTGTGCATAGTCCGCCGTCTGGTGTTGGGCTCGGAGTGTTACAAGTTGTTTTTCTTCGAAGAAGTCTTTTCGAGTCACGGGACCGAGGGACTCCTCCTACTTTGGTTCCATTGCGCATGGGCGTCGACTCCATCTTAGATTGTTTTCCCCGCAGAGGGTGAGGTAGGAGTTGTGTATGCTAGTAATAGTGCCCATGCAATGGAATGAATAAGTATGTACAAAATGAAGGTTAAAGTAATATATTTACAAATGTACAAATGTTGAGGATTACTTCCAAACGGCTACAGGCTCCCGGGGAGGTGGAAGGGCGCATGTGAATCTGCAGCGTCTCATGCCACGAACAGATGTACACTGGGTAAGTGACATTTTCCGTTCGATGGCATGTGTAGCTGCAGATACACATGCTGTGCATAGACTAGTAAGCAGTTATCTCCCCAAAAGCAGTGGTTCAGCCTGTAGGAGTGGAAGTAGTTTGAAATAAAGTTCTTAATACAGCTTGACCTACTGTGGCTTGTTGTGCGGATAGCACGTCTACACAGTAGTGCTTAGTAAATGTGTGAGGCGTGGACCATGTGGCTGCCTTACATATTTCGTTCATTGGAATATTTCCTAGAAAGGCCATAGTAGCACCTTTCTTTCTGGTTGAGTGTGCCTTTGGTGTAATAGGCAGTTCTCTCTTTGCTTTAAGATAGCAGGTTTGGATGCACTTTACTATCCATCTGGCAATACCTTGTTTTGAAATTGGATTTCCTGTATGAGGTTTTTGGAAAGCAATAAATAGTTGTTTTGTCTTCCTAATTAGTTTTGTCCTGTCAATGTAGTACATTAGCGCTCTTTTGATGTCTAATGTATGTAGTGCTCTTTCAGCTATTGAATCTGGCTGTGGGAAGAACACTGGTAATTCAACTGTTTGGTTTAAGTGGAACGGTGAGATAACCTTTGGTAAGAATTTTGGATTTGTACTTAGAACGACCTTATTTTTGTGTACTTGAATAAATGGTTCTTGTATGGTAAACGCCTGTATTTCACTTACTCTTCTTAGAGATGTAATGGCAATGAGAAATGCAACTTTCCATGTTAAGTATTGCATTTCACAAGAATGCATGGGTTCGAAAGGTGGACCCATGAGCCTTGTTAAGACAATGTTGAGGTTCCATGAAGGAACAGGTGGTGTCCTTGGTGGTATAATTCTCTTTAGGCCTTCCATAAACGCTTTAATGACAGGTATTCTAAATAGGGAAGTTGAATGAGTAATCTGCAGGTAAGCAGATATTGCTGTCAGATGTATTTTTATGGAAGAGAAAGCTAGATTTGATTTCTGTAAATGTAGTAAATATCCTACTACATCTTTCGGAGATGCATGCAATGGTTGAATTTGATTATTATGACAGTAACAAACAAATCTTTTCCATTTACTAGCATAGCAGTGTCTAGTGGAAGGTTTTCTAGCTTGTTTTATGACCTCCATACACTCTTGAGTGAGGCCTAAGTGTCCAAATTCTAAGATTTCAGGAGCCAAATTGCTAGATTTAGCGATGCAGGGTTTGGATGCCTGATCTGTTGTTTGTGTTGTGTTAACAGATCTGGCTTGTTGGGTAGTTTGACATGAGGTACTACTGACAGGTCTAGTAGTGTCGTATACCAAGGTTGTCTTGCCCATGTTGGTGCTATTAGTATGAGTTTGAGTTTGTTTTGACTCAATCTGTTTACTAGATATGGAAGGAGAGGGAGAGGGGGAAAAGCGTACGCAAATATCCCTGACCAATTCATCCATAGAGCATTGCCTTGGGATTGCCGGTGTGGGTACCTGGATGCGAAGTTTTGGCATTTTGCGTTTTCTTTTGTTGCAAATAGATATATTTGAGGTGTTCCCCAAATGTGGAAGTAAGTGTTCAGGATTTGGGGGTGAATTTCCCATTCGTGGACCTGTTGGTGATCCCGAGAGAGATTGTCTGCTAGCTGGTTCTGGATCCCTGGAATAAATTGTGCCATTAGGCGAATGTGGTTGTGAACTGCCCAATGCCATATTTTTTGTGTTAGGAGACACAACTGTGTCGAGTGTGTCCCTCCCTGTTTGTTTAAATAATACATTGTCGTCATGTTGTCTGTTTTGACAAGAACGTATTTGTGGGTTATCATGGGTTGGAATGCTTTCAATGCTAGAAATACTGCTAACAGTTCTAGGTGATTTATATGAAACTTTCTTTGATGTACGTCCCATTGTCCTTGGATGCTGTGTTGATTGAGGTGTGCTCCCCACCCTGTCATGGAAGCATCTGTTGTTATCACGTATTGTGGCACTGGTTCTTGGAAAGGCCGCCCTTTGTTTAAATTTGTACTGTTCCACCATAGAAGCGAGATGTATGTTTGGCGGTCTATCAACACCAGATCTAGAAGTTGACCCTGTGCATGTGACCATTGTGATGCTAGGCACTGTTGTAAGGGCCGCATGTGTAATCTTGCGTTTGGGACAATGGCTATGCATGAGGACATCATGCCTAGGAGTTTTAATACCATCTTTGCATGTATCTTTTGTGTTGGATACATGGCTTGTATCACCTTGTGAAAAGTTTGAACCCTTTGTGGACTTGGAGTGGCTATCCCCTCTGTTGTGTTGATTGTCGCTCCCAAGTATTGCTGTGTTTGACACGGCAAAAGGTGTGACTTTGCATAGTTGATGGAGAAACCCAGCTTGTAAAGGGTTTGTATAACAATCTGTGTGGTGTGAACACTTTGTTAGCGAGTTGGTTTTGATTAACCAATCGTCTAGGTACGGGAACACGTGTATTTGCTGCCTCCTGATATGTGCAGCTACTACTGCTAGACATTTTGTAAAGACTCTTGGCGCTGTTGTTATTCCGAATGGCAACACTTTGAATTGGTAATGTATTCCTTTGAATACGAACCTTAGGTATTTCCTGTGCGAGGGATGTATCGGTATATGGAAATACACGTCTTTCAGATCTAACGTTGTCATGTAGTCTTGCTGTTTTAGCAGTGGTATTACGTCTTGTAACGTGACCATGTGAAAGTGGTCTGATTTGATGTAGGTGTTTAGTGTTCTGAGATCTAATATTGGTCTCAGAGTTTTGTCCTTCTTTGGTATTAGAAAGTACAGTGAGTAAACTCCTGTGTTTTGTGTACTTGGTACTAATTCTATTGCGTCTTTTTGCAGTAATGCTTGAACTTCTAGTCCTAGAAGGTCTATATGCTGTTTTGACATATTGTGTGTTTTCGGTGGGACGTTTGGAGGGAGTTGGAGAAATTCTATGCAATAACCATGTTGGATAATTGCTAAGACCCAAGTGTCTGTTGTTATTTCCTCCCAAGATTTGTAGAACTGGCTTAGTCTTCCCCCCACTGGTGTGTGAAGAGGTTGTGTGACCTGTGAGTCACTGTTTAGTTTGAGGGGTTTTGGGACCTTGAAATTTTCCCCGGTTTCTTGGGAAATGGCCCCCTCTGTATTGGCCCCGAAAGCCTCCCCTTTGATATTGTCACTGGTAGGTAGGTGGTCTTGTTTCTGAGGTGCTGGCTTCTGTGGCTTGACCTCGAAACCCCCCTCTGAAAGTTGTTTTGCGAAATGTGCCAAATGTGCCTCTGCCCTGCGGGGAATAGAGTACGCCCATGGCTTTGGCTGTGTCGGTGTCCTTCTTTAATTTTTCAATTGCAGTGTCCACTTCCGGCCCAAACAATTGCTGTTCATTAAACGGCATATTGAGCACTGCTTGTTGTATCTCAGGTTTGAAGCCAGATGTGCGCAGCCATGCGTGCCTCCTTATCGTCACAGCAGTATTTATTGTTCTTGCAGCTGTATCTGCTGCATCCATAGAAGAACGTTTCTGGTTGTTGGAGATATTTTGTCCCTCTTCAACCACTTGTTGCGCTCGTTTCTTTGGGGAGGTGCTAGATGAAATGCTGCATCTCGTCCCAATGGGCCCTGTCGTATCGCGCTAGGAGTGCTTGCGAGTTGGCGATGCGCCACTGATTTGCAGCTTGTGCTGCAACCCTTTTCCCCACAGCATCAAACTTGCTGCTCTCCTTGTCCGGAGGTGGTGCGTCGCCTGATGTGTGCGAGTTGGCTCTTTTACGAGCTGCTCCTACGACTACTGAATCTGGTGTCAGTTGTGATGTAATAAAAGCAGGGTCTGTGGGCGGTGCCTTGTATTTTTTCTCTACCCTTGGAGTTATTGCTCTGCTTTTAACTGGCTCCCTAAAAATCTGTTTAGCGTGCCTTAGCATTCCTGGGAGCATAGGAAGGCTTTGATAATGGCTATGGGTGGAGGACAGGGTGTTAAAGAGGAAGTCATCCTCGATAGGCTCCGAATGTAGCGATACATTATGAAATTCGGCTGCCCTAGCTACCACCTGTGCATATGCTGTACTGTCCTCAGGTGGTGAGGGTTTAGTTGGGTACGACTCTGGGCTATTGTCCGAAACTGGAGCGTCATAGAGGTCCCATGCATCCTGATCATCTTGGCTCAAGGTGGTATGAGCTGGTGATTGTGGTGGAGTCTGTGCCGGTGATACATGAGTTGACGGTGGTGGAGAGGGTGGTGGAGTTACCTTCTTTACCACCTTTGCTTGAGGTCGCTTGTCTTGTTGCTGGAAGACAAGTTTTCTTTTCCTTTTGATTGGGGGAAGAGTGCTGATCTTCCCTGTACCCTTTTGGATGAAGATCCGCTTTTGCGTGTGATCTACTTCTGTTGTTTGTAATTCCTCCTCAAATCTGTGTCTTTTTAGTTGGGAGGACAGTGCTTGTTCCTCTGAGTAGGAACTGGTTTTCGGTGCGGTTGCCGGGTGTTTTGGCACCGAAACCGTGTCTTTAGTTTTTTTCGGCTCCGACGAGATCTTTCTCTTTTTCGGTGTCGTGCCCTCTCGGTGCCGACCATCTTCGGTGCCGCTGTCTCTGTGCCGAGCAGCTTCGGTGCCGCTGTCTCTGTGCCGAGCAGCTTCGGTGCCGCTGTCTCTGTGCCGAGCAGCTTCGGTGCCGCTATCTCGGTGTCGACCCTTTTCTGCACCACTCTCTCGGTCCCGAGATTGCTGCGTGCCTGTGTCTCGACCTGAGTCGGACGACTTCGGCACCATCTCGCCCTTTTTCGGTGCCGATGGACGGTCACCTACTTTATGGGTTAAGCCATGGCCTGTTGGCAGTGGCATCCCCTGGGCTTTGTCTGTTTTTTCGACGTCTTACTCACGGTTGGTTGCTCTTCGACGTCGAATTCTTCTTCCTCCTCCTCGAACCTTTGTTGTCCTGTCGGCGTGGACGCCATCTGCAACCTCCTGGCTCTTCGGTCTCTGAGCGTTTTTCTCGACCGAAACGCGCGACAGGCCTCACACGTCTCCTCCTTGTGCTCGGGGGACAGGCACAAGTTACAGACCAAATGTTGGTCCGTATAAGGATATTTATTGTGGCATTTAGGACAGAATCGGAACGGGGTCCGTTCCATCAGTCTCGATGTTGCACGCGGTCGGGCCGACAATGCCCCGACGGGGGATCTAAAATACCCCGAAGGGTTACCGGAGCTCTTCAAGATTCGGTGTCGATTCTAATCTAACCCGATACCGAACGAAACAATACCGACGTATTTTTCCGAGATTCTGACTATCTTTCCGACCCACAACACGGAGCGAAAAGGAACACGTCCGAACCCGATGGCAGAAAAAAAACAATCTAAGATGGAGTCGACGCCCATGCGCAATGGAACCAAAGTAGGAGGAGTCCCTCGGTCCCGTGACTCGAAAAGACTTCTTCGAAGAAAAACAACTTGTAACACTCCGAGCCCAACACCAGACGGCGGACTATGCACAGCATGTGTATCTGCAGCTACACATGCCACTGAACACAATGTTTTAGTGGGAGCCTTCCCAGCTGGATACAGTCTTGTTTCAGTTCCAAAGCAGACCAGCAGCGATTCCGGAGGCCAGGAGCAGAGGATGTCTTGCAGAGAGTTCCTGGGAGACTTTTGCTTGACAAATCTGAGGACACACCGGGCGGGGGAAGGGGGTGGGTGGAGTTAGGGGAAGCCCTCAAGTAACCCTAAAAGGCACTCTGGGGTGACCCACCTATCAGAGGGGGTCAGTGACATCATCTACCTGGCCTAACCAATCAGATGCTCCCAGGGGCTTCTGCCTACCTTGATTGCAAAATGGCAGAATCAACTGGCCACCCAGCAGATCTCTGTGCATCTCCCTAGTGGAGGAGCTGAACACGGGGCTGGTCACTCCCCTCTCCTCTGTGCAGTTTTGCGCCAGACCAGGAATCACGGGTTCCTGAACTGGTGCCACCAGATTATGCAAAGAGGGCACCAAATGCGCCTTTCAAAGCAGTCTGGTGGTGATCAGAGACCACGCCACCCCAAGCCCACAGACACCTAATACACAGTGGGAGGTAACACCTCTCCCTTGAAGGGAATCCTTTGTTCTGCCTTCCTCTGCTTAAACCAGGCTCACCGGCAACACCTCTCCCTTGAAGGGAATCCTTTGTTCTGCCTTCCTCTGCTTAAACCAGGCTCACCGGCAAGAGGGCAGAACAGCGTCTGTTGTCGGCAGCAGTGTGGGTTGGCAGCCAGGCCCTGGAAGGCTGCACAGGCAGAACTGGGGGATTCTATAAGTAACTGCCAAAGTACGGGGGATCATGCAACTAGCACTAGAATTGGTGTTGTTGCAAGATTCCAACATGTTTGATACCAAACACGCCTAGGTTGCCGAAGTCATTATGTAGTTGGACCACTCGTGTTGACCAGTGCCCACTACATACCTTAAGATGGCTTTCCCGCAATTACAACGACCAGAGAATGGAATCTAGGGTTCGTAGGGGCACTATGCTCATGTAGGGGTACACTCACACTTAGGGACATGTCCCCTGCCCTTGGGCTGAAGGGCCTACCAGAGGGGTTACTTACAGTGTCCAAGAGCAGTGACCCGGGTATAAGGCAAGTCTTATATCTTAAGTGAAAGGTGCATGCACCATTTCACACAGGCTGCAATGGCAGGCTTGCAGACACAGTTTGCATGGGCTCACATGGGTGGCACAATAATTGCTGCAGCCCATGGGGGTCCCCTGTTGTATCAATGCCCGAGTACCATGGGTACCAATGTACCATGTACTAGGGACTTCCCTAGGGGTATATTATGCCAATTGTGGGGTTTACAAGGTTCACCAGCAAACACATTTAGAGGAAAGAGCACAGACACTGGGCTCCCTACAGTCATAACACTGACACCAGGCAAAAAGTGAGGTAACTATGTCAGAAAGATGCTACTTTCCTACACATATTTCCATATGCCACACACAACTAGACTGTTTTACTGAACTGTTTAGTTTTATGTAAATAACATTTGAGTCACCTTTTGAAGTCCAGAGTGTGTAGAGATTTCTCTGCACTTGTTTGCAGACTGAGGAAGAATGTCCTTAGCACTATGTGTTCATTTAAGTGAAAATCCCCAAGTAATTTTTGGTATAAATTTAGGATTTGTTCAAAGTATCCCAACATCATTTTTGAATTGGATGAAAGGCTCTTTTGTTGTAAATGCCTGAATGTCGCTAACTTCTTGCTGATGTCAATGCAAGGACTAATGCCCTTTTCCAAGTGAAGAATTTCAAATCGCTTTGTGCACTGGCTTGAACGGGGGTTTCATTAGCTGACTCAATACTACATTAAGGTGCCAAGAAGGAGGCGGCTCTTTAACTGGTGGAAACACTCTAAAAGGTCCCTTGGGGACCTACTTTATTATCGTTGATCAGAGAGATGGTTGTTAAGACTGCGAAAATGAGATATCACTGTCAAATGCACCTTCATAGTTGAATCTGAAGGCCCAAATTCTGCTAAATGCAGGAGATATGGTAATATTTGCTCCAGATCGAAAGAGAATGGATGTACCTGCTTATCTTGGCACCAAAGACAGAACTGAATTTCCACTCGAGTGTATAGGTTTTGTTTATGGTGTCTGCTCTAGCTTTCGCCCAAATTTCCCTGCATTTCTCTGGTATGTTTAAGTGTTCGCATTCATTGAATTCAGGAGCCAGGCCGGTAAATGTACGGACGTCGGATTGGGATTAAGTACTTGGCCGCTGTTCATCATTAGTAAGGCTGGGGTGGGCTTCAGATGAATATGCAGTTGTCATAAAAGGAGCAGGAGCTCTGTGAACTAGAACTGCCTCAGCCATCTGGGGGCAATGAAAATTAACCGGCATGGTTCTCTTTTCATTTTCCTGAGAATCCTCGTATTAATGGGATCGGGGGGGAAAGCATATTCAAAGATTTTTGACGTATCATATCAAAAATGCATTCCCCACTACCATTTTTGGTGATGCCAACTTGCATAAAACTGACATTTCCTGTTGCTTGCAAACAGATCTAGCTTTAGTTTGCCCCAGCAGGAGATGTCCTGTAGAGTTTTGATCGAGTTTCCACTTGTGGCAGCTGGTAGATGTTTCTCTCGATGTGTCCGCTAGGACATTGGACGGGGATATCATCCACCTTCAGAGTTATTTGGTGCTGCAGAGCCAATTCCCAAATTGTCTGTGTTTGCTTTGACCGAGCTGACTATCTTGTTTCTCCCTGTTTGTTGTTGTAATACATGCTTGTTGTGTTGTCCTTGCAAATAAGGACGGATGAGCATGACACAATGAGCAGGCACAATAGTAGAACCAGTTGTATGGCTTTGAGTTTGAATTGATTTATTTGCATGCTCTGTTCGGTCGTACTCTATTTGCCACTGATGGAGAGATCCTGGAGATGAGAGCCCCATCCCTCTAAAGACTCATCTGTTGTTACCATAAAGTCTGGTATTTAGGGGAGAAACGTTAGGGACTGTGTAATGTTCGTATTGAGAAACCTCCACCCCATTGATGTCACCATGATTGGTGTGATTCGGATGATGTTTAATGATATTGAATGACCATAGGATCTGTGTCCATTGTTTGTCTAGTTCCTCTTTTAATGGGTGCATACATAGTCTGCAATTCGGTATCAGTGAGATGCAGGAGGATAGCATCCCCAGTAACTATTTGTAATGCTGGGCTGAAACTGACTTTCTTTTGCTGAGGTCTTGGGCTAGCTGTTGAATCTTGTGCTGTTGTTCCTGAGAGACATATGTCTTGTCCCGGATGAGATCGAGGACTGCTCCTAGGAACGACCGAAGATTTCTGCACAATTACTGAGAGGCCTAATGACCTGAAGAGTGTGAGGCATTGTGTTGTATCCGCTGCAGCTTCTTTGGAAGTTGGAGCTTTTATCAACCAGTCGTCCAGGTAAGGGAATATCTGGACACCGTCCTGTCAAGTGTGCCACCAGTGGAGCTAGACACTTGGTAAAAATGTGCAGGCTGATTTGGGGCCAAAGGAGAGGACTTCGAATTGGTAGTGGGTGCCGGCTAGCGAGTATCTTAAAAATGTCCTATGGTTGGGATGAATTGTGACATGGAAATATGCATCTTATAGATCTATGGCTGTCTTCTATGGTTGAGAAGGTGATAAATGTCCTGTAGGGTGACCATGAAAAAGGACTATTATTTCAGGTACTTGTTTAGCTTAGGAAGGTCTAAGATAGGGCAAAAGTCTCCCATTTTCTTCCTTACGACAAAGAAACAGGAGTAGAAACCAATTGCCCTCTGAGCCTTCAGGACATATTCTATTGGACCGTTTGTCAGCAGGATAGACATTTCCTTTAAAAGTTCTTTCAGATGGGGAGGTGGGGGTCCTCTTGGAGAGATATTTGGTGGTTTGTTGATGAATTCAAGTGTATGTCCCCGAGCTATGACATCTAGGACCCACTTGTCTGTAGTGATGAGGGACCATTGGAGAAGGTAATTGGAAATCTGCCCACAAAGTTGATCTGATTGGTAATGTTAGGCAACCAGAATCAAGGTGCGGTCACTGTTTTCTAGGTGTATCCCTGTCCTCTGGGGGGCTGTTTGCATCTTGTTGGTTGTCTATAGGCTGCCGATGGAGGTTGGTGGTATGGCAGTATTGCTGTGTATATTGGGAACGATATTTATTGTGATATGGTTGGAATTGCTGTTTGTCAGAGTGGAATACTCCTCGATAAGAGTGGGAGCTTCTGCCTCTAGCTCCTCGAAAGGGCTGCCTTTTCATCTGCAGAGTACCCAGAGACTTAGCTTTGTCCATATCGCTTTTGATAGCTTGCAAAGCATCATCGATATGTTTGCCAAACAAGGCTTCTCCGTCATACGGCAATTCCAGGATTTTACTCTGGACCTCTGGTCTGAAAGATGCTACTTTCAGCCAGCTTTGACTCCAAAGTACTGCCCCTCCAGCTAACTGTTTGAACCCTGTCGAAGAAATGCCTATAGTACAGTTAATTATCTCAGCTGAAGCTCTTTCTCCCTCTTGGAGGATCTTTTTGGCATCCACCCATGTATCTATAAATTGCGCCATGTCAGACCACATCTGTCTGTCGAATCTCCCTAGGATTTGCTAAAGAGATGGCCCCTTGATCTGTGATGACTGCCATATCGGAGAAAGTTTGCCAATGTTGTCTGAGCAGCGTCCATTCCGATCATGGAGTAGAGAAAGGGGTAGACAGATTTTGGGCAGCATGTGTAATTACAGTGAGCCGGCTTAGGATGACCCACAAGACATGCCAGAGAGTCATCCGGAGCTTTATATTTTATGTCTAATCTGGGCATTACAGCAGAGACTGTAGGTGGGTCATTCATGGTTTTTAAACCCTCTTGCCAATTAAATTCAACATCAGGGTTGGCCATTACTGATTTAATTCATCTGCTCTTTAAAGTTGTAGAGAAAACAGTTTGTCTGGAAAGAATAGGAAGTTGAAACCTCTTTGCCACTCTTTCCATTACATTATGGGAACCACCAATGTCTTCTGGTGGTGAATCTACTGATGGTGGTAAAAGAGGAAAAGGTGCTTGGGTCAAGTAGTCATCCCACTCGCTAGGGGCTGGCGTGGATTCTTTTATTTCTCCTTCCTCTGTGGTGGATCATCTACTGGTGAGTCCGCCATAGTGTGTGGTATTGGGAACCAAGGAGCTTCCTGCAATTCTAGAGTGCGTGGGTGAAGTGGTGAGTGCTCCCTTGGAGGCCTTAATGGTGCTTGTGGCAGAGATAAAGGCTCAGCTGTTGATTGGATCAGGAAACCTCCTGTAATAATTCTGTAGCATGTGCTGCAAATTGGATATTAGTTCTTGTGGCATTTGAACTGAGTGGCCCTGTAGCTGGTGGTGTTCATAGGAAGAACACTGCTCTTCATAACCTTCTGGTTGTGCAGTTGAGTAATAGTCATCATCGTAGCATTGGCCACTGTAGTAAGCTGGGTTCTGGTTGTAGTACCCCCCCACACTTTTTTGCCTTGTGTCAGTTTGTTCTGACAGTAGTACACTGGGTTCTTGCTAACTAGGACCCCAGTGCCTGTGCTTTCTCATCTAAATGTGGTTGCTGGTAAACGTTTACACCCACAATTGGCATACTGGTGCACCCATTAAGTCTCTAGTACATGGCACTTAGGTACCCAGGGAATTGGTACACCAGGGCTCTCCCATGGGTTGCAGCATATGACGCCCTTGGAGCCCCAGGGCAGGGTCCATGTCCATAATTGTGAGGGTACCCTTGTATGATCAGGGTACCCCTACAAACCCCAGACTGCATTCTCTGGGCTTTGTAAGTGAGAGGAAGCCATCTTAAGTGATGTAGTAGAACCAGTCAACACGAGTGGTCCAACTGCACAATGGCTTCTTCAAACCTAGGCATGTTTGGTATCAAACATGTTGGAATCTTGCAACTACACCGATTCCAGTGCTAGCTGCATAATCCCCTGTACTCTGGTGCCTCCTTAGAGGATCCCCCAGTTCTGCCTGTGCAGCCTTCCAGGGTCTATCTGCCAGCCCATGCTGCTGCTGACCCCAGACACTGTTCTGCCCTCCTGCTGGTGAGCATGGCTCAAGCAGAGGAAGGCAGAACAAAAGATTTCCTGCAAGAGAGGTGTGACCACCTCCGTGTATTAGGGGTCTATGGGCTGGCGTGACCTCTGAGTGCCACCAGACTGCTTTGAAGGGCACATTAGGTGCCCTCCTTGCATAATCCGGTTTGCAACAATTCAGGAACCCCTGGTTCCTGGTCTGGTGTGAAATTGCATAAAGGACAGGTAGGTGCACAAAGCTCTGCCAGGTGGCCGGTTGATTCTGCCTTCTTGGTAACAACATGAGCAGAGGCCCCTGGGAAGCATGTAACTGGTTAGGCCAGATAGATTATGTCCCTGACCCCCTCTGATAGGTGGGTCACTCAAGAGTACCTTACTCCCTTTTAGGGTTTCTTAAGGGCTCCCCCAGAGGTGGGTCCTCAGATTAAGTCAAGCAAGACTCTCTGCAAGACATCTTTTGCTCCTGGTCTCTGGAACCGCTGCTGGTCTGCTTTGGAACCAAAACATGCCTGCTCAGTCAACCAGATGGTGGGGTCTGTTGTCCCACGAACACTGAATGACTGCAACACAGGTGGTGAGTCTGTGGCCTCCTCTGGGTCCTGCTTGTCTTTGTACCAACTTGGGAGACTGTGGGCCCCTGCTCCCAACACTGGACTTGAATCCCTGTGCACTGTGGCTATTGCACTTGCCAAGGCTTGCTGACTCTTCCTCCAGGAGATCTTGAGGCGCCAAGAAGCCCTAACCTCCAGCACACTGCAACTCGAAGATCAGCTTTTGTTCTGCAACTCCTGTGACATGGGACTTATGTTTTGTTGTGCTGCTGAGGCCTCTTTGTGTCCAACGTCTGTGGGTCACGTGTGGGGTCTCCAACGACTTCTGCTGGCCTTCCGGCACGCTGAGGGCCAGCCCTGACCCCCCTCAAGGGTAGAGTCCCCTGGACCTTGCTTGTCCCCACAACTTTGCAAATAATTCTTCAGCTCCTGCTTGCATTTGCCAGTGCTTGTTGGTGACCTGGCTGATCACTGACCCTCCTGCAATCCGGCGACAGTCTAGGGGCAGCTCGTAGGTGACCTCCTAGGATCTTCAGCAGCTCCTGAACCCTGCAGCTGGACATCTTCCTTCACTGACCTGGAGGAACTTCACCTCTAGGTCAGTGGGTCTTGCCACCTGCACGACCTGGGCACCTCCGAGAGCGCTGGACTCTGTCCCCTTCCTTTTCAGGTCTTCTGCATCCAGAATTCGTCCCTGGCTTCCACCTGCCTGGTCCACGGTTCGCAACAGCAGTTGGATATCAGAGACTCCCACTGACTTCAGCAAGGGTCTTTTCACTCCTATGCACCGCAGGTACACTGGTGTAGGTACTCCTGCCTTCTGGGTATCCTGGGGTGGGGGCACCCTCCAACCTTCCTCTTGTCTGCAGGTTTCCTTGGGGTCCACTGGGAAGAGTCCTGAAACGCACAAACTCCAACCTCTACCTTCCTGTGTTAGCCTATTGGACGACTAAGTATATAACCACTCTGCACCTGGGCGCTGGGGATACTTGCTGTACTTACCTCTGGTGTTTCCATCCTTCCTCAGCTCCTAGCTAACTACCACACTCACTTTTGTAGGGTTCACTATTTCACATTCCACTTACTTAGTATATGGTTTTGGCCCCCCATAGGGCCCTGTACATTTTGTACTATTTCTGCTGGTTATTTTGTGTATATATTGTGTGTAGATATCTTCAAAGGGAGGTAAACCAATGCTAGTCTAGTAGTAGTAATGCTGCAATAAAGATTCCTTTATTTTTGCAACACTTGAAGGTTCTTTCTTGTGTGTGAATTACTGTCTAACTACCGTGGTACTGGAAGAGCTTTACATTCCTCCTAGATAAGCTTCAGCTGCTCGCCTAAGCTACCCCTTGAGAGCTTTTGCTCCCTGGACACCTATTCACTATCTAAGGGTTGCCTGAACTCAGTATAGGGTGCCACACCTTAGGTGTAGACCATAAACTGAGCTAGCCTCCTTTAGTCATCATCCTCAACTTGACATTTCACATGTAATTCAGAGGGGCTATGGGCCACCCCAAAGGGACCTTCTTCATTGGAGTCATCTTGATCATGCAAATGCACTGGTAGGAAAGGCGAAACTTTGACTGGAAATGTGTGAGCAGGAAGGAGTATGTCCTTATCTGCTGGTTCAATAAACTGCATTATAGAAGCAGGCATCAATGATGTTAAAGATAGTTCAGTGCGTTGTAATTTCCTGGAGCGCATTGTTGCCAGTGTTTTTAATAAAGTAGTCGTCAACAGTGTCTTCGTCGCCTACGGTGTCCTCCTCAAAGGTGCCTTAGTCAACAGTGTCTTCGTCGGCGGTGTTCTCATCGTTGATGGTAGCCCTTTCAACAGTGACTGCAGCAGCATAGCAAGTTTTTGTAGAGATTGAGGCACCTTATGACAAGATGGTGCCCTCGTTCGTAGGTGTCCAGCCTTTTGGATTCCCTGTCTGGGAGAGCGCCATGGGAGTGGAAGCTTGGACTACCAAACTCTTAGGGGTGGGGTGTTGACTGAAGAAACTTGAGTTGCCTGGCGCAGGCTGATGGCGCGGGCAACTGTCCTGTTCACAGGATCCCCTGTGCTGTGCTTGGACCAGGATCTCAGTAGGACGTCAGTCAGAGCTTCACTGAAGGGGCACTTGGGTTCTAAAGAGGAAGCTCCGGGCTGAAGCACTTCTGTCAAGAGGTTAGTCTTGGCTGCCACAGAGTGAAGTTCGAGGTCAAGGACCTCCGCTGCCCTCTTCACCACCATTGCATACGATGCTCCCTCCTCTGTAGCCACAGTAGGTGGAGAAAGCACACCAGTATATGGAGATGCTCAGAAAATTGCTCAGGCAATGACCTAGAACCAGTGGGCCCTGTTGATGCCGTTCCAACTCAGTCATCTAGGATTAGAATGGGGCTGGCATCAGGACCAGTGCTGGAGAAAGTCGCATTGGCACAGCTAGTGCTGGTCCAGATCCATGATCGGAACAACGGGGGCCAATCAGAGCTGAGGCTGAAGTAGCCAGTGCGGAACCTGATAGGGCCCCCTCTGACCCATCATCACAAACAAGTGTGGGTGCTATTGGTAGAAAGCCACTCCAGTTTTTTTGCCTCCTAATAAATGGGAGTAAACACCACTAAGGTGAAAGAGTGGAGTCCCTGCCCAGGTGTCCTTATGTAGTGAAGATAATTTCTTATGAAATAGGAAGTCTCACATATCTAATGGTATCATGCTTCATCATAGGCTACCTCTCCCCACCCCCACCCTGGTAGGATAATACCACCAGGGCGGACTAAACGTCCTGATGAATTCAGAGCAGGAGGAATGTCTTAAATAAATGCTACTGGATAATAACAGAATCCAGATTAGTGAATTAAAAATACCCTGCAGTTCCCCGGTGTATCACTTTTATTCTCTGGGGACTGTAGGTAAGACTAAAACAAAAAACAAATGAGATGGTTATTGAGGAGTATGGCTCATACCATCCACAAAGAGGCCAGCACATGCACCACACAGAAACCTGCCCCTCTAGAAGACATCCTTCGACACACTTTAAAAAACAGATTGACAAAAAGTCAATAAAACCTGCCAAAAAGAGCGGGGTAGCTCTTCTCCAGATCAGCGCTAAATGGCGAGGAAATATAATAACTGACATCCACAAGCCTGGGTGGTGCCTGTATAGGTGACCGTGACATCACTTCCAGCACCAACGACACAGACGCAAAGAACTGAATGAAGCTACCAGATGGCAAGCAGGGGTACTGCTCAGGCAAAAATCTTCAGGATCCAGTCTGATGCCTGGGGAGATTCAAAGGTAAGGAATCTGCAGCTGGATGTTCCTATGAGATACAAGATGTTACTATGACCTTTAGAAATATGAAAGGTTGAGCCTGCCCTGGTGGGATTCTAACCTGTGGCCTGATAGCTACAAACATTTCTGAATAGTGAGTGATTTGGTCATTAATGTATCACCTTTAACTTTAAATAACATTTTCTGAGTACTTTCAGACATAGCTTGTAAGCAATACCTTCTAAATTAGATCATTCATCATGCAGGATGCCACTATAGGCTGATTGATAAAACAATTGGTGATCCAGAATAATTCTACAAGAGTTGACTGATCAGATCTAAATGAGATTACAGAAATGATTGATGCTGCACTTACATTACTCATCCGGTCTATTGTGGTGCTAATGAGATACAGGGTGTTGATGCTGATGCGCCTTACACTCTCCCCCGTCACATCATCAGAATCAGAGTTTTGTCTCTTGACTTGCTGTTGTATAAAATAAAAATACTTTAGCACAGTCTCCCACAGTTCCTTTCTCAAACAAAAGCAATCGTCCTGGCTACTGTAGAACATAATGTCTTAAGTATGCAAGCAGATGTGGTGGTCACCTTAAGAAACGCTACACTATTACTGTACAGAATCTTCTGAGGTACCCACTCTGACGAGAAGAAATTAGTCAGAGCATATAAGCCTATAAAAAAAACAAATGCAGATGAAGTGATCACAACTTTAATGTTTAAGATGGTGATTTAAAAGAACAATTCTGTGGGAAAAACATAACATACTGAACAATACACACAAAAACAACAGACAGTGGCAAAGCCAATCCCTCTCGCTTATACAAGATCTCTTGGCTTGACAATGTGTTTTTGCCATGTTGTACACCAGTATGGCTGCTGTTCAGCATTGCTAAAAGTTAGTGGTGTGAAGTGTCAGAGTGGAGTAGACCAGTAGTGTTGTAGAGTAGATTTGTTGGAGTAGAATGTCAGAGTAGGGTGTCAGAGAGTTGAGTAGAGGGCAGTAGATATCAGTGATTCAGTGGCAGAGAGTGGAGTGGGATGGAGTAGGGTGGTCAGGGATTGAATAGAGGGAGTGGATTGAGATAGTCTGGTCGATTCGACTGGCGTAGAGTGGGTGGACTGGGGTGTAGCCGGGTGGATTGGAATGGGGTGAGATGGATTGGATGTGGATAGATTCAAGTGGGATGGATTGGAGTGAGGTGGATTGGATTGGAGTGAGGTAGACTAGATTGGGGTGGCTGGACTGAAATGGAGTGATATGACAGGGGTGGATTGGACTGGATTGACATGGGGTGGATTGGATTCACTGGACTGGAGTGGGGTGGGGTAGACCTGACAAGAGTAGGGTGGACTGGACAAGAGTGGGGTGGACTGGACAAGAGTGGGGTGGACTGGACAAGAGTGGGGTGGACTGGACAAGAGTGGGGTGGACTGGACAAGAGTGGGGTGGACTGGACAAGAGTGGGGTGGACTGGACAAGAGTGGGGTGGACTGGACAAGAGTGGGGTGGACTGGACAAGAGTGGGGTGGACTGGACAAGAGTGGGGTGGACTGGACAAGAGTGGGGTGGACTGGACAAGAGTGGGGTGGAGAGGGGTGGACTGGAGTGTGGTGCACTCAACTGGGGAAGGTTGGATTGGATTGGGATAGAGTGGAGTGGGGTGAAGTGGATAGGAGTAAAGCAGGAGTAAAGTGGAGTGGGGTGGACTGGATGGAGTGGATTGGAGTATGATGGATTGAAATGGGGTGGGACAGACTGGATTGAGAGGAAGGAGTGGTCTGTAGTGGGGTGGATAGTATTGGAGTGGACTGAAGTAGGTTAGGGTGGACTGGACTGTGGTAGTGTGGGGTGGACTGTAGTAGAATGGAATGGGGTAGAGTGGAGTGGGTTGGATTGGAGGAGAGCGGAATGTGGTAGAGTGGAATGGAGTAGAGTGGAATGGAGTAGAGTGGAATGGAGTAGAGTGGAATGGAGTAGAGTGGAATGGAGTAGAGTGGAATGGAGTAGAGTGGAATGGAGTAGAGTGGAATGGAGTAGAGTGGAATGGAGTAGAGTGGAATGGAATACATTAGGGTAGATTCGATTGAGGTGCAGAAGTCTGGAGTGGGTTGGACTGGAGTGAAGTGAATTGTTTTGGGGAGAATTGGAGTGGGGTGAATTGGACTGTGGAACGGTGGGGTGAGTTGGTTCGATTTGGGTGCACTAGATTGAAGTGGAGTGGTGTGGGGTGGACTGGAGTACCGTGGATTGGAGTGGGTTCGGTGGGGTAGGCTGAAATGGGTTGGGTTATATTGGAATGAGGTGGGGTGGTCTGGAGTGGGGGGAATTGGAATGGAATAGGGTGGGGTGGATTCGATTTGGGTGGAATGACTAGGGTGGAGTGGATTGGATCGAGTGGAGGATTAGATAGGATGAAGTGGGATGGGTTGGGGTGGGGTGGCATGGAATGGGATTGAGTTGGCGTGGATTGCACTGAGGTGGGGTGGACTGGACTGGAGTAAAGTGGGGTGGATTGTATTGGAATGAGGTGGACTGTACTGGATTGAATTGCGGTGAGGTGGACTAGACTGGGGTGGGGTGGATTGTAGGTGAGTGGACAGGAGTGGGGTGGGAAAGAGTGGGGTCAATGGGAGTGGGGTGGACTGGAGTAAGGTGGACTGAAGTGGGATGGACTGAAGTGGGGTGGACCAGATTGGGTTAAAGTGGACTGAATTTGAGTAGGGTGGATTGTGGTGAATTGGACCGGAGTGGATGTAGTGGACTTTTTGGAGTGGGGTGGAATGGGGTGGGTTGGATCGGAGTGGGGTGAATTAAGGAGGTTTGGAGGTGGGGTGTTTTAAGGTGGAGTGAACAGATCTTGAGTGGGGTGAATTAAGGTGGATTTGATTGGATTGGGGTGAATTGGGCTGTGGTGGATTGGAGTGGGGTGTACTGGATTGGATAGAGGTAGATTGGATTGGGGTGTGTGGCGTAGACAGAATTGGGGTGGGGTAGATTGGAGTGGAGTGGACCGAATGGAATTGAGTGGAGTGGACTGTACCTGGGTAGGGTATATTGGACTGGGGTAGAGTGGGGTGGATTGGAGAGGGGGTTGTAGGGGTAAATCGGGATGGAACAGATTTGAGTGGGGTGGATTAAAATGGGGAGAGGTGGACTGAATTAGGGTGGGTGGATTGGACTGGGGTGGACTGAACTGGGGTGGGTGGACTGAAATAGATTGGGTGGGCTGAAATGGGTTGAGGTAGATTGGAGTGGAGTGAGTTGGATTGGAGTGGAGTGAGTTGGATTGGGGTAGAGAGGGGTGGATTGGACTGGGGGTTCGATTTGGGTAGATTGGATTGGGGTGGATTGGACTGAGTGGGGTGGATTAGATGGGGTCGGGAAACTAAAGTGGGGTGGCAACAGATGTCAAGGCACTCGTGATTATAAGTTCAATCATCCATGTATTTTATGTCTTGGTGTCTTGTTCATGGCCATCAAACATAAGTCGGGCCAGGATAATTGGCAATGGTTCAATTTATTCTTGAAATGAAATATCCATTAAAGCAAACAACAGCCAACATGTGTTTCGTCCAGTGAGAAAAATAATCTCAAAGACTTCATCAGGGCTTAAACAATGACTGAAAAGGGCCATGATTCCATAAATGCTAAATTAGCTCTCTTGAAGTCCCAACAGACGCTAACATCCCGTAACACAATGTCCAAGTCATGGCGTATGTGCCCATATCGGTGTGCGTACACACCTGTACGCAACTTTGTGAATTATAAGGAAAGAGAACCGCGTTCCTTGTGTCCTGCGGCGCTCCTGGTCATTAAACTAAAGTGGGGTGGAATGGAATGCGGTGGATTGAAGTGGGATGGATTGGATTGTAGTGAAGTGGATTGGAGTGAGGTGGATTGGAGTGAGTGAGGTCGATTGGTTTGGGGCAGACTGTTTTGGATTGAGTGGGGCAAACTGCAGTGGGGCAGATTGTTTTAGAGTGGGGTATATAGTTTTGGGTTGGAATGGGGCAGATCGTTCTGTATTGGAGTGGGGCAGACTGCTTTCGATTAGAGTGGGGCAAATTATTTTGTATTGGAGTGGGACACACTGTTCTGGATTGGAGTGGGGCAGACTGTTCTGGGTTGGAGTGGGGAAGACTGAAGCGTAGCAGACTGGAGTGGGGTGGGCTGGATTGGAGCAGGGTGAGACAGATTGTTTTGGGTTGGAGGGGGGTGGGTTGAGGCAGACTGTTTTGGGTTGGAGTGGAGTGGGGCAGACTGTTTTGGGTTGGAGTGGGGAAGACTAAAGTGTAGCAGACTGGAGTGGGGAAGACTAAAGTGTAGCAGACTGGAGTGGGGTGGGATGGAGTGGGGCAGGGTGAGACAGATTGTTTTGGGTTGGAGAGGGGTGGGTTGAGGAAGACTGTTTTGGGATGGAGCAGACTGTTTTGGGATGGAATAGGGCAGACTGTTTTGGGTTGGAGTAAGGCAGACTGTTTTGGGTTGGAGTAAGGCAGACTGTTTTGGGTTGGAGTAAGGCAGACTGTTTTGGGTTGGAGTAAGGCAGACTGTTTTGGGTTGGAGTAAGGCAGACTGTTTTGGGTTGGAGTAAGGCAGACTGTTTTGGGTTGGAGTAAGGCAGACTGTTTTGGGTTGGAGTAAGGCAGACTGTTTTGGGTTGGAGTAAGGCAGACTGTTTTGGGTTGGAGTAAGGCAGACTGTTTTGGGTTGGAGTAAGGCAGACTGTTTTGGGTTGGAGTAAGGCAGACTGTTTTGGGTTGGAGTAAGGCAGACTGTTTTGGGTTGGAGTAAGGCAGACTGTTTTGGGTTGGAGTAAGGCAGACTGTTTTGGGTTGGAGTAAGGCAGACTGTTTTGGGTTGGAGTAAGGCAGACTGTTTTGGGTTGGAGTAAGGCAGACTGTTTTGGGTTGGAGTAAGGCAGACTGTTTTGGGTTGGAGTAAGGCAGACTGTTTTGGGTTGGAGTAAGGCAGACTGTTTTGGGTTGGAGTAAGGCAGACTGTTTTGGGTTGGATAGGGAGGATTAGAGTGTGGTGGACTGGAGTTGGGTGGAGTGAAATGGCTGTGGTTAATTGGATTGAGTGGGGCAGACTGGATTGTCTGGGGTGGATTGGTGTGGCATGGATTGGAGTTGGGTGTACTGCACGATTTTGTGTTAAAGCACAATTTCGGAAATCAAACATGCGAAAGAATGAATGTTGCTTTGCAAAATTTAAAACAAGATAATCGTCCTCTTTTGAGAGCAGCACCCACCAGCAAAAACAAAACAAAACACGAGTGCAAGTGAGAAAAGAATTCTTGGCAAAATAAAACAAAAGGGTTAACTAAAGAAAATAGAACTCTGCGTTTATATTTGTCCTTCTGTGTACGTTTTTGCCAGTCTCATTCCATCTGTTAGCAGGGTCCTATAAATTAAAAAGAAGTACTTCAATCACGTTGGGAGAAGCAGATGGGCACTGATTAAGCTGAATCAATCGGTGCTTGATTACTGTTCCATGCACAGGAACGGAAATGATGCTTGACCTGCAGTGACAGATTATGAGGCTTTAAAGAACAGTGCCACGTCAGCCAACAAATGTTAAGCAACGGGTGGGCTCCAAGCCTTTTTTTAGCTGACAAGAGTCTTGAAAGCGAAGCGCATGCGCTAGAGCATGCTCACGCAGGCTAGACCCTAAAAGAAGAGTGCCACGCACGCCACAAAAGGTAAACGGTCGGGCTTCAAGCCCTTTTTAGTTAAGAGTTTAAAAAAGCGAGACATATGCGCTAGCACATACTCTTGCAGGCTCGATCCTAAAAATGAAGCAAACGTACAGAATATATGACATCAATAATACAGAAAAAGTAAATCCAATGTAGAAGGCAAAAGAATAAAAAAAAAAAACTAAAGTGTTAACAGAAAAGTCACTAAACTAGCAGTTTGTGAAGTATGTGTAACTGATTATATTATCAGATGCCTCAGTAACCACAGAATATCCTGATTTTTTTTTTTAACTAATATTGCCTGTGACATACCATTGCTTCTGAAGACAAAGCACAGAGGCGGACTATATACTCCACCATTATCTCACCGCCTGCCTCTTCCAAGTACCCATGATGAGCCATAGCACTGATCACTTGAACCACTGCTCGCTTCACCTGCACAAAATCAGAAAACATCAATAAGATTACACTTTAAAGAGACTATTATTTCAAGTTATTTTAACATGTAATACCTAAAAGCATTTAGGAACATTTAACACAGCTTAACCATGAAACAACTTTAAAGCAAAAAGGAGCATGTTCCTCAATTAACTTTGCACTGCTGTCATTGTAGTTTATGCACCAACATTAGGGTGCACCAATTGTGGACCCCTAGAACTGGCATGTGCCATGGTTTTGGCAGACAGGGTTCCGTTAAAGATCCACATGCATATACTACTGCAACTTTGGAGTTGGTACAGAAAGGTGAGAAGCTGACAGGAACCGCAGATTTCACTTACATTTAACCCTACCCCTTAACTCTATTAATGAGTCACAATTTTAGAAAACTCATCTGTTATATAAGGTGTAAGTTTCTACAAACTTAGTACTTGCTCTGTTTTTACGTTTAATGCTAGGTCTTTGCTTCATAATTCTCCAGCAAATCAACCACATTCCACTGCTCATTCATAATTATCCAAAAATAAGACAACTCCAACTATCAGCTCTTTAAACATGATACTTTAGCTGACAAATGTACCATGAAAGTGAGGATTTAGCATAACAACACCACTGCTGTCAGCCAAAGGACCAAAAACTGTTATAAAAATGTACCAAGAATTCCAAGATAGAAGATTGAATTTCTGGTATTTTCACACCAGCAACAATGGAAATAAACATACCAAGCTTGTAGAATGTACATGAAAGAAATAATATTGAGGTGTATTTTCTAGAGGCAGTAATATTAGGTTTGCTGGTAGATTTCTTATCTAATATGCATGTGTGCATGTTACTACTTTAACTATATTACTAGCTCTTCATATTATGCATCTACTTCAATGCCAGATACGAAGAGTTCAACTGGATTTTCCTCTCCCCTACATCCTTTCTATACACTCTTTTCTAAATCAGTAAACATACTCCATTTAACATACTAATATGAACATCACCTGAAATTATTACAATTTCAGTTCCACCCGACCATGTTGTTGTTCGTGAACACCTGAACTAGCCTTACCTTGATAGAGGGTAGAAAGGTTTTCAATGCCAGTCGGTTCACTTGGAGTTCCAGCAATTAATGAGGAGACTGGATTCCACCGGAGATCAGAGTCCTCTGATCCCATCTCCCAGATGACCGCCCCCATCCCAGGAGCGACATCTGACATTACTTTCAGATCTGTTAGAGGAAGAGAGGAGTCTAATGCTGACCGAATCGCGGTTCGTTAGCCACCACTGCAGGTTTTTCGCAGTTCCCTCCAAACTCTGGACCATGTCAGACATTTTCCTGATGCTGTGTCCACTGGGACTGCAGGTCCCATTGTACAGCCTGCATATACCAACGTACATTACTAGCAGGGTACAGGAGGCCATGAGTCCCAGCAGCCTCCGAGTCTGTCTCACAGAAACCCAGGGTAGAGGCTGAAACATAGGTACGATAGCCTTATTATCCTGGACTCACTGCTCTGGAGGATAAGTCCAGAACTGCGCAATGTCCAGAACAGCTCTGATGAAAGGGAGCATATGAGAGTGAGTCAAGTGTGACTTCAGCACATTTATAGTGAATCCCATTGAATGCAGGAGGTCCCCGTACCTAGAGGTGGGAGACGACAGCCTGGGGCGAGCCCGCCTTAAACAGCCAGTAGTCATGATAGGTGAAGACTGACACACCTGATCTCTACATGTGAGCTTCATCCACAGCCAACAGCTTGGTGAACACCTGAGGGGTGCTGGTCAGGCCAAAGAGGAGCAACAAAAAAAAAACTGGAAATGCTCGTGGCTGACCCTGAACCGCAGGTAATGCCTGTGGGCAGGAAGGGCAGGAATGTGAAAATATGCATCCTGGAAGTCCAGCGCTACCATCCAGTTTCCTGGGGCCAAGGCAGACAGAACCTGAGCCAATTATTTCTTTGTGAGGAAGTAGATGAGGGACAGCAGGTCTAGGATAGGACAAAGGTGTAGGAAAGTACCACTGTTGGAATGGTTACACCCCCACACACCTTTTTTGCCCAGTGTTGATGCCAACTTTGAAAGTGTGCTGGGATCCTGATAACCAGGTCCCAGCACCAGTGTTCTTCCCCAAAATCTGTACCTTTGTTTCCACAATTGGCACAACCTTGGCTCACAGTTTAGTCCCTTGCAAAAGGAACCCATAGTACCAAGGGCCCTGTGGCCAGGGAAGTTCCCAGGGGCAGCAGCATGTATTATGCCACCCTAGGAACCTCTCACCCAGCACATATACACTGCCTTGCAGCTTCTGTGGGCTGGTGGGGAGAAAAAGGCAAAGTTGACATGGCACCCCTCTCACGGTGCCATGCCCACAAAATCACTGCCTGTGGCATAGGTAACACACACCTCTAGCAGGCCTTACAGACCCAAGGCAGGGTGCACTATACCAAAGGTGAGGGCATAGCTGCATGAGAAAAATGCCCTGACAGTATCTAAGTCTATTCTTAGGCATTGTAAGTGCAGTGTAGCCATATTGAGTATATGATCTGGGAGTTTGTCATTACAAACTCCACAGCTCCAAATGGCTTCACTGAATACTGGGAAGTTTGATATCAAACATCTCAGCACAATAGACCCACACTGATGTCAGTGTGGATTTCTTAAAAAATGCACACAGAGGGCATCTTAGAGATGCCCCCTGTACGTTATCCAAACTGCTAGTGTAGGACTGACCGGTCTGCGCCAGCCTCCTACCTTCAGACATGTTTCTGACCACATGAGTTGAGAGCCTTTGGGCACTCTGTGGTCAGAAACAAAGCCTGTCCTGGGTGGACGTGCTTCATACCTCCCGGCCACAGGAACTGAAACACCTGGGGGTAGCCTCAAAGGCTCAAGCCTCGGATTACAGTGGCCCAGGGCACTCAAACTAGTAGAGCTACCGCCCCTGGATAAAGCCCCACTTTTGGCATCAAGTCCAGCAGGAAAATTAGGGAAAACAGGGAGGAGTGACCACCCCAGCCAGGACCACCCCTAATGTGTCCAGAGCTGAGGTGACACCCTCCCAGCAGAATCCTCCATCTTCGTTTTGGAGGACAGGGATCAGTAGGATTAGGTTTGTGTCCCCCTCCCCAAAGGGAGAGAGCACAAGGAGGGTGTAGCCACCCTCAGGGACAGTAGCCACTGGCTACTGCCCTCTGACCCCTAAAACGCCCCTAAATCTAGGATTTAAGGGCCTCCCTGAACCCAGCTCACCGGATTCCTGGTGACCTAACAAGAAGGACTGCTTAGCTGAAACCTCCAACAGAGAAGAAGGACGACGACAAGTGATCTAGCCCCAGCCCTACCGGCCTGTCTCCCGCTTCAAAGAATCTGCAAAAGAATGGCGACGCATCCAGCGGGACCAGTGACCTCTGCCAGGCTCCAGAGGACTGTCCTGCACCCAAACGAACCAAGAACTCACGTGGACAGCGGCCCTGTCCAAGAAGAACCCAACAACCAAGGACTCCAACCGCACTCCGAATGCGTGAGTCCTAACCACTCTGCAGCAGAAGCCCAGGGCCCGTATCCAGATGGCCCGTATCCAGGTGGCCTAACCAGCTAGAGAGGATCCCCAGGCGATTCCGAGCAAGTGGGCATCCTGGGTTAACCTCTCCACCCCCTCCACGATGACGCCTGCAGAGGGAATCCTGAGGACACCCCCAATCTCAAAAGATCCGGACAAAGATATCCGACGCATAAAGACTCAATGCACCCTCAGCCCCCAGGCCTTGGAGAAACCGACCCCAGTGCAGCAATGTTCAGCAGGCGGCCCTCCTCCCTGTCCAGCCTGTGGTTTGCCTGAGACAACCCCCAGGAACTCAGCCAGCATCCTCTGAGTGACCCCCAGGTTCCCCTCATAGAGAATCATTGGAGACCCGACATCTTGTTTGCACCCTGCACCCGGCCGCCCCAGTGCCGCTGAGGGTGTATGTTTGGTGCCTACTTGTGCATCTCTCCACTCCCCGTTCTCCTCCCTGATAAGCTTAACTGCTCGACCACACTACCACAAAAGAGAGCATCAGTATTATCTACTCTAGCCTCTGGTGAACCCCTGAACTCTGTGGGGGAGAACTGGGTTGAGGGGGGATAGTCACAAAGGGGAGGGAGTAGCCGCTTGAGACTATCTGCAAAACCCACATGTCCAATGTTATGGACTGCCCTTGGAGCATGTCATTGCATATCCGCCAACTGGACGCCTGTGGAGGTATAAGGACAGATTAAGAGGGTTTGGCGGATGCAGCTGTGGGGGGGCAGGGGTTCAGGAGGGTGGACTGACCCAACCTCTGGATGTCTGAGCCACAAGACCTGTGGATATCGTGTCCTCGGCCACATAGGGGCTATAGCGCATGTGCATTTCAGTGGCTGGGTGGGTATTGTGCAGCTGGTAGCCCCTACTGTAGTCACAAAAGCAGCAAAAAGCAGATGGGTGGTGTGATGGGTGGCGTGGGACTTAAGATAATCCCAAGGACTGGGCTACAGCCCGAATGTCCTTAAAACATTTGATTCTTGAGTCCACTTTGTCTCAAAAGAGACAGGAGCCATTGAAGGGCATGTCCATCAAAGGAGATGTGACATCCACAAAATAAACAGCAGTTGGAAGCCAGGCGTGGCACCTAAGGGCCACTGTCAACAAAACTGCTCTGCCTAGCAAGTCAGTCATGTCCAAAGAGAAGGGTTAACTTTGCGGCATCTCTCCCATCTGCTACAACTCGGGAGTGCACAGCTCCGGCCTCCTCTGGGACCGTAGGCAGCACTTGCGCAACCGTATCTCACTGAGCATGGGATTAGCGGCACAAAGGCATGCGGTGTTCACAGACTGCAATATCAGGCTGGCGGAAGAAAATGTCTTCAGCCTTTTGGATTCCCTATCCAGTGGAGCAGTAGGGAACGCGACAGAGTTAACACAGGAGGCGGAAATCTGGACCACCAAACTCTAAGGGATGGGGTGAAGAGTGAGGAAACTTGGGTCCCCTGAGGTGAGGCGGTGGCAATGGCTGACTGTCCTATTCACAGGAGACCCTGTGTTGGGCTTGGATCAGGTACCGAAAAGGACATCTTTAAGAGATTCACTGAATAGGAGGAGCGGCTCAGATGGGGAGATGCCCAGCTGAAGCACCTCTGTCAACACATTGGTCATGACAGCCACCAAGGGCAGCTGAAGGTTGAGGTCCTCCGCAGCCCTCAGTACCACCACTGCGAAAGATGCGCCCTCCTCCTTAGCCACAGTAGGGGGAAAAAGCATGCCAGCATCTGGGTAAGTGTCCAGATCACTAGCTTTACAGAGTTTCTCACACCAATCCATATCTTTTTCGTAAGGCTGGCCTTCCTCAGGGTCCAGTGACCCCCTCCTATTCCTCCCCGAATCCTACCCCATAGGAGTAGGGCTAAGATCCGATCTCATCTGGGAGGCAAGGACCCCGATGGTGCCGGATACGGCGTTGAGCGATGCCCCTCTAGCTCTGTATCACAGTATGGGATTAAAACGTGGATGCGCGGGGAGTGTTGGAATTGGGACTGGTGTGTGGGAAGGTCGAGGTGGTATCCCTGGCGTCAATCAAGCCCTACTGAAACCGGGCCAGAGCTGTGGGCATGGAACCAAAGGGGGCCCCTGCCAACTACACGGGCCTAGAAGGCACGCCGGAGGGGTCGAACCGCCCAAATATGAGGCACATGGCATTGTAACGTTCAAGCTGGGCTAGGGTTGCACCAAGAAACTCATGGAAGCCCTGAGTTAGCCCAGGTATAGACTCAACCACAGAACAAGGCCTAGAATGCTGATGCTCCCACATCTCGTCGGCCGACTGACTCGGAGAAGTCAAAGAACGCTTCAACGACAACTTCTTGCCCTGTGGCTTACCCGAATCTCCTGAAGATTTGGAAGGAGGCGAGGACCTCTGACTCTGCGACTGGTCTCAGGACCTCCCCCTCGAAACAGACCTCAAACAACACAGGGTCACACGACTGGCCGCCATCCGATTGAGGAAGCACTACCTCAAACCCTTGGGATTCACGGTGAAGCAGTTGGAGCACAACTTTGGGTTGTGCTTGAGGCACCACGGGAAAACCTTGAAACAGTCAACAAAACATTGAAAAAGGTGAATCAAAAAGTGACTGAAGGGGTAGCTCTTCCCAGATCTGCGTTGCCTGGCATGGGACAAACAGAACTGACCTCTGCGTGCCTCAGTGGCACCTATATAGACATCACTTCTGGTGCAGGCGACTGAGACAAAGCACAGGGAGCCAAACAACAACACCTACCTGTGTGCAGGGGTACTACTCACTAAAAATATGCCGAATTCAGTCTGACACCTGGAATAATTCTATGGTAAGGAAACTGCAGCTAGAAGTCTCAAACAGATAAAATGGGCTTTTTCCTGGAGAAAAGATGGCAGACTGTGGTATTCTTCCATTGATACTATCAGGTTAGAGACTGTTTCACCTGACATGTTACTTGTATAGGGTCGTTAAATGAACATATTTTTTGCAACAACTGTTCAACACTGCCTGAAACAGCCTCATTCAAAGGCAGAGATGTGGGATCAAAGGAATGCAGGATGACATCATGCATAAACCTGAAATTTTGCATGGTGGTTGTTTTTCACTTTTGCAGCCACACAGCCATTACTGTGAGACTAGTCACTTCTTCCTCAGATGGGAATACTCTGTTTACCTTTGCATTGAGAATCACACCTAGAAACTCAATTTTTCTGAGAGGGTATAGAGAGGATTTGTCTCTGTAATAATCCATAGGTTGCTGAAGAGCTGCAGACAGTCTCTCGAAAATTCCGGGGCCGAGCAGGTGTGTGCCTAGCCTTGCCTAGTGTAGGCTAGTTAATTGAAAAGCTAAAGCTTCAGCTTCTTGTGGAATTCAGGAAGAGAAAAGTAGAGGAGGTTTGGATGTAGAGTGGGCAGTCATTCCACACCTTATGAGAAATGTAAGATAACACCCATCCCCTGATCTGGTTCTGTGTATGCATGGGATGTGTACATGCAGGTGGTCCTGTGGGGTGAAGGTGTCCGGGAGGTTGGTGGAAGGAGATCAGACTGTCCAGGGAGGTGGAACCTAAGTTGTGTAGTGACTAGAATGTGTGCATGAGGAGTGTGTAATGAGCAGGCTTGTTTCAGAAGCGAGTGGAGCTCCCTGAGGAGTGGTGTGATGTGAGTTCTGTGTGGGAGGTTGAGGATAATTCTGACTGCTGACTTATGGATGGTTTTTATTTTTCTTGCAGTGAGCTGCTAGGTCATCCTAGAGCTCAGGGTGTTGTTGTAGTCCAACTTGTTGGAGCTTACAGTGTGCTAGCGGTTCTTCTTGTGTTGTTTTGGAGCCATTTGAAGATCTCTCTCAGCTCCTTCAGTGTGTTATAGCAGGATGTAGTAACAGCATTGACTAATGCAGTCATGTACAGTTTGCAGCTGATGACAATTTTGAGGTTCCAGGCGTATGTCCGTGTTGAGCCAGTCGCCAGTTTCAGACCAACAGCAAGGTGCTCTTGCAGAAGAACACTACTCCTGGTTTGTCGGTGTTTAGCTTGAGACAGGTGTCTTACAACCAGTTAGCAACTTTGGTCATTGAGGCAGCTAACCTTTTTCTTGTGTTTGGGGTCTTGCCCGAGATGGAGAGTATGAGTTGTGTGTTCTTGGCGGAGGAGAGGATGTTTATGTCATGTAGATGGCGTTGGCCAAAGGGATTATTTATGCGTTTGAGTGTGGGGGGTGAGTGATGAACCTTAAGGTATTCTAAGGATAGGTCTGCAGGTTTCAGACGAGTACGGTGCCAGGCTGACAGCTTGTTTTCTGACGATTAGGAAGGATCATATAAAGTGAACAGCACATTACTGGATGTCCATCTTATGCAGGCGCATGATGAGAATAGGTTAGGAGACCATGTCTAATACTGCACAGTAATGCAGGAGGATGACTGCTGCTGTGTCTCCTCTTTCAAGGATCATGTGGATCTCATCTGTGGTAGCAGGGAGTGTTGTTTCTTTAATGTGGTGCGGTCCAAACCCAGTCTGCATGGCATTGAGAAGCTGGTGGTGGCTCAAGTGGATGGTGAGGTATCAGTTGATTAGTTTCTACAATACCTTGTCTGTGTATGGTACGAGGAAGATGGCTCTGCAGTTGGGAGAGCGTGGATCGGTAAACATATGCTTTCATGAGCAGGGGAGTGATGGTGGCATGTTTCCACATGTCAGGGAGCGTTTGTGAGCTGATGGTGATCATGAGTCTGGGTCTTGAGTATGGGATGCGATTGAGGTCTTGGGTAAGGCATATCCTGTATAAGGAGATGCCTTGAAACAGAGAGGTTGAGATTGCCCTTGAAGAGTGTGCTTTAGGTCAGTTGGTGAACGGTTGCCAGCCTTTGTATGACAAAATTGAATGGTGCATGAAATCATCAGGCTATTATTGCCTTAATGAACCTGTACCCTGGCGACCTTGACCGTAAGAGACTAGTAGTTGGTCTGTCGTACTCTTAAGGTAGAATTTCAAACATCGTTTGATTACCAGTGTGTGGAGAGCCTTTTCGTCTGCAGTCGATGGGTCTGGAAAAACCCATGTCCGAGAGAGAGAAAGGAGGTGTGATATAATCAGCTCTGGTAAAGCCTCCAACAGATGCACACTGTTTTGTCGGCACCAAACACAAAACCTTAGTCACTTGAGCCTGTAAGTCTAGTTTGTACTTTCAGCCCGTGCTCTACAAAGAATTACCTTAAATTCTTGATCAAAGTTCCGGAATTCACAGAACTCTGTAGCCATGCATGCAATTGGAGAGAGGCTGGTTCCGATGAAGTATCTGCCCCTGGTTCTTCATTAGCAGGTTCCGTTTGCTGGGAAGCCGCAAAGGATTTGTCACTGATAGGAGAATGGGGTCTGTGTACCAATACTGTCTGGGCCACCTAGGTGCTATAAGTATGAGTCAGCAACCCTATGTCTTCATCTACTTGAGAAGTCTGGGGATCAACGGGAAAGGGGGAAAGTATATTCAAAGATCTCGGACCATTGCATCGAAAATACACTCCCCCATGGGCGGGAACCGACTGGCGTAAAATTGGCATTTGGCATTCTTGTTGGTGGCATTAAGATCCAGGGCCGGTTGTCCCCAGCGTTGAAAGATCTTGTCTACTTCCTTCTTCCCATTTGTGGCAACTCTTGTCTGTCTCGCTGAGTGAGTGTGCAAGGATGTTGTTGATACCAGGGACGTGTTCTGCTCTCACAGATATTTTGTGAAGAGTGAGCCAGTCCCACAGAGCTCGAGCTTCTCGTGGGTGGGAGAGAGAGAGAGAGATCGTGTTTCTCCCTGTTTGTTGACAATACATGCTTGTTGTGTTGTCTGTGCGGATCAACACAGAAGATCCTAAAATTCGAGGAAGGAAAGCTTTCAGCATAAGAGAGATTGCTTTCAACTACAAAAGATCTACGTGCATCTTTTTCTGAGAATCTGACCATTTTCCTTGAATGCACGTCTTGCAAGTGACCTCCCCAGCCTTCTAGAGAAGTGTCTGTTGTTATGATTAAATCTGGCATTGGAGTTAGGAAAGTTAACCCGGAGAGATGTGACTGGTTTGAGACCACCACTGTAGGGTTTCTACTATCCTTGTAATGATTTTGGTCAAATCCTCGAAGGACCGTTGAGACTGGCTTCATTAAAGTTGCAGTTCCTCTTGTAGTGTTCTCATCTTTAGTCTTGCTAGATGTACAAGGTTTATTGAAGAGGAATTCATTCCTAAAGGCGACTTGAATGTTCTCACAGAAACCAACTTTCTTTTTTGAAATTGTAAGAGCGAGGTTGGAAAATTTCTGTTCTCTTTCTATTGAAAGATAAGCCTTATTTCTGTCTGTGTCGAGATTTGCACCCAAAAAGACCAGCTTGCGCATTGAAATAGTGGATGACTTCTGGTGATTCACCGTCAGGCCGAGATTGTGAAATAAAGCTAGGCTGGGCCTGGTGGCACTGGAGGTCTGTTGCAAAGTTGGTGCCTTTAGCAACCAGTCTAAACATGGTAAAATTTGAAAACCTTGGTTGCGCAAAGTAGCCGCCACTTGTGCGAGACACCTCGTGAAAATCCGTGGTGCTGAAAGGGAGAACCTTGAATTGATAATGGGTACCGGCTACGGCCCGGGATGTATGGGAATGTGGAAATTGGCATCTTGGAGATCCAACGATGTCATGTAACCTCCACTGTTGAGAAGACAGAGGGATTGTTTGTGCAGGAATTTGTTTAACTGCCTGAGATCTAGAATCAGCCTCCAATCTCCTGACTTATTTTTCACTAGGAAGAACCGAGAGTAAAATCCTAGACCTCTCTGAATAGCAACCTTTTCTATCGCACCCTTGGAAAGCATTTGAGATACATATAGTAATGGCTGACATCGATGAAAAGCTCACTCCTAGGTTATCCTCACACCTGCCGCCCTTGTCTGGTGGAGACAAAATGGGATCAGATGGATTTTTTTGACCGCCTCTGGGCAGCTTGAGACAAGACGGAGTCTGGTTTTGGGTGCCCTATTAAACAGGATGGAGAATTGCCCATAGCCTTATATTTTTTGTCCTGTTTGGGTGGCACTGGTGGGACTGTGGCTGGGTTTTAAATTATTTTTAAACCTTCGCTCCAGATGTAATCTATAATGGGAATTGCTCTCAACGATTTTCTTGCTTGCGCCTTAAAATTATGGAGAAAACATTCCGAATGGGAGTCTGATGTTGGTAAATGGAAGCGTGTGGCGTCCCTTTCCATAAAATTATGAAATCTTCCTATATCCTCCAGAGAAGAATCTGATGGATGAGAAGGTGGTGGTGTTGGCGTAAGAGACAAGTAATCGTCCCATTCATCACTAGGGAGTTGAGGAGTGATGATCGCTCCTTCTCTTTCGTCATCTGAGGAGATGATGTCTTCTCTGGTTAGGTGTGAACCTAAGTCTTGCCGGAGGTAAAAGCATGGTTCTTGGTGTAGCCGGAATGGGAGGTTGTAGCTGCTGTGGTTGAGGGTGAGTCTGGAAACCTCCTTTTATAGTCCTGGAGCATGGACTGTAAGTAAGCAGGCATTTGTACTGTATTACGTGCTGCTGATGTTGCACTGGCTCATAGTAATGCCTATTATACATATTCCTGCTGTTCGTATTCAATGTCATCACCCTGAAATTTGACGCGTAATTTTGACTGACTATGTACATCCCGCACCAGCAGAGATGGGAACCACAGTGCGTTGAGGCACTATCTCTTGCAGTGGTTGACGCTAGTGCCATAGTCGACAGTTGGGTCTCGTTGACGGGGTTACCGTCGACGGTGCTTTCGTCGACAGTGTCTTTGTCGTTGATTGTGTTGTTACCGCCGACTATGTCTTTGCTGAAGAGGGTCTCTCTGACGATGTCTTAGTTGATGAGTGGATCATAGACGGTGCAGGAAACCTTGTCGATGATTCCATCAATGGAGGTTTCTTTTTTTACTGTAGTCAAGTCATTCACCCACATCGACAGAATTTGAGTTTTTAAAACCGGCGACTATGTCATTGTCAACGATGGTCTCATCGACGATACAGTGGCAACGGTAGCTGTTGTAGTCGTGGTCGATACGATCGTCGATGGTAATGTCGTCGTCGACTTAAATTTAAATGGTTGACGGCTCTGAAGATGTCAACGGCTCTGAAGATGGAGAACATTGACAAGTCTCCATTTTGCAATTTAGAGAGGGTGCATGGGAGGAGGCTGACTCTGTTAAGGCTTTAGAAGGGTCCTTATGATGTGTGTTGTGATGTTTTCTGCTCTTCTCAGACCACCTCGTGTCAGACGATCTAGACTTTTTTTGAGGCTTAGGGTCCACATCTCTGTCCTCACCTGAAGTATAGGATTTTGCCTGTAACCAGATTAAAAGTCTTCCTTCTCTGTCCCTCAGTTTTAGCAGAGAACGTGTGGCATATCTTGCAGTCCTTTATCGGATGCTTGAGATACAGACAGTACAAGTAATCCTTATGTGGATCATCCACATGGAGCCTTTTCTTGCCACAGGTCTTACAATGTCGAAAAAGGCCTTTTTTGGAAGTATCAGACATAATCTGAAGCTGAAAGTTGTTCTGACAGGAAAAAAACTGAGGAGAGCTCAGAGAGACTGCCTTCATATGACGTGCGGTAGAAAATCTGAGGGAAGGAGTCTCTCTGGGGGTTGTTCTAGAAGTTGCTGTCATTTGATTTGTCATAGATCAAGTTTGGTTCTTTTTTCAAAAGGACATGGATAGGTTATATGTTTAACATTACTAGCATTATAGCCTATGACTATTTTGACTTTTTCTAAGGTACCGTGGGACTCCCACTTCGACGACTGGGATGATTCAAGCATGTGACTCCATTAAAGATCCAATACTGGATAATCCTAAGATTCAACCCAAATGTGGGGACTTATGATACACTGGTTGTCCCCTATAGCTCATCATTGATAAGGGATGTTATTGGAACAGGCATGAAAAAACACCAGTAGAATGAAAGAGGTCAGCATTGAGAAAAGGTGGAAACAGATATTAAGCTTGGGACAGAAATGATAAATTGTTTAATGGATCATTTGGAAAAGGTGGGGTCTGAACCTAAGATGTGACAATAAGAACATACCATACAAGTTGGATTTGAAGGCTACCAAAGCAGGATCTGGGCACAAACAAGATAATAATCCAGAAACTATTGTTGTTCTCATCTCCAAGGGGGAATAATGATACTATAATGATTTATTTCAAGTCACTCTTGGTGTACCGTATATGCAATGCAGGAGTGGTATTGGGAATGGATGGGTTAAATTTAACATATTCAATTCAGAGATGTTATAAATTCATATAGTATGTTATCGGGACCAAAAATAAATAAAAAGATGTTTAAAAATGTTAATACCCACATTTGTTTTTAATCCTGATGAAGCAGTCTGCCTCAGAGTTTAGAACTCCTGGGAGATTTAATGTGGAGACTACTGGCAATCAGAGTAATTCTGATAATCCGACCCTCAAGAAACAGGACTATAATGCAAATTCCTCCCTGTTGGTTCAGATAATGGTGTGTTGTATGTGCTCTGAATTAAGAGAGTTTGTCTTGAAAAAATTTGAGTCATGTATTCTGACCTCATTTCCAGGAGAGAGATATGAGGCATAAGGAAAAACCTGGACTCAAGCGTCACTTCCAAGGAGGTATTCATTGCTGTCATTCTTGCATGTAGGGAAAGCTTACTCCAGTATTGAACATTCCAAGCATGTGTATCTTGCTGAACTTTAAACATGTATCAAATGATCATGTGCAGTACCATCTACTTCAGTTCCACAGCTGAATATGTACAGAAGCTTACGATTAAGATGTTGGCTGAAGAAATCAACACATTTTATAAAGACTCTCATTGCTACTCTCTGCTCTATATCAAATACCTTAAAATGCATCAAAAGGAAATGTACCTTATTGTTGCTATCCTGGAGAGGAAGTTTCATGGATGCCAAAATTAGGTTTTTCTTGCCTTCCATCTGAACAGCTGAAAGAGATGCACAACTGTCATGTTACGGAATCTCTAAAATGCAACAAAACATGACTGCATATTTATGTCAAAAGGTCAGTTGAGGTACTTACACATTGACTATTAACCTTTCACCAGAAGACATCACAATCCCATTCTGCAAATTCTATCCAAAAGGGACAATCTGTACTGCATGTCTAAATAAATATCTGACATGTTCAGCCAAGATGATTTTCAAAAACTAACATCATACTGTGGTGAAAACTCCCCATGGCAACCCAAAGTACACAAAACAGTTTAGGCAGCTCCAAATGATCTTAAACATAATTACTTGCTTAATGGGTTCTGAAAGCAATTTCTCTAACTTCAGACGGCCTGTATCAGGCATGCTCTCTCAGCAAATTCTGAGTCTACAACAAGTACGGATACAGTAATTTAACACAACGTAAAATGCTACAAACATGGGCAGGCAAATATGGACAGGTGACCAATATGCTCACTGTCCCTCTCTTGAGAAAAGTCAGTTTTTTTTTGTAAGGGAATACAATTCCTTGCAACCAAAACTAAAATTCCCAAAAGGAATAAGAGCAGCAGATCTGGTTCACAAGTATTATTCAGGGATGCAACGAAAGAAGAAATTACCACAACTGTGATTACTCCCTACTCCTAATACTCGCTCTATTGCCTTCACAACTAGTTGGGAATTGCATATACCAGAAGATGGCAATGTTCTATTTAAAAAAAAACAAAAAAAAAGTTGTCACTTTAAAGCCTTATGTACGCCTGTGTACAAGTGCCCCTATGCAAGCCAGAGGCCTATAGCTGCGCATCATCAAACACACTCCGTTCACAATTTTTGTTCTCCGAAATGAAGGTTTTTTGTTCAGGATATTTCAATTGAGAGGGTGGCTGGTTCAGTATTTTGAAGGAGAAAGAGCACAGGCTAGGAGAGCTGGAATCATCTCAAAGACAACATTTTACTATTACATCATGCTCTTTTCCTTTTCCAAATGGATGGTAAAATGACTACATGGTTTAATACACTTAGACGCAAAGGCTAGGCTTCAAGCAAACCAAACTACCTGGCCAAAGCCTGTGTCTTTGAGTTTTTTTCAGACAGTAGCACTCTGAAAAAGCATGGAAAGTATCCGATGATTCTGCTAACATACATCTGCAATAGGGGCTTACCTTTAGAATGGCACCAATGTTGCTCCTTATTTTGGTGGAAATGACAAGAAATCCTTCACAAGCAAGATAAAGGTAGATTTTGACTATGAAGAGATTCTTCAGAACGATCAATGTTTTAGCCATTTTGACAATGAGAAGACAGTTGTCCAAGCAAGAAAATCTATGTTACAGGAAGCCATGGGCTCAGAATGTGTATGTATTAATAATGCAGAAACCAGGTTTATGTTCCACAGAGTGACAGGACATTTGGAAGGAGACAGAAGATGACAAAGAAATCAAAATGACACCTCGTGATGTAAATGCCAACCAAGGAAAATGTATCAGAAGATTAATTCAAGTAATAATGTCTACAGGAATCCACTTTCTTTGAACTCAAATGGAAATTAACAACAATACATCTAAGGATGCTTTCTGGGGATCTAAATGAATGTAAACTCAAGTGACAAGTATATTACTATTACATTTCTCAATGGTCCCAAAATGAAAAAGGAGGGGGAGACTGAATAACCATACCACATCTGGTACTCAGGAAAACAACTTGTTTTAGAGTAGTGAGACACGTTTGTCATTGACAAGACATGGCTAAAGACTGGGGCCTGGCCAGCAACCCAAGATGGCAGGCATGGATTGATCAGGCTCCATACATCCACCACAATCCTCGTTATAGGGCAACTTACAAATTTATGTTTACCTCCTGCCTGCTGCTGTGGTGGCCAAACTGTTTCTACTAGGCCTCAGGGAGTCATAATACTGCAGTCCGAAGTCCAGGCCCTATTCTCAATCCAAGCCAGTGAGCCTCTGTACTGGGCCCTTCAATACAATACAATACAAGAAAGAGAAAGAGACAGACAGCCATGATTGTAGAGGCATTCACATGTATGCTGGGGCACCTAACCCACAAGGTAAACTCACCAGAGATGAGGTTCCAGGATCACTGGAGGCACCAATGACTGTGAGAGGAAGGCAGAGTTGTGGTTGGGTCCATCAGTAAGAACTCTTAAGACTTGCAGGTGATGGTTGCAGCTGGCAGGGTTTGGATGACAAGATACCACCACCTTTAAATCCCTCTGTGGTCCTGGCAAACAGCCCCCACGAAGACCTGAGAAAGTGGCAGAGTGAAGAGGTAGGTCTGTGAGGCTCCACCTGATAAGTGCCCTGCGAGGGGAGATGCGGAGCCAGGTAGCGGCTGCTGGTGGGGACATCCCTGAGACCAAGAGTGAGTGCAAATTCAGGGAGCGAGACCTAGACTGAAAGATTGTGCTAAAGCAACAAACTGTCACAGTTGGTGACTAAAAGAGGTGGTGGACTGAAGGCCATCCAGCCTCCTCACCATGAACAGTGGGAATTTCTATATATTGTAGACAAAGGGGGTGGCCGGACTGTCAAAAAGACCTACTTTTGAAGGAGCTGGAAGAGGCCCCAGGTTTGCCACAAACAGTGGCTGACACCACTGGAGGCACAGAGGATACCCAGTCTGGGAGTCTTCCTCCTCCACTTAAGACACAGACAAAGATGCAATCAAATGAGCCTGTCCACCCAGTAAAGCCTTCCTATTCTTGGTCAAAGACAGAGTGCCCAAGGCTATGCAAAAAACCAAGATAGAAAAATTCTGCATACATTTCTACATGGAAAGGCTGACAGCTCTGAAGAGGCAGTGAGTGAAACCAGCACAGTGATCATCACTACAGAAGACATCTTAAAGGCTGTGAAATAGACCAAACATTGGTTCGCTTCAAATGAGAATTGATGCGGTGTATCTAGATTTACTGAGGCCAAGTGATGCAATTTAACACTCCAGGCCACAGTCTCACACCTCTCAAATGCCTCAAGAAGCATTAAAGACTGAGTTGAAGGCACCAAGGGAATATCACATATGACCAACTTAAGAATCATTTTAATACCAGAGGGAGTGAAAGGCTCAAACTGCGAACAATTCCTCACTAAAAGGCAGAAATCCTGGATACTTCTGGAGGAATCCTCACAATGTTTTGTAATTAAAAGGGCTCACTTCTCCCTGAAACGCAGGCCTCCTCCTGGAGTTCTGTCCCACTCCATCATTGTACAACTACTCAATTGCATGGGCAGGGATGCAATTCTTAGAACAACTTAGCATCTGGGGAAGGTGACCTCAAAGTTCAACAAAGTGACGTTAATTCTAAGACTACAACTGGTTGGTCAAGCAGCAAAAGCAATGCTTTTAAGCAGTTAAGCAGAAAACTGAGAGCTATGCAATTAGACTAGGTCTTGATGATCTAGGTAAAGCTGAGGGTCGATTTCCAAGCAAGGCACAATTTACTGAAACCCCAGAGGTGATGTGGACATCAGATACAGATGACTAACAATCCACTGAAAAGGATGTAAATCTGGGGTGGGCCTAATTCTAGTTATATTTTGTAGAGTATTCATGACATTCGGTCTTCCAGATAGCTAAAGTGGCCTCTAGTAACACCTACACTTCTTAAAAATGACCAGAGAAAGAAATGGCATGGTTGCAAGGAAAGCTTTCCCATCACATCACACATGCCTTACCTGGCTGCCACAATTCTGTAAGCCGACTGTGTGACCTCTGCATGCTCACAAAGGGTCTAGGTGTTTCACCCATAGGCATCCAGAATTACCTCCTCAATGACCCTTCACAACAGTAAGCATAAAGCGGTCAGACTATCATGCTCTTATCTTGTACTCTTTACATTGAATTACTGATTTACCCAGAATCCTGTTTTAGGAGAATTAAAGCAGCCACAACCTATGTATCCTACCTGCTTATGAGGGCCATTAACCTTCTAGCACTAGTCTGTTTCACTGCAATATACTCTCTTTCAACACAGCTGGTGTTCACGTCATTCATAGCCTCTCTACCACCATAATCCCTAAAATAAGGTATTAATACTTTGACATTTTAATTATGCTTTTTGGATGACACCACGAATAGCACATTTGAAAAAAGCTAAATTGTCCTAATTAACGCAGTATCGCTGCCGTTTTAAACTGCTACATATATCTTTGATAAGATTCCCAGTATTACAGGATGAGCTGATATCAGCTACATGTAAAAGGTACTTTCCAGTAATCCTAGTACTCCTCCAGGGGACTTGTCAGTATGATCGGGTGCACTGAACTTCCCCTCCCAAGTCCACGGTTTGGTGGTATGGGCAAGCTGGTTATTTGTGGGGGAATGGGGTGGGGGTGAGAGAGAGAACTTTTAAACAAAAAATCTAATGTTTAGACCAGCATATTTTTGGAAGCCTACTGACAGTGCACGTTGATTGTATTCCACTTAAACTCTTTTTAAAACAGAGGCAAGTAATTAACAAAAATAGTGACAGAATCCACTTCGACAATTATTTTTTTTGTTATAGAAAAAGGAGAAAAGACCGTAAAAGGGGGTAAGGTGAATATACCCTGAGTCACAGGGTATATTCACCAAGTCAGTAAACTGCTCTGCCACTTCATAGCTCCACCGGCAAGTGAAGCCCTTCTGTCCCTGAACCCTGACCTCTGTCAGGAGTTTGAGGCCCTCCTCCACCCGCAGGCTTCTTTCTGCCTGCACCTCATCCCTGGTGTCTAGTGGGAGAGCTCTGCTCTTCTACCAGGCTGCCCTCTGCCTCTCTCTTTTTTCCTCTTATTATTTATGTGCTGTTTATTGTTTGCCTTTAGCTTTTTGCGCTCTTTCCTTCGTTTCTTTTCCCTCACTTCGCTCTCTTTCTCATCACTCTCGCTCCCCTCCGTCTCTCACTCCCCGCGCTGCTACCCCGTGGCCCGTACCCTTTTTTTGCCCCGTTTCCCGCTCCTGCCTCCCAGCTGTCCTCTCCTCCCTCCCTGCCCCCCTACTTAATAGCGGCCTGTGCGCAGTAGGACGAGCAAGCTCACTGACCTAGTCAGTAAAGTGCTCTGCCACCTCGTAGCTCCACAGACAAGTGAAGCCCTTCTGTCCCTGAACCCTGACCTCTGTCAGGAGTTCGAGGCCCTCCTCCATCCACAGGCTTCTGCCTGCACCTCATCGCTGGTGTCTAGTGGGAGAGCTCTGCTCTTCTACTAGGCTGCCTTCTGCCTCTTTCTATTTTTTCCTATTTGTGTGCTGCTCATTGTTTGCCTTTAGCTTTTTGCGCTCTTTCCTTCTCTTCCTCGTTTCTTTCCCCTCAAAACCTGCACCACCACCACGACCTAGGACCCAAAACAACCCACCCGCAACAACTCTCTGAACCCAAAACCCCTGAAGTGCATCTTCCTCAACGTCCTCTCCCTCCATAAGAACACCACAGAAATCTGGGACCTCCTTGACAGCACCACCCCGGATGTTGCATTCCTCACCGAGACCTGGACCAACACCACCTCAGGCCCGGACATTGCCATCGCCATCCCCAGGGATACAAGATCACCCGGAAAGACCACACCAGCCGCCCTGGAGGAGGAATCGCCATCGTCCAGAGGTCCAACCTCCGCCTGAACACACTCCAAAGACTGAAAAATCCACAAATCTGATGGAACACGTACATTTCAAGCTACAGACCAGCCTGACATCCACCATCAAGGGAACCATCATCTACCGCCCACCGGGATCTCGTACACCATTTGCCAACTCCATTGTGGACTGCATCTCCACACAAGCCATCTCAGCCTCCAACTACACCTTGCTCAATTTCCACCTCGAGAATCTACAAGACCTCAACATCGCAATCCCTCCTAGACAACCTCCAAAACAGGACTCTGACAGATCGCGACGGAGCCAACTCACTCAGCAGGACACACCCTTGATCCCATCTTCACTACAGGAACCTCCGCTACCTTAAGTCACACCATGGAACTCCCATGGACAGACCACCGATGCATCCATTTCACCTTAACACACCCACCGTCATCAGACCCCAAATCCAACCATCACATAGAAACCGGACAAGTATAACCAACCATCAGCTCACCGCCGACATTGCCGCCCCCACCATGGCACACAACCCAAACACCACAACATGCACCTTCCACAAATGAATCACTGACTGCGCCAACACCATAGGTCCCCTCAAAAGAACAACACCCACGCAAAGAGAGCCAGCTGGTTCACCCCTGAACTCCGAGAATCGAGACACACCACCAGAAAGAAAGCCAGTTGACAGAATCTCCTCACAAGCACACAACAGCAAAGAACTCTTCAGCATCAAGGAGTTCGCCCAAACCAAGAGAAACAATGGACATCCTACCCTCACAGGAACTCTGTGACAGACTCAACACCTACTTCCACCACAAAATCAAGACCATCTACAACAGTTTCAACAAGGACAACCTACGCGCAGAACCCCCTAAACCAAATCTGGACACCAACAAGCCAACAATCTCCACCTGGACACCCCTCTCCACCGAAGATACGTTAAAAACTATGAAGTCCATATACTCCGGGGCCCTCACGGATCCATGCCCCCATCACATCTTCAACAGAGCTGCAGACACCATCGCCCCCAAACTCTGCCTCACCATCAACCGGTCACTAGTTGCAGCCACCTTCACCAACGACTGGAAACACGCCGAGATCAACCCCCTTCTCAACAAACCCTCGGCAGACCCCACCGACCTCAAAAACTTCACACAAATTTCCCTGCTTCCATTTCCTGCGAAAGCCATTGAAAAAGCTGTCAACAGCCAACTCACCACGTTTTTAGAAGAGCCCAACATCCTCGACATCTCCCAATCCGGATTCAGGTCAAACCACAGTACCAATACAGCCCACCTGCCACAACAGACAACATTTGCACCCTACTGGACAAGGGAGCGACGGCAGCACTCATCCTACTAGACCTCTCGGCGGCTTTCGACACAGTCTCCCATCACACCCTGATAAGAAGATTTCACAAAGCCGGCATCAGAGACAAAGCCCTTGACGGGCTCCAATCCTTCCCCTCTGGCAGAACGCAATGAGTGAGACTCACCCCCTTCCTTGCAGATCCCACTCCCACCACCTAAGTACCACCCCATGGACCTTCCCTCAGCCCAACACTGTTCAACTTCTGCCTGGCCTCGCTAGCCACCCTAGTCCGAAGCTACGGTATAAATATCTCCTACGCCGAGGACACCCAACTCATCCTCTCCAACGAACCCAACAAGGCCAGACAAAACTTCCACAAAGGCATGGAAGCAGTCGCCAACTGGATGAGAAACAGCTGCCTTCAACTCAACACAAACAAGACAGAAGTACTCATCATGGGCCCACAACCCAACGCATGGATCGACTCCTGGTGGCCGCACACCCTCGGAAACCCGCCCACCCCCCACCAGCCAAGCCTGCAACCTTGGAATCATCCTGGACCCCGACCTCAGCATGAATCATCAAATCAACTCTGTCACCTCCACCTGCTTCCGTACCCTCCGCCTCCTACACAATACCTTAAAATGGATCCCCCTCGAACATAGAAAGACCGTAATACACACCCTCATCACCAGCAGACTGGACCATGGCAACGCGCTCTATGTCGGAATCAACAAAAAACTCCACCTGCAAATTGCAAAACATCCAAAACGCCACTGCTAGACTGGCCTTCAACCTACCCTGACACTGCCACATCTCGCAGCACCTACGTACACTGCACTGGCTCCCCATAGAGAAAAGAATAACTTTCAAGATCCCATGCACACAAAGCCCTCCACAACACCGGACCAGCCTACCAGAAACCAGCGACTCAGCTTCCACGTACCCCACAGGGGCCTACGCTCAGCTCAGCTCTCTCTCGCAGAAGTACCCCACATCAGGAAAACCAGAACAGGAGGACGCTCCTTCTCCTACCTCGCAGCCACTGCCTGGAACGCCCTACCCATCCACATCAGACAAGCAACATCCCTCCTCAGCTTCACGAAGAACTGAAACATGGCTTTTCTAAACCACCTCACTGGTATACACCACATTCCCCCCACCCCCAGCGCTTTGGGACTCTAACGGGTAAGTAGCTGTGCTTTAAAAACACTTATTGATTGAGTCAAAGGGCCTATTTGGGGTGGGCGTTGGTAACGGGGTAAGGGGGGGATGATGGAGTCAGGGGAAAGCACACAAAATTACCCCTCATTAATTTAGGCGCTACAGTTCGTTTGAGTTTGGTTGCACTCAATTACTAGTGACATACAGGTATCCATGATAACTGGACAAATTACTAAGATTTAAATAAATGTACATTCACCCAAAAAAAAAAAATCACCAGGATCAGCGTCATAGATTCGGTTCTACGAAACTCAACGTTCACTGGCACACCAAAAAGGTGCAGCAAAACAGAACAAATCCAAATAATCCCCAAAACAATTATAAATAAAAGGTCGCAAAGAAAAGACCCTTTGTGTTCATGAGCTACTCTGACGACTTCCGAGATAAAACAGGATACATTACTCAAGGTTTTTGAGGATAATTAAAATGCATTCTGATGTGAAAATTCTTTTACAAAATTCCAGGCACGTCAAAACAAGTGATATGTTGTTTATTGAACCCCTGCCATGGTCTGAAAGGCAAGCAGAATTTTTTTGACAATTTTGCGAGATTTGTCAATTAGTAGGCAAAACTGATTAGACCTACTTCAGTTTTTACCTAACGTTTCAATGTACAAAGGCTGGGTGGGGTGAGATGCATCAAATTTCCAACAGATAAAGCAGCACAAGTAATTGTGGGTATACTGTTGCATCCACAGCGCGCAATCATGGTTTGAGAGTGCTCACATGTCAATATACTTTCTACCAAAAGGTAACAATTTATCCCATAAATATGATTGAAAAACAACTTTTGGTGTGACTGGTTGCTTTCAGTCAAGAGAAACAAGAAGATGGCCAACACTTGATTCAGAATTGCAACCGTATTCAACATCATCAGTCAGTAGCCTAGTTCACTGAAGGCCCAAATCCAATGAAGTCACCATCCTGGGGGAAGCAGCACTGTGCCACTAACAAGCAAGATGTTTTGGCTGTGCTGATTTGTGAAGGCTGCTAGAGTGTGCCTTCCGAGAGACTGAGCTGACAGGCAAGATGGTGGAAAGGGTTCAGAGGCTGTAGGTATCGCGTCAACAGTGCTACTGGTTGGTAGACACAGTGGATCCCTGCCCAGTGGAAATCCTTAAAAGGTGAAGATTATAGAGAGCAGCCAAGGGCGACGAAGTGGCCAGGGCTACTTCCCCACATGAACACCACCCCCCAAGTCTGGTTTACTGATCAGGGGCCTGTCCTCACAGACAGGTGAAGAATCTGAGAGTCATTCCATGGGATATATGTGGTCCCCCAATCATCAGCTGGGCAGAGGCTGATCACGCCTTGAGGAGTAGGCACAGAAACTGATTGTTCCCCCATGGTGAAGATAGTGCCTCAGCCCCTCATGTGTGTTGCAGCCTAAATTAAGGCAGCAAGGCTGGATGGACCAAGATGCAGTGCACTTGGACCCCCCCAGATCTACATGGGGCTGTATAGAACTTCAGCTCAGATGGACATTGTACAACTCCCCTAGCCACAGTGCTAACTGGAGTGGTGCTTTTGCTGGCTTCTAGTGGGAGGATGGGCACCAGTCATCGGAGGGGAAGTGGGGTCAGGTAGACAGCAAGCATTCTGCAACATTGGGCCCACAGGGAGATTGGGGAATTGGACCGGAGGAGACGTATGTTGGGGGTTGTATGGTCAAAGGAAAAGAAACAACAGCAGATCAGGCTGCCTCCCTCTTCTCCACCACCAACCTCACCACACACCAAGGGACATGCATCCCTTCTGCCTGGGAGCTGCTGGAACACCCCAAAAACTTCAAAAGGGAGAAGGACAAGGTATTCTAGTCTCATGCAAAAATGAGATGATACAAGACCTTGCTTGGTGAGGATGCAGAGCCCATGAGACACTACCCGCGGAGTGTTATAGAGAGCAATTAGGTTCAGTGGAAACAATCCTTCAAGCAACAGAAGACACTATAGCTAGAGGACAAAATGTAAGAATTATGAGTGTATGTATAACTTATTCACCAGGATGTGAAGGTACAGCTTTCTCTTTTTTAGTGGCAAAACTGTGGAGAGATATGCCCATTAGGTTACATAAGAATGAAGATGAAAGTTCTTTCAGGAAATCTTTAAAAACTTGGCTGTTGTCTAATTAGGACTTGATAAGGACTTGTATGAGGCTGGTCTGGTTTGTAGTGGGTACCTTGGGTACTTAAACCTTATACCAGGTCCAGTTATCCATTAATAGTGAAGTATTAGTGTTCTAGCAGCTTAGGCTGATAGAGGTAGTTATAGCAGTGCAGAGCAGCTTAGGCTGAACTAGGAGACATGCAAAGCTCATGCAATACCACTTATAGTTACACAGTACTTACACAAGTAAAGACAACACTCAGTGTGACCAAAAAAAAGGTATATATATGGGTGACAGTACCAAAAATATCTTAGAGACAATACTCATTCTGGAGTGAAGTATTATACACAATATATACACTAGACACCAAAATTAGACAAGTAAATAGTCATAGAACAATGCAAACAATAGGAAATGCCATAGAATGCAATTAGGATAAAACTGGTCACACACAAAACATATACTAAGAAAGTGGAATGTGAATCACAAATTCTCCCCTAGACAAGTGTAGTGTGTGCAGAATCGCTGGGAGAGTAAGAATACAGTAAAGGTATGTAAATTACCCCACCCAAGAGCCCAGAAAAGAAGAAGTAAAGTACTACAAGATTCCTTAGGACACACTACACCTCGTTATTGGGATTTTGCAGTAACCAACCAAGTCTGCAAAGAACAACTGCTGGATTCCTGGACCTGAAGACCTGCAAAGGAAGGGGACCAAGTCCAGAAGTTGAAAGAAGTTCCAGGAAGGACAAGAGTCCCTGCCAAACCAGAAGAGGGTGGAAAAGAAGAGTCCCCGGTTAGTCGAAGACTGAAGGAATGCAACCTAGGAAGATGCCAGCGGGTTCCTGAATGATGCAAAGGATGTCCCACGACGTGAAGATCGTTGCAGACCTGATTTCGTATTGGAAGTCGCCAAAAGCCTTGGCTCCAAAAAAAGGGTATTTTGAGCCAAAATGGTGCTGGATGGACCAGGAGGAACTTGGGGACCTCAACTCAGTGTGAGGAGGAAGAGGGGTCTCTAAGCACTTTAGAGAGCCCTCACGATGCCAGCCAGCACCCCTGGAGGTCCCAAGACACGGGGATAAAGGAGGTGCAAAATGCAGTTAATGCAGCACAACAAAGGAAGGTCCCACACTGCCGGAGAACAACTCAGCCAGTTAGGCATTGCAGGACAGAGTGCTGGAGACCTGGGTCAGGATGTGCACGAAGGAATTTGCAATGAGTATACAGAGGCCTCAGGAGGTGAAGATGACACAGTACTCAAAGGTACCGTTGCTCTCTGGGAAGGCAAGGTCTTACCTCCTCCAAATTGAGTCAGCAGGACCTCTGGACAGTCTATGTCAATGATGTCCACCCTCTGTGTCCTTAGGAGCACACTTGCCGCTGTGAGAGGAGTCCAAGGGTACCGGTCATCGTCTTGGAAGGTGCCTGCTGGAGCAGGGGAGTGACTCAGTCACTCCCCTGGAGATTTCTTCGATCCTTCTGGTGCAGGATGAAGACAGGAAGTCACCAGAGTGTGCACGTCGTGGAAACTGTTGCAGTTGCTGACTTGGAGCTGAGGTTACCGAAGAAAAGTACCTCTTGTGGATACTTTGTTGGAGTAGACTGGCTTATGCAAGGAGGGCACCATCTCTGCCCTTCAAAGCATTTCCAGAGGCTGGAGGAGGCTTCCCCTCCCCTGCCTGTAACACCTATTTCCAAAGAGAGAGGGTGTAAAACTCTGCTCTCAGAGGAAATGTTTTGTTCTGCCTTCCTGGGACTGGGCTGCCCAGACCTCAGGAGGGCAGAACCCTGTCTGTGAGGTGGCAGCAGCTGTAGCTGCAGTGGAAGCCTCAGACAGCTGGTTTGGCAGTACTGGGGGTCCATGGTGGAGCCCCCAGGATGCATGGAATTGGCTCCCCAATACCAGATTTGGCATGGGGGGACAATTCCATGATCTTAGACAAGTTACATGGCCATATTTGGAGTTACCATTGTGAAGCTACATATAGGTATTGACCTATATGTAATGCACGCGTGTAATGGTGTCCCGCACTCACAAACTCCCTGCAAATGGCCCTGAACTATGTGGGGGCGCCTTTGCTAGTGGCAAGAGTGCCCTCACACTTAGTAACTTTGCACCTAGCTTGTGTGTGCTGGTGGGGAGAAAATGACTAAGTCGACATGGCACTCTCCTCAGAGTGCCACGCCCACCTCACACTGCCTGTGGCAAAGGTAAGTCACCCCTTTAGCAGGCCTTACAAGCCTAAGGCAGGGTGCACTATACCACAGGTGAGGGCATATGTGTATGAGCACTATGCCCCTACAGTGTCTAAGCAAAACCTTAGACATTGTAAGTGCAGGTTAGCCATAAGAGTATATGGTCTGGGAGTCTGTATAACACGAACTCGACAGCACCATAATGGCTACACTGAAAACTGGGAAGTTTGGTATCAAACTTCTCAGCACAATAAATGCATACTGATGACAGTGTGCAACTTATTGTAAAATACATGTAGGTCAGCAGTCCTCCTTCTTTCTTCAGGTTGCAGGGATCTGGGGAGCCCCTAAATACTGAATTTAGGGGTGTGTTTAGGTCTGGGAGGGCAGTAGCCAATGGCTACTGTCCTTGAGGGTGGCTACACCCTCTTTGTGCCCCCTCCCTGTGGGGAGGGGGCACATCCTTAATCCTATTGGGGGAATCCTCCAAACTCAAGATGGAGGATTTCCTAAGGTAGGGGTCACCTCAGCTCAGGACACCTTAGGGGCTGTCCTGGCTGGAGGGTGACTCCTCCTTGTTTTTCTCACTATCGCCTCCAGACTTGCGGCCAAACGTGGGGGCTGTGTACGGAGGGGCGGGCATCTCCACTAGGTGGAGTGCCCTGGGGCGCTGTAACACCAGGCTTGAGCCTTTGAGGCTCACCGCCGGGTGTTACAGTTACAGTTCCTGCAGGCGGGAGGTGTGAAACACCTCCACCCAGTACAGGCTTTGTTCCTGGTCACAAAGTGCACAAAGGCACTCACCCCCATGTGGGCAGAAACTAGTCTGGAAGTGGCAGGCTGGCAGACACCGGTCAGCCTAGCACTAGCAGTTGGGCTGGCATGAAGGGGGCATCTCTAAGATGCCCTCTTTGTGCATTTTTCAATAAATTCCACACTGGCATCAGTGTGGATTTATTGTGCTGAGAAGTTTGAGACCAAACTTCCCAGTATTCAGTGTAGCTATTATGGAACTGTGGAGTTCGTGTTTGACAAACTCCCACACCATATACTCTTTATGGCTACCCTGCACTTACAATGTCTTAGAATTGGCTTAGACACTGTAGGGGAATAGTGCTTATGCACCTATGCCCTCACCTGTGGTATAGTGCACCCTGCATTAGGGCTGTAAGGCCTGCTAAAGGGGTGACTTACCTATGCCACAGGCAGTGGGTTGTAGGCATGGCACTCTGAGGGGAGTGCCATGTCAACTTAGTCTTTTTCTCCCCACCAGCACACAAAAGCTATGAGGCAGTGTGCATGTGCTGAGTGAGGGGTCCCCAGGGTGGCATAATACATGCTACATCCCTTAGAGACCTTCCGTGGCCACAGGGCCCTTGGTACCAGGGGTGCCATGTACAAGGGTCTTATCTGTATGCCAGGGTTGTGCCAATTGTGGAGACAAAGGTACAGTTTAGGGAAAGAACACTGGTGCTGGGGCCTGGTTAGCAGGGTCCCAGCACACTTTTAATCATAACTAGCATCAACAAAAGCCAAAAGGTTAGGGGGCAACCATGCCAACAGTGGCATTTTCCTATAATGCCACATTATACCAAGAGGCAGACAGGCCATCAGAAAGGACTGAAATAACATAAGACAGGCTCAACAGCAAAATGATTTGGCAGCAATAAGTCCTTTCCTACCCTGGATATAGTGGCTATTTTTTTGTAATCTTTATTCTTATAATTGTCCAAAAATGTATCATTGACCTCTAGGTGAACATTTACATTTTACTCAAATTCTACTCTACCATATACATCTATCATGCACGGTCTCATATTTATGCCCACTAGTAACAATAGATTCTTGCTTACTTACAGGCAGAGTTTATAATCTGCTTCATGATGACTAGAGTCCCCAATCGTATCTTCTCATTATGGTTCTCAAGTTTTGGAAGTATATAGGCGAGCAACCTATCTGGAAACGAACAGGCTGCAAGAAAAGAAAAAAATAAATCAGAAACATCCTTTAAATGTGGAGAATGAATGCCAGAAAAGAAGGCAACAATGCAATAGCCATGTGGTTATTAAAATAATGTAAACACCTTTACTGAATATGGATAGTCACAAGTTGATGTTCACGTCTTTGGTAGGTGTACTGAATCCAAACTTTATTACATGTAATTGTATTTTTTCTTCATCAGAATTGCTGCCCATAAAGCTACCACCGTCAGTAGTTGTCTCAAGGACACTCACAACATATTCATTTTAAATTGGCTTCTCCAATGATGGCATTAAGATCTTCAGAGGTCAGACAGACTTGCTTTGGAGTCAGGATCTCAACTCCAGGTTTCAAGTACAGATTTGTCATCCCACTCCGCCTCAGCTGAACTTAGCAGCTTGGCACCTGAAGTACATCTGTCTGCTCACTAAAACTGCCTCCAGAATATATAGAGAAACAAAGTTATTTCTAACAGGAATACCACTTTCTAACTGCGATACTGCAGACAGAAGGAATTTGATGGCTCAAATTGTGAGCCTATTATAGTCTTGTTGTCTAGATCCCAAGAAGGTGTTGGGATAATTTTGGAGGAATAATTATTTTTATAATTCCATAAATGCCTTTGTGACTAGAGTTTTATAAACAGATTGTGACTGCCACAGCCAATAAATGTACTCTTATATGTAAGCCATGCCTGACAATTTTAATATCATGAGATGAGTTATAATATTCGCAATCAATGCATTAAGAGGGTTCTGATATTTAAAATAATGGGAAAAACACTTATTTCCTGCACAACAAGCACCCATAAAAGGGGAATATCTCTTGTCTGAGAAAGGACGGATCTTCCTCTGAAAGATGTAAGAAGCCACAATTTAAGGTTTAATGCGCCCTATCTCCACAGTGATATAATTGGGTTTAACAGATGACAACCTTGCTGGTTGGACTGTGGATGTGCAGTTGTAATGCCCCCAAACGGTGTGTGATGGGCACCTATTGAGTTTGCACCTTATATCAGGTCCAGGCAACCACTATTAGTTAGTGAGACAGTGCCTAGGAAGCAAGGGCTCTCTAGTGGTAGCTGCGGTGAGCAGCCACTATTTATCTAGGAGTATAAAATACTTGCAATACCACAGCAGTCACACAGCAGCTTACCTCACATGAGAGGAGCCACACAGTGTTGCAAAAATAAAGGTACTTTATTACAGTAACACTGAACTAGATTACAATAGGCAGTCCCACAACTGGAGGTATGTATACACTATACACACACGGTAAGCACTAGGAATGAGCATTGAAAAACAAGAAGCATTGGCAGGAAATAGAAAATAGCTAGAGGGGGGCAAAACCGACTGAAATAGTGGAATGCAAAGACAGATCCCCCACCCAAGGATGTAGAGTAGTTAGAAAGGAGCTGGGAGAATTCGGGACCCCCAAGAGGTGAGTACCTAGATGACCCCCAGCGACCAGGAGAACAGATGTATGTTGCCTTGTCTTCCCATAGACTAACAAGAGGACTTAGAAAATGAACTTCGCAAGAACAGGATTAGTCCAGTGGAATTCAAGGGTGGATTCTGGATGAAGTACACCTACAAAAGGAGGGGACAGAGTCCAGTCCGCATAGGAGTGTCCATGTGGGGCATTAGTCACTACCCACCCTTCTGTGGATGAAGATCCAGGTCGACGGTGGATGATGAAGGCCAGTGGTGGAGCCCAGGGGCTGAAGAGTCCCTGAAGTTGTTCTAAAGCTACCACATGCCAGTCGCCGGGTCGCATTCGGGCAGTGGTTAGAAGGACCACCAACAAGCCTTGGCAAATCTGGGCAGAAGAGGATTTGCAGAGAAGAGCACCAGCAAGGTCCAAGGGACTCAACCCTTGGAGGGTAGCCCGGGCTGACGCTCAGCAGTCGGGAGAGCCAGTAGAACGAGCCGTAACCCCCATAGGCAACCCATTGGCAGCAGGCACAGTAAGTTGCAGTGAGGCCCAGTCAGCACACCTGGAAAGGAGTCCCACAACCCTGGTGCAGCAAAGGAGAGACTGTCCTTGCAAGGATGAAGTGCTGGAGGCCGGGCTACATGGAGCCTGAAGATCCTTTGGAGTCAATAAGCCTTGGTTACTGCAAGAGTTGCAGGGCACAGGGGTTCTGTCCTGCAAGGAGAGGCAAGGGCTCATCGTCTCCCAAGTTGGACCCAAGGCAGGGAAGACCACTCAGAACCACCTCCTGTGTTGGAGGATTGACGCAGTTCCTGTGGAGAGCAGATCCCTGCAGTCAGACATCGTTCCCTTAGGTGCCTGCAGATGTAGGGGAGTGACTCCTTCACTCCAAGGGAGATTCCTCCTTACTTCTTTGGTCTTGCGGACCCTAGAGGATGCACAGCTGTGGAAATGTTGCAATTGCTGGAAGGAGCCAGAGAAACAATGTTGTAAGGCAAGGTTATCTCAGGGGTTGCAGGCTTGTTTGGTTCCTGTGAAGTCCAGCAGCGGTTCTGGTGGCCAGGAGCAGAAGAGGTTGATGCAGAAGAGTCCTGGTTGAGTCTTGCACACCGAATCTGGGGACCCACCCGCAAGGGAGTCCCTAAATAGCCGTAACAGGGGGCTTTGTCACTCTGCAGTGTGACCACCTATCTGAGGGGGTCATTAACGACAGTCACCTGCCCCAACCAACCAGATGCTCCCAGCGGGTTCTGTACATCTTGTTTTCAAGATGGCAGAATCAAGTGGCCACCTGGAGCAGCTCTGGGCACCACCCCTGGGGTGGTCATGGACAGGGGAGTGGTCACTCCCCTTTCCTTTGGGTGTTGGTGTGGTTGAGTGGGAACCGCACCGACACCCACCGACAGCGCACACAACCTGGGATTCATCCTGGACTCATCGCTATCAATGACGTAGCAAGTCAACGCAGTCCCTTCCTCCTGCTTCAACACCCTCTGCATGCTTTGGAAGATCTACAAATGGATCCCACTGAAACCAGAAGGATGGTCACCCAAGCCCTCGTAAGCAGCAAACTGGACTAAGGCAACGCCCTCTATACAGAAACCACAGCCAAGCTCCAGAAAAGACCGCAACGCATACAGAACGCCTCTGCATGCCTCACCCTGGGCATCCCTCGCCACGGCCACATCACAGCCCACCTGAGAGATCTGGACTGGCTCCCCGTCAACAAGAGAATCACGTTCAAACTCCTCACCCATGCTCACAAGGCACTACACAACACTGGACCAGAATACCTCAACAGACTCCTCTCCTTCTACACCTCGACCCGACAGCTTCGCTAGCCCTCGCCACCGTCCCACGCAGCCACAGAATAACCGCTGGCAGCAGATCGTTCTACCACCTCGCCGCCAAGACGTAGAACACTCTTCCCACCCTCCTACGACAGACACAGGACCTACTTACCTTTAGGAAGCACCTCAAGACTTGGCTGTTCGATCAGTAGCAGTTCCCCCCACCCTCCCCATCAGCGTCTTGAGACCCTAACGGGTGAGTAGTGCGCTTTACAAATGCTCTGATTGATTGATGGTTTCGGGCCAGAGTCGGGAAGGCATCAATTGTGACCTTCAAAACAAACTGGTGGTGTGGGAGAATACCCGTCCCCAACCTTGTAATACCTATTTCGGAGGGATAGGGTGTTGCATCCCCTCTCCCACAGGAAGTCCTTTGTTCTGCCTTCCCCTGCTTGAGCTGGTCAAGCAGCAGGAGGGCAGAAACCCATCTGAGGGGCTGCAGGAGCGTGGGCTGCTCGTAAAACCCTGGAAGACAGGTAGAAGCAATACTTGGGGGTCCTCTCATGCCACCAATACAGACACTAGTATTGGGGTATGATTCCAACATGTTTAATGCCAAACATGCCTAGGTTCGGAGTTACCATTATGAACCTGGACCATAGGTAGCGACCTGTGGCCAGTACACAGGTGAAATGGCTTCCCCACACTTACAAAGTCCAGTGCATTGGGACTGGAGTTCGTAGGGGCACCTCTGTTCATGTAGGAGTGCCTCACACAGAAGGACCTGCGGCCCTGCCCTCTGGGGTGACGTACACTGACCTGGTGCACTGACCAGCAGTGAAAGTGTGCATGCACCTTTTCACGCAGGCTGCAATGGCAGGCCTTCAGAGGCAGTCTGAATGGGCTTCTTTTGGTGGTATAATACATGCTGCAGCCCATGGGGGAGCCATGGTGTGCCAATGCCCTGGGTACCTAAGATTCAAATATAAGGGACTTACAGAGGTCCACCAGTATGCCAATTGTGGGGTGTAAAGGGTACCAAGGCAACCAAATGTAGAATCACTGGTGTCCTGGTTAGCAGGATCCCAGTGAACACAGTCTAAGAACACTGGTAACAGGCAAATAGTGGGTGTAACCATGCCAAAAAGAGTGACTTTCCTATAGTGCAGTATTGCCATTTCTGCTGAATTGTCCCTTTTACTATCCAGTCATCTGCAAGTAGACATGAATGTTTAGACAGTGTTAATATGCTGCCAGCATTGTGTGTAAACTGTCAGAAGTAATTTGATGGCAAAAGAAAGAATTTTGCAGTTAGCATACTTTCCCAGTTCCAAAAATAGATATTTGCAATGATCTGGACACATGCACACTTCGAAATAAGCATACTTGATATCTATTGGTGAGGTAGCCACCCTACTGCAACAGTGGAATGACCTTTTGGGGGAGTAGTAATTTTGAAATTATTTGAGGTCACAGCAGTTGAGAAGTCTAGTCTATGACACACTTTTGCGGGGGATATGAAAATAAAACTGAATACAACTCCCTTGTCTAATTTCTGCAGGTAGCACACCCTTGATCACATCCTTGAAACAAAGGAAGCATTTTTTTCGAGTAGGTGTGGATGATCTTTATTTTGCCTGTCACTTTTTGATGGTAGATCCAGGGGCTCTATGCCATATTTAACTGTGGAAGGCACCTATTAATCTGACATTTTCTGACTCAATTTACTCCTCAGAGGTGTTGTGTATTCAGTGGAACGTGCACTGAGTCACTGCCACTTCCTCAAGATCCTCTCATTTTGCATCATGAGTTACCATAAAATCTATCTCTTTATACTGATAAGGCTGATTGAATTGCTGCTGGTTAGTGTGGTATGTCTGATGAGAGTAAAAGGATTGCCTTGAAATGGGAGAGCCCGTATGCAATGGTAGCTGTTGTTGCAATGCCCCCATAGAGCTTGCAGTTCTGTAGGCTTTTATAACTTCCAAGCAAGGAACCAGTAGGAGGTACCCTCGAATATCATGGTCATGAGATGCTCCTGGATCTCTGAGTGAATGTCAGCAATCTAATGCTTTGCATATCTCCAGAATGATATGCTGGTAATGACTAGTGCACAATGAATAACAGCACTTGTATTGGTTTCGCCCTGTTAGCAAATTTACCAAGTTATTTTTCCACAAGTCTTGGGAAGATGTTCTAGCAGTTCTTCCATCTCTCCCCAAACACATCTATCTTAGCTGCCTGAGAGAGCTGGGCATTAGCAATACATCGCTGCACTGCTACTGCAAGTACTGCTTTCAATCCTGCTAAATCAATCTTTTTTTGCTGTCAGTGGGCAGGCCATCTCCCTACCTCCGCATAAATTATGTTTTCATTGCTGGTGTTCACAACCATAGACTCAAGTATCATACGTCTTTCTACACGAATTAGTCTTGTGGCGGGGTTGTAGTTCAAAATCTTTTTATTGAATATTTTCAAAGCATACAATTGCACAGCAGCTGCATTTATCATCTGAACATGCTAAGTGTCTTTATTTTATTTTGATAAACAAATGTTATTGATTTTAAACCACAAAGTGGCAAAGATAAATGGGTGACACACAGGCAATTCAAGACACAAAAAAAGGTGGCGATGACACAACAGCAACTCTCAAGTAGTATAGAAGCAGCATAATAAGTACAACCCAGAGTCCTGCACCAAATACGATATTCAAGCAAACAGACCTGACCACTTCCCCCAAACCCATCCATATTTACGGGAGCAGCCCTGGCCTTGTAAGCTGCACACTCCTGTTGTGCACACCAGGCTACTCCTTATCTCCATCCCGACAGTGAAGGAGGGGTAGGGGACATCCAATGCGCACCAATATCCCGTTTAGCGACACGGAGGGCCGTACCCAAAAAGGACCTCTCATCCTTCATGCCCCCAGAGCCCTCAAACACTTCAAGCAATATAAACAGGAGGGAAAGGGAAACCTTCAACACCAGGGGCAGGAAGAGTTGGGGCAAAGGCCCGGCTGGTGCAACCGCACTAGGGATAGGTAGGCAGAATAAAGATAGTATATTTGTATCAATCACGGTCGAGTAGAGATAGTGAACTAGCGAGGTGCCATCAAGGCATCTCTCCAATTCTCATAATCAATGAGAATCAACCATCTCTCCAACCAATCTCTGGTAAATCTGGGAAATCCCTCCATGGCCAAAGTTACCAATAAGGAGCTTAGCTTCCAGGGAACTATAACCTGGTAAAGTTTCAGGGATTGAGACATGAGTGAAAAGTGTGTGTCGAAGTTGGAGGTACTTGTAAAATTGAGTATTTGTCAGGGCATGGGTTGCCTGAAGGTCTGAAAAGGAGTAAGGTATATGCATCCCAGACCTGTCCTATCACTTCTGCATCTCAGGGAAGATCCTGGCCAACAGGCTGCCTGGAGTACTGCCCATCTTGATTCACCATGATCAACGTGGGTTTTGTCTCTGGCTGCATCACTGTCTTGAATATAAGTTTACTATTTCACATCATTAGCAGCATCAATGTTAACTCACCTCGGGCGGCTGCTAACTTGAAACATCTGTAGATCAAATCCTATGCCATATGGAGTTTGGCGGTGGTTAACAGGTTTCTTACCTTCAGTAATGCATTATCTGGTAGAGACTATACCTAGCTACAGATTCCATCCCTTTGAATTTGAAAGATGTTTGTGTGAACAGAACCCCTGTGCGTCGTCGGGTGGCTTTCATGGGCCTCGTCTTCATCGCTGGTGCCAGAAGTGACATCGTGTTCAGCTATATAGGCGCCACCCAGTCAAGTGGACATCAGTACTTTTCACGACCTTCCGCGCCAGGAGCAATAAGCCATAAAGTGTCCTGACGAATGTGCGTCCAGACTAGGGCCCTGAAAGAGATCAACCTTAACACTAGAAAATATGTTAGTAGAGCGGGGAGGCATGGGTGGGTGTAAGGAATCTGCAGCTAGATACAATATCTACCAGATAATGTGTTACCGAAGGTAAGTAACTTGTTCATCTGATAGAAACTTCTAGCTGTAGATTCCTTACCTTTGAATAGATACCCAAGCAAAGCCATCCTGGCGGAGGACTGTGGATAAATTAATTAGACTACAGTCCTGCAGAATAAAACTGGCAAATGCCTGTCTCTACGGACCTGACTATCCAGGCAGTAGTGTTTTGCAAATACATGCAGGGATGCCCATGTTGCTGTCTGGCAGATGTTCAGGACCTGGACTCCATGAGCCAACGTCACGGTCACAGCTTTTCCTCTGGTAGAATGAGCACGTAAGCCCTCAGGAGCCTGCTTTTAGCCAGGAAGTAGCAGATCTTTATAGAGAGAATGAACCAGAACGGAATGGTTCACTTATGTACTGCCTGACCTTTCTTTGCTTCAAGATAGCCCATTAAGAGTTGGTTGTCCACCCACAACTCTCTTGTGCAGCCAAGGTAGAACAACATTCTTTTTGGGTCCAACGGTGGAGTCAATACTCTTCTTTAGAGGGATGTGGTGGTGCATAAAAGGTGGGCAGGGTGACAGACTGTCAGAAATGAAATGGAGTTACCGCTTTCGGCAGGAAGGAGGCTCTGGTGTAAATGACCACTTTATCTAGAAAAACACATAAGGAGGGTTGGATGACAAAGCCTGCATCTCCCTCACCCTCCGTGCAGGTGTTATTGCCACTAAAAAGGCTTTCTTGATGGTAAGCAGCTGGAGGGGACAATTGTGCAACAGTGCAAAGGGAGCACACAAAGTAGGTGAGAACTAAATTAAGGCCTCACTGAGGCATGATAAAGGGTGATAAGGAAACATATGTACAAGCTCTTTGAGAAACCTATTTACAATAGGAAACTTAAATAAAGAGGGATGGCCAGGCAGCTGCAGGACAGAGCAGAAAGATAGCCCTCAGGAGTGCCCAGAGCTGAGCTCTGCTGGGCAAGGTAAGGATGAAGAGATGAATATCAGAAAGAGGGACTTAAAGAGGGTCAATAGACTTTTCTGCATAATATAATACAAATTTTTGCCACCGGCAGGAGTACACCATCTTGGTGGAGAGACATCTGGCTGCCAAGATAACATTGCAGACTTTGGGAGGAAGGCTAAAGGCTGTCAAGTGCTGCCGCTCAATCTGCATACAAAAAGGTGGAGAGTTGACAGATTCAGGTGGAGAACCCAGAGTTACACCCTGCTGTTCCAGTCATGTCCAGAGATGCAGGGCCTCTTAACAAAAGGTCCCCAACCCGCCCTGCTTGATGTAGTACCACATGGGGGTGGTGTTGTCTGTGAACACCTGCACTATCTTCCCCTTGACAGAGGGAAGAACTGCTTACATTGCCAGCCGGATCCTAAGGAGCTCCAGCAAGATGAGGGTCTGGATTCCCCTGGAGAATAGAGTCCTCTGACCTTCACCTCTTTCAGATGGCCACCCCATCTCAGGAATTACAAATCTGTCACCACTGTGTAATCTTGTTGGGAAAGGGTGAGAATTTGGCATGTAACTCAATCTCTGTTCTTTAGCCACCATTGCAGATCTTGTGCATTTCTGGACCTTGTCTGAGAGATTTCCCCAATGCTGCGCCCACTGAAACTTCAGGTGGCCCACTGCACTGGCTGCATATGCCACCTGGCATGATTCACCAGCAGCATGCAGAGGCCATGAGGCCCAGCAGCCTCAGTCATTCTCACCGAATTAAAGGACAGAGGCTGAAACATCTGTATCATAGCCTGTATATTCTGGACAAACAGTTCGGGAAGATAAGCCCAAAACTGCACTGTGTCCAGAACAGCTACAATAATATGGAGCATCTGAGAAGGAACCAGGTGTGACTTTGACACATTTATAGTGAGTCCCAGCAAATACAGGAGGTCCGCAATAGGCTGGAGGTGGGAGATGACAGCCTGGGACAAGCCCCCTTCAACAGCCAGTCATTGAAATAGAGGAAGACTGAAACCCCTAATCTCACAGATGAGCTGCAACCACCGCCATCACCTTGGTGAACACCAAGAGGTGCTGGTAAGGCCAAAGGGGAGCACAGTGAACTGAAAGTGCCAGTGCCCTACCTTTGACCGCAGGTAACATCTGTGGGCAGGCAGGATGGAAATGTGGAAATACATATCCTGTAAGTGCAATGCTAACAACCAGTCTCTTTGGTCTAGAGCAGACAAGACCTGAGCCAAAGGGTGCATTTCTCCTTTCTGGGGAAGAGATTGATTCAGGATAGGCCGAAGACTCTTGTTCTTTTTGGGTATCAGAAAGAAGCAGGAATATCAACCACTGCCTACTACTGATACCAGAAACCTCTTTCTGGTTCTTATGGCCAAAAGGGCTGTAACTTCCTCACGGATCAAGGATAGATGATCCTCCATCAGCTGATCCTGGGTTGGAAGAAGAGAGAAGGGGAAGATTTGAAAGGGAGCAGAGGTGCCCCCACGACCTCCATGACCATTTTCCCAGACTTCGTGAGTGTGGGGATGCCATTTTACTCATGCACTGGACATAGGTCACTACCTATGTCCAGCTCCACAACGGTAACTCTGAATATGGCCATGTTTGGTATCAAAAGTTGGAATCAAACCCCAAAGATTTTGCAAGCATTGGTTGTATGATTCAAGGCATTCTGGGGGCTCCTTAGAGGACCCCCAGTACTGCCATTACAGCCTTCTGAGGTTTTCCAGGCAGCCCCAGCTACTGCCACCTCTCAGACAGGTTTCTGCCTTTCTGTTTGAGCAGCTCAAGCCCGGGAAGGCAGAACAAAAGATTTTCTTTGGGAGAGGAGTGTTACACCATCTCTCTTTGGAAATAGGTGTTACAGGCATGGGAGGGGTAGCCTCGCAGAGCCTCTTGAAATGCTTTGAAGGGCATCGATGGTGCCCTCCTTGCATAATCCAGTCTACACCGGTTTAGGGACCCCTAGTCACTACTCTGGGGCAAAACTGAACAAAGGAAAGGGGATCACCAACCCAGGGGTGGTGCTCAGAGCTCCTCCAGAGGGTTCCTGGGTTTTGCCAAATTGGATTCTAAGTTGGCAGGGAACTCTGGGAGCATCTGAGAGGCCAGTTCCAGCAGGTGATGTCAGAGCCCTCCCCTGATAGGTGCTTACCTGTTTAGCTGACCAATTCCCCTTTCAGGGCTTTTTAGGGTCTCTCTCTTGGGTGGTTCTTCAGATTCGGATTGCAAGACTCCTTCCCCCTTCTTACCTAAGAAACTGCATCTGGACCCTCCAGGAACTCTACAACTGCAACGAAGAAGCAAAGACGACTTCTGCAACATTGTATCTTCAGCTCCTGCCAGCAACTGTTTCCTAGTCATGCATCCTCTGATGACAGCCAGTCTTCAGCCTGCACCAGAAGAACGAAGGAATCTCCCTTGAAGTGAATAAGTCACTTCCCTGCTTCAGCAGGCACCCCTCTGTAGCGACGACCAGTGGCTTGGGGACCCTCTCCTGACGAAGTGCGTGGATCCAGCATCACAGGTAGTGGACTGAAGTGGTTCTGATAGTCCTGATGTCCAACTTTGGTGGAGGTAAGAGCTTGCCTTCCCATGCAAGACAGTACCCCGTGCACCAGGTGTTTTGCAGTTGCCAAGGCTTGTTGGCATCTTTCCACAAACTTTTTTGGGCACCGTGCAGCACCGGCCCCCGGCACTCCTTCCTGCGACGCACAGCTTCCTGCGTGGTTCTCCGGCAGCGTGGGATCCCTTTATGTTGTACTGCATGGGCCTCCCTTTTGCACCTTCTTTGTCCCCGAGCTGTGGGACTCCTGTGCGTGTTGCCTGGTCTTCAGAGGGCTCTCTGAGTTACTGAGAGCCCACTCTGACCTCCCTCCTGGGTAGAGTCCACCAGGTCCCTCCTGGTCCCGGGCACCACAATTTTCCGCTAACCGCGAGCACCAAGGCTTGTTGGTGGAATCCAGCAACGCAAACCAGACTGCAATCATCCATCCGGCGTGGGACATCTTCTGCACCAACCAGGAACATGCATGCGTCTTCTTGGGTACAGTACTGACTGCTGTTCTGTACCAGTGGTTCTTTTGCACCTTCATCCAGGTTAGCAGGGGCTCCTGTGATCCCTAGACTCTTCAGTGCTTCTTGGACTTGGTGCCCTTCTTCCACAGGTCTTCAGGTCCACAAATCCTTTGTTTGCGTCTTGCAGTCTCTTCTGGTTGCTGCATAATCTTCTCTCGTGTGTTCTAGGAAAATTACTGTGATTTACTCCTGCTCTCCTGGGCTCTGGGGTGGGTTCTATTACTTACCTTTGGTGTTTTCTAATACTCCCAGCACCCCTCTACACACTACACTTGCCTAGGTGGGAAATTGACTTTTGCATTCCACTTTTAGGATATGGTTTGTGTTCCCCCCCAGGTACATTTTCTAACTATTGTGAGTTTACTAACTGTTTTTACAGCTATTTCTGTATTCTACTGTAAATAATTTGTGTACTACTTACCTCCAAAGGGAGTATAGTCTCTATGGTATTTTTGGCATTTGTGTCACCAAATTAGAAGTACCTTTATTTTTGTTACAATGAGTATTTTCTTTCATGCGTGTGAGTACTGTGTGACTACAGTGGTATTGCATGAGCTTTGCATGTCTCTTAGTTAGGCCTTGGTTGCTCATTCACACTACCCCTAGAGAGCCTGGCTTCTACACACTAACTACATTTCACTAATAAGGGATAACTGGACCTGGTATAAGTACCTTAGGTACCCACTACAAACCAGGCCAGTCTCCTACATTTACTGCTTGGGAGAGAATGGCCCAGGTCTCCTCCAGAACCTGTGGCAGCACATATCCCAATGTGTGCAATCGTATCCCACAAGGTGTGTGAGTAGCAGCTGAAAAGGCATGCGGTGTTCACCGACCGCAATGATAGGCTGTTGGAAAAAAATATTTTCTTTCCTAAGGTGTCCAGCCTTTTGGATTCCTTGTCCAGGAGTGCGGCAGGGAATGCACCATGAGAAGCTGAGACTTGCACTATCAAGCTCTCAGGCGTGGGGTGTTAGGTTAGGAAACTAGGATCACCTGGGGCGGGGCGATGGTGAGCAATTGTCCTGTTCACAGGAGGCCCTGTGCTGGGCTTGGACCAGATTCCCACCAGGACATCAGTTAGTGCTTTGTTGAAGGGCAGTAGGGGTTAAGATGAGGAAGCCCCAGGCTGAAGCACTTCTGTCAAGAAGTTAGTCTTGACTGCCACAGAAGGTAGTTCGAGGTCAAGGACCTCTGCTGCCCTCTTTACCACCACTTCACATGATGCTCCTCCCGCCGTAGCCAGAGGAGAAAGCAATCAAGTATCTGGAGAGGTGTTCAGTACACTGGTATCTCTAAGTTCCTCATACCAGTCCATAAATGTAGGGGTGCCTAACTGGTATTCCAAGGGGGCCAATGACCCGTCCCATTTCTCCCCTCTACCAGGCTGCTCCCGAATATGCACAGGCAATGACCTAGTACCAATGGGCCCTGTTGGCACTGGAATTGGCACTGACTCAGAGTCTTCCAGGATGAGAGTGGTGCTGGCGCAGACAGTGGTGCCGGGAGCATCAGTGTCGGGAACGGCGCCAGAGACAATCGTGTTGGCACGACTGGCGCTTGTCCAGATCCATGACTGGATCCACAAGATCCCACAGAAGCTGTGACCAGAGCAGTCGGAGTGGAACCTGATGGGGACTCCTCCGGCTTTCTTCTTATCAGCGATAAATGGTGCAGAAAGTGAGTAACTGATCTCTGCGCACCTGGGTGGTGCCTATACAGGTGACTGCAACGTCACTTCCAGTGCCGAAGACGCACTGCAGAACAAAACGTAAGCACCCAATGGCGCCCAGGGGTACTGCTCACTCAAAAATCTTCCAGATCCAGTCTGATGCCTGGGAAATTCTGCAGCTACAAGTCTCTATCACATATAATTATTTGGGTGCAGATTCTCTATGCAACTCTAGAAGATCTACTTAAGATGGGAAGTGTAGTCTCCAATGCCTAGCTGGTGCGGCCTGGAACTTAACAGTGGTGCCCTCTCTCCCCACTGTTGTTTGCACGGGCCATGGAGCCTTTGGCATGCTATATTCAACAGCTGGGAGTATCCATCCACTGAGACATACATACCATCTTGCAATATGTGGATGGCATTTTACTTTTTGTGCACAGTCATACCACAGGCTTGCCAATACTCCTCTATGAGATACATAAATCTGGGGCATACTCGGGTATTCACTCAAACATGGCTAAGTCCTACTGTTTATGTTGACAGAGGGGCACTGGATTGCTGACTTCTCCAATGGTTCTTGGGCTCCTAGTTGAACAAACGTTTAAGTATCTAGGGAGCAGGGTGTGCAAAGATCAGCAAGATGTGCTTCTGGACAATCTTGGGAGGGCACGGACATCTGCAAGAAAAGTTTGGCACAGGATACCACTGTCTGTTATAGGTAGGGTAGCTCTTACCAAAATCATACTGCTGCCCAGGTTGCTCTACTTTTTTTGCTAATTTCCCACTGAGACTTAACTGCCAGTTTTTTAGAAATTGCCCTCACTGCTAACAGAACCGGTATGGGCCAAATAAGAGAAAGGTAGCCCTCGATACCTTACACCTTCCTTTACATGGGGAAGGACTGAGAGTCCTTGATTTTGAATCATACCACCTCGTAGTACAGCTCCAGAGTGGGATGGCTTACTCCAGTCGCTTCATTTGAGCTTGTGTACCTTAAGTGTAGACTGACCCTCACAGATGTCTGTGAATGTGTTCAACACAAAGTGCAGAACCCTGAACACATCCAGTCTGTCACAGCAAGCCTGGTATATTTGGCAAAGATACTTGCGCTGGAGACCCTGTGTCACAACATATGCTTCCAAGGGCTTCCTATGGATCCACTTGTATTTCACTCAGTTGGCTAAAAGAGTGGACAAGTCCCCTTGGACTTGTAATAGTAGAGTCACTAGGAGACCTTTATGACTCTGGTCACCTTTTGCCATCTGACGGAATATCGTAGGCATACACTTTGCCATCTATGCAATTATTGACTCATGCTGCATTGACTAAAACCACTGCCCTTATGTGGATTGGGGATGAGACTGAACCACTGACTGATGAGCTAATGCAAACGTGGTCAAGAATGGGGAACAGTCAAAAGTTTATTGCACTGGCTTATAGACCCACAAGAACTGCCAGATCCAAAACATTGGCCTCCTTGAGGTGTAAATGGGAGGGCGATCTAGGCGAGCCATTCACCGACTCACACTGGAACCGAGCCCCACAACAGGTTTGACACATCCAATTAATGTTGGTCTCAAGTTTACAGAATTCATCAACAACACACATGATGCCCTACAGCATTTCAGGAAGAAGCTAGAGGATTAAGAATGGGCAGAAGCGCTGGCATCCTTGAGGGAGTTGGTAACATATGAAAGGGTTTCCACTTGGTTAAATTAAAACTACTACATCAGTCCTACTTTGCCCAGATTACACTGGTTAAGATGGGTAGAGCTAGGATGGAGAACCGTCAGTGTGGCTGTGGGCAAATCGGCACATTTTACCAGACTGTGTGGGAATGGCCCAGATTACAAAGCTTTGGACAGTGTTTAGCTACAACTCCCAAATCAGACAACAATTAGCCCATAGAGGAAAGAGTCCATGGGCATTTGTTAGGGCCTACCCACTTGCACAATGAGCATAGCATGAGTATAAGTTTGTGTCTACAGTCTTATACTACTGTATTGTGTGCTTCTGGATCTCTATTCAAATCAGATGTTCCATACGTACATCTGACCTTACTGACTGCAATAGCTGGATGCTGTCAGAAGGATCGGCAGCTTGTTCTGTGTCACTGGGTTGTGAATGCATGCTGCAGTAACGTAATGCCACCCCACAGTCTAAATACTAACTAGGAACTATCTTTTAACATTGTGATTACTTGCTTTCTGTAATGCAGAGGGCAAATACCTAAGTTTTAAAAATGAGCAAAAAAATAGTTATTTCCTCTTCAATGGTTACTTCAGGGTGGGAAGCAACATGCTGAATTACTGAGAATGTATTATGTACAGATGCCTTTACAGGACAGACCCCAATTGCTCATTGCCAGCAAACCTCATGCTCCACAATAGACTCTGCAACTGTAAGAAGTAATTTCAGCAGCAAACCTGGAGTACATGATGGAGTTAGAGGTGGCTTTTTGCTCTTTTTAAGTAAGGGGAAGCCTTTTCAAAGATAAGCTTCCTACGATTCTGTTGAGGTGATTGTCAAACAGTTGCCACTCTTGTGACTCTGCCACAATAAGTCCAGTGCATGGATCTGTGTCTAATCTACCCTCTCTGAAGTGAATGGGTGTTGCTATTAATCTATGGTGGGCATGCAAAAACCAAGCTCAGGACCTAACTCTCAATGGTCACTGTTTGGGATTTTGTTTTGTCTCTTTATGAGGCTGAAACTCCTTGGTGCCCAAAATAACTTTGCTATTTCGGTTTGACTCTCGAAACTGGTCCACTTTAAGCTCCTTTCAAAGACGCAAACCCCTTAAGGAAAGTTACTCACCTGTAACCAGAGTTCTTCCAGGGGAATGCTCATCATAGTTGTAAGCATTGCATAGTTCTGCCCAGCCACAGGGTTCCGGAGAACTTTAAATACATACATATATCTGTATATACAATTCATGAAAATTAGCCACTGATAGAAAAAGTGATTGTAGAAAATCTTTCACAAACTTTTTTTTTTTTAAAGAAAAGGAAAAGGAAAGTGGGGCAGTGTTAACCAATAGGCTGCTATGCAAATAATAAGATATAAAGTGGCCCTGTGCCTTTAATACACCCTGTATCCTTTCATTCCACACAGCTGACAGGTAGGTCGGGTCATTTTTACAGAAACATTTAGTGTTCTGGGTAAAGACTGAGGATAGCTGTAATATTTCTAACCCTGGGAGGCCTGAAGGATGCTTATGACTAAGACGAGGCTTCCCTTGACAGAGAGCCAAGATTACAGGTGATTCATGTTTTCCTTTCTTTAGAGGATTTTCATCAATAGTCTTAAGTACAGAATAGAATAGCAAGCCCATCCCAAACATTATAAGAAGAAAAACAGAAACGCTTCCACAATCACCTGATAAAGATCATTAAAGGAGCTTGTCCTTTGAGCATCTGCTCTGCAGCCTGTAATGTCTAGTGAAGGTGTGAACCGACTTCCATGTAGCAGATGTACACATTTCTGAAATGGGAACTTGTGCTAGTGCAGGGGTGCCCTCACACACAGGTACCCGCACCCTGCCTCCTGGGCAGGAAGGCCTACCATGGGGGTGGCTTATAGTGACTCGATGCAGTGACCTGTAGTGAAAACTGGTGCATGCACCCCTTTCGCACAGGCTGCAATGGCAGGCCTGCGGAACCTTTTGCATGGGCTCCCTATGGGTGGCAGAATAACTGCTGCAGCCCTTAGGGATCCCGTGGAAGCCCAATGCCCTGGGTACCTAGGTACCATATACTAGGGACTTACATGGAGGGACCAGTATGCCAACTGTGGGGAGAAAAATTTACAATTTACAGGAGAGAGCATAACTACTGGGGTCCTGGTTAGCAGGATCCCAGTAGACACAGTCAAACACACTGACAACAGACAGAAAGTAGGGGGTAACCATGCTAGAAAGAGGCTAATTTCCTACACATAATGAGTGCGAATATCGGCCCAAGAGCCATGTGGTGTCTGAGAAACCCAGAAAGTCCAACTCTCACCTTTGACCTCGAAACTGACAGAAAACAGCTGTGGTGTACCCCAGGGCTCCTCTCTTAGTCCCACCCTCCTTCAATGTTTACATTACCCCGCTCGCCAAGATAGTAAAACACCAAGGGCTCAACATCGTCTCATACGCCAACACTCAGCTAATTCTCTCCCTTACTGACAAACCATTGACAGCCAAAAGCAACTTCCACAAAGGAATGAAGGCAGTAACCGACTGGATGAACGACAGCTGCCTCAAGCTCAATTCGGATAAGACAGAGATCCTCATCTTCAACCCTACTCCCATCGCCTGGTGGCCCATTGCCCTTCGAACTGCCGCAACTCCCAACGACCATGCACGCAAACTTGGCATCATTCTCGACTCCTCGCTCTCTATGACCCGCCAAGTCAACGCTGTCTCATCCTCATGCTTCCACACACTCTGCCTGCTTCGGAAGATTTTCAAGTGGATCCCCATGAACGTGAGAAAAATAGTCACCCGTGCACTCGTCAGCAGTAAACTCGACTACGGCAAAAGTTGGAATCAACAAGAAACTCCAAACAAGACTCCAGAAAATACAGAACACCGCAGCCAGAATTCATCCTGGACATCGCCCACCACAGCCACATCTCCGCCCACCTAAGAGATCTACACTGGCTCCTTATCAACAAAAGCATCACTTTCAGACTCCTGACACACGCTTAGAAGGCCCTTCACAACATTGGACCTGCCTACCTCAACCACTGCTTCTCCTTCTACACACCCCCCAGGCAACTCCCCTCTACTCAACTGGCCCTCGCCACCATACCTAGGATCCGGAAGAACACAGCTGGAGGAAGATCCTTCTCCTACCCCGCCACTCAAACCTGGAACATGATGCCGCTTCACCTCAGGTAGTCACCCTCGCTGGCTTACATCACATGAACACATTACATTGACGAAAAAAAACATACGTTTATAACTCAATGTACAGGATATGTTACATAAGGCAGTGAGGGTTTCAAGGTGTAAGAGTCACATATCACTGTTCATATTTCACTGTGCTATAGAAGGACTGCAATGCAACTACAAGTAACAAAGGGATCTGTGGGTTAAAAGCAGTTACCCACTTACCTATCCACATAAAATTTGTCATCTGCACTTACATGATGTGCTTTGCAGGGGACGCATTTACCCTCTATGCTACTTTAAGTCAAAACTGGGAAATGACAAAAAACAGATCTTTCCAGCAAATGCATGAACCACTGGAGTTATCTTACCATTATTAGTATTCCCTCAGATTTACTGGGAAATCGAAGATCTTTGCTGAAGGTGACTTAACCCCATTAGATATTTTAAAATTCAGACTTTGGAATCAACTAACCAGAACAGATTTACTGTCCCATTTCTCTTTGTTGCCTATGTTTTTTTTGTGTGTTAAAAAAAATAAAATCTATAAATTGAGGCCCAGATTTTGTGCCTGGGCTATGTCACTTTCCTGGCACACCTTTGATGCAAATTCTATTTTGGGATTTACAGTACCACACACATGCAGCACAATGCACTGTCGTGCATTACCTTGCATCAAGTAGGCATTACATGGGTGGTGCGTGGGCGTTCCCATGCAGCCATCCATGCGTTTTGACAACTCTATATATACATTAAGACTTGTAAGCATAGGTTTGCACCAGACTGGTGAGATTACCTGAGGCTGGCGTAACAAGCAGAAATATCTTTATTTCTCCTTATTTCATTTTTTCCTCTTTGCATGCATGCTGCATTTGGCAGCACACATACAAACAGGAATAAGCCTTGCATAGGTCTGCTTGCTCCTTCAAGGCCCAAAGAAGACAGTTTTGTGCAGAAGTATCTAAATCCATCACACCTACAAAAAAATTATTTCCAAACATTTGAAATGATGTGCTTTATTTACCAGTCCAATCACTAAATGTTGAAGATCTGTTTTCCTTGTAAGGAAGACAAGTTGCTTTTTTGTAGCTCTTAAAATTCAAGTGCATTGAAAGTCACAGTTTTAAATTTGGCCAATAATATTGGAGAGGCATGCAGTAAATGATCACATTTTCAAGTGTCCAGCAAGAAGCTAAATGTCCTGTATGTGAAGTCAAAGCCAATTAATCAATTCTTCATATGGACAGGTACTTATTCATAGTCAAAGTGAAATTCTTTGTTTCACTCGTAGGGGATTTCCATGTATAATCATAAGCACTGAATAGTCCCGCCAACATGCAGGGACCCTGCAGCAGGTCACAAACCCTGTTTTATGATAGAGATGAGAGAGAACAGGGCAGAGTAGCCTCAAAGGATGCCATTATATTTCTAAAATAAAATTTGTGCCTTTAAGAACCTAGGGACCACCAGTATCACATCATGCCCAGCTGGTGGCAGTTGCTTTAGTTCTTTTTTTCTAGCTCCTGATGACAGGACCCTGAAGCTTTGAGCTCAACCTTTTGTACAATTTTTTCCCTCAAAAAAATCTTGTCAGAAATTGGTGACAACGCCTTTACTCAACGTCTTTTTACTTTCCCTGCTTTTTTCTGTTATTTTTTTACAAAAAAACTGAGGCACTTTGTCAAATAAGACGCCTTCTTTGTTTGATAAGTGTTCTCATTGTGGCAGGAGAAGGTGAGGTGTGTTTCATCAGTCTACCTTCCTCATCTTCTCAACGCCTGTGACATCTGCAGGAAGTTTTTCAGACACACACTGTGTGACAGAGGGATGATTCTCCTTCAAGGAGTAGAAGAAAGATGTCGCCAGCAAAAACAGTCTGCCAGTGGGGCTTCAGAGTGAGGTGAAGAAGCATAGGCAGCCAACACGTGTTTTGTCGTAGACAAATTTTTCTAGGTTGCAAAAACAAATATCAAAATACCAAATCAATACTAACAGACAAAGCATATTGACAAAGTGAATGATAAACACAAACACCCCAAAGTGCACTGTCATCTAGTCAGTGACATTGGAGACACAAGGCACCAAACTGTGCAGTGGAACCAGAGAACCCATCACAAATTCAAGAAGTGTGGAAAGTCAGATGTAAGCAAATCAAACAAGATCTTGCATGGTGAAATGTTAGAGAGAAGTTATGTATCAAAATGAGCTTATTCCATCAAGTAGTCAAATCAGTCATTGTATAAGAAGTCCGTATGGCTGTAAATAAGTCTATTTCATATTTAGCAAAGTTGAGATAACTGAAGTGGAAGACGAAATAGAGAGCACAAGAAGATAAGTCTACCCAGGAGTTAAAGAACAGATTCCCCAAGGCCAGTGGGCTGCAGGTGTACCTTGAGGCGTCGGGTATCTTCGTCCGGTTCTCCGGATTTAGGCTGCAGGCATCGTCGTGTTGGACAGGAGGGGTCAACCCAGGGTGGAGACAAGGTCAGAATCGCCTGGGGACCTGCTCTGGTCCAGTGGGCCACCTAGACACGGGCTGTGGGCATCTGGTGCAGAGTGGGCAGGACTCACTCCAGGGCAGTTCTGGAGTCCTTCTTGGAGTTTCTTGTGGACAGGGTCGTTGTCCTCTGGAGTTCTTGGTCCTCTGGTGGGCAGGCAGGCAGTCCTCTGGGAGTTTCGAGAGGTCACTGGTCCTGCAGGATGCGTTACCTTTTCGTAGCAGGGCTTCTGACACTGAAGACTGGCCGGTAGGGTTGGTGCCAAGTCAGTTGGTGTCTGGAGTGTTCTCTGCTGAGGGGGTCGGCTTAGCAGTCCTTCTTTCTTCACATCTTGAGGTCACCAGGAATCTGATGAGGTAGGTTCCGGGGAGCCCTTAAATCCTACATTTAGGGGCATTACAGGGGGCAGTAGCTACTGTCCCTGAGGGTGACTACACCATTCCAGTATCCACTCCCTCCCTTTGTGGATGGGGACAGTCCTAACCCTAATGGTCCCTGTCCTTCAAACCAAGATGGAGGATTCTGCACGAAGGGGGTCACTTCAGCTCTGGACACCGCCAGGGTGGCACAAGCTGCAGTAGTCACTCCTCCCTGTTTTACCTAATTTTCCCACCAGACTTGCTGGCAAAAGTGGGGCTTCGTCTGGGGGGGGGGGGGGGGGGGGGGGGGTATCTCTACTAACTGGAGTGCTCTGGGGGACTGTAACAGGAGGCCTGAGCCTTTGAGGCTCACCTACAAGTGTTGCAGTTCCTGCAATGAGCAGGTGTGAAGCACCTCAACCCAGAGCAGGCTTCGCTTCTGGCCTCACAGAGTACAAAGGCTCTCACCCCATGAGGTCAAAAACCTGTCTGTTAGTATCAGGCTGGCACAGACTGGTCAGTCCTGCACTAAAGGGTTGGGTAAAATATAGGGGGCATCTCTAAGATGCCCTTCGTGTGCATGTTACAATAAATCCCACACTGGCATCAGTGTGGGTTTATTATGCTGAGATGTTTGATACCAAACTTCCCAGACTTCAGTGAAGCCATCATGAAGCTGCGGAATTCGTAATGACAAACTCCCAGCCCATGTACTCAGTCTGGCCACATTTCACTTACAATGTCTAAGAATGGACTTTGACAATGTAGGGGCATATTGCTCATGCAGCTATGCCCTCAACTGTGGTATACTGCACCCTCCCTTAGGGCTGTAAGACATGCTAGAGGGGTGACTTACCTATGCCAGAGGCAGTGGGTTGTAGGCATGGCACCCTGGGAGGGATGCCATGTCAACTTTATCTTTTTCTCCCCACCAGCACACACAAGCTGCAGTGTGCATGTGTTTGGTGAGGATTCCTTAGGGTGGCACAAGATGCGCAATATCCTGATTCCACAATTTTGCAAAGCAGCTACCTGTAAATCAGTACATACTTTCACCAAGCACTACTGCCTCGACTGATACTAGAGCTGATGCTGAACTAAGGCAGGTTTCACTCAGAAATACATTTGCTTAAACTGCCTAAGTGAACCTCTGTCTTCCCACTGTGATATGTTGGGACGGGCTTGCTACTCAATTCAGTGCTTAAGACTATACATGAAAATCCCCTATGAGAGAAGGAATACTTTCTTACCTGTAACTCCTGTTCTCTCGTAGGGGAATTTCCATGATAAGTCATAAGAACCCCCCTTCCTCTCTGGTGGAGTGGACAGAGGTATCCGTGCAATCTTTTTTTGTCTCAAATTGCCTTCAAAACCAACTGAAGCAACCACCACCAGCTGGGCATGACGAAGTGAAGTGACTCCTTCACTCCAAGGGAGAATCCTTCTTCTTGTGCAGGCTGAAAAGTTGCAGTCTTCTGAGGATGCACAGTGAGGAAATTGTTGCAAAGCTGACAGGAGCCCTGGAAACCATGTTGCGGAAGAGTCCTTTCTTCTTGGAAGCAGCTTGTCGGGTCCTGGAGGATGGACCAGTGTGCTAATTGTTGGGAGAAAAAGTTAACAGCAACCAAATTTAGAGGAGAGAGCACAGTCGCTGGGGTCCTGGTTAGCAGGATCCCAGTGAACACAGTCAAACACACACAAATAGGCAAAAAGTGGGGGTAACCAAGCTAGAAAGAGGCTACTTTCCTACAAGAAGTCTAATTGAAACAAACTTTCTTTTGGAGAGTTTCAGAGGTAGAGTGGATAACTTCTGTTGCCTTTCTTTTGAAAGATAATCTTTGTTTCCGGACTGTGTTGAGAACTGCACACAGAAAGATCATGTTTTGCGTTGGTACGGTGGATGATTTCCGGTGGCTTACCGTAAGGCCTAGACTGCAAGACAGTGCAAGACAAGCCCTTGTATCTTGGGAAGTTTCATGGGGTGTTGGCGTTTTCAGCAGACAATCATCTAAGTAGGAAAAAATTGAAAATCCTGTTTTTGAAGTGCAGCTGCCACTGGCTCGAGACATTTTTGAAGATTCGATGAGCTGACTTCAGTCCAAAAGGGAGAACTCTGAGCTGATAATGGACACCGGCTACAAAAAGCAAAGGATTCCTGGGGTGAATGGTTATGTGGAAGCAGGTATCCTGGAGACCCAATTATGTCATGTAGTCTCTGCTGTTTAGAAGGTGAAGGATGTCTGATAGGGTTATTGTAGGAAGTTGGCTCTGTATATACTATCTCAAAGTAAGAGGTAGTGTGCACAGAGTCCAAGGGTCCCCCTTAGAGGTAAGATAGTGGCAAAATTAGATAATTCTAATGCTCTATTTTGTGGTAGTGTGGTCGAGCAGTAGGCTTATCAGATTGTAGTGTTAAGCATTTGTTGTACACACACAGGCAATAAATGAGGAACACACACTCAAAGACTTAACTCCAGGCCAATAGTTGTATATAGAAAAATATATTTTCTTAATTTATTTTTTAGAACCACAAGATTCAAGATCTGAAGTAACTACATAAAATGCAAGGTACTCCACACAAGTAAGTAAGGAACTTTCAATTAGAGCAGTAATATACACAGTTTTAGCTAAAAGGGCAATAAGCTATTTTAAAAGTGGACACAGTGCAAAATTCAACAGTTCCTGGGGGAGGTAGGTAAGTAAGACACTTACAAGTTCAAGTTCCTGGGCATAGGCAGCCCAGCGTTGGGGGTTCAAGGCAACCCCAAAGTTACCACAACACAGGGCCGGTCAGGTGCAGAGGTCAAAGGAGGGCCCAAAACACATAGGCACCTATGGAGAACAGGGGTGCTCCGGTGTCAGCCAACAGGTAAGTACCTGGACGACAGACCAGAGAGGTTTTGTAGCACATTTGGGAGGGGGGGGGGGGGGAGACACACACAAGTAGGCTCACAAAACACACCCTCAGCGGCACAGAGGCGACCGGGTGCAGTGTGCAAAGCAGGCGTTGGGTCTGTAATAGAAATCAATGGAGGGACCCGGGGATCACTCTAGCGGTGCAGGCAGGGCACAGGGGGGCTTCTCGGGCCAGCCACTGACTGGGCTAGGCAGAGGGTCGCCTGATGGTCACTCCTGCACTCAAGTTCAGTTCCTTCTGGTCCTGGGGGCTGCGGGTGCAGTGCTTGGTCCAGGCGTCTGGATCCTTGTTAGCGGTCAGGGGATGCCTCTGGATTCTCTCTGCATGAGTCGCTGTCTGGATCCAGGGGGGGTTGTCTCGGGTTACTCACGAGGTTGCAGTCGCCTGGGAGTCCTCCCTGTAGATTTGGTTCTTTGGAGCTCGAGCCGGGGGCGTCAGGTGCAGAGTGTGAAGTCTCACGCTTCCGGCGGGAAGAGTGAGTTCTTTAAAAGTTACTTCTTTGTTGCAAAAATGTTGCTGTGGGTGAACAGTGCCACTGTTCTCGGAAGTTTCTTGGTCCTTTGGGTTTCAGGGCAGTTCTCTGAGGCTTCAGAGGTCGCTGGTCCTTGTCGGATGTCTTGCTGTGCAGTTTTCTCTGAGTCTAGACACAGGCCGGTAGGGCTGGGGCCAAAGCAGTTATCTTCTCCGTCATCTCTGCGGGGCTTTCAGGTCAGCAGTCCTCCTTCTTTGTGTAGGTTGCAGGAATCTGATTTCCTGGGTTCTGGGTGCCCCTAAATACTAGATTTAGGGGTGTGTTTAGGTCAGGAGGGCAGTAGCCAATGGCTACAGTCCTGGAGGGTGGCTACACCCTCTTTGTGCCTCCTCCCTGAGAGGAGGGGGGCACATCCCTAATTCTATTGGGGGAATCCTCCAAACTTAAGGTGGAGGATTACTAAAGGCAGGGGTCACCTCAGCTCAGGGCACCTTAGGGGCTGTCCTTACAGGTGGTTGACTCCTCCTTGTTTTTCTCATTATCTCCTCCAGCCTTGCTGCCAAAAGTGGGGGCACTGGCTGGAGGGGCGAGCATCTCCACTAGCTGGGATGCCCTGAGGTGCTGTAACAAAAGGCATGAGCCTTTGAGGCTCACCGCTAGGTGTTACAGTTCCTGCAGGGGGAAGTGAGAAACACGTCCACCCAGTACAGGCTTTGTTCCTGGCCACAGCGTGACAAAGGCACTCTCCCCATGTGGCCAGAAACTCGTCTAGTTGTGGCAGGCTGGCAGAGACTGGTCAGGCTAGCACTAGGAGTCGGACTGGTATTCAGGGGGCATCTCTAAGATGCCCTCTGGGTGCATTTTGCAATAAATCCCACACTGGCAACAGTGTGCATTTATTGTGCTGAGAAGTTTGATACCAAACTTCCCAGATTTCAGTGTAGCCATTATGGAACTGTGGAGTTCGTGTTTGACAAACTCCCAGACCATATACTCTTTATGGCTACCCTGCACTTAGAGTGTCTAAGGTTTTACTTAGACACTGTAGGGGCATAGTGCTCATGCACATATGCCCTCACCTGTGGAAGAGTGCACCATGCCTTAGGACTGTAAGGCCTGCTAGAGGGGTGACTTACCTATGCCGCAGGCAGTGTGAGGTGGGCAAGGCACTCTGAGGGGAGTGCCATGTCAACTGAGTCATTTTCTCCCCACCAGCACACACAAGGTATGAGGCAGTGTGTATGTGCTGAGTGAGGGGTCCCCAGGGTGGCATAAGACATGCTGCAGCCCTTAGACACCTTCCCTGGCATCAGGGCCCTTGGTACCAGGGGTATCATTTGCAAGGGACTTATCGGGGTGTCAGGGCTGTGCCAATTGTGGGAACAAAGGTACAGTTTAGGGAAAGAACACTGGTGCTGGGACCTAGTTAGCAGGGTCCCAGCACACTTTCAATGATAACTGGCATCAACAAAAGGCAAAAAGTCAGAGGGTAACCATGCCAAAGAGGCATTTCCTTACACCTCCCCTCCCCCAAAACTAAAGAGGATGAGACTAACCTTTCCCAAGAGAGTCTTCATTTTCTAAGTGGAAGAACCTGGAAAGGCCATCAGCATTGGCAGTCCCAGGTCTGTGTTCCACTACAAAGTCCATTCCCTGTAGGGATATGGACCACCTCAACAGTTTACGGTTTTCTCCTTTCATTTCCATCAGCCATCTGAGAGGTCTGTGGTCAGTTTGAACTATGAAGTGAGTACCAAAAAGGTATGGTCTCAACTTCTTCAGGGACCAGACCACAGCAAAGGCCTCCCTCTCAATGGCACTCCAACGCTACTCCCTGGGGAGTAACCGCCTGCTAATAAAAGCAACAGGCTGGTCAAGGCTATCATCATTTGTTTGGGACAAGACTGCTCCTATCCCATGCTCAGAGGCATCTGTCTGCACAATCAACTGCTTAGCATAAACTGGTGCTGTTCACATAGCTTGCTTCAGGGTGTCAAAGGCCTTTTGACAGTCCACGGTCCAGTTCACTTTCTTGGGCATTTTCTTGGAGGTCAGTTCTGTGAGGGGTGTCACTATTGATCCATATCCCTTCACAAACCTCCTATAGTACCCGGTCCAGCCAAGGAATGCCCTGACTTGAGTCTGGGTTTTTGGAGCTACCCAGTCCAGAATAGTCTAGATCTTGGGTTGGAGTGGCTGAACTTGGCCTTCACCAACAAGGTGACCCAAGTAAATCACAGTACCCTGCCCTATCTGACTTTTAGATACCATGATAGAGAGGCCTGCTGCTTGCAGGGCCTGCAAAACCTTCTTCAGGTGGACCAGGTGATCCTGTCAGTTGGAGCTAAAGACAGCAATATCATCAAGCTAAGTTGCACTGAAGGACTCCAAGCCAACAAGGACTTGATTCACCAACCTTTGGAAGGTGGCAGGGGCATTCTTTAAGCCAAAGGGCATCACAGTAAACTGGTAGTGCCCATAAGGTGTAGAGAATGCTGTTTTCTCTTTTGCTCCAGGTGCCCTTTTTATTTGCCAGTAACCTGCTGTTAAGTCAAAGGCACTCAAGTGTTTGGCAGCACCTAATTTGTCTATGAGCTCACCTGCCCTTGGGATGGGGTGAGCATCTGTCTTGGTGACAGAGTTGAGCCCTCTGTAGTCCACACAAAACCTCATCTCTCTTGCCATTTTTGTGTGAGGTTTGGGGACAAAGACCACTGGGCTAGCACAGGGACTGTCAAAATGCTCGATCACTCCCAACTCCAGTATCTTGTGGACTTCCACTATGATGCTTTCCTTAACGTGGTCAGACTGTCTGAATATTTTATTCTTGACAGGCATACTGTCTCCTGTGTCCACATCATGGGTACACAGGTGTGTCTGACCAGGGGTTAAAGAAAAGAGCTCAGCAAACTGTTGTAGGACTTTCCTACAGTCAGCTTGCTGTTGGCCAGAGAGGGTGTCTGTGTAGACAACTCCATCTACTGAGCCATCTTTAGGGTCAGTGGAGAGGAGATCAGGGAGAGGTCCACTCTCTGCTTCCTGGTCCTCATCTGTAACCATTAACATGTTTACATCTGCCCTATCATGAAAGGGTTTGAGGCGGTTCACATGGATCACCCTCTTGGGGGTCCTGCTAGTGCCTAGGTCCACCAGGTAGGTGACTTGACTTTTTCTCAAGAACTGGGTAAGGGCCACTCCATCTGTTCTGAAGTGCCCTGGGAGCCACAGGCTCCAGAACCCAGACTTTCTGCCCTGGCTGAAACTCAACCATAGCAGTCTCTTGGTCATACCACATCTTCTGGAGCTGTTGGCTGGCCTCAAGATTTTTGCTTGCCTTTTCTATGTGCTCTGCCATCCTTGAACGTGGGCCGAGTACATAGTCCACCACATCTTGTTTAGGCTCATGGAGAGTTCTCTCCCAGCCTTCTTTTACAAGTGCTAGTGGTCCCCTAACAGGATGGCCAAACAGAAGCTCAAAGGGGGAAAACCCTACTCACTGCTGTGGCACCTCTCCATAGGCGAAAAGCAGACATGGCAAGAGGACATCCCATCTCCTTTTGAGTTTTTCAGGGAGCCCCATGATCATGCCCTTCAATGTCTTGTTAAGTCTCTCCCCAAGACCATTGGTTTGTGGATGGTATGGTGTGGTGAATTTATAAGTCACCCCACACTCATTCCACGTGTTTCAGGAAAGCTGACATGAAGTTGGTACCTCTGTCAGAAACCACTTCCTTAGGAAATCCTAATCTGGTAAAAATACCAAGGAGTGCTTTGGCTACTGCAGGGGCAGTAGTGGACCTAAGGGGAATTGCTTTAGGGTACCTAGTAGCATGATCCACTACTACTAGGATATACTCATTCCCTGATCCTGTGGGAGGCTCCAGTGGACCCACTATGTCCACTCCCTCTCTCTCAAAGGGGACCCCCACCACTGGAAGTGGAATGAGGGGGGCCTTTGGATGGCCACCTGTCTTACCACTGGCTTGACAGGTAACACAGGAGGTGCAAAACTCCTTTACCTTCTGGGACATATTGGGCCAGTAGAAATGGTTGACAAATCTCTCCCATGTCTTGGTTTGTCCCAAATGCCCAGCAAGGGGAATGTCATGGGCTAAGGTCAGAATGGACTCCCTAAACTCCTGAGGCACTACCACTCTCCTAGTGCTACCAGGTTTTGGATCTCTGGCCTCAGTGTAAAGAAGTCCATCTTCCCAATAGACCCTGTGGGTTCTACTGACATTTTTTCTTGCTCAGCTGCTTGCTGTCTTAGGCCTTCAAGAGGGACAAGTTTCCTGCCCCTTACACAGCTGTTCCCTTGAGGGTCCCCCTGGGCCCAAGAGCTCAACCTGGTACGGTCCCAGCTCCATGGACTCAGTTCCCTCAGGGGATAGACCATCTTCCTGGGAAGAAAGGTTCTGTTTCTCATGCTGTGTTGAAGCTGGTTCCACAGTCTTCTTTCCTTTTCTCTTTGAAGGTTGGGTCATTATTCCAGACTCCAACACTTCTTTTTCACCCTGAGCCCTGCACTGTGCCCTTGTCTTGACACACACCTGTTCAGGAATAGCCAGCATGGCTGCATGGGTCTTGAGCTCTACCTCAGCCCATGCTGAGGACTCCAGATCATTCCCTAGCAGACATTCTACTGGAATTGCAAAGGAGACTACCACCTGTTTCAGGCCAGTGACCCCTCCCCATTCTAAAGTTACCAATGCCGTTTGATTGATTTTAGTCGGATTTTCAGCATTTGTGACTGGATATGTCTGTCCAGGCAGGTACTGTCCTGGGAAAACCAGTTTGCCTGTCACCACTGTGACACTGGCACCTATATCCCTCAGGGCTTCTACTCTAGTCCCATTGATTAAGAGCTGCTGCCTGTATTTTTGCATGTTAGGCAGCCAGGCAAGCAAGTGTGGCTAAATCCACCCCACCCTCAGAGACTAATGTATCTTCAGTGTGAACCCTGATTTGCTCTGGGAACACTGTTGATCCCACCTGGACAATGGCTATTCCAGTGCTAACTGGAGTAGTACTTGTTGTGGGAACTTTCTTGGGACAGGCCTTGTCTCCAGTTTGGTGTCCACGCTGAGTACAGATGCGACACAAGGCCTTTTGGGGATCAAAGTTTTTACCCTTATACCCATTTGAGGACTGTGAAGAGGCTCTGGGCCCACCATCCTGAGCAGGTTTGTGGGGCCCTGTAGAAGACTCGTTACTTTTTCCCTTGGATGTCTCAACACTCTTCCCCTGGGGAGGCTTTGTGACCCCTTTCTTTTGGTCACCCCCTGTGGAAGTCTTGGTCCCCCTAGTCTTGACTCAGTGGTCTGCCTTCTTTCACAATTCTTGGGGAGACATTAGACCTAAGTCTACCAGATGTTGATGTAGTTTGTCACTGAAACAATTACTTAACAGATGTTCTTTCATAAACAAGTTATACAGCCCATCATAATCATTTACACCACTGCCAGTTATCCAACCATCTAGTGTTTTGACTGAAGTCAACAAAATTAACCCAGCTCTCGCTCGAGGATTTTTGAGCCCCCCTGAGCCTAATCCTGTACTCCTCAGTTGAGAATCTAAAGCCCTCAATCAGGGTAGCCTTCATGAGGTCATAGGATTCAGCATCTTTACCAGAGAGTGTGAGGATTCTATCCCTACACTTTCCAGTGAACATTTCCCAATGGAGAGCACCCCAGTGAGATCTGTTTACTTTTCTGGTTGCACAAGCCCTCTCAAAAGCTGTGAACCATTTGGTGATATCATCACCATCTTCATATTTTGTTACAATCCCTTTGGGGATTTTTAGGTGGCAGTATTCTCTCTGACCCTATTTATGTTGCTGCCACCATAGATGGGAGCTAAACCCATCTCTTGTCTTTCCCCTTCTATGGCTAGGAGCTGTCTCTCCAAAGCCAATCTTTTGGCCATCCTGGCTAACAGGAGGTCATCTTCATTGAGGCTGCCCTCAATGCTTCCAGAGTTACTGGTCTCCCCTGTGGAAGAACCAGTCTCTCTGACTATTACTTGAGGAGTCAGGGTTTGAGAAACCCTGTGCTCCCTGGTTAGGACAGGAGGGGGAAATCATCCTCCTGTACACTAACTTCCCCCTCTGTAGGATTATCCTCAGACTGGTGGTCCTTTGCAAACTCTGCCAAAAGCTCCAGGAGCATTACTTTGGTAGGGTTGGACCAGTCTTTACATTTTTTTTTAGCTTACAGAAAGTCCTTAACTCTGACATCCCTGGATGCAGGTAAGGGGTGAGGTTGAGTTTCCACCACCATCTCATCTGTGCTAGACATTATTTCTCTAAAAGTTGGGATTACTTTTTAAGAATCTAAAAACTACTTTTAGAACTTAAATCCAAACTTTTACAAACTTTTAAACTCAAAAAGGAATGCTAACAGGGACGTACACAAGGCCCTAGCAGGACTTTTAAAAATGTTGAAAAATAGCTCAAATGTAAAAAATCAGTTTCTAATGACAATTTTTGGTATTTAGTCATGTGATCTGGTATTGGCTGAGTAATCCAGCAAATGCAAAGTCTTAGACCCCACCGCTGATCCACCAATGTAGGAAGTTGACTCTGTATATACTATCTCAAAGTAAGAGATAGTGTGCACAGAGTCCAAGGGTTGCCCTTAGCGGTCAGATAGTGCCAAAATTAGATAATTCTAATGCTCTATTTTGTGGTAGTGTGGTTGAGCAGTAGGCTTATCAGAGGGTAGTGTTAAGCATTTGTTGTACACACACAGGCAATAAATGAGGAACACACACTCAAAGACTTAAACCCAGGCCAATAGTTTTTATATAGAAAAATATATTTTCTTAATTTATTTTAGAACCACAAGATTCAAGATCTGAAATGAATACATAAAATGCAAGGTACTCCACACAGGTAAGTAAGGAACTTTGAATTAGAGCAGTAACAAACACAGTTTTAGTTAAAATGGCAATAAGCTATTTCAAAAGTGGATACCGTGCAAAAATCAACAGTTCCTAGTGGAGATAAGTATTGGTTCGTTTTTCAGGTAAGTAAGGCACTTACAGGTTCAGGTTCCTAGGCATAGGCATAGACAGCCCACCGTTGGGGGTTCAAGGCAACCCCAAAGTTACCGCACCAGCAACACATGGCCGGTCAGGTGCAGAGGTCAAAGGAGGGCCCAAAACACATAGGCACCTATGGAGAACAGGGGTGCTCCAGTTCCAGTCTGCCAACAGATAAGTACCTGCGTCTTCGAAGGGCAGACCAGGGGGGCTTTGTAGAGCACTGGGTGGGAGGGGGGGGGGAAACAAGTAGGCACACAAAAGACACCCTCAGCTGCACACGGGTGGCCGGGTGCACAGTGCAAAGCAGGCGTTGGGTTTTGAATAGGAATCAATGGAGGGACCCGGGGGTCACCCTAGCGGTGCAGGCAGGTGAAGTCTTTGAAAGTTGCAACAAAGTTGCAAAGTTGTTGCTGTTTTTGAACAGTGCCGATGTTCTTGGGAGCCTCTTGGTCCTTCGAGTTCAGGGCAGTCCTCTGAGGCTTCAGAGGTCACTGGTCCCTGTTGGATGTGTCGCTGTGCAGGTTCTTTGAGTCTGGAGACAGGCCGGTAGGGCTGGGGCCAAAGCAGTTGTTGTCTCCGTCATCTCTGCAGGGCTTTCAGGTCAGCGGTCCTTCTTTGTGTAGGTTGCAGGAATCTTATTTCCTGGGTTCCGGGGTGCCCCTAAATACTAGATTTAGGGGTGTGTTTAGGTCTGGAGGGCAGTAGCCAATGGCTAGTGTCCTGGAGGGTGGCTACACCCTCTTTGTACCTCCTCCCTGAGGGGAGGGGGCCACATCCATAATCCTATTGGGGGAAACCTCCAATCTCAAGATGGAGGATTTCTAAAAGGAGGGGTCACCACAGCTCAGGGCACCTTAGGGGCTGTCCTTACTGGTGGGTGTCTCCTCCTTGTTTTTCTCATTATCTCCTCCAGCCTTGCCGCCAAAAGTGGGGGTAGTGGCCGGAGGGGCGGGCATCTCCACTAGCTGGGATGCCCTGGGGTGCTGTAACAAAAGGCATGAGTCTTTGAGGCTCACCGCCAGGTGATACAGTTCCTGCAGGGGGAGGTGAGAAGCACCTACACCCAGTACAGGCTTTGTTCCTGGCCACAGAGTGACAAAGGCACTCTCCCCATGTTGCCAGAAACTCGTCTGGTTGTGGCAGGCTGGCAGAGAGTGGTCAGCCTAGCACTAAGAGTCGGACTGGTATTCAGGGGGCATCTCTAAGATGCCCTCTGGAAGCATTTTGCAATAAATCCCACACTGGCATCAGTGTGCATTTATTGTGCTGAGAAGTTTGATACCAAACTTCCCAGATTTCAGTGTAGCCATTATGGAACTGTGGAGTTTGTGTTTGACAAACTCCCAGACCATATACTCTTTATGGCTACCATGCACTTACAATGTCTAAGGTTTTGCTTAGACACTGAAGGGGCATAGTGCTCATGCACATATGCCCTCACCTGTGGAAGAGTGCACCCTGCCTTAGGGCTGTAAGGCCTGCTAGAGGGGTGATTTACCTATGCCACAGGCAGTGTGAGGTTGGCATGGCACTCTGAGGGGAGTGCCATGTCGATGTAGTCATTTTCTCCCCACCAGCACGCACAAGCTGTGAGGCATTGTGTATGTGCTGAGTGAGGGGTCCCCAGGGTGGCATAAGACATGCTGCAGCCCTTAGAGACATTTCCTGGCATCAGGGCCCTTGGTACCAGGAGTACCATTTACAAGGGACTTATCTGGGTGCCGGGGCTGTGCCAATTGTGGGAACAAAGGTACAGTTTAGAGAAAGAACACTGGTGCTGCGGCCTGGTTAGCAGGGTCCCAGTACACTTTCAATCATAACTGGCATCAACAAAAGGCAAAAAGTCAGGGGGTAACCAAGGCAAGGGGGCATTTCCTTACAATATTGCTTTCCTAAGATACCGTGGGACTCCCACTTCGACGACAGGGAATGATTCCAGCATGTGAATCTCTGAAAGATACAATACTGGATAAAGAAGGACTTCATATCAATGACATAGCTTGCACTCCTTACCCAAGACAGAGAAGCATCGGAGGACCTCAGTCTGATTCTTCACTATCAGCTGGAGGGATGGATCCGAAGTGATGCAGATCTGTGCAGAGAAAACAGAGGTCATCACCAACCAGAATTCTAACAAATAAAAAAATGCTCTGAGAGCAAACAAGGTGAAAAATCAAGGCAATTATTTGAGCCCGATATCGGGACCAACGACAAATACTCAAGCAGTCTTAAAACATGTGTTGTTTTGCCTACTTGTATAAAACAGTGATATTAACCTTCATACTGTAGCACGTTTTGATTTTAGCAAAAACAATTCTTGCGAATTTCAACATCCCCTCAACACCACTTAAATTAGTATGAACATCCATGCAGCGTGCCAGAGGCACCTTTCATTAGAAATAATTTTAAAAAGTGATCAAGGTTTGATTACAACTTATCATCTTATCATTGCATTGGTGCAGTCCAGTCTACACTATGCCAGGGGCCTATATATTTGGTTTCTTCAGTTTCTGACAAAGAATCTGCAGTGCCTGCAGCAAGGCTGCCTAAACAACATTAGCCTTTTCTCTCAAGTTCAAACTGACCCCTTGAAGGGAAGGTGAAGGCTGTACTGGTGCTACACTGGCATTTCACAATTTTACATTTTAAAGTTGAATTGCAACACACCAATGATACGTTGGATAGGTTCATGAATATCTGCCAGCAGCAAAGTTGTGAAATTCTCTTGCACTAGATCAGCAATACATCAGAGAATGGCTGACACTGAGGGAAAAATTACTTCGGGGGGGGGGGGTGCTAGATTTTGCATTCTTTCATTGCTTTTTTGTTTCAGTGATTTGTGTGTCACAGGAAAGAACTCATTTAATGGAGCTAATGAGCACTTCATAAACATAATGAAGTAAAGAAAAACAAATTGGTCCACTCAGTGGGTTTAATTTAGAATCATGTTAATTTAGGAAACTAGAGCAGTTCTGTGACGCAGTGCAGAAATACAAAACATACAGTAAAAAATAAATAGAGCTAAATCCCCATTATCTCACATTCTATTCACTTTTTTCATGTTCAGAAAAGTGCACACTCAAGATGATATAGAAACTCTTAGAACAGTTTTACCATCTTCTCTTTTGCCAAGCCCTAAAAAATGAAATTTGCTGTATAAAAATGTAAGACCGTGAATATCAGATTTTTTGCACAGGCTTAAGATTTTTTCCTTAATGCTAAATTTGTTAAATTTAAAACCAGTTTAAACCAAGGATTTTCTTAGAGTAGATTACAAGGGTCATAGAACCAAAATAAATATTTTGTCACCAAGCTGGCTCATATTTCACAAACAATGCTCAGTGGTAGCATTTGACCATCCTCATGCAAAATTAATCAATGGAAAGGTACCTAGGTGAAATTTAATAAAGCAACTTTGTATTTCAGGGAAAGTAATCAAGTCTAACTCTATCTCTGTTTCAACCACATTTTAATAGCGAAAGTACTCCAAAAGTGGATCTAGATGTTACATCCATATCATCAATGAACATAGAATCCCAGGACTTATTTTTGAATAGTTCCAGTGTTATCTCAATTAATCCTAGGCATCAGGGGCGTGGACTGGCGCTCGCAAAGATGGCGGCACACTAAATGAGCTCCCGTAACTAATTATCCGGGCGCATCCTGCACCAGCTTCCTCCCTGAGGCGTGGGGGAAGCTCGTAGAGCGGAGGGGGAGTGCAGAGCGGCCTCCCAGTGGTGATCCGAAGGACTGAGAAGGCTGGAAGGCGACACATCGTGGTCCCCGAGCGGCCGTCAAAGAAGGGTGGGCCGGGCTCCAGAGACTAGAGCAAGGCCCACATTGAGAAGGGGACCCAACCCGATATAGCAGTGAGGTGATCAGAAGACCTGCAGTGGGTACAGGAGGAGCCAGGATGGTGAATGTCTAGCCGGCAGCGGCCGGCTGGAGAAGAATGCGGGGCCCTCCTGAGCACAACAGGGGAAGTGAAGACTCTTCGGCCCACCCTGGTGGGGAGACCCTGATCGGTGGAGGAGGAGGCAGCCTGATAGTGGTGCGGGCCATCTCCCTGAGGCAATCCCAGGAGACGGAGTGAACTTGGAGGCCAGGTCGGCCGGCAGAAAAGCAATATTCATAAGAATTTGGGGGAAGAGAGCTGGGGACTATGCTGACCAGAGAGACCTGACTGGGGTCGCTAACAAGGCCTGCATGGTGATTTGAAGCAGGAGCTAGTAGTAGTCGTCTGGCGGACACTATGAGGCCGGATGAGGCCTGAGCTGAGGTGATGCGATGGCTGTGAGGCCTGATTGGTCGAAGAGGGAGATACTGGAGCGTGAACAAAGGAATGGCCCGGCTATAATGGAAAGAGCAGGCGCTTGTCCCTGAGTGAGTCCCCGGAGCGCAGGGGAGACTAAAGAGAGGGCCGATTTCCCACCCCCCATCTAGATGCAACACAGGGCCGGTCAGGTGCAGAGGTCAAAGAAGGGCCCAAAACACATAGGAGCCTATGGAGAACAGGAGTGGTCCGGTTCCAGCCTGCCAACAGTTAAGTACCTGCGTCTTCAGAGGGTAGACCAGGGTTTTTTTGCAGAGCACTGGGGGTGTGGGGGAAGAATCACAAGTAGGCACACAAAACACACCCTCAGTGGCACAGGGGCAGCCCGGTGCAGTGTGCAAAGCAGGCGTTGGGTTTCCTGTAGAAATCAATGGTGGGACCTGGGGGTCACTCTAGCGATGCAGGCAGAGCCCAGTCGGGCCAGCCACCAACTGGGCTAGGCAGAGGGTCACCTGATGGTCACTCCTGCACTGGAGTTCGGTTCCTCTCGGTCCTGGGGGCTGCGGGTACAGTGTTGGTTCAGGAGTCAGGTTCTTTGTTCCAGGCAGTCGCTATCAGGGGGAGCCTCTGGATCTTCTCTGCATGCGTCGCTGTGGGGGCGCAGGGGGGTCGTCTCAGGTTACTCACAAGGTAGCAGTCTCCTGGGAGTCCTCTCTGCAGTGTTGGTTCTCTGGAGCTCGAGCCGGGGGTGTCGGGTGCAGAGGGTGAAGTCTCACGCTTCAGGCGGGAAGAGTGAGTTCTTTAAAAGTTGCTAAAACGTTGCAAAGTTGTTGCTGTTTTTCAACAGTGCCGCTGTCCTCAGGAGGTTCTTGGTCCTTTAGGTGCAGAGGTCAGTCCTCTGAGTCCTCAGAGGTCGCTGGTCCCGCTGGATGCATCGCTGTGCAGGTTCTTTGAGTCTGGAGACAGGCAAGTAGGGCTGGGGCCAAGTCAGTTGTCGTCTCCATCGTCTCTGCAGGGCTTTCAGGTCAGCAGTCCTTCTTTGAGTAGGTTGCAGGAACCTGATTTCCTAGGTTCAGGGTCACCCCTAAATACTAAATTTAGGGGTGTGTTTAGGTCTGGGGGGGCAGTAGCCAATGGCTCTCGTCCTTGAGGGTGGCTACACCCTCGTTGTGCCTCCTCCCTGTGGGGAGGGGACACATCCCTAATCCTATTGGCGGGAATCCTCCAAAACAAGATGGAGGATTTCTAAAGGCAGGGGTCACCTCAGCTCAGGACACCCTAGGGGCTGGCCTGACTGGAGGGTGACTCCTCCTTGTTTTTCCTTATTATCTCCTCCAGACTTGCTGCCAAAAGTGGGGGCTGTGTCCGGGGGGTGGGCATCTCCACTAGCTGGAGTGCCCTGGGGCACTTTAACACAAAGCCTGAGCCTTTGAGGCTCACTGCTAGGTGTTACAGTTCCTTCAGGGGGGAGGAGTGAAGCACCTCCACCAAATGCAGGCTTTGTTTCTGGCCTCAAAGAGCACAAAGGCTCTCACCCCATGGGGTCAGAAACTCGGCTCAGTGGCAGGGTGGCACAGACCAGTCAGTCCTGCACTGAAGGATTGGGTAAAATACAGGGGGCATCTCTAAGATGCCTTCTGTGTGCATTTTATTTTTAATAAATCCAGCACTGGCATCAGTGTGGGTTTATTATTCTGAGAAGTTTGATACCAAACTTCCCAGTGTTCAGTGTAGACATTATGGAACTGTGCAGTTCGTTTTAACAAACTCCCAGACCATATACTTAATATGGCCACACTGTACTTACAATGTCTAAGAATTGACTTAGACACTATAGGGGCATAGTGCTCATGCAGCTATGCCCTCACCTGTGGTATAGTGCACCCTGCCTTAGGGCTTTAAGGCCTGCTAGAGGGGTGACTTACCTATGCAACAGGCAGTATTGTGTGTGCATGGCATCCTGAGGGGGATGCCATGTCAACTTTGCCTTTTTCTCCCCACCAACACACCTAATTTGCAATGGCAGTGTGCATCTATTAGGTGAGGGGTCCTGAAAAAATGTTGTGGCAACAATAGCCTTAATATAGCCGCACCTTCCTATACATTTTATTAGGTGCAATGGTGGTGCTCAGACACTAAAAGATGTATCTGTTGCCAAATACATATACTGGGATAGGAATGAACATACACCAGTTAATATGACATCACAAAAAACAATTTGTGGAGCACACATATATACAAATTCCTAACTGTCCAATGTAACGGATTCAATAATCTGTAGGCACTGATAAAGATATCTGAAATTACAATGAAACATCAAAGTACAAACAAGAACAAAAGTTAAACAAATAATACAACTAGTATGTGGCAAATATAAATAAATCTTATTTAATCAAACATAATTATATCCATTCCAAAATACAACCCATATCAACCATGATTCAGCAATGTTGAGATATGTTGGTATAAAATGCAGCCTAGTTGAACAAATGAGTCAAAATAAGTCAGTCTGTACACAATCTCGCTTGTATTGACAGGATTCAGCCGACACGCGTTTCGTCCCGTTATAGGACTTTTTCAAGGCTCCTTATAGATAATGGAATCCATAGTAATCCAAAAAATCACTTGTATGTCTTGTTTCATATATAGTTAATATTCTTCACAATGCGTCAGTATTCACAATTATATGGTAGAGTTCATATGTTCCAAAGACTAGATTGATCCTCAAGCACCTCACATGAAATATATCTTCGTAAACTGCATATGGTCACTGAGAAACAGAAGGCATGTGAATTCCACGTCATTAGGTGAGGGGTCCCTTAGGGTGACAACACATGCTGCAGCCCTTAAGGACCTTCGCTGGTCAAAGGCCCCTGGTTCCAATGGTACCTTTTACAAGGGACTTATGTGTGCGCTAAGGATGTGTCAACTGTGGAACAATGGTACATTTTTAAGTGAAAGAACACTGGTGCTGGGGCCTGGTTAGCAGGGTCCCAGTACACTTCTCAGTCAAGTTAGCATCGCTATCAGGAAGAGTAAACCAAGTCCAGATGTGTCTGTGGAGTCCAGGGGGAGTAGGAAATACTACCCACCCAGAGGTACCTTATGGAATTGGTTGACAAAGAAGGAAGACAGGACAGCACTGAAGCTGGAGAAGAGTTCCTGAGGCGTGCAAAAGGTGTCCCACGCTGGAAGCTGGATTGCAGATGGGTGTTGGTGAAGGATTTTCACCAACAAGCCTTGGCAAAGGCAAATTCACGGTTGGCGGAAAAGAGGTGCTGCTGGGGACCAGCAAGGCCCAAGAGGACTAACCAGGAGGGGGAGTCTCAAGGGAGCCTGTGCGTCGCAGAAGGCCTACAGGAGCAGCGGCAGTACTCACAAGTGTCACGCAGGACAGGGACAGAAGTCGCTGAAGCAGCCCACGCAGCACCACAGAAGTTGCTCCCACATCGCCGGAGGACCACGCAGAGGCCCAGGAGTTGCAGGAGGGAGTGCTGGGGGCTGCCTGAAGTTCCTTGTGGAGGTGAAGCAAACAAGCCTTGGCAGCTGAAAAGGACACAGTGCACGGGGTGCTGTCTTGCATGGAGTGGAAAGGACTTACCACCACCAAAGTGAGAAAGCTGGTAGAGAGGACCCAGGGGAACTCTCCAGACCACCACCTGTGATGTAGGATCCACGCAGCCAGTCGTCGATGCAGCCACACACCTGCGGATGCAGGGGAGTGATTCTTTCACCCCAAGGGATAAGCCGCCTTCTTGTGCAGGCCGAAGAGTCGCAGTCTTCTGAGGATGCAAGGCCGGAGAAATGTTGCAAAGGTGGCAGGAACTCTGGATACAATGTTGCAGAAGAGTCTTCCTCGTGGATCTGCAGCTTGCAGGTTCCTGGAGGGTCCAGTCGCTGTTTCGGAGGCCAGAATTTGAAGCAGAGGTGTCCTGCTGGAATCTTGCAAGCCGAATCTGTGAACCCACCCAGGAGAGAGACCTTAAATAGCCCTGAAAAGGGGGATTGGTCACCTAACTAGGTAGGCACCTATCAGGAGGGGGCTCCAACATCACCTGCCTGGCCTGGCCACTCAGCTGCTCCTAGAGTTCCCTGCCAACCTTGGAATCAAGATGGCAGAACCCAGGGACCCTCTGGAGGAGCTCTGAGTATCATCCCTTCGGTGGTGATAGACAGGGGGGGAGGGAGGTGATCACTCCCCTTTCCATTGTCCAGTTTTGCGCAATAGCAGGGAGTGGGGGTCCCTGAACCGGTGTAGACTGGTTTATGCAAGGACGGCACCAAATGTGCCCTTCAAAGCATTGCCAGTGGCTTGAGGAGGCTACCCCTCCCAAGCCTGCAACACATATTTCCAAAGGGAGAGGGTGCAACACCTCCCTCCCAAAGGAATTCCTTTGTTCTAACTTCCTGGGCTTGATTAGATCAAGCAGCAGGAGGGCAGAAACCTGTCTGAGGGGTGGAAGTAGCTGGGCTGCCTGGAAAACCCTGTAAGAGTGGTGGTAGCAATGCTTGGGGTCCTCTAAGGAGCCCCCGAGAGTGCATGGAATCATACTTCCAATACTTGCAACAGCATTGGGTTATGATTTTGACATGTTTGATCCCAAAAATGCCCAGGGTCGGAATTACTATTATGTAGCTGGACATAGGTAGTGACCTATGTCCAGTACACATGCAAAATGGCGTCCTCGCACTCACAAAGTCCAGGAAAATGGACCTGGAGTTTGAGGGGGGGACCTCTGCTAGTGCAGGGGTGCCCTCACACACAGGTACCTGCACCATGCCCTCTGGGCTGAGAGGGCCTACCATAGGGGTGACTTAAACTGACCTGGTGCAGTGACCTGTAGTGAAAACGGGTGCATGCACCTGTTTCACGCAGACTGCAATGGCAGGCCTGCAGAACCCTTTGCAAGGGCTCCCTATGGGTGGCAGAATAACTCCTGTGGCCCATAGGGATCCCCTGGAACCCCAATGCCCTGGGTACCCAAGTACCATACACTAGGGACCTGTATGCCAACTGTGGGAAGAAAAAGGTACAGTTACCAAGTTAGAAGGGAGAGAGCCTAATCACTGGGGTCCTGGCTAGCAGGATCCCAGTGAACACAGTCAAACACACTGACAACAGGCAGAAATTGGGGGTATCATGCCAAGAAAGAGTGCACTTTCCTACAACAGCAAGTGTTCATTGTACTTTTTTAGGCATCTTTTTGGAAGTGAGATCACTGAAGGAGGTCACAATGGAGCTACACCCTTTTGCAAATCTCCTGCAGTGCCCAGTCAGGCCTAAAAAGGTTTTGATATGAGTCTGGGTAGTTGGAGCAACCCAATCCAGAATGGTTTGGATTTTGCTCTGGAGGGGGCTGAACTTGGCCTCCACCTACCAGGTAGCCCAAGTAAACCACTTTGCTCTGCCCTATCTGCCATTTTGTAGCCTTGATAGTGAGGGCTGCCTTCTTTAGGTCTCAAGTACACTCCTGAGGTGGACCAGGAGATTCTGCCAGGTGGAGATCAAGACAGCCATATCATCCAGACATGCTCAACTAAAGTCTTCCAGGCTTGCCAGAATTTGAGTCACCAACCTCTGGAATGAGGCAGGTGCATTTTTCAGACCAAGGGGCATCACTGTGAAGAGATAATGCCCACCAGGAGTCGAAAATGCTGTTTTAGGCTTGGCAGCATCAGTTAGCTTGATCTGCCAACAGCCTGCTGTCAGGTCAAAAGTGCTGAGGTATTTAGCTAAAGCCAGAGTATCAATCAGCTCATCTGCCCTGGGAATTGGATAGGCATCAGTCTTAGAGACTTCACTGAGGCCTCTGTAGTCTACACAAAACATATATATAATACAAGCTTTATTCGGTCGTAAACCATCAAAGCAAAAAAAACATTATTCATGTAATTACAAATACAATAAAATTACATAAGAGAGAAATAAATAACAAGCAATAAAAACATCATTCATTAATAACAATAAAACCAATAAAATCTGTCAGTGCCTATCCCAAAACGTGTCTAATTATAAACTACAGCATTTAAAAAAAATGAATTCGTATGTACCATGCAGCCTCAAGGAACTTGGCAACTGTATGGATCAGGATAACAGAAGTATCGCTCTTAAATATCCTAAGGGCTGTGGCAAATTGCCTAAAGCCCAACATCTGACAAGCTGGGCGAATCCATTTGCGACGGGGAAGGGTGTACGCTTTACAGAAGAACATAAAATGTTCAACTGTTTCCAAAGCAGTTTTACAACATGGACATAGTCTAGATGTCTGCGATGGCCTCCAGCTATTAACAAAAGCCAGTAGCGGTAAACACCCATAACGGAAGCGAACATACAAACTCTTCCCCAAGATATTAGGGATGAGATCTAAAAAAGGCTCAAACTCAGGATATCATTTAAAACCAAGAAAAGTACTGGTCAATCGACCATGTGATGAACCAAGGAGGTAGTTGTTCCTAACATAGGACCAATATACTTTTTTTCCAGGACAGTTTATGGGCCTTCTCTAGATCCTGTGGGTTCGCCCAATAGTTCTCAAGCCCCAGGGTACCAAAACCACTTAACCAAAATCTAAAAAGATAGGGATCAGGGGGGTACTACCTGGGCACACAAGTAATGCTCCAGCAAAATTATTTTCACCCACCGCTAATTTAAAAGTCTTGCAAGAGCCCCACACTTCAGCGCCATAAATAGCGGCATTCTGTGCTTTAGCTAAATAGATCTTTATAGCCGGGGAAACCGCTTTTGTAGTTATGCTCTTATAAAAGTGTAGAATAGCCCTGGATCTATGGTGAAGAAGGGACACACTCTTATTGATCTGTTCTTCCCAGAGCAGTTTATTGGAAATCCTCACATCCAGGTAATCTATTGAGCTTACTTCCCCCAAAGGAGCCCCAGCTAGAGTGATAGTACACCTCTTGACTGAACAAGGGCTGAGTACCATTAATTTGGTTTTACTAGCATTTAGTTCCAACCCACAGTCAGTACAAAAGGTTGTGAACTTATCCACAAGGATCTGAAGGCCCATTGGGGTCTTCGAGATAAGAAGAGAATCATCTGCAAAAGTAGTATTAGGATCTTTTGCTTATTCATAGAAGGGGCATCGTTTTGGCAAAGAGACACAGCTTGTACCACCTCATTCATATATAATGTAAATAAGGTTGGTGCCAAAACACACCCTTGACGAACCCCCCCGTTGAATAGCGATATGATCTGTCAATTCACCCTGATTACCCCACCTCACCTCACCTGGGCATATGTGCCCTCATGTAATCGTTGTAAGAGGTGAACTATGTTCGTTGGATTGTGGATGGAGTACCTATTTTGTGTAGAAAATCCCATAGTTAGGGACCATATCAAACGCAGACCAAAGGTCCACGAAGGCAACATACAATTTTTGTTTAGCAAGCGTTACATATTTCCAGTGTAAAAGTGCCAGCCTAAAAACCTGATCCATGGTGCTAATTTTGAGGCGAAAGCCTGCCTGAAGTGGAGACATCTCATAATGGGTATCAACCCAGTCTAAAATCCTTCCCAAGAGTTGTTTAGCAATTTTTTTTTTATAATTACCAGGAGAACTCACCACTCCCTTTTTGTAAATAGGAACTATTTCAGCCCCTTTCCACGTACTGGGTATCAAACCCCCCATTGCTATTGCGTTACATATCATATTTATATAACTAGACCAAATCACTGGCTCAGACCTGTATAGGTCCCCTGGTATATTATCTGGACCTGGGGCTTTGGAGGGTTTCAGGGAATTAATTGCGGCTAATGTTTCCTCCAAAGTGAAAACAATATAATCATCCTGTTTGCACGCATCCGTTCCCAGATCACCAAACGGTGAACTCACTACAGCTAACTGTTGAGAGTGAAGGTTACAAGAGGAAAAATCACATGGCTTAGCATAAAGATTAGAAAAATGATCAACCCAGCTCTCGGGTTGAATATGGGTACAAGTTGTATTCTTGCCCTCTCTCTGCCTGTCAGATAATACTTTCCAAAAGTACATATTATTAAGTCTGGCAGCAGTCAACAAGTTCTGCCATGTTAAATCGTCCTGACTTTTCTTTCCCGATGCTATAACTTTATAATAGGCTAGCCTGACTGTTCTGATTGCCACCTGAGAGCAGGACACAATAGCTAGTTTCAATAAATGTTTGGCCTTTGAACAATCCTCATTAAACCATTCTCTATTTTTTGGTAAGTGATCAGATGGCTTGATGGGAGTTCTTTTATAAAAGAAATGTTGCAACTTATGCATCAATATCTCATGAATGGTAAGGAATGGAATGTCGACAACCTCATGTCCCTCATAATCCGCCATAACACCAGTAAACAATTTATACATCTCCCTGATCGTATATGGATTCGGCAGAACCTTTGGCCAACTGACTCTGGTAAGACTATTATTCAGTTGTGGCTCACGTACAACAGTATGGTGAATATTCAAAAACCTCCTAAAATCAACACTGTGTAAGATGAGAAGCAAGGTGTTATGATCATGAAATTCCACTTTTATATGCTCCAACATTGGCCACGACCGGACATCCAATAGAAAGTAATTGGTAACACTGAACAATTTGCCTCTTTTAAAGGTAAATGCAATATCTGGATCAGAAAACGTTCAGCCATTACAGGCCCTTAAACCATACTTAAGACACAATGATGTCAACTGTAAGGCCACACAAGAACGACTCCAAACTTGCTTGTTAACCAAACCAGGAATACCCCATTGCTCATCCTCTTCATCTACTAGATCACTACTTAAATAGGAGGGTTCAAATGTGCAATTCATGTCCCCTGCAACTACTGTTGCCCTGCCCGCGATCGTGGAGCAGGAATCTTGTGAAAACAGGCACAGGGGGAAAGGAAAAACTCTTTCCTTTCCCCCGTGTCTGTTTTCCCCACCCCCAAAAACGGAAAGGACTCACCTGTTGGGTCCTTTCCCCACGACGTGCTGGAAGCAAATGGCTTCCAGCGCCCCCGGCAATCCGATGACGTCAGCGCGTGCACAGCGCGCCGACGTCAACAAGTCATCAAGTGCCTGTTTTCACAAGATTCCTGCTCCGCGGGCAGGAATCTCCACTAGACACCAGGGATTTTTTTGATTATGTTTCTTTTGGGGGCGACCCCTTGGGCAAGGGTTGCCCCCCTGGGGGACAATTGTTTTAGTATTTCGCCCCCCCCCCCCCCCGGGGGCAGAAAACCACTAGACACCAGGGATTTTGTTTTGTCTGTGCATTTTGGGGGTGACCCCTTGGGCAAGGGTCACCCCTCCCCGGGGGCTATTTTTTTTTTATTATTTCGCCCCCCCCGGGGGGCAGATTGCCGATTTTTGGGCTGATCTGCCCCCAAGGGGGGGGCGAAATCCACTAGACACCAGGGATTTTGTTTTTATTGTTTATTTTGGGGGCAACTCCTTGGGCAAGGGTCGCACCCCTGGGGGGCTCTTTTTTTTTCCTGTTTCGCCCCCCCGATGGCAGACCAGCCATTTTTTGGACGATCTGTCCCCCGGGGGTGGAGGGGGTGGAAGCACACTAGGCGCCAGGGATTGTGTGGTGTGTGTGTGGTGTGTGTGTGTGGTGTGTGTTTGGGGGCACCCCTTGGGCAACGGTCGCCCCCCTAAAGTGGGGAAAGTTCGTATTGGCCATCTCTGCCCCCTTTGGGGGCAGATGGGCCTATTTTTGTAGGCCCATCTGCCCCCAAGGAGGGCAGAAACCACCAATTCGCCAGGGATTTTTTTTTTTTGTTTTGTGCTGGGGGTGCCCCCTTTGGGAAGGGTCGCCCCCTAAAGGGGGCACAGAGGTGTTGCCCATTTCTGCCCCCCTTGGGGGCAGATTGGCCAATTTTTTTACGCCCATCTACCCCCGAGGGGGGCAGGATCCCCTTAGGTACCAGGGACAACTTCTAAGTTCTTGGTGGTGGGGTGTTTGTCAACTGGCAAAGTATTTGTATTTGTGATTGTAACAATTTATTTCTTCTTTTTCTTCTAGTTCAACGCTTTTGCTTCCTTTACTGTGGATCTTTGCGGTTTTGGCAGTAGTTGTCCTGCGGTTTGCATAGTTGCATGTTTTAGGTAAGCGAAAGCAATTTACTCCAAAGGAGTATTGTTGACATGCATGAATGATATGTTTGTAGGTGGTGTACTAAATGCAGTATTGTGTGTTTGACATTGTCCTTAGATTTGAGCACAGTGATATTTGTGTTGTCATATGTCTAATTTTCTTTTTTCTTTTTTCTTTTTAGTGGGATATCATTGGTGATTGCTGTGTCTGTGCAGAATAGTTGCTTGGTGAGTAGCTTTTTCAGGCAAGTGAGTGGTATAGTTTTTTGTAGTACATAGCTCTTTGTGATAAAGCTACACTTTGTTTATTACTTATTTTAGTGCTAGTTGTTGTTGGCAATCCATTTGTTGTTAGTGAGGATCATGGCTAGCCGCAGAGTGACCGCTCAGCAGGTTGTTGGCATGCTCTTTGAGTCGTCTTCAGACCATGATTACGACACTGACTCTGCATCTGAGGCAGAGGAGGAAGCAGGAGATTCTGGAAGTGAGTTTTCTGTCCGAGAGTATTCTTCTGATGAGGAAGCTACTCTCAGTGCAGATGAAGGGCCTGTGTTAGAGGAGGACATTGATGTGCCAAGAGTGCAGCAGTCTGGGGCTGAAGGGTTTCCCATTAGAAGACCTGACACCTGGATTGCCCCAAACATGGAGCAGCCACAGTTACCTGCATTTACTGGTATCCCAGGGTGTAGAGTTGATACAGAAAACTTTTTGCCTGTCCATTTCTTTCACTTGTTTATGGACGATGTATTTTTGGAAGAGATTGTGGAGCAGACAAATGTGTATGCAGAGCAATATTTGCGGGACAACGCTGCCAGACTTAAGCCTCAGTCTAGAGCTACTCAGTGGGTTCCCACATATCTGGAAGAGATGAAAAGGTTTTTAAGTTTGACTTTTTTGATGGGGTTGACCAGGAAGCCGTCACTGGCTTCCTATCGGTCTACTAGTCCCTTGATGGCAACCGCTATATTTCCTGCAACTATGACATGTAATCGGTATTTGCTTCTTCTTCGTATACTGCATTTTGTAGACAATGCTTTAGCCTTGCCACGAGGTCACCCTGATTGTGACCGTCTTTTTAAGATTAGGCCTGTCCTTGATCATTTTGTAGATCGGTTTTCAGAGGTCTATGTTCCAGGCAAAGAGATAAGTGTGGTCCTTTTCAAGGGGCGTTTAGTTTTTAAGCAGTACATTCCTAGTAAGAGGGCACGGTATGGGATTAAATTGTATATGCTGTCAGAAAGCAGTACAGGATATGTGTATAATTTCCAGGTCTACACTGGTAGGGATTCCAGTATTGACCCTCCTGGTTGTCCGGGCACTTTTGGAGTTAGCGAAAAAATTGTGTGGGAACTTGCTAGACGGCTGTTTAACAAAGGTCACCATTTGTACGTAGATAATTTCTACGCTGGAGTGCAGTTGTTCAAGGAGTTGTTTAGAGTGGACACTGTTGCTTGTGGCACAATCCGTTCTAACCGGAAAGGCTATCCAAGGGAGCTTGTCTGTAAGAAACTTGTGCGGGGACAGTGCAGTGCCTTGCGGAATAATGAGCTGCTAGCTATGAAATTTTCAGACAGGAGGGATGTGTACATGCTATCGACCATCCATGATGAGTACTTCCCCTGTGGCTGTTTGGGGTCAGGTTGCGGAAGTGCGCAAACCTGCGTGCATTTTGGACTACAATAGGCACATGAGTGGTGTTGATAGAGTAGATCAGAGGTTGGAACCTTACACTGCTCTTCGTAAGTCTTATGTGTGGTATATAAAGTTGGCCCTACATTTATTTCATTTGGCAACTTTTAATGCCTTTATTGTATACAAGGATTGTTCACCTGAGTCAAGGATGACATTTGTTAAATTTCAGGAGTCGGTGATAGAAAGCCTTATTGTGGTGGAACCGGCAAGAGTTCCTAGAGTAGAAGTGGTGGAGGATGTGGCTAGATTGAAAGATCGGCACTTTCCAGATCACATTCCTCCCACTCCCAAAAAAGACTTGCCCACAAAAAAATGTAGAGTATGTGCCCGGAGATTAATCCGGAGGGAGAGCCGAATGTACTGCCCCGAATGCCCTTCAAAGCCTGGGCTGTGTGTGCCCAGCTGTTATAGAAGTTACCATACCCAAAAAAACTTCTGGGAAATAGCGTAAGCGGTCTGTTTTATATTTTCATATGTTTCACGGTTGGCATCTCTGTCATGTATTTAGTTAGAGCTTTTGTGTTTGTAGTTTTGTGCTTATTTTATAATTAGTGGTTTCTTTGTTGTTTATACACAAAAAAAAGTGATGGCGGTGTGCGTGGGGTGGCGCTTGGCTGGCGGTGTGCGTGGGGTGGCGCTTGGCTGGCGGTGTGCTTGGGGTGGCGCTTGGCTGGCGGTGTGCTTGGGGTGGCGCTTGGCTGGCGGTGTGCTTGGGGTGGCGCTTGGCTGGCGGTGTGCGTGGGGTGGCGCTTGGCTGGCGGTGTGCGTGGGGTGGCGCTTGGCTGGCGGTGTGCTTGGGGTGGGGCTTGGCTGGAGGTGCCAGCCAAACACCAGTCCACACTCCCATCAGCTGGTGTGATTCTTGTATCAGGCATGTGGGCGTATGTAAGTGATGGGCCCTTGAGTGGCGCGGTCTGTCGATGTGAGTGTTGTAATGTGCTGGGCCCGTGGCTGGCGGAGTAAATGGTCTTGTGCGTGTCATGTATGAAAGGTGTGTGAATGGACTGTAAAGCGGTTGGTGCCTTGTCGCGGCTTTACAGCTCACGAGCTGTGAGTCATTGGTTCAGTTTTTTGCCTTTCAGTTATTAACAGTGCATTTCATTTTTGTGAAATCTCTTGTTAATAAAATTTGATCCACTGAACCATCACTCACCCTCGTGCCAAATCCAACCAGTATGTGTGGTAAAAATGACAAAACCTGCTCCGCTGTAATCAGGCGTCGCAGCACAACTGTGACACGCTAGGTGCTTCGGGTGGGACCCCGATGATGAAGCATGCCACCAACTTGGTTGGTGGGTGAGGGGTCTTCTTCACATAACCTAAGTGTGTTTCTTTTCACAATTTTAGTGTTTGGCACATCACAGACGTATGTGCACACATCAAAATGATATATTACAAGCGCTCACCAGCCGGGGGAAACATCAAAGGGCAGGAGCCCTTTAAATTCACCAGCCGGGGGAAAGATCAAAGGGCAGGAGCCCTTTAAATTCACGTCGCGCTCCCTCCGCCGCGGGAAGCGCTCACCAGCCGGGTGAAACATCAAAGGGCAGGAGCCCTTTAAATTCACCAGCCGGGGGAAAGATCAAAGGGCAGGAGCCCTTTAAATTCACGTTGCGCTCCCGCTGTGCGGGACGCGCGCGGGCGGCGCCCGGGCGAAGCCCGGGCCAAGGGCGGGCCCGTCCTTGCCCGGAAGAGGCTGGGCTGGGCCCCCCCCCTTTCACTTGCCCCCCGAGGGCCCCAGCCCACAAAGGAAGGAGACATACTAACTGGAACTGAGAAGACACAGGAACTATTGCCCATTTTGACCCGGCCAGCGGCTTCTCTTTGGGAAACTTCGGGTTTTGCCTCAGCCTTTGGTGGGACACCAAGAGCAGGAACATCCCAGGAGCTACTATACGCGGGATAATTAAGTGACAATTTATTTTTATCCCTTCCTTTTCTTATCTTCCTTCTTTTTTTAAATTCTAATTCATACTCAAACAGACTGTTACCCTCGGCAAAGTGTTCTCTATATATTTCCACTTTCTGCCAAATCGTATAATTATTTTAGTTGGGTTGGTGTTATCTTGCTCTACATAACTAACAAATACCCCATCTCTCCTCATACCGGATTCAGAGAGGCACCATATAAAAATATGGGGAAAAGGAAGCACTCAAAACTGAGCCACCCCCCAACCTTAAAAGATAGTACTTCTATATTAAAATACATTTCAGGGGCTATGGGTATGATAGACAAACAAATTGCTAATGTAGAGGGGAAAATCCTGACATCTAAAGACCATAATATCCAATCCCTAACGGACGTAGTGATAACTCATGATTTTATAAGGTGTAATAATGATGCATTGAACAGAGATGTAATAGAAAAAAATGGATGCATTCAAAACATTTCAGACTCAATCCTCTCACTAGATGACCTTTCACCTGTAGCCAAACGACAAAGGAAGCCGCCGCCAGAGAAGGCAGACAACACCCCTAAAAAATCTCTAAAGAATGACTCGGTACCCACACTCGATAGAAAGCCCATAAAGAAGTCAGCTCGGAAGAAACTCCTAATTAAACCAGCAGACACGACTAGATCTCTCCTAGCCAACCTCTGTGACCTAATAAATAGCATGAACTCATCATTTGGGGCCAAATTGGATTCCCTGTTGGAACGCTTAAAAGTAGTGGAGTGTAGGGTCGAGGCAGGCATGGGATCTGTAAAGTCTTTATACTCAGAGGCTCTACATGACCTAAAACAAAACCAAAGTATAATACTGCCAAATTCGAACTTCGAGCGAAATTCTGAACCCATACTCATAGATAAGGCTAATGACCCACACTCGTTCCCAAGGCTTCTGATTAAACCACAGGTATCATCCGTAACAGCAAGTACTAGCCATATACTCCCTATTCACAAGCCTCCATCTAGTACACAATCATTCCCACCAGCACTAACTACTAATCATAAACACGCTTCCACATTGCCCAATACTTCTTCACCAATTAGGATAAATACTCCCCAAACAGACAAAGGAAGGTCCCAACATATTGAAACAAGACCCCCGAACTCCACATACATACATAGTAATCACTTACATCTTCCTCCGGAGGCATCCCCATATGTAGTGGTCCTGTCAAACGTTCCCCCCATAGGTGATCAATACCGGGAAACGTGGCCGTCATTGAGGAATAAGGCCCTGAACTGGATAGGAACACGTTTGGGTCCTGGGGGGGGTGGGGGTCTTATTTAACGATATAAAAATGGTAAGAAGAGTCAAGTGGCTAGGAAACAGGGAAAAAGTAGCGGAAGGAGACTGTGTGGTTCTTTCATTTAAGACACCAGACCTGGCCCACAGTATCATCCACAAACTAGGCGCTAGACAAGTCACTTGCCAAGGAATCTCACTGCTACCCCTGGGTTTCTTTTATCCAAGATCTCCGGGGCGTAATGTTGGGCACCTACAACCCGTAAATGAACAAGTACTAAATACCTTGGGCCATAATCCTCTTAGTAATAGATTTCTACCTCTTCAAACGCTAGAAGATTTGGACTGACTAAACAGGAACCAGATAGATCCCCTATATGACCCCGGATGTAAATAAAGAAAGACCTACTGAGAATAGCGGCAATGTATCCCAAGAGAAGGCACCCGATCGGAACATCATAGATATCCGTTCGAATCAGGGAAACCAACTCCCTCCAATAATCTACACTCAAGACGATGTACAACCTATACCATCTATAGAGGAGGTGCACCCTCAACCCTATCAATACACGGGAACAACTATACTCTATTGGAATGTGGCAGGCCTAACCAATAAGATCAACAACGAACTCTGGGTGAATTTCATCAGGGATTTTCCCTGTATTTGTCTCCAGGAGACCTGGACACTAAATCCAGTTCACATAAATGGGTATAAGACATTCCATACACCAGCTGTACAGGTTAATCACGGCAGGCCAAAGGGAGGCTTATGTACATATATCTCAAACAAGGCACGGCTAAATAACCCAAAAATGCAAATTACAAAAACTTATTATCAAATGATTGAATGCAACTTGGACCAGAACACGCACCTAGTACTCATCAACTTCCATAATAATGCAACCCACAGAGAAGTCCCCAAAATTTTAACAGAGATGGGTGAGGACCTAGAGGAAATATGCGTGAGCAATAGACGCGAAACCCTCATTATATGGGGTGGCGACTTTAACGTACACCTCTGCAAGGAACTTACAGGAAAGGTGTGTGGCTGGGATACCGAAGATCCTGGCCTAGGATTGCACTTCTCACACACCATTCAAGGAGAGGCAATGAATTCAGTGGCTCAAAAATATAATTTGTCTTTTGTAAATGAATTACTGACTAAAGAACTACAGCTTAAACCAACCTTTAATGGAAGGGGTGCACACACAATTATTGATTATATTTTAATGTCAACACATTTTTTACACTATTTTATTAATTATACAATCCACGATATCGCAATAAGCGACCATTTCCCCCAAAGCTTGGAACTTTCATTAATCCCGCCCACACAGGCTAAAACCAGAGAGGTAACGATGGCAAACGATATTGAACTAGCCCCGGGTAATGGTTACACTTTGAGATGGACTCAGACTGACCCACAGGCATTATTGAAAGACATATTATGTGAACATACCCAAGTGTTCTTAGATTGCCTTAGTGAAGACACAGACCCTGGACAACGCCTAAGTGCCTTTCAACAGATAACCTATGCTGCAAAAAACGCCCTCACGGTTAGGTCTGGAGGGGCAGGGGGCAAGAAAAGGGAAATCGGTTGGTTCGACCACGATTGCACGAAAGCGCATACAAGATTAAAAAAAGCCCTAAGTGCCCCCATAAGATGTCAGACTGAAATACGTACCTGTAGACAGGCATACAAGATAGCCACAAAAAAGAGAAAACTCGCCTTGAGAGAGAAGTCATGGGACAACCTACACAGAGCCAGTCTGACGAAAGACAACGCCCTCTTCTGGAAAACAATAAATTCTCCCGTTCTAGGGGCCAATAATACCCCCAGCATGGAAACTGCAATTTCGGAAGAGGACTGGATTACATACTTTTCTAAAATATACTGTCAACCCAATGACAGAGCTCCCCCGGACCCAGATCCTGAAGAAGTCCGACACCTAGCAGTATCACCTCAGTTTACCTTAGGGGAGGTAGTAGAAGCTATAAACACAAGCAAAGCTGGGAAAGCGCCAGGGCCTGATGGTGTCCCAATTGATCTATATAAAGCTAACATTGACTTATCGGGCCCCCTACTGACGCAGGTACTGAGGGCCATTTTCTCACAAGGCCCACCATTAACATGGCGTCATTCTATCATCATACCCATATACAAAAAGGGCGATCGTCTAAACCCACCCTGTTATAGGCCAATCTCCCTCCTTGATACATCAGCCAAATTAGCAGGGAGAATAATTTTAAACAGACTTCAAATATGGGCGGAAGAAAATAATATTTTATCCCCAGTGCAGTATGGCTTCCGCACAGGACTAGGCACAGTGGAACAGGCTCTGAACTTAACTATTTTAGTGGGGAAGTATACGAAGACTAGAGAGGGTAATTTGCATCTGGCCTTCATAGACTTGTCCTCAGCATTTGACTGCGTCCTGCATGAAAAGTTATGGGACATCCTAACAAGCATGGGAGTTGAACCAACAATAGTCCATTTTATAAGAGAACTGTATACTGGGTGTGGAGCAAGTGTAAGGTACGGGATGAGAGGGGAATGCACTAAGTCTTTTGGTATATACAAAGGGGTCCGTCAAGGTTGTGTTTTAGCACCACTACTATTTTCATTATATATAAATAACCTAGAAAATGAATTGATAAACAAATGTAAAGATCTCCCACAAATAGGTAACCACCCCGTCCCTGCACTTCTTTACGCAGACGATGCAGTACTCATGGCCAGGACACCGCTAGCCCTCCAGAAACTCCTAACCTCCTGTATAAATTACATGACAGCCCTGGGCCTCACAGTTAACCGTTCGAAAACGTTCATAATGAACTGTGGCAGGAAACTGAGTAAGCCCTATAAAACTACTATTCAAGAGGACAAAGTGAAGATAGCTCCCACCTTCTCATACTTGGGCATAATGTTTGACAAACAGACCACCTGGGCACACTGTGAAAACAAAAAAAGACCAGATTATTAAAACAACGGCGGCCTTGAAGATCTTCTCCAAAAAGCTAGGGGGAATCTCCCCGTCAAACATGGTAAAAATCTACAAAGCCAAATGTATCCCGGCGGCTACCTATGGAGCATGCATTTGGGGGTACACGAACTGCCATGCGATACAGTTGGTGGAAAATGACTTTCTGAGATATCTACTAATGGCACCAAATAGCACGTCATCATATATTAGCCATTCAGAACTTGGGGTCCACTTTGTAACTGATTTAATTAAGATACAGCCTTTATTATTATGGCACAAAGTGTGGACCTCTGAGCATACCGGACTAAACCAGGCCATATTATCCGACTGTATGAATCTAACACACTCGTATAGAGTTCCCTGGCTAAAATATATCATGACCTTTTTCAAAAATATGGGCTGCGAAGCGTATTATCTAAACCCACAATTACTGGAAAAAATAACCAGGAGAGACTTGAAGGCTCTGACTTTGAAGTATTTGGATGAACAGAGATGGGAAGTGGAATCAAAAAAAACAACAGTAATGTCTAACCAACTAATTCTGTCGACGGACGCAGTCCAGCCCTACTTAGTAAGCGTGGTAAATCCCCGACATCGATTTGTTCCCACAAGATTCCGCTTAAATATCTTCCACCGGCTAGTAACTTTTCCGACTATGCGTGACTGGAGTACAGTCTTAAGAGCATGTCCATGTGATGCGAAAGCTCCCCAATCTACAATGCATGTGGTCGACTTCTGTAAATTTTATGATATACCAAGAAAACGCTTTTTACTGCCTTTTTTAAGATCAAGTAATATGCGCAAGTGTCGCGACGCGTATTTTAGCTTACAGATTTTATCCTCTATTGAAATATGTGGAATTTTAGCAAATTTTTTATGTACAGTACTCTCTGTAAGGAAGTCTATGGGTGTACTGAATTAATTTTACTTTTAAATCTGCAATTTCTGGCAAATTCCTTACTCCCAAAAAAAAAACAAAAAAACACTGCAACTGAACTCGTCTTTGCACTGATGTATATTTATCAAGTTTTATATATACCTGTTCTTGAATGAATTAAGGATGTGTCTTATAATCTTATTTTATGTACAACCCTTCTTATATTCATTTATTACCAATGTGCTATTACTTGACACTTTTATGGCTCGTTGAAAGCCGAATAAAGTTTTGTTTGATTTGATTTGATATATTACAAAAATACCTGTGTTTGGGGGGGAGGGCCCACCTATGTTTTTGGTCCTGGGTGCGGCCTTCATCTAGGGAAACCTACAAAACCAAGACATTTTTTAAAACTAGACACCCCAAGGAGTCCAGGGAGGTGTGGCTTGCGTGGTTACCCCAACATTTTCTTACCCAGACTCCTCTGTAAACCTAAAAATTTGCATAAAAAAGCTTATTTTCCTGACTTTTCTTAGTAGAATCACCGCTCCAGCACAAAATTCCTACTCCCCAGTTTTCCCCTCAGTCTCACAAGTAAAATGACACCTCACTTATGTGGGTCCCCAAAGCAGAGTCCGTCTAAAGATGTATAAAAGAATATGCCCTTATAAACTCGCTGTGCTATCCCCTCTATCTCTTCAAGTTTTGGGCCTTATTCTGTTGCAGGCACCTGGCCCACCCACACAAGTGAGGTATCATTTTTATCGGGAGACTTAGGGGAACGCTGGGTGGAAGGAAATTTGTGCTCCTCTCAGATTCCAGAACTTTCTGCCACAGAAATGTGAGGAACATGTGTTTTTTTAGCCACATTTTGAGGTTTGCAAAGGATTCTGGGTAACAGAACCTGGTCCGAGCCCCACAAGTCACCCCATCTTGGATTCCCCTAGGTCTCTAGTTTTCAGAAATGCACAGGTTTGGTGGGTTTCCCTAGGTGCCGGCTGAACTAGAGGCCAAAATCTACAGGTAGGCACTTTGCAAAAAACACCTCTGTTTTCTTTCAAAAAATTGGATGTGTCCACGTTGCGCTTTGGGGCGTTTCCTGTTGCGGGCGCTAGGCCTACCCACACAAGTGAGGTATCATTTTTATCAGGACACTTGGGGGAACGCTGGGTGGAAGGAAATTTGTGGCTCCTCTCAGATTCCAGAACTTTCTGCCACAGAAATGTGAGGAACATGTGTTTTTTTAGCCAAATTTTGAGGTTTGCAAAGGATTCTGGGTAACAACCTGGTCCGAGCCCCACAAGTCACCCCATCTTGGATTCCCCTAGGTCTCTAGTTTTCAGAAATGCACAGGTTTGGTAGGTTTCCCTAGGTGCCGGCTGAGCTAGAGGCCAAAATCTACAGGTAGGCACTTTGCAAAAAACACCTCTGTTTTCTTTCAAAAAAATGGGATGTGTCCACGTTGCGCTTTGGGGCGTTTCCTGTCGCGGGCGCTAGGCCTACCCACACAGGTGAGGTATCATTTTTTCGGGAGACTTGGGGGAACATAGATTAGCAAAACAAGTGTTATTGCCCCTTGTTTTTCTCTACATTTTTTCCTTCCAAATATAGGAGAGTGTGTAAAAAAGACATCTATTTGAGAAATGCCCTGTAATTCACATGCTAGTATGGTCACCCCGGAATTCAGAGATGTGCAAATAACCACTGCTCCTCAACACCTTATCTTGTGCCCTTTTTGGAAATATAAAGGTTTTCTTGATAGCTATTTTTTACTCTTTATATTTCAGCAAATTAATTGCTGTATACCCGGTATAGAATGAAAACGCACTGCAGGGTGCAGCTCATTTATTGGCTCTGGGTTCCTCGGGTTCTTGATGAACCTACAAGCCCTATATATCCCCGCAACCAGAGGAGTCCAGCAGACGTAACGGTATATTGCTTTCGATAATCTGACATTGCAGGGAAAAGTTAGAGTAAAACGTAGAGAAAAATTGATGTTTTTTTCACCTCAATTTCAATATTTTTCTTTTTCAGTTGTTATTTTCTGTAGGAAACCCTTGTAGGATCTACACAAATGACCCCTTGCTGAATTCAGAATGTTGTCTACTTTTCAGAAATGTTTAGGTTACTGGGATCCAGCATTGGTTTCATGCCCATTTCTGTCACTGACTGGAAGGAGGCTGAAAGCACAAAAAATTGCAAAAATGGGGTATGTCCCAGTAAAATGCTAAAATTGTGTTGAAAAATTGGGTTTTCTGATTCAAGTCTGCCTGTTCCTGAAAGCTGGGAAGCTGCTGAGTTTAGCACCGCAAACCCTTTGTTGATGCCATTTTCAGGGGAAAAACCACAAGCCTTCTTCTGCAGCCACTTTTTCCAATTTTTTTGAAAAAAACGAACTTTTCACTGTATTTTGGCTAATTTCTTGGCCTCCTTCAGGGGAACCCACAAAGTCTGGGTACCTCTAGAATCCCTAGGATGTTGGAAAAAAAGGACGCAAATTTGGCTTGGTTAGCTTATGTGGACAAAAAGTTATGAGGGCCTAATCGCGAACTGCCCCAAATAGGCAAAAAAAGGCCTGGCACAGGAGGGGGAAAAGGCCTGGCAGCGAAGGGGTTAAATACAAGCTGCACACCTAGTAGATCCGGGGAATCAATTTTTAATATTGAGTGACTACACTGTAACCTCTTATTAAGCAATATCAATAAGCCTCCCTTGGCACGACCAGTGTTTCCATCCGCAGGTAAGGCCATCACTTGATAAGATAAAAACCCATCCAAGGAAGCAGGGTCCGTAGCCCAAGTTTCCTGGAATAAGCATATATCCTGTTTATTTATATAATTGGCCCAATCAGGATCCAGAAATTTCCTACCCAGCCCGGCCAGATTCCAAGACATGATAGAAAATTCGGCTCTAGTTCCCACATCACTAGGCTCGAAACATTAAACTTCCCCATAGTCATCAGACTCAATAGACAACCCAGGCCAAAAAGAAAAAGGGAGCACACTGCCTTGCATTCATGCGGAAAATAGCCCCAAGGCATCATGGTAAATGCAGTCATTTAAATATAAATAGCGAGAATTTTTCCAAAAATTAGTCACCCTAAGTAGGTGCAGCAAGTGCCGTATCGCTGTAGAAAGTCCTTCACCTAAGGTAGGTGCAGCGAGTGCCGTATCTCTGGACACGTGTTTCTGGCTTTCGGCCGTCATCAGCATAGAGCGTATGTAACTGAAGGGGTCGCTTGAAATGCCGCCAAACGTCTTAACAGGTTTTTGTACCACTCAGTAGGCGCACAGGTGCATCGCCAGTGCTCGTCAGCAAGAGGCTCACGGGAGCCGTCATTTAGACATCCAAAAAGGAAGGCCACTGCCTTGCATTCAAGCGGAAAATAGCCCCAAGGCATCATGGTAAATGCAGTCATTTAAATATAAATAGCGAGAATTTTTCAAAAAACAGAAAAAGACAACCCAGGCCAATCCGCCGAACCCCAGTTGGAAGCTGCCAAATTAGAGTCAGGACATTGGGCTTCCCCATGACAGGCAAAGTTATTAAACACCCCTAGCCTACCCACCGGGCACCAAATAGAAGTTATTAAATTGGGATCAGTGGGTAGTCAATCAATACCTTGTGGTAGGTGCAAGTCTAATACCAACTCCACTAGACTCTCTGTGATAGCAAGTACGCAGTTCAAAGTCAATAAGATTATTCATTAACAACCTAACAGCAAATAGAAATAAAGTCAAATTTGGATCCAGGCGGACAATGTCGATCCACCTCCACAATATCTGCATGATTAACAGAAAGGCATTTCCGCTGGACTCTCAGCCAGTATATAACCTTATTTAACAAGGAATCCCCGGTTTCCACGACCCCTAGAGACAATTTGGGTACTTCAACCATAAACAGTGTACCTCCTTGGTTCCCAGAAGCTTGAACCTGCTTCTTAGGTGCAGTCCATCTCATTCCAACCGGATGTGAAACATCATCAGGTGACTCAGAGCAATGAATTGGTGGGGTGGCTGCTCCACTCAAAACCTGAGAGCCAGTTGCCTCCCCAGGGTCCTTGTTGTAATCAACAGCTATAATTTTAATAGATCTGTCAGGCCTGGTAAAACACTGTTTTTTAACATCAGTCACACACTTATGCTGAATGACCTTGTTAGGAGCCTGTCGTCCTTCAGTATATGAAACAGGTGGGATGGAAGTGGGGATAGAACCAAGTTGTAGATATTGATTATCTACTTGAAGCAGAGGATCAGATTCAGCTGTGATAGTGCCCCTCATAACAGAATAGGGTACGTCCAATCTTGGTCGAGAGCAGCTACAACCACATAACCTGAAATCCTCGTCAATTGTTTGACCATTGACAGCACCAAATTCTTTACCTCATCTAATTTACAATGGACAGAAGCCAAATCAAGGTTGTCGTGCAATCTCAGTGGTCCGCCCGAGGGTGGATGGATGTCATCACCACCATCCATACATGTCCCGATACATTTGTGTGTAGTAACATTACAAGGTCCTTCATCATTTCCCAAGGGCCCATACCGATTTGAACATGGGATCATAGGTATTACAAAAACCTCAGGGCTCAGGGGAGGACAGGGAGCCTCATCACCTACTGCAGGGCCACCTGTGATGTTCGACACTATGTCCAACCCACTGCAGGGTATTCGGGGTCATTCCAACCCAGATGTTTCGGTAGTCCTTTTTAATTCAATCTCCTTAAAGGAATTAGGCTGCCGTTGCTTTTTCTTAAATATGTCTGGTATTTTTGTAACGAGGGGACCCGGTTGTAAAGGCAAGGAATTCAACTTATCTCTTAAAATAGCCTTCACTTCTTCTATTAAAATGTCTATATCTTCTAAGGAATGACTACCTTGGTTGGGTATAAGACTTGTTTTATTTTTAAGTTGTTTCCTAATTTTTTTGGACCACTGGCATGTATGGGAGTATCCTCAGCCTTTCTTTTCCCCATCTCAGAGTGGAATGATAATAAACAGCAAAGGTGTGTAACCCAATTAATCAGTCTTGGAAATAATACATTTATAACTTACTTCTTAGATAATAATGATGCCCAGCCTCTGTCAGGCAATGACGGGCGCACGCCCGGGCCCGTCCCGCGCTGCGTGAGTGCGAAGGCACTTATAAGCGCCAGTTCTAGTGCAAGGGTGCCTGGGGGACGTAGTCCCACCCCAGGTCAGAATTCAGGACCCCCCAAGGATGTTGTCACCAGCGCGTCTACACAAAACATAATTTCTCTCTTTCCGCCCTGGGAATGAGGCTTTGGTACAATACCTATTGTGCTAGCCCATGGGCTATCTGAAGGCTCAATCACCCACAAATCCTGCATCTTTTGGACTTCTCCCCTGATTCAATCTCTGACATGGTCAGGCTGCCTGAATATTTTACTCTTGACAGGCACATAATGTGCACACCAGGTGGTCTAACTAGGGGTCAGAGAAAAGAGTTCAGAAAACTGTCTGAAAGCTTGTCTGCAGTCAGCTTGTTGCTGTTCAGAGAGCTGCAATCTGCAAAGACTATTCCATCCACTGAACCATCAACAGGGTTGTCGGAGGCAAGGTCAGGTAGAGGGTCGCTCTCTGCTTCCTGCCCTTCATCAATGGCCATGAGCAAGCTCATGTCAACAATGTCATAGTAAGGTTTAAGCCAGTTCACATGAAGCACCCTATGGGGGCTTCTTGGACTGCCCAGGTCAACCACATAGGTGACCTCACCTTTCTTCTCTACTATTGTGTGGGGGCCACCCTACCTGTCTCGGAGTGCTTTTGGTGCCACAGGCTCTAAGACCCCCACTTTCTGTCCTGGCTGGTAAACAGTCAGTACAGCCTTACGGTCATGCCACTGCTTTGAAACCCTAGGTTGGCCTCAAGGTTTTTGGAAGCTTTCTTTATGTACCCTGCCAAGCGAGAACGCAGGCCTAGCACATAGTGAAGTATGTCCTGTTTAGGTGGTTTCTCCCATTCCTCCTTCACAAGACTAAGAGGGCCCCTAATTGAATGTCCAAACAGAAGTTCAAATAGATTGTAACCCATTCCCTTCTGTGGAACCTCTATGGAGGCAAAAAAGAAGGCAAGGTAGTAGGACATCCCATCTTCTCTTCTGCTTGTCTGAGAGTCCCATAATCATACCTTTTAGGGTTTTGTTGACTCTCTCAACTAAACCACTTTCACGTAGATGATAAGGAGCGGTTAATTTGTATGTTACACCACATTCCTTCCACGCTGCTTTGAGGTATCCAGACATGAAGATTGCATCTGTCGAATATATCCTCCTTAAGGAAATCCACCCTGAAGAGGATTCCCAAGAGGGCCTTGGCCACAGAAGGAGCTGCAGTTGTCTTAGAAGGGAATGGCCTCTGGGGACCTGGTGGCATGGTCCACCACCACCAAAATAAATCTGTTCCCAGATTCTGTAGGAGGGTCAAGGGGCCCAACAATGTCAATCCCTATCCTCTCAATCGGTACCCTGGTACACCAGGGGCCCTCCATAGGCTGCAGCATGTATTGTGCTACCCATGGGGCCCATGCAAACTGTGACCACAGGCCTGCCATAGCAGCCTCTGTGAAATGGTGCATGCATCTTTCAATCCAGACATAAGGTTTGCCTTATATCATGGGCTGTGCACTCTGACCCTGTAAGTCACCTCCTTAGGTAGGCCCTTCAGCCCAAAGGTAGGGTGCATGTTTCCAAGTGTGAGGGCACCCCTACAAACCCCAGACTCAATTTCCTAGGCTTTTCAAGTGCGGTTAAGCGATCTTATGATATGTAGTGGACACTGGTCAACACAAGTTGTCCAACTACATGACACCTTCTCAAAACATAGGCATGTTTGGTTACTAACATGCTGTAACCATGCAACTACACCGATTGTTTGGTATCTAACATGTTGGAAGCATGCAACTACACCGATCCCAGTGCTAGTAGCATGCTACCATGTACTCTGGGGGTTCCCTAGGGGACCCACCATGCCTGCCTGTACAGCCTTGCAAGGTCTGCATGCCAGCACGTGCTGCTGCCAACCCCAGACACTGCTCTGCCCTCCTGCTCCAGAGACTAACTCGGGCAGGGGGAGGCAGAACAAAGGATTTCCTGTAAGACAGGAGTGTGACCACCTCTTCTTTAGAAATACGTGTCTATGGGTTAGGGCGGGGGTGGCTCTGAGCACCACCAGACTGCTTTGAAGGGCACATTTGGTGCTCTCCTTGCATTCACCAGTGCAGGAAACACCAGTTCCCATTCTGCCGCGAAACCAAACAAAGGACAGGGGAGTGACAACTAGGGAGATGCACAGAGCTCTGCCAGGTGGACACTTGATCTTGCCATCTTGAAAATAAGATGAGCAGAGGCCCTAGGGAGCATCTGACTGGTTAGTCCAGCTGGGAGATTTCCCTGACCCCTTCTGATAGGTGTGTAATTGTAGTTAGTGTCCCATCCCCTCCTGGGTAACTTAAGGGATCCCCTGAGGGTGGGATCTTAGATTCGTCTGCAAGACTTCAGGAATCATCTGCAAGTCTCCTCTGCATGACACTTCTGAAACCTGGATACCGGAACAGCTGCTGTTCTTCACTGGAACCAGGAGCAAGACTAACTAGTAGGAGGGCTCCTACTGCATCTTTGTTTCCAAGTTCTGCAAAGACCTCTGCAATCCTCTCCCCTGCATCCGCAGGCACCTCAATGCATGACAACGACCAGCTTGTGGACCCTGCTGTCCCATGGACTCTTTGAGGCTCTACAACACAGTGGCTCTCCAGAGGTCTGACCTATCTTCCTTGCAACTGGTAAGTCTGTGGTCCCTCACTGGAGCTGCTTGGCTGGACCCCCAGTGCACCACGTTGGCTTGACGTTGCCAAAGCTTGTTGGCTCTTCAATCCGAAGATGACCTAGCTCCAAAATGCCCCGGCCTCTAGCACTCTCCAACTCCAAGAACAATGTCCTCTCTGCAACTCCAGTGACGTGGGTATCACACTTTTCTGTGCTGTTGAGGCCTCACTGTGACTCCCTGTGCCTACCAGAGGGTCCTTCTGGGAGCTCCATAGATTCCTCCTGGTTCTCCTCTGTGCGGAGGCCTGGCCCTGCCCTACCTGCCAAGGTTGGGTCACCTGGACCTTGCTTATTTCCACAAATCCTGCAAGCTTCATGCAATGCTTTCCTGCATTTGCTATGGCTTGTTGGTGGTCCTGCTGACCACTGACCCCTCTACAATTGGACTACCGGCTTGGGACAGCTCATGGACGAGTCCTGGGATCTTCCTGCATACCTTAGACTCCACAGCTGCACTTCTTTGTCCACCGTCCAACAGGGTACATCTCCGAGAAGGGTGGAAATTGCCCCCCTGCATCGCTCAGGCACCTCCGGGTGGTCTGGACTGTGTCCCCTCTTTCCCCAGGTCCTCTTCTTCAGGAATCCACCCCTGGGTTCCACCGACCTGGTCCACGGGTCACGACCGAAGATGGACACCTGAGGTCCCCCCTGACTTCAAAGGGACACAACTTCACCACTATGCACCTGGGCTCCCTGTTGTAGGTACTCCACTGTTCTGGGTATCCACAGGTGGGGGCCCTATCTAACCTCCCTTGTCCCAAATATTTCCTCGGGGTCCTCTGGGAAGGATTCTAAAATGCTTCAGCCTCAACTTCCCCATGTTATCTAATGGGCACTGACCCAGGATTACAACTCTGAACACAGATGACTGGGAAATCCTACCTACTCAACTTTGGTGTTTTAGTACTTCCCGAGTCGTAAGGGTCCTTGGGTGGTAGTACGGGTTGGGAGTGATTTTCACATTCCATTTTTTTAGTATATGGTTTGACACCACCACCCCACCCCATAGGAGCCCATGTTATTTTATGCCTTCATTTACCTGTTGTTAAGTATATTTTTGTATGTTCATATCTCCGGGTAGGACATATACCAAAGTTAGTTCTAGAGTGTGTGTTACAATAAATATAACCTATTTGTCTAACAGTGACGTGGTTCTTTCCTGTGTATATATATCACTGACCTGTGTGGTATTTGCAACCGCTTTACACCCTCCTACACGAACAGAAGCCTTAGCTGCTCTCCACAGCTACTCTTAGGAGAGCTCTGGTTATCTAGAGCCGCCTACACTATCACTATGGGTTGCCTCACCTATAGGTGAACACTATATTCGGAGCCAGCCTCCTACAATCGCCAATAGCGTTAACTCTTATTATTAGAATTATGATGACACTTGTTTGGATATCTTCTGTGCAAATGTACATACACTACCATTTTTTATGCACAATTAAAAAGTTACTTATCTTAAATACCATCTTTCTGGTGAGTGCCCTATCCAGCTGCAGATACCTCACCTAGTGAACACTCACAGGTGTCAGCATAGAGCTGGAAACTTTTCACAGTTTTTCTGCTTCGATCGGGAGTGCTGGTTCCGTCTCTGTGCTAGAAACACTGCCACTATGATGTCACTGTAGCCAAAAAGTGTCCATATGTCACACTGATGTTAAGTTTCCCATTCACCTTTTTTACTACCATAGAGACAGCTACAAGGAAATGACAATTGTGCCAATGCAGCAGAGCAATTCTAAAGGGGAATCTCTTAAAAGCTGCCTATTATCAACCTTCAGAACACATAGGTGGGCGGGATCAGTGAGAAATCTATATGGCGTGTGCACCAGAAAGATCGTTATCGGAGGTAAGCAACTTTTTCTTCTGGCGAATACTGCTAGCAGCAGATTTCTCACCTGTTGAATAGGTTCAAAGCAGTAGCTAAATAGATGGCAGGACTGAATAATGGTTATACCAGGGAATCCTAAAGCATTAAGCGTACAAAACTGCCATTCCTTCCATCTGTGAATCCAGACAATGTTTGGTGAAAGTGTGACAGGAAGCCCATGTAGTTGTCCAACACAACTCAATCACTGGAATATCCCCAATGAATGGCGAATTGGAAGACTTTACCCTGGTGTAATGTGCCCAGATTGAGGCACTTCATTCTAGGCAAGGGCTTTGCACATTTGAATGCTCAAAATCCACCTACAGAGGTTCAACAAAGAGTTGGTGGTCAGACCTGATCTCTTTGGTACAATAAATATAGAAACGGATTGCCCTTCTGGAGTCCAGTCAATATTGTTTCTCCTCCTCCTTGCTAGGATGGGGAAATACTGTAAAGTGTGAAGAGTGACAGATTGGCCCTGGTGTAATGGAGTCACTTTCTTGGGAAGGAAAGCAGTTTTAGTTCGCAGGACCAACTTGTCCGGAAAGTAACATGTACACAGAGTAAATGGTCAGTGATTGACTAGCATTTACATGCCTTGCCGAGGTAACTGCAACCAAAAAAACACTTAAATATCAATAAACATAACTTTGGACTGTGACTAGGTTCAAAGAGAGCTCCTATCAAAAAAGCCTAAAATAGGTTTAAGTGCCCATTTGGATATGACAAAGCGTGTTGGTGGAAACATGTTTATCAGTAAATTACGAACTCTTGTTATTACAAGTGACTTGAAAAGAAGAGATGGCTAATCTAGGAGGTAGAGAAAACTCGACAAAGCTGATATGTATCTTTTGACTGCTTATGGAGCATCCCTGCTGGGCCAGCAAGAGTGTGAAATCTAATAACCTCAGATACACTAGTCCTTATGGAGTCTATATTTTCAACAGAACAACAAGCAATAAATTGATTTCACCTCTTGGAATAGACAAATTTGGTAATGGGGAGATGATAATCATCACGTCAACTTCTTCCAGAGGCAGAGGTACCCATTCAATTTCTAGGCATAAAGACAGAGGCTCTGGAAGTTGGGGATGCAGTAGCTGCCCCTCCAACTTGGAGAGTAGGTACACCATAAGAGGATGATAGAGAGAAAGGCACTACACTAGGTTCAGAAAATCTGCATATGACTCTTCTCGGCCAGTCTGGGGAGATAAAAAGGACTTGGGTCTGGTGAATATTCCTCAGAACCAGAAGAAACCTTAGGACGTGAGTGCCTCAAGGCTACTTTGCGGCAGCCTTTGGAGGATGCAGAACTGCAGGAAATCGATATTGCTGAGTTGCAAAGACATCCACCCAAGACGTGCCCCATCAAACAAAGACCTACACAACTTTCTCCATATATAACCCCTAATTGTGGTTGATAAGATGACGCCAGCTCAGGCTGGCGGCCCTAGTATTCAGAGAGTCGGCCAGATGGTTGGCTATTAGCCAGATGTTATGCTGATGCCTCCAAGTCTAGAGTCCCAAAACCTCTCAATATATAAGGTGAGCAATTACTCTCCTCGCTTGTTGATGTATGACATCCCAGCTGAATTGTCTGTCTTCCTTTTGGAAGGGTTTGAGCACTAGCAGAAATGCTCTCAGTTCCAGCAGGTGGATGTGTAGAACCTCTTCTTCTGGAGAGCAAAGTAATTTGATCCCTTCTCCTGGTAATGAGCACCCCACCCTAGGGCGGACACATCTGTCACCACTATGGCCACAGACTCCTAGAAGGTCATCCCCTGGAGCAGGTGATCCTCCACCGATCACCAAGTCCCAGTATATCAAGAGATCATAATGGTGTCTGCCAAATCTTCCCAATATTCCAACAGTTGCCAGTGAAGGCACCTGTGGTGATCCCTCAGTGTGTCAGCACATATGCATGACCAAGTAGATGCAGTAAACCAGCAGACTTAGCATATGAAGTGCTGCCAGGGCACAAATCCAAGCTTCTGCCCAAAACATTGGAACCATATCCTAAATGTCCCAGATCCTCAGTGGAGGAGGGAAGGCTCGCAGTGATGCTGTATTCAGTACTGCCCCATAAACAGGAGCTGCAGAAAGGGCAGTAGGTGAGGTTTGGGCACAATAATAGAAAAGCCCAAATTGAATAAGCCAGGAGGCAGTCATCTGCAGGAAGTACAAGACTATCTGCAGAAAACTGGGTTTGTGCAGGTATGTAAATACAGAGATACCCGACGACCTGACCTCGAGATGCCCATGTAAAGCATGCTATGAAATGCAGGTATGGAAATACACATTAGCCAAGTCTATTGGCACCATCCAAGCTCCCACTTGCTGTGCCAAAAGAACTTCAGCAAGGGGCAGCATCTTAAACATTTCTTTGTGAAGTGCAAGAGTGTGAAGTCCAGTATTGTTCATAGACAGCCATCCTTTCTAGGGACCTGGAAGCAGCGAGAGTAGCACTGTCTTATCGCCTGTGCTGGCACCAACTCCACCTCTCCTTTTCTGCAGCAGTAATGCCCCCCCCCCCCCCCCCCCTATGATGCAGGATCTGAAGATGGTAATATGACTGGTGGGACAGTGGAGGGGAGAGGTTGGAAGGATACGTCATACCCATAACCTTGTCTTCAACTCGAGTACTCATTGGTCCAATGTTATATGGCCGTGCAGACCAGTAGAAAGGACAATATTCATCCTTTCACAGTCCAAGAATGCCCCTGCAAGGGGGGAGGGGATAGTGGGAAATGGGGAGGGGGAACGGACCAAGGCAGATTTCCAGGTATCACAGGGAAAAAGAGGTGGTCACCTCCTGGACACTGCAGCCTCTTCCTTTGCTCTTGCCCAAGTGTTGTTTGAGAAGGAGGTTTGCTGCCTTGAAAGCTGTGAGAGTTGACCCTATAAAAAACAGAAATCTCTTGCAAACGCTTCAAATTTTCTATTCTGACAATCTCTTTGTGAAGATTGAAAACCTAGGCCCCGGGCTGTCGCTCTGCCGCTTCAAATCTTTCCCAAGACTTCTTTCCAAAACGTTTTGCTCTATCAAAATGCATATTAATTACTGTCGTATGGACATTATCAAAAAAACTCTTAAGACCCCAACTGGGCATGCCATTTAATAACTACACAAGATCCCAAAGGATACTCCATATATATATTAATAGTACCATAACTAACTCACTTGTACCTCTCAGGACTAAATAGTCCGCCACACCAGTTGAAAAAGACAACGATAAATTAGCTACCCTGCTACTCTCTTCCTTGTCATGGCACACTAGTCATCTGAATAGGATCAAAGTCTGACTCTTCTATGAATCACTGAGCTTCCCTACTAAATCTCTGGAGGATGTATCTAGTCTTTGGTGGGGACTGCTTCTCAGGCGCAGTCACAGGACTGCTATCTGTGGAACAGCAAGCAGCACCACACTGTCAGAGGCTTTGCAGGCAGCACCAGCATCAGCGCTGGCAGAAGATCCACCAAAGAGGGTAGAGGAGATGGCCTCAGCATCTGCAGCACTCCAGCTGGCACCGAAGTCATTGTGTGGGGGAACAGTGAGACCATACAGCAACCGGACAGGACCTCCAGCATGATCAAAAGGTGCTCCCAAACGTCTCATAGGGTCCAAAGATTCTCCATGGGGATCACTGCACACCTGAACATTTCAAACATGGCATTCATAAAGAAGGATCCCGAAGTCTGAGCATCAGCAAGAATCCTGGCATCGGCAGTGGAGACGACAATGCCATCAGCTTTGTTTCTTTAGTGGGAGAGATTTCTACCAACCCCAGTTCAGAAGACAATCACATAGGAGGCAGGAACCATCTTAGCAACTTACCTTTCAAGAGGAACGTGCTTCCTCTTATTCTGGTGTTTGTGATGTTTCTATCGTGATGACTTGGAAGGGGGATAGGATTGAGACTTGGATATAGACCGTGACCATATCTAGTATGATTGACACCACGGTCTCAAAGCATTAAAAGCTTGACATCCCTTTCTTTTATTGCCTTGGAGTTCATACTAAGGCAAGGACAACATGACCTAGAGAATCTTGCTCTGACCACAAGCACAAGAAACAGCAGTGCCTAAGGCCAGGTACCACAAACAAGAGGCTTTAGGGTTGGGAATCGATATTTGGCCCTCACAATCCCTGCAGTGCTTCAAAAACTCTATGGCGGAGCAAACAATAGAACTACACTGTGAACAATTTGAATGAAAAAGAATTATGTGAAGGAACTCACAGAATAATTAGAGTGGGCTGCAGATCCAAGCTTAACAGTGCAGAAAAAAAGGGAAATTAACTTCGTGTGCCCAGGTGAGTTCTTTATGTCTCCAGTGACATCACAGCAGGTTTGTTTCCAGCAGCAAGATGGAGCTAGTGTTCCTTACCACTGCAGAACAGCTATGAAATGTTTACAGAGCCAGAGTGGTGCCTGGGCACGATCATCGGGTGAGAAATCTACAGGAAGAAACACCCAACAGAAAGAAAGGCTTAAAGGTGATTATAGCTTTGAGGGCGAGCAGAGGAAGGCATTACGCAGTCTTGGTTTATCAGACTAAATTGTAGCCATGGGGTATAATACTCCACCATTTGCAAATTTCTGGACTGCTATACAGGAAGGTTGGCATACATGCTTTAAGTGTACTTATGCTCACAGTTAATTTGGGCACAGGTCACCACCATTCTCGAGGAAGATAAAAAAGTCAATCTTAAAACAATGTAAATGAAAAAAAAAAAAAAAAAAAGACACCATGATCGCAGTTAACACAACACAGTACCTGCTGAGCCTTATACGCACCAAGCTTATAAATAAAAATAGACTCCCCTAAATTTGAGCCAGTTCTGCCATATCCATGCTCTAACAGCACCGGACCCCTTTATATGGTAAAAAAAAAATAACGGTTCTGCTGGCATATACGAGGGCCACAACATCTTTCAGGAGCAGATAAGCTCACAGACTGCCCATGCAGATGACCACAGTTTCACACAACTATACCTCCTGGAAACTGCAGTATTCTTTCACTCTGAAGCTGCCTGCTAGGTAGCACACAGTGGGTTTGTAGTTTGTATTCTAGCTTTTGTTGGCAGTTTAAATGACTCATAGGGTTCCTTTTATCTTTAATTTTTTCCTTCAGTGACATTGCTTCCCGGTGTGGCTGGGTATCTAATTTTTTTATTTTTATTTTTACACTTGATGCCTCCTAGAATCCTTGTCAACAATATGGAAACCTAGTGGGTCAAAATACAGAGTAGACAGCACAGATACAACATGATAAATGCACCCTCCCTGACATAGGTACTGAAAGCACAATAACCCCAAACTGAGCAGAATAAATTACCTACTCAGCTTTCAACTCTCTCAAATAATGCCCACCCCAGGCTCCTCATGGTATACCAACATTCTGGCATGACAACCTAGGACTAACACAAAGCAATACACAAGTTGTATCAAGGAAGATTTACTCAACAGATTTAATGATAGGCTAGCCTGGAAGTTGGATCCAAGCCCATAGCAATAAAGGACTACTATGTTAATCAGGTGTCTCAATCCTACATTCCATTTGATAACTTTTAATATAGAAAAGAAAAAAATATATGTACAATCCTAGTTCTCTTTCAGGCAAATCTTCACAGAAATAATAAACACCGAATAACCACGCACAGGTGGAAATTAATCCCAAACAACCACTTTCCCTTGGCAAAGTCACGTTTGAAAGCATAAAAATAATGTTGTTGCCTTATCTACAGGCCACACGCCAGATTCCATTAAGAATGTCATACAGAGGCTAGCGGTTTTTGTTGCCCAAACTGTATCAAGAAATGTTACAGAATGTTCCTTTGTTTGAGGAGGTCTGTTTAGGTTTTGAGATCTATTGTACCATTATTCACCTCATCTTTACAAAAGAAAGAAGCCAAGGCAATTTTTAAAACATCGGCGTCATTTAAAGCACATAACGAGAACCATCGTTCCAAAACTTTATTTAAAAGAAAATCCAAAGTAGACAAGTTCAGGGTATAAAGTGAGATCTGACACTGCTCCTCTAAAGGAGCACATACCACCATGATCTCATCTTACCACGTAACAGGCACTTAATATTCTGCTCATCAACTAATAATGTTTGTGGTCATCCCACCAGGAAGCAGCAAACGCTGGTTAGGGCAACAATGAAGATGCCTTTGCAGGAGAGCTAGGATTACAATGTAATACATTAAGCTTCTTTTTTAGACAATCTTCAGTACTGTCTATTGCGCTCTGTTACTATGTTGTGTTTTGACTGAGCGGGAGCACGGGGAGAGAATGCGGGAAGGTATATAGAAGGTGGGTAAGATTGTTAAGCATTCGTTCATTAGGCTTTTACGTAATTTGTTTGAGGATTAAACTTCACTCCTTTGAAGTCTTCGTGGATTTGTTAGTTCTAGGAAATACTCGCCTTACCTTACACTGGTGACAAACGGGTACAGATTTACTGGTGGATGTATTAATTATACAAAGCATACCGTCAATAATTATAGCCGATTTCACACCACAGAGGTTTGATAGTGCGTAGGCTCGTTACACACTTAAGTGTTGTCTGCACTGTCCTGGATAAACTGCGAAGAATTTACGTATTGGTTCCGTGTTGGATACAGGGTGTGTTTTGGGTTTTCATTGCCTACTGTATACAGCTATTTCAGTGAATACAACACCGAAAGTAGTATTTCATCTGGCTATTTAATAGGATACAGCGTGGAAAGGAGCATTTTCATTCGGCAAGCAACTGGTGATAGCTAGTAGGAGTTTCAGCACGTCTTCTAGGATTTCTGTGGACAGCTTAAGAAGGAGCATCTGATTGGGCGCACTGGTGTGTGTCCACTGGGGAACTGCATCAGCTGTCTTCTCATCTCAGCATGTCGCATCGGAACAGTGGCTGTAGTGCTCAGCCACCATGGTGATGTGCACACCGAAAAGAGTGCGTGTAGCCATATGGTTATTATTTTCTGTTTTCTTGCTACCATACTGTGTTATGCACATATTAATGAGACACTGGGGACCACTTTTATTATTTTAAATATCTTAGTTGAGTATTGTGCTTATTCTGGTTGTTTTAGTTTATATGCAGAAAATGTAAGGTATTGTGCCTCCACCCTCCTTTCTATCTGGTGAGAAGGTGGTGATAGTATTTTTAGCTTAAGTAGAACTATTAGAAGGGGATGAAAGTGAACCAGAGATAACATTAGCATTATTAAAACATTGTTTGGTAGGCGTTGGCTTGAAGGAGCACAAGAATCTGCCAGCATTCATTAATCCTGGGAACATTAAAGTCTACCAATATGCATCCACACAGTTGTATATTGCTACGGTATTAAATCAATACGGTTATGGAAAGGTTTACATTTTATCCAGGAAACAGGGTGTGCATGAGTCTATAGAAGGTTATGTATCAGCATTAGGATCACTAGCCCGTTACTTATCAGGACCAATAACATAAAAATACTGGAAAGGTTATGGACCACTTAAGATATGTCTTTAAAAGCTGCTATTGACATAGCCAAGGCAATTCAATACTCAACAAAATATTTGTGGAGGAAATTAGAGGTGGTAAAGCTAATGACATGCATGTGGTTGCCAAACAAGATGTGTATAAACTAAAAAAAATGTCTTGGGCAGAAGCATGAGGTGGAAGCCACATGGAAGAAGAAGGATGGAAAAAAGTGTGGTTTTATGCGTTAGATCTGGCAGTGGTTCACACTTAAGTAATTCAAACTTTTGCCCAGCTATAGATAAAGGGTGTTCTAAATGCAACAAGAAGGGGCATTTTAATAGGGAGTGTAAATCCAATACCAGGAAAGTCCATCTTATACAACAAGAAGATAAGGTGTCAGTTTATGAAGATCAGGATTCTCACACTGTTGTAAGCATGTGATGAGAACAGTTTCCATTCTGTGGTATTATTGATGGAAAGGAAGTAACAGTTCCGGTGGACTCATGTGCGTGGGACACCATTATTTCTCAGGTCACTGTCAGAGAGAAGTGGCCAAACAAGATTGTCTTACCGCCAGATGTGACACCTGGTGGTTACACAGGGCATAAAATAGATTTTATTGGGGTATTTTTGGGCGGATTTGTGTTTTTCAAGACATTGCATCCATGGGAAGGTATTTGTGATAAGGAATGAGCAGTCCATTTTAGGGTTGCCTCCACCAGGAGGAAATGGGAATCAGGTTGGAACCCAGGGCTAATCCCCCTGTGTACGTTGTTAGTAATGGCAATGAGGAAATCAAGGGAGAAGGTGCATATGTGGGTCATTATGTGAACAATTGAAGGGACATTTCAAGGACATATTCAGTGACAAGCTGGGAGACTGTATTGGTTTTAAGCATTACATCACGTTATGTGACAATGGTATACTAACAGGACACAGAGCTAGGAATGTACCTTTATTCTACAGGGGAAAAAATAAAAGAAATGATGAAGGATTTGTGTGAAAAAGTTATCATTGAACTTGGGTAATCATCCCCAATGGTTTCTCTAGGTGTGATTTCAGTGAAAGCCTCAGGAGATTTGAGATTGTGTGTTGAATTACGCGGTCTCAACAGTGCAATCTGAGTGGACTCCCATCCCCTGCCCAACTTACACAAGATGATTACAACCTTAGCGGGGGCACACGTCTTTTCAATGTTAGACTTGAGAGGTGCATATCACCAAGTTAAATTGGATGATAACTCAAAGAATTTAACAGCTTTTTATTACTCCAGAAGGATTATTCAGATATTGCTGCATGTCTTTTGGGTTAGCTAATGCAACATCTGTGTTTCAGAGGCTCATGAAAGAAACACTGAAGGGTGAGAAAGGAGCAACTGCTTCCCAAGATGATCTCTTGGTGTCTGGGCAAGACACCAAGTGTTGGAAATGGACAGGGTTTCCCCTGTCTTTTTTGCTTCTGACCTCCTGTTTTTGAACCTGTGTGGACTTTTGTGTTTGCTGGTTTTAGGATTCTGGGCACTTTACCACTGCTGATCTGTGCAAGTGCTCCTTGTCTAAATTGTATTTGTGATTGGTTTATTCATGATTGGCATATTTGATTTATGAGTAAGTCCCCTAGTATACGGCACCATGTGTGCCCAGGGCCTTTAAACCAAATGCTACTAGTTGGCCTGCAGCACTGATAGTGCCACTCGCATGAGTGGACAAAGTATCTCTTTTCAAGGGCGGTAGTGCCAAATCTAGTCGGGCAGTGACAGAGAAAAAATGTTTTTAGATGTGGGAGAAGGGTCCTGGGGAAAGAACTCGTTGGGAAGTGGAGGTTCTACAACAGGTAGGATGACTGAGGCAAGTGACACATAGATGTACTAGGACACGCAAAATGCCCACGCGTTTACAAGATTATGTGTTTTCAAAATATTTTCATTGTAGGATTGGAGTCAAAGGAAAAAAGACAAAGGTGGAAGATGTATTACATGTTCACATGATATGCAACAGTGCATGTATTTTTTGGTGGTCAGGGTGCGTTTCAGCAGCATTGTTAGGTTGTGCTTGTGCTGTCATTATAAAAATCTGCCTATTAAATAATGGTCTTGGTTATTTGGACTATTGCGTTCCGTTACTATATTGTGTTTTGACTGAGCGAGAGAGAATGCAGGGAAGGTATATAAAAGATGGGAAAGATCGTTAAGCATTCATTTGTTGCATCCGATTAGTATGTAATTTGTTGAGGATTAAACTCTGCTCCTATGAAATCTCCATAGATTTGTTCTTTCTAGGAAATACTCACCTTACCTTACACTCAAACAAAGAATATTTTAGCAACTGGATTTGCAAATCACATTATTCTTATCCATTGACTCTAAGACCTTTATTAAAGTGGTCCACTAAATAACTTGAAATTGGTGGCAGTTATTAGTTGTGCAGCTTTATAGTTTAGACTGAGCTGAAAAAAGGAGCTTGGGCTAGTTGGAAAAAACGTATTGTAGGGAAGAGGAACATGTGAACGCTGTGCATGGCCTTAGTAGATGGACGTTTGACCTCCTTCAGAATGTTTATACAGTCTTGTGATAGATTAATATGTCCATACTGTAGGAGTTTATTTGACAGGCTGCCAGGGAGTTGCAGAATGTAAAGATGGTTTAAGGAAATGCTTCTTTTGTGGTCACCCCCAAGTTTTCGGACTGATGCTTCTGGTTTTTCAACACAGAGTGCACCAAGGCCTGCTAACCAGACCTCAGTGCCAGTAACCTGACCCTATGTATGTCAAATTGTCTGTACCCGAGTAGAAATGGCTAACTTACTGGTAAGTCCCTACTAACTGGTACACAGGACATGTAAGTTAGAGGGGTACCTCAAGGACTGCAGCACTGGTTGTGCCACTCTGGAGGTCCCCCAAGTTAAATGAATCTCCCGTTCCGCCACTGCGGACTGGTACAGCAGCCATGCACTGCTAGCTCGACTGCCATTGAAGGACGTGTCGGAGCCTGCCCTTACTCTGTGCATGTGTGTAAGTCACCTTCCTGGCAGACCTACTGAGTCTTAAGGCAGGGTGCAACATATGACATCAGCAGGACATGTAGTTGACATGTTCTGACAGTAAAAATGTGAAACTGCCATTTGCACTGTGGAAAGGCTTGGTCGCTAATTGGACGATGCAACCAAAGTGGGCACTTCAAGGTATCAAACAACTTGTCACAGTAGGCTCAACTTGAATCTGAAGTTGCAGAGTGCAGCTTTTACAAAGTTGCCACTTTGTTGCCTTTAAAACCCCTGTGCCTTCCCGGGCACACATGGAGCCTGTTCCATGAGACAGCTTTCTGCCCTCCAGGTAAGACATTCCAACGACTCTCAGGAAGGGAACCAATGAGAGATTGCAGGAAGCCACATGGGAGTTGGCACCAAAAAGCAGGCTTCGAAGAAGAAGCTACCCTTGAGGGTACATGTGCAACACTGGAGAAGAGGGCTACACCATCTTTTAGGCAGACAGATTGTTACAGGGAGAAGAGAGAGCAAACCAGTTGCTAAACCAGTTTCCCCAGAGGTGTGTAGCCATGACACAGCCACACCCCAGGGGTGGGCTAGTGAGGTCCATACAACAAGAGAGGGATCTGACCATCTTTGGAGTGGACAGAATGGTGCATCATGCGATATCCAGGTGCCACATTCCACAGGAAGTGATCACCAGGTGGGAGGGAACTTGGTAGCCCATTGACTGCCAACTGCATCCCGCCCTGAGAGCATTTTCTGAGCATAAAGAGGGCACACCTGGCACCCCAAACTCAGATCTCCATTGACCTGGAAGGAGGACCAAAGAAGGGCTGCCCTGCTGCATTGAGAGGCCACCCAAAAAGAATGCCCCTGCAGCAGAGGAACTGTGTCTGCTTTGTCCTGGTCAAAAATAAATTATCTCCAGAGCCCAGCGGAGGTAATAGAGTCCATGCATCAGTCAACTAGTCGCCTGTTCGCAAGCACAGGGAAACAACAGCTGAAGAAACCTGTAGGGGCAAGTTGATAGCCCAAACTCTCCAAGTCGCTACCGCTGCTCCTGTGCAGCACCTGGGACCAGGACCTGACGCAAAGAGTTGCACCTGACTTAACTGAGCCCAGGAGTGGTGCTGAGATCTGCTCGGACCATCAGAAGATGAGCTATCGACTCAGGACGGCTTGGCCTATGATCATCACAATGGACGACTGGTAGTCCACTGGCGATTGGACTTCGGTCAGATCGGAGAGGATCTCGTAAGACGACCACACTGCAGCCAGGACCCCCTCACATTTTTGTGGGCCCACGAGTACCTGCAGAAAGACACCCTATCGGCCGCATGGCGCTCACAGAATCCTTGAGCATCTTCTGCATCCTTCATCCCTTGCATCAGGAATACTTCCACTGGAAAAGCCTATAACAGATCAAAGTGACTGGGTCGGGCTGAGGATTGCTTCTCCTGTTAAAGTAACTATTCTTGAGGATGGGGCTGGTCCCCCTGGCTGGAATTGGCCATCTACAGTGATCCCAGTCACCGCATTACACCTAGACCATCTTTTTAGTGAAAAAGTTTCTAAGTGTCAAATTAATAGAATTTTCCAGTGCTTACAGTTAAATGAATTGCCTTAATTTATTAATTCCTATAAATTGTGTTTTCTGGAACCTTCTCTCTGGATCTTTTTCATTTTGGTCTCTAAATTCTTATAAAAATACAGCCTACTTTTATAAGTTGGTGTTGGATTTCTTGAGTGTCGAGTCTGTTTCTTCTTTAATTGTTTTGGTGCTCTTTAAATGTGTTACACTAGTTTCTCTGTGTAAGCCGCACTGCTAATTCCACAGCTACTCTGGATTGAGCAGAAGGCTTGACAGACTAAATTTACTGGTCCTAAAGTGGATTAGTGAGTATATTACACATGGAGGTCACATGACTGCACTACATAATACACCTCATTTCCTCAAAGCTGGTGTGGAAGATTTGGCTTTGTCACTTTCAGAGAAGAAGCCAGCATGCATGGCAGCATATTGCATGGTTGAGTCAACGGATAAAGGATGTCTATAAACCACTAAAAACACCACTTTACCGCTATCAGGATAATTCTGACTTTGAAACGTGTTGAACAAATTGCTTACCTTCGGTAAAGCCTTATCAGGTAGAGACAATCTAGCCACTGATTCCTTACCTTAGAATTATCCCCAGGTGTCAGACTGGATCCCAAATTATTTTGTGAACAGTACCCCTGCGAGCCAACAGGTAGCATCATTAGGCTCTGCATGGTGTTATCGTCCGTGCCGGAAGCGACATTGCAGAGCATATATAGAAGCCATCCCAGCACGCTCATGTCAGTTTCTTATCATGACTTTCCAGACCAAAAGCGGTAGATGAACTGCTCTGAGCTCAAGAAAGCAGATATGATAGGAAACCTTTTAGTGTGACTGTGTTCCCTGTGTGTGGGAGTAATCAATATGAGCTCCCCAGCCCATCAAAATATGCCTGTGAAAAGAAACACCCTCTAGTAGGTGCTTGGTTTGACAATACGAAACGCAAGAGTAGCTCTCTGCTGAAGTTTATTATTCTATGCTGCGTTTCAGATTTGAAGCTATTCAGATGAAGCCAAGATGATTATCTCTTTGCTGAACCATGGCAATAGCTATGAACAGCTAGCTCACAGGAGTCTGCTAGATCACTGATGTATCTGCAGAGCACTTGTCCCCTTACTTGAAGTTGAAAACTACACTGAGGCCCGACTAAGAGGCATGAGTCGCATTGGAGTAATTTGCGCTGCCATTTTAAGAGGCAAAGTTATAACAACTAGAGGACCGACGGTTTATTGCTGGTGCAAGAAGAGAAGCAGGAGCAATGACTTGACAAAGGAAGACTTACAGGTTGTCGTGATCACGTCTTTCAATGCAGAGACCTCCTTCATTTTGGTTTGAAAACATATCATTAAACATGCAACAAGTGAATATCTGCGATTAAGTGAATGTACATTTCTAGCATATTTTTCTGTTCTAAGTTATTTCAGGAAGTCGTAAACACTGATCATTCTCTTGGATTCTATTATTTTAATCACTTAATCTGTAGTGATGTCCTCTTGGACCCACATTGGTCCCCTATTTTAGCTCGTTTTATATTTATATTTTACATCTTTTAGTTGCATTGTTTTTAGGATGGCTTTATCAGTGACTTTTTACACACTTCGCTTGCATGATATTTTTCTAGAGATATATTGTACGAGTGTCTCGTTTGTTAGCCTTTTCTCGATATATAATCAGCACATTCTGTTCAAGGCTAGGAACACAGTACACAATATCCTAGTTTTTGTTTTGCCCATTCAGGAGACAGCTTCTAACATCTAGACATTACATCAGAGTTAAGCTTCTGACACAGTGGCTTTTGATTGTATATATGGTGCACTGACACGGACGGAGAAGAGGGGCACTCCAGCAGCGAGGGCCCAGAGATGAAAGCTGTATTCGACATGCAGCTCTGCTGGCGCTAACCTACCAGCTTCCCGAGAGGAGGGCCATCCATACTATCGGCTGACTCCCGACGCTGTTCCACAGGTAAGGAGTTAAGGCTAATACCTTAAATCAGGAAAAGGCAGAGAGTACACCCCCTATGCTCGACAGTATAGTCTTATGGTGATGTAGGAACATCTAGAAATCATTTATCATGTTTAGTTCATTCATCCTCTTTACTATGCTTGCAATGCTTATTACCTTTCTTTGTTTCATCTGCCTAATTATCACAGCTCATTTTCTCTATACAAGACAAATGTTTCAATAAATGTATGGAAAACCTATCTCGTGCCTCCCTTGTGTGTTGCCTGGGTATGCATGAGTAACACAAAGAAAAGGTGAGATCTGTTTCCACAACTTCCTTGGGAGTGTTATGTTCAGTTTGTCACAATCACCTTCCACCCCGGCAGGGTTAGGGGCGTAGGTGAGGCACTGTGAGCTAGCCAGGTGTTGGACTGGCTGTTTCTAACAGTGTGGATGGACTTAGTCTTCCACATCTGAAGTGCTGCCATCCTAAAAACACAATGCTATTATTTTAGTAGGAACCATATAACAGAAGAAAGTTAGATGTTCTTAAGCACACTCAAGAACTGCTGATTCACACGCCTGCCTCCAGTGTGAGCAGGCATGCTTTGTTGTCTCTCCTATTTACAAAACAGAATTCTTAATTGCAGGCTGATATCTTGCTTGAATGACGGCTATGCTATCATGGTAGTTTCCTACGGGTGCAGCCATTCCAATATGGCACTACTCTTAATGTTGATATGTTAAGCAAAGCTTACACCAGTAATAGTTTAAACTAAGATGACAACAGTGCCTCAAAATCTAGTTTGTTTGAAAACATTTAATCATATCAGGGGCCACAACCCTATAAAACCCAGTGATTTGACCCAAGATTTGGAGAGGACTTCACACGGATAAAGCCCATGAATAATAGCATAGCACTAGATTCCACCTCATTGGAAGGGTACAGCAAGACTCCTTCGAGGCTGTATGAAGCACTAAGCCTTAATGCACTAGGGTGATGCTTTATCTCAAAAAGACTTGCCCTTTGGCTGGAGACAGCAAAAAAACTAATCCAGCGAGACCAGCCTTGTTTTCCCAACTATTACATACCAACTTTAAAACTTGAGAGTTATCTATTGGTCTGTTGGAACTAGTATAGTGCCTTGAGAGAGCATAGTGAGGGTTTAGGGCTTCAAAGTGTGATAACCATGTTACTATTCTTCCCTGTTGTTTTCACTGTTCATGAAACAATTCACTCCTTTAAAAATGTAACTTCAGTGATGTTACCATTTGAATATTGCGTGCATTAGATTTAGTAATTATAAAATAAATATTTTAAAATGTATATTTATTTTTTAGTGATACTTGAGTGTGTAACTCATCAATAAAACATTGTTCGAATTTTCATGTATGCACATAAACTTAAACAAGATTGTTAATTACCTGACAACAAGAATGCTCAGAGTGGCATTATCAGGACTGGGGTCAAAATGACTGCACAGAACATTTTTCTTGCACATGTGGTTTGAAGTGCTCCCCTTGCAGTTCTGGAGAAATTCCACAATTCCTAGCCAGTGAACAATGTATGTTGTGGGGATGGGAGGCCACTAGTAACACTGTCAGGATTTGAGTATGTTCTTTAGTGCTTTAGGTCAGAAGTAGGAACATGTCTTGATTTCAATGTCTTCAGCCATAATGATGAAATATTTGCCTAATGTCATTTTATATAAGTTTTAATCATTTTTAATAAAGTTTTCATATACAGTAACGTGTTGTGCATGACCCACCCTTTTAAGCGAAACAGTCCGCAGGCAGTGGTCTTCACAACAAAAAAATCCCTTCCCCTGGTGCCACCACAGCACCAGTGTAATTAGTGAGATCAACTTTGTTGGCACTTGAATCCCCTGATCATTTAAACATTATTGGCTGTGTGACACCTATAGTGTGATAGTAAGCCTTGAGCTCTGATGTGACGACTGCAAATAAGATCGATATTGTCTTGACTAAGATAGGATCACACATCAGAGTAAACTTGCCAGAGATGTCCTGCATGTTATATGGTATTTTTCATTAGCCAAGAGATGCCAAATTCTACGTAGCCAACATGGAGGTGTCCTTCCCCAAGATACCAAGTATAGCCTGTTTTGATGGGAAATCCACCTTCCCTTGGTAGAGTGAAGAGGGTACAAGTGCTTTTGGGGTAGCCACAAGATGATGGAGGCCGGGTCACTGGCCAGAGGGTTCCACCAAATGAACTGATAGTTTTCACAACCTCCCCCTGGAATCATTCCAGACAGGGACAGGTCCACAGGATATGTTTTAGGGTCCCTGTGCCCCCATAGCCCCTCCAGCAGTCGCATGATCTGGTATTATCTCACCTATGTAACTGTGCTGGAGAGTAATGCCATCTATACACTATTTTATGTAGAGATTCCCTGCCCTGGACATGCCTTGCAAAGTTGGTTGTGTAGCTGTGTATGGCCTCCATTAGTTGCCGTCAAGGGCCATGTCCAGGTCTTGCCCCCTTCTAGTCTTGTATGCGGGCCATATCTAATGCGTATTGTGGACTAAGGAGAATATACTTGAGTGACCAGGTGGTGCTGTGTTGTGCAAGTCTGTAGGAACTTTTCAAAATATGAAAGAGGAGTCACCAGTGGTTGCAGAACCCGTTGCCGTATTTGCCAGCAGTGGAATCTCTATTGCTCTGGGATGAGGAATGCGAGTTTGATATATTCGAAGAAGCTTATGTTACTTTTACGGAACATGTCCAAAAGCTGATAACAGCTGTTAGCTATCCACATTTTAAAGTGGGATCTCTCTATACCTGGGGTGAAGTGTCTTTTCCTGTGCACTGGTGTAAGCGGGGATGGGTAGCTAGTAGTCCCTTTATATCTAGAAAGGCAGTCTGAGGCATTGAGGGGAGCACGAGGGACTGTAAAAACAGATTACAACATAGTTGATATCTAGGTAACTAGAGGACCTCAGTTAGGGGGTCGGGCAGTCACATCTTGGTCTATGAAGCCCCATGGTTTATCAATTTCCTCTTACAGCCACTTCCCCAAGTATATAATTTGCACTGCCAGGTAGTAGGGTTGAATAATCGGGACCTCTATCCCATCTAGCTTTGGATTGTATGTACTCATGTGATGCCAGGGTTGTGGGCATCGGCTGGCTGAAATGAAGGTTTTGCAGGTGACCGATATCTGTTTGAGTTTAGGCTTCTGTAGTGGTAGGTGAAGTGCCTGCAACATACTAAAGATTATAGGAAGGGCAGTCATTTTAAAGTAGGAAATTCTCCCAACCCAGGAGAGTGCACGTAGATGCAAGGAAGCTGTGAGGGATTTGAGGGTGCAGACAAGATGCCTAATATTCGTTCCAGCACAAGTGTGTAGGGTCTTGGGTTAGGGTCACCTCCAGATAAGTCAGTGAGTCCAAGGACCACTGAAAAGTAGTCTTCAGCTGTAGTCGCCAGAGAAGGCGCACCTCCCGTCCTCCAACCAACGCCCCCTTTCCCTCCCACCAACCTTCCCCCCCCCCCCCACCCCCCAATAACTATCCTCCCCCACCCAAGTCTCCACCCCTTAGGACTTTCCCTGGTTGATTTTGAGGCCTGCAAAATCACTATATTACTCCAGCAGGGAAAGCACATGTTGTATGAGGTGTATTGGGTCAAAGTGAGCAGGATATCGTCCGCCAAGGACGACACTATAGCGGTGTCTTCATGGAAGGGGGCCCGCAGATTCCCCCATGATCTCGGATCACTGGAGGAGAGAATCCAAATAGAGGGCAAAGAGCATGGGGAGAAAGTGGCAGCCCTCGCTGGCACCCTGTGTATCAAGAGCTCCCTTGACCGGTTCCCATTTATGTGAACCCTGGCCTGGGGAGAGGCATACAGCTCATCAATCCAACCCTGAAAACATGCTTGAAATCCCATCCGATCCAGTGCTGACCATAGCATGGACCAATATCGCTGTGTCAAGGGGTAGTAATATTGCCCCCATATGGCATGTCCTTGCCAAATAGATGACATGGAGGGCCCGTTTGGTGTTGTCAGGCCAGGACAAAACCTGTTTGGTCAGCATGCATCAAGTTAGGTAAAAAGGACTCCAGTCATGTTGCTAGAACTTCGGCTATAATTTAGTGCTTAGGTTCATTCAATGAAATTGGGTGATAGGTCTGACATTGCACTGGGTCTCTGTCTGGCTTCGCAATAAGTGAGATAGCTTCTGCCCTCAAAAGGGAAAGACTAAGGCTGTGAGGATTTGTTGTAGACATTGGTCAGTAACAGAGCGATCTGATGCGTGGTATGCTTGTAAAACACTGCAGTCAATCCGTCAGGTCCTGGGGCCATCCCGCTTTTGAGATGCTTTGTAGCATGTAGAACTTCCTCTTGTGTGAGAGGGGCTTCCAGGGTGGTACTATCATCCCTGAAGAGGTGCAGAAGGGGGGGTGGGAGAGGAGTCCCTGATGGGCAGCTTGCTGCTGAGAATCCATGTCCTGGGAAGCTGCTGAGTAGAGGTTGTTATAGTGTTCATTAAAATACTTGGCTTTGAGTGTCTGTGGTGCAAAGGTGCCCAGCCATGTACTTGATCTCCCGGATATATCCCTTGGTGCATTGCGCACACAGCCCACTAGCCAGGAGGGAGCTGGCTTTGTTACAACCCTTGTACAAACAAACATCGGATCGGACCAAGATAAAGTGAGCCCTGTTGAATTCTAGGACTCAAAGCCGTCTGCGAAGGGTTAACAAGCCCCTCCAGTTTTTCCAGGAGGGGCAGTCCCAATAGTTTCATTCAGCACAAAGCCTGTCCGCCTACAAATGGAGCAGCTCCAGCTCCCTCATCCACTTGAGGCGATGCATCTCTCTGATGAGAACTCCCCCTATAACTGTTTTCAGTTTTTCCCATACTACTGAAGGCAGCAGTTCACCGGTATGGTTGAACCATACATAATCCTATATAACTGTTGTCTTCTTGTGGCACTCCACTGGATCTTGCAAGGGAGTAGTTCAGTCTCTAGGCCCCCTATCAAAGGCCCTGGAGTGAGGTCGTCCAAGCCTGAACCAGATCTTGGTCCGATAGGATCATCGGCTCCTAGGAGACATCTTCTATTTCAGACAGCAGTAGCTGATCTATGAGAAGATAGTCTAGTCTAACATTTTTATTTTGTGCTGCGGAAAAGGGGGAGTAATCTGACTGTAATGAGTGTTGGTACAGCCATGCATCTGTCACGACCAGATCTGTGAGTTGTGCCTGGCCTGAAGCAGAATGTTGTTTTGCCCTCCACCCGCTATTGAGATTTGTCCAGTGTGGTGTGCATGATGGAACTGAGGTTCCCCCACCAATCACCAGGGAACTGTGTGGCTCCTGACAGTCTCTTGATGACCAGGAGTATGAATGCTTCCGGTCCAGTATATGGGCAATAAAAAGCACCTATCGCTACTGGTGTTCCCAGCCATTCTCCCAACACTAGTAACCATCGCCCTAATCGTCTGCAAGGATCAAACATTCTTGAAATTTCATGGCAGTCCTACTAAGAATTGCCACCCTCACTTTCTTAGCCAGAGAAGGGGCCCTTGAGCAAAGCAGATGTTGGTCATGCTGAGCAAGTCTGTCTCCTGAAGGATGTAGATATCGGCCCCAACCTCATTAGGTCACCCAATATGCCATTTTGTGAGATTATTGAGGCCCTGGGCACTGCATGTCACTATTTTCAGCATCTGTAGTGTCTGTCTGGGAGTGATGTAGGATGGCTTCCTTTCCTGTGAGAGACTGCATGTGCTGTAATGGGGTGCCATTCTGATGTGTATTGCACTGTGCGTTGGCTCTGTCTGCCCGAATCCTCAATCAAAACTCCATAATCATTGAACAAACAATAAGGACCAACACCTAACAAGTCAAGGTAGGGGTGCCTGGCAGAGCACTTGTGTCCTCGGCACCCGAACCAGACACAAATAAATTCAACCAGCATGTTCCTCAGGGGGTTAAGTCTAGTGTGTGCCTTGCCACTCTACACCAGGCCCCCCATTCCCTGAAAGCTGCAGAGGGGTTGGACATCTGGGTGGGAGCACAAGTAATTGTGTTTCCATCGGTCAGGAGTGCTCCGTGGAGACCAGCAGCATACTCACTGTATCACCAAAAGGGGTGAGTACTCCTCCTCCTCCTCCTCCTCCCTGTCCACCCCCCACCCCCAAGTAGAATGTCATAGCTACAAAGTGAAGTTTTCCTTTTCAGCCTTAATCTCCTTGTTGTCTGGGTTTCTGTGCTGCATCTCCTAAGGACTGTGGTCCACACCACAGGGCGCATTCTCATCTCACAGTCTATCGATGTGTCCGGGGAAGCCACCAGGGCGGGAGGCCCAGGAGTTATCAGGCTGTCCTCAGTGACGAGAAGGAGCTAATCTTGCCTTCCCACTGGAAGATGACGCGGAAGGGGTGATCAATCCCAGCGACACATGGTCCCTCTTGATCACAGAAAGTCCATGATGGGTTTGAAGGAACTACATTTTGCCAGACTGAGGTGTAATGGATCCTGACGGAGCAAGATCGCGGTGCTGTTGAAGGAGATCAGACCCCCAATCAAGGCCTTGGTCCTCAAAATAATGCACGCTTGTAAGGACATCTGGGGGTGTGTCTTTTGGTGGTTCACCCATATTGACCTTATCTGTTCTATCTAGTTGGATGCAGGTGCGATCTGGGTCCTCCAGTATTGCTGCCAAGAGGTCTTGGACACAAGAGGAGAAGTCTCCAGGGGGTACCTCCAGCGGGACCCCTCCAATGCAGACATTATACCATCTTGACCTATTCTTAAGATCATCACAATTGTCTTGGAGTAGATTATGCCACTGCTTCAATGCCAGCAGTCATTGTACAAGCGTGTCAGTGTCACGTACCTGCTCATAAAGACTCTTATTGACACCCTTGACTCGTTATCCTAGACTCATTACCTCTCTACAAACCTCTTGGGGCTCCCCACATATGTCTGAATTAATGGTGAGGGCTCCCCTCTTTCTTGAGGTCCTGGAGGCCGCAAGGAGGAAGTCTCTAGTCACACCCTGTTTTGCTACATCTGAGCTGCTAGTGCCTGACCCTACCCCTCCCCAAGAGGGTCAGAGTCCCCTATTGTTCCCTGGTCATGTACCACATGGGCAGGCACGTTGCAGCCTGCTGCACTATAGTTTTTATGGGACTATCCCTCTTGCCCCTTGCACTCGACGTTATGTAGTGTGGAGAAGGCAGTTCATGGGTGGAGATGGAGGCCCAGGGTGCGATGTCACAATGGACTCTGCAAGTCGAGGAGTTCCGTAGCATTCCCTGTCCCGCAGAACCTTCAGGTCTAAGGCATACGCAGATTAAGGGGCCCAAGGCTTCCAAACAGTTCAGTTCAATGTGGTCAAATCCCACCTTTCAACACCTCCAAATAGCAGCCCTCTGCACTCTTCTGACTAAAATAAATTAAGTCCCCCAGCCAATGCCGTGCAGATATCTCACCTCTGCTCAGCAGCCACTGTCAATCGATGTTCCACGGGCCCTCTTCTCAATTAAAATGTTGTTTGAGGAAGGTGCTTTGATCAAATAGGCCCAGGCCTTGCCTGTTCCATACCCAGCGCAGTCCCACTGTCACGTAATTAGCTCCGCCCTCCACTTACCGGGCCGGCTGGTGTAGGCTCTCAGAGTTAGTCCAGTCAGGCAACCACTCCCATGCTGCAGTCAAGCGTGTTGCATCTTACAAGCAACTCTGTGGTTCTGCACAGCTCTGTCCTTTTCTCTTCCGAGATTCTGGGTTTCTCTCCACCACACGACCAGGATGGGCCTCAAAAGAGGCAACCAGAACGGCCTCTTCCTCGCAGCACAGCATCCACTCATAGTCCAGCCCTCTGGTATCTTCTGCACTCAGGCTCGATGTTGCCACAAGGAAGGGTCCTAATGTGGCAGGATGAGGTTTACATAGGGTTCCCTAGTCAGAGCTGTAAGATTAGGCACCCACTATGTTCAGCACCTGGCCACACCCAGACACAGAGTAACGTTTCAAAGGGTACAACCTCTTAATGGTTAACAAATAGTGGACACAGCTGTTCTCAATCACTTGGAAAACACATTAAAAGGGAACATTTGTATTTGGCAAGATGAGATCTCTTGTGGATTTCCCACTAGAAGAGTCACTGACTAGTCAGAATCAAGGTATTAAGAGCATCTTCACCTTGCCCGCTTATCATTTCAGGTGTTTAGCCACCTGTGTTGATATTCCTATTTGAAAGAAAGTTTAATTTTATGCCTCTCCTTCAGGGTCCTTCTGAATATATATATATATTTTTTACTGAGCGTAGACATTTTCAGGTAGAGGGGAATCATGTAGACAAGCTAAAGCAAAGTTGTGTTCATCATTTTCTGCCCTCTGTCTGACAAAGGAGGAGGCATTTCATAAGGCAGGAAATTTGTGAAGGTAGAAAAATATTTGCTTACAGGGACTGCATGATAAACATTCAGACACCAGATAGGTCAATTGGAATTAATTTTCATAGGTTTGCAATGTTTTCAAGAAGAAAACAGCCAAAAAAGATTACCCAGTGCTTCGGGATCCTGTTCACAGAGTCAGAAAATACCTGAGGCATGTGTCACTGACAGGATAGGATGGATATTAGTGCTGTATGCTCTATTAACCCATTTAGAGCAGAGGATGTCATGTTTCTATCCTCCACACCATCTTTAGCAGTGCAGAGGACATGGACATCAAGCCCTCACAATAAAGGCTGCTGAGCTGAGGAGCTTTCCCAGCGGCTTGATTTTTTTTTGTTTTGTGAACTACGATATGCCTGCATGGTGCACTGATGTTAACACAAAATAAAATGAAAGTAAAATGGAGTCATTTGACTCCTTTCACCATGATCGGTATTCGGGAGGCAGTGCTCTGCACTCCACAAGGGCAGACGTCACTGGCAAGGAGAGATTTTGGCTTTCCAGTGGTATGTTGCTTATTTAATAAAAACAGGCCCACTAAATATGGGAAAATGCACCCATTAAACACCATAAGAGAGATATATATATATATATATATATATATATATGGAAAATGTCACTTACCAAGTGTACATACATCTGTTCGTGGCATGTAGTGCTGCAGATTCACATGCTATGCATAGCTCTTCCGACATCTAGCGTTGGGCTCGGAGTGTTACAAGTTGTTTTTCTTCAAAGAAGTCTTTTCGGAGTCACGGGATTGAGTGACTCCTCTCAGTTCCATTGGGCATGGGCATCGACTCCATTGTTAGATTGTTTTCCAGCAGAGGGTGAAGGAAGGACTGATAGAGTATAAGAATATAAAGGGATGTCCATGCAAATGTAAATGTATATACATATGTACAAATGTTAAACTTGAACAACTACAGGCTTCCGGGGAGGAGGGAGGGTGCATGTGAATCTGCCGCACTACATGCCACAAACAGATGTACACTGGCTAAGTGACATTTTCCATTCGATGGCATGTGTAGCTGCAGATACACATGCTATGCATAGACTACAAAGCAGTTAGTCCTCCCAAAAAATAGCGGTGGCTAGCCTGTAGGAGTTGAAGTTGTTTGAAATAGTGTTCTTAAGACAGCCTGGCCTACAATAGCCTGGTGCTGTGAGAAAACATCAACACAATAGTGTTTTGTAAATGTATGAGGAGTTGGCCATGAGGCCGCTTTACATATATCAGCCATTGGTATGTTTCCTAAAAATGCCATTGATGCACCTTTCTTTCTTGTAGAATGTGCTCTAGGAGTGGTTAAAAGTTGTCTCTTTGTTTTTATGTAGAATGTTTGTATGCATCTAACAATCCATCTTGCTAGCCCTTGTTTATTTAGATATAGGATTGCCTTTATGTGGTTGTTGAAAGGCAACGAAAAAAGTTGTTTTGTTTTCCTACAATGTTTAGTTCTATCTATGTAGTTCATAAGAGCTCTTTTGAGATCTAGAGTATGAAGAGCTCTTTATGCCCAGAGTCTGGCTGTGGAAAAGAAGACAGGAAATTCCACTGTTTGGTTGATGTGAGAAGATACTACTTTTGGTAGAAATTTCTGATTTGTCCTAAGTACAACTTTATGTTTGTGTACTTGGAAGAAAGGTCCCTCAAGAGTGAACTTGTGTATTTCACTAACTCTTCGTAAAGTAGTAATAGCTACAAGGAAGGCAACTTTCCATGTTAAAAATTGAATTTGGCAAGAATGCATGGGTTCAAAAGGTGGGCCCATGAGCCTGGTAAATAGGATATTTAAATTCCAGGAAGGAATAGGTGGTGTTCTAGGTGGAATAATACATTTTAATCCTTCCATGAAGGCTTCAATCACAGGATCTCTGAATAGAGAAGTGTGTTTAATATTTTGTAAATATGCAGATATTGCAGTAAGGTGGATTTTGAGAAAGTTAAATTTGATTTTTGCTACTGAAGTAAGTAGCATACAATATCTTGTATAGATGCTGTAAGTGGATCAGTGTTTTTGGATTGAGAGTAGTAGACAAATATTTTCCATTTGTTAGCATAACATTGTCTAGTAGTAGGTTTACGTGCCTGCTTAATCACTTCCATACATTCTGATGGAAGTTTTAGGTACCCAAATTCTATGACTTCAGGAGCCAAATCGCTGAATTGAGAGCATTGGGGTTTGGATGCCTGATTTGACCTTTGTTCTGTGTTAACAAATCTGGTCTGTTTGGGAGTTTGGAATGAGGTACTACACACAGGTCTAGGAGTGTTGTGTACCAATGTTGACGTGCCCATGTTGGGGCTATGAGTATCATGGTCAGAGATGTCTGACAGTTTGCTGACCAGAAAGGGAAGGAGTGGGAGAGGGGGGAAAGCATACGCAAATATCCCTGACCAATTGATCCATAGAGCATTGCCCTTGGATAGGGGATGTGGGTGTATGGATGCAAAGTTTTGGCATTTTGCGTTTTCGCTTGTTGTGAATAAGTCTATTTCTGGTGTTCCCCACTTTTGAATGTACTTCTGAAATACTTGGGAGTGAATCTCCCATTCGTGAGTTTGTTGGTGATTCCTGCTTAGGAGCTCTGCTAACTGATGGTCTATTCCTGGAATGTATTCTGCTAATAGATGAATGTGATGTGAATTGCCCATTTCCATATTAACTGGGATAGTAGAGACAGTTGAGATGAATGTGTCCCACCCTGTTATTGAGGTAATACGTAGTGGTCATGTCTGTTTTTATCAGAACAGTTTTCTGTTTGAGAAGAGGTTGTAACGCTTTTAGGGTAAGAAACACAGCCAATAATTCTAGGTGGTTTATATGAAATTGTTTCTGCTTGGAATATCATTCCCCTTGAATGGTATGATTGTTGAGATGAGCTCCCCAACCTATCATTGATGCGTCTGCTGTTGTTATGGTCTGAGGCACAGGGTCTTGAAATGACTGCCCCTTCCTTAGAATGCTGAGATTCCACCATTGAAGGGACGTATGCATTTGGGGGTCCATGAACACTAGATCTTGAAGTTGACCGTGTGCCCGAGACCATTGTCGTGAGAGGCACTGTTGTAAAGGCCTCATCTTTAGTCTTGCATGTGGAACTATGGCTATGCAAGATGCCATCATCCCTAGAATTTTCATGATACATTTTATAGTGTATTCTCGAATTGATTGTATATGTGGGATGAGATTCTGAAAAGCCTGTATCCTTTGTGTATTTGGATATGCTAGGGCTTTTTGAGTATTTATAATAACACCTAGGTAAGGTTGTACCTGTGCTGGATGAAGGTGTGATTTTTGGTAATTTATAGTGCACCCTAGTGTATGCAGGGTTTCTATTGCATACTGAGTGTGTTGTTGGCATTGTGGAAAATTGCTTGATTTTATTAGCCAATCGTCTATATATATAGAATGGGTTGCCTTCTTAAGTAGGCTGCTACTACTGCTCGAGATTTTGTGAACACTCTTGGAGCTGTTATGCCAAACCGCAAAACTTTGAACTGGTAATGTTTTCCTGCTATGATGAACCGGAGGTATTTCCTGTGATGGATGGGTATATGGAAATACGCATCTTTGAGGTGTAGAGCAGTCATGTAACCTTGTTTTTGTAGTAGTGGAATGACATCCTGCAGAGTTACCATGTGAAAATGTTCTGACAGGATGTATACATTGAGAGGCCTGAGGTCTAGAATAGGCCTTAGAGTGCCATCTTTTTTGGGAATGAGGAAGTATAGCGAGTATACTCCTGTTCCCTGATGAGAATGTGGGACCAATTCTATTGCGTGTTTTAATAGTAGAGATAGTACCTCTTGCTGCAACAGAACGTTGTGTTCTGAGGACAATTTGTGGTGCCGTGTCAGAATGTTTGGAGGGGTGGGGATTAATTCTAGGCAATAGCCATTGCGGATAATTGATAAGACCCACTTGTCTGTGGTGATATTTTGCCAATGAGAGTGGAACTGCTGCTCCGTGGAATTGCTGTAGTCTTCCCCCCACAGGAGATGTGTGGTGCGGAGAGGTGGGAAGGAAGTCACTGCTTGGATGGTGTAGTGGATTGCTTTGAGGCTTGGAACTTGCCTCTGTTTCTGAAATATTGTCCTCTGTAGGACCCTCTAAATCCCCCTCTTTGATATTGAATTTGCTGTCCCTGCTTTGCCTGGGAGGTAGAAGTTTCAGAGGACTGTGGCTTAAATCCTCCTATAAACTGTGGTCTGCGAAAGGAGCCTCTATATGGTGTGGTATATAAAGTCTTTTTTTTTAAAAAGTTTTTCTATAGTAGTGTCCATTTCCGGCCCAAATAAATGTTTATCATCGAAAGGTATGCTAAGTACTGCCTATTGAATTTCTGGCTGAAAACCAGAGTAGCGTAGCCAGGCATGCCTTCTAATTGCAATAGCAGTATTGACACTCCTTGCGGCTGTAAAAGCAGCTTTGAGGGCAGACCTTATCTGATTTTTACTTATAGACTGTCCCTCTTCAACCTGTTGTGCCCTTTTTTGATACTCTTTTGGGAGGTGCTGTATGAATTCTTGCATCTCATTCCAATGGGCTCTATCATATCTGGCAAGAAGTGCTTGCCAATTTACAATTCGCCATTGGTTAGCCGCTTGCATGCTACTCTCTTGCCAGCAGCATCAAACTTTCTACTTTCTTTATCAGGAGGAGGAGCTTCTCCTGATGACCTGCTGTTGGCTCCTTTTCTGGCCACACTGACTACTACTGAGTCCGGAGGAACCTGATGTGTGATGTAGTCTGAGTCCGTAGGAACAGGTTTATATTTTTTGTCAATTCTAGGGGTAATCACTCTAGCTTTGACAGGCTCACTAAAAATTTGGTCAGCATGTTTGACCATCCCAGGCAACACTGGGAGACACTGGTATCTGGAGTGAGTGGAGTGTTGAATAAAAAATCTTCCTCCAGGGGTTCAGAATGCTTAAGCACCACATGATAAGCAGCTGCCCTAGAAACTACCTGAGTGTAGGCAGTAGTGCCCTCTGGTGGAGAAGACTTGGAGTGGTAGAGGTCTGGATCATTTTCTGGAATGGGATCAGGATCATAAAGATCCCAAGGATCCTCTGTATCTCCATGCGAGTATAGCGAGTGTGTTGGAGAAGGCAATGGTGGTGGACTATTGTGAGGAGGTGAAAGAGACAGCTGTGGAGAGTGCGGAGGAGAAGTAGGGAGAGGTGCTGGTTTCTCCTTTTGCTTCTGAACCTTTTCTGGTGGTCGAGCAGAGTCTAATACCTCTTGAAAGGCCAGCTTTCTTTTAGTCTTTAAAGGAGATGCAGTGAGAATTGTACCTGTCTCCTTATGTATAAGGGTACCTGATTGTCTTTCATCCATAACCTCCAGTATTGGTTCAATCTCAGTCTCTTCTTCCGAACCTTTGTGAAATTCTTGCATCGACTTCAAGATTTGTTCAAGTTTACTCTAAAGTCTTTTTTCTTTTGTGTATGAGGATTTTTTCGGTCCCGAAAACAAAGTCGGCGGTTTCGGCTCTGAAGCAGGACGTCGAATCTTCGACTCCTAAGAGTGAGGATGCTTGCTAGAGTCTGAGGTGGAACTTCTCACTGACTTACTCGACTTCAAAGTGGACGGAGGAGTGGCCTTTTTCGGCGCCGAGACTGAAGGTCGGTTGCTGACAGTGTTTTTTCAGGCCTTCTGACAGTGGTGTACCCAAGGACTTTGATTGTTTTTTTTATATATGGGCATAGGGGCAGACATACTCACGTGCTCTCCAGCAGTGAAGGGTCTATCATATTCCGATTCTTGCTCAGAGTCTGTGTCTTGGATGGAGACTGCTGTCTGCGCCTGCTCTTCCTCCATGACGTTGAGATGTTCAGTGCTTTGACGCCATTTCCAGCCTTCGGGCCCTGCGATCTCTCAAGGTCTTCTTTGATCGAAACGATCGACAGGCTTTGCAATCTTCTCGATGGTCCGGAGAAAGGCACAAAATTACAAACCAGATGTTGGTCTGTATATGTGAACTTCGCGTGGCACCGAGGGCAGAATCGAAACGGAGTCCGATCCATCAGGCTTTCCATGTGGTAGGCCCGAGTCAGGCGCACACGCCCGAAGGGCGAAAATTTGATTCCGACGGTACTACCGATTCGATGTTAGACAGAAATGCAATCGAAACAATACAGGCGATTAAATAGGTTTTCTAAGGTTTTTCCAATTTGAAATCTCAGAGCGAGGGGAAACACGTCCGAAGCGGAAAGAAAACAATCTAACAATGGAGTTGATGCCCATGCGCACTGTAACTGAGAGGAGGAGTCACTCGATCCCGTGACTCCAAAAATACTTCTTCAAAGAAAAACGAGTTGTAACACTCCGAGCCCAACACTAGATGTCGGAAGAGCTATGCATAGCATGTGTATCGCATCGAACATTATATATATATATATATATATATATATATATATATATATATATATATATGGAAAATGTCACTTACTCAGTGTACATCTGCTCGTGGCATGTTCCTCTGCAGATTCACACGCTAAACGCTATGCATTATACTTCTGCCATCTAGTGTTGGGCACGGAGTGTTACAAGTTATTTTTCTTCGAAGAAGCGTTTTTGAGTAACATGATCGAGTGACTCCTTCTCTTCGGTTCCATTGCGCATGGGCATTGACTCCATGTTAGATTGTTTTCCCGCAGAGGGTAAGGTAGGAGTGATAGAGTATATAGGTGATATATGGAAAATGTCACTTACCCAGTGTACATCTGTTCGTGGCATGAGACGCTGCAGAGTCACATGCTGTGCACATCCCGCCATCTAGTGTTGGGCTCGGAGTGTTACATGTTGTTTTTCTTCGAAGAAGTCTTTTTCGAGTCACGAGATCGAGGGACTCTTCCCCTTTCGGCGCGATTGCGCATGGGCGTCGACTCCATCTTAGATTGTTTTCCCCGCAGAGGGTGAGGTAGGAGTTGTGTATCTAGTAACGGTGCCCATGCAATGGAGTACATATGTGTGTACATAATGTGTTTAAAAGTGATATATTTACAAATTTACAAATGTACAAGTCTAATTTTTTCTCAACTTAAAACGGCTACAGGCTCCCCGGGAGGTGGGAGGGCGCATGTGAATCTGCAGCGTCTCATGCCACGAACAGATGTACACTGGGTAAGTGACATTTTCCGTTCAATGGCATGTGTAGCTGTAGATACACATGCTGTGCATAGACTAGTAAGCAGTTATCTCCCCAAAAGCGGTGGTTCAGCCTGTAGGAGTTGAAGTTGTTTGAAATAAAGTCTGGAATACTGCTTGTCCTACTGTGGCTTGCTGTGTTGTTAACACATCCACGCAGTAATCCTTGGTAAATGTATGAGGCGTAGACCATGTGGCTGCCTTACAGATTTCAGTCATTGGTATGTTTCCTAGAAAGGCTATGGTAGCACCTTTCTTTCTAGTTGAGTGTGCCTTTGGTGTAATAGGCAGTTCTCTTTTTGCTTTTATATAACAGGTTTGAATACATTTAACTATCCATCTGGCAATGCCTTGTTTGGATATTTGATTCCCTGTATGAGGTTTTTGGAATGCAACAAACAGTTGTTTTGTTTTGCAAATTTGTTTTGTTCTATCTATGTAGTACATTAGTGCCCTTTTAATGTCTAATGTATGTAATGCTCTTTCAGCTACAGAATCTGGTTCTGGAAAGAATACTGGGAGTTCCACTGTTTGATTTAAGTGGAACGGTGATATGACCTTAGGTAAGAATTTAGGATTTGTTCGTAGAACTACTTTATGTTTATGTATCTGAATAAAGGGTTCTTGTATAGTAAATGCTTGTATTTCACTTACTCTTCTGAGAGATGTGATAGCTATCAGAAATGCTACTTTCCATGTTAAGTACTGTATCTCACATGAGTGCATGGGTTCAAAAGGTGGACCCATAAGTCGTGTTAAGACAATGTTGAGATTCCACGAAGGAACTGGTGGTGTTCTTGGTGGGATAATTCTTTTCAGACCCTCCATAAATGCTTTTATGACTGGGACCCTGAATAATGAAGTTGAGTGCGTAATCTGCAGATAAGCTGAAATTGCGCTGAGATGTATTTTTATGGATGAAAAAGCTAACTGACTTTTGTAAGTGTAGTAGGTAACTTACGATGTCTTTAGCAGATGCGTGTAATGGTTGAATGTGATTATTATGGCAGTAATAAACAAATCTTTTCCACTTATTTGCATAGCAATGTCTTGTGGTTGGTTTTCTAGCTTGTTTTATGACCTCCATACATTCTTGTGTAACGTCTAGATGCCCGAATTCTAAGACTTCAGGAGTCAAATTGCTAGATTCAGCGATGCTGGATTTGGGTGTCTGATCTGTTGTTTGTGTTGAGTTAACAGATCTGGTCTGTTTGGTAGTTTGATATGGGGCACTACTGAGAGGTCTAGTAGTGTTGTGTACCAAGGTTGTCGTGCCCAAGTTGGTGCTATTAGTATGAGTTTGAGTTTGTTTTGACTCAATTTGTTTACTAGATATGGAAGGAGAGGGGGAAAAGCGTATGCAAATATCCCTGACCAATTCATCCATAACGCATTGCCCTGAGAGTGAGCCTGTGGGTACCTGGATGCGAAGTTTTGGCATTTTGCGTTTTCTTTTGTTGCAAATAGGTCTATTTGCGGTGTTCCCCACCTTTGGAAGTAAGTCTTTAGTATTTGGGGATGAATTTCCCATTCGTGGATCTGTTGATGATCCCGAGAGAGATTGTCTGCTAACTGGTTTTGAATTCCAGGTATGAACTGCGCTATTAGACGAATGTGGTTGTGAATTGCCCAATGCCATATTTTCTGTGCCAAGAGACACAACTGTGTCGAGTGTGTTCCTCCCTGTTTGTTCAGATAATACATCGTTGTCATGTTGTCTGTTTTGACAAGAATGTGTTTGTGGGTTATTATAGGTTGAAATGCATTCAGCGCTAGAAATACTGCTAGGAGTTCTAAGTGATTTATGTGAAACTGTCTTCTGAGTGTCCCATTGTCCTTGGATGCTGTGTTGGTTGAAGTGTGCTCCCCACCCTATCATGGAGGCATCCGTTGTGATTACGTCTTGAGGCACTGGGTCTTGAAAAGGCCGCCCTTTGTTTAAATATATAGTGTTCCACCATTGAAGCGAGGTGTATGTTGGCGGTCTATCAACACTAGATCTTGAAGTTGACCCTGTGCTTGTGACATTGTGATGCTAGGCACTGTTGTAAGGGCCGCATTTGCAATCTTGCGTTTGGGACAATGGCTATGCATGAGGACATCATGCCTAGTAGTTTCATCACTAATTTTACCTGTACATTTTGATTTGGGTGCATGGCTTGTATTACGTTCTGAAATGCCTGTACCCTTAGTGGACTTGGAGTGGCAATCCCTTCTGTTGTGTTGATTGTTGCTCCTAAATATTGTTGTATCTGACACGGCTGTAGGTGTGATTTGTTGTAGTTGAGTGAGAAACCTAGCTTGTGAAGGGTTTCTATAACATACTTTGTGTGTTGTGAACATTGTTCTTGCGTATTGGTTTTGATTAACCAATCGTCTAGGTACGGGAACACATGTATTTGCTGCCTTCTGATATGAGCTGCCACCACTGTCAGGCATTTTGTAAAAACTCTTGTCGCTGTTGTTATCCCGAATGGCAACACTTTGAACTGGTAATGTACCCCTTGGATTACACCTTAAGTACTTTCTGTAGGAAGGATGTATAGGTATATGGAAATACGCATCCTTGAGGTCTAGTGTTGTCATGTAGTCTTGTTGTTTGAGCAATGGGATCACGTCTTGCAGTGTCACCATGTGAAAGTGATCTGATTTGATGTATATGTTTAATGTTCTGAGATCTAGTACAGAGTCTTGTCTTTTTTGGGTATGAGAAAGTACAGGGAGTAAACTCCTGTTCCTTTCTGATGAATTGGTACTAGCTCTATTGCCTCTTTTTGCAACAACGCTTGGACCTCTAGTTGTAAGAGATCCATGTGTTGTTTGGACATGTTGTGTGTTTTCGGTGGGACATTTGGAGGGAACTGAAAAAATTCTATGCAATAACCATGTTGGATAATGGCTAGGACCCACGTGTCTGTTGTTATTTCTTCCCAGTTGTTGTAGAAATTGGTTAGTCTCCCCCCCACTGGTGTCATGTGTTGGGGATTTGTGACGTTGAAGTCACTGTTTATTTTGTGGAGTTTTGGGGCTCTGGAACTTCCCTCTACTCTTTGGGAACTGTCCTCCTCTGTATTGTCCCCTAAAACTTCCCTGCTGATATTGACTTTGATAAGTGGGTCTTGTTTGTGAGGGTTCTGTGCTCTGTCCCCGAAACCTCCCTCGAAAATGTGTTTTCCGAAATGTGCCTCTGCTCTGTGGGGAGTAGAGTGCGCCCATGGCTTTGGCCGTATCTGTGTCCTTTTTAAGTTTTTCTATGGCAGTGTCCACTTCCGGCCCAAACAACTGCTGTCCGTTAAAGGGCATATTCAGGACTGCTTGTTGTATTTCCGGCTTTAATCCGGAGGTTCTTAGCCATGCGTGCCTTCGTATGGTCACTGCTGTATTTACAGTCCTAGCAGCTGTGTCGGCTGCATCCATTGCTGAACGTATCTGATTGTTCGAGATACTCTGGCCTTCCTCCACCACTTGTTGTGCTCTTTTTTGGAACTCTTTGGGCAGGTGTTCTATGAAATGTTGCATTTCGTCCCAATGAGCCCTATCATATCTCGCCAGCAATGCCTGTGAGTTGGCAATGTGCCATTGGTTGGCTGCCTGTGCCGCAACCCTTTTCCCCGCAGCGTCGAACTTGCGACTTTCTTCGTCTGGAGGTGGGGCATCTCCTGAGGTGTGTGAGTTCGCCCTTTTACGAGCTGCCCCTACTATCACTGAGTCTGGTGTTAATTGCTGCATGATGTACACAGGGTCTGTTGGTGGCGCTTTGTATTTTTTCTCCACCCTTGGAGTTATGGCCCTGCCCTTCACAGGCTCCTGAAACACTTGTTTGGAGTGTTTGAGCATTCCTGGTAACATAGGGAGACTCTGGTACTGGCTATGTGTAGACGACAGCGTATTAAAGAGAAAGTCATCCTCTATAGGTTCTGCGTGCAGAGTGACATTATGAAACACAGCTGCTCTTGCCACCACCTGTGTGTAGGCAGTGTTGTCCTCAGGTGGTGACGGTCTCGCTGGATAACAGTCGGGACTGTTATCAGATATAGGCGCATCATAAAGATCGCATGCTTCGGGATCATCCTGACTCATCCCTGTGTGAGTTGGGGACTGCATCATTGGTGGAGTGGCTACTGGTGATAGTTGTGGTGAACGTTGTGGAGATGGTGGCGGAGTCACTTGTCTTGTCACCTTAGCCTGTGGCTGCTTGTCTTTCTCTTGGAAGGCAAGTCTTCTTTTCCTTCGTATTGGAGGGAGAGTACTGATCTTCCCTGTGTCCTTTTGAATGCGGAGCCTTCTTTGAGTGTAATCCGGCTCCACTGCCTCTAGTTCCTGTCCGAATCTGTCTCCTTGCATCTGTGAGGACAGGCCCTGTTCCTCGGTGTAGGAACATGATTTCGGTTCCGAGGCCGGATGTTTCGGTATGGAGACTTTTTCGGCAGTCTTTTTCGGCTCCAAAGACACTTTTTAAAATTTTCGGCGTACTGATCTCTCGATGCCGACTCATTTCGGTGCCGCCCTCTCGGTGTCGAGCTTGCTCTGACCACGGTGTCTCGGGGTCGAGTCTGCTCTGTGCCGGTATCTCGACCGGAGTTAGATGATTTCGATACATGCATGCCCTTTTTCGGTGCCGATGGGTCGGTCACCTATTTTTCGGGTTAAGCCATGGCCTGCTGGCAGTGGCGTCCCCTGGGCTTCATCGGTTTTTCTGTGAGTTTTGTGTTGTGACGTCTTACTCACGGTTTTCAGCGTCTGTTCGGGATCGACCTCGTCCGAATCTGCAATGGAGAAGGTTTCTTCCTCTTCCTCCAAGTGTCGCTGTCCTGTCGGCGCTGACGCCATTTGTAGTCTTCTTGCTCTTCGGTCTCTTAACGTCTTCCTCGACCGAAACACTCGACAGACCTCACAAGTATCCTCTTTGTGTTCTGGAGACAAACACAAATTACAGACCAGATGCTGATCTGTATAAGGATACTTGTTGTGACATTCGGGGAAGAAGCAGAATGTGGTCCGTTCCATTAGTCTTGAAGACGCAGGTGGTCGGGCCGACCAGGCCCCGCCGGGGAATCGAAAACCCCGAAGGGCCACCGGAGCTCTTCCGAAATTGGTGTCGATCTGTTGTAACTAGCCCGATACCGAACGCAAACAATACCGTCAAATTTTCCGAGATTTTTACTAACTTTCTGAACCGAGACGCGGAGCGAAAAGGAACACGTCTGAACCAGATGGCGGAAAGAAAACAATCTAAGATGGAGTCGACGCCCATGCGCAATAGAGCCGAAAGGGGAAGAGTCCCTCGATCTTCGAAGAAAAACAACTTGTAACACTCCGAGCCCAACACTAGATGGCGGGATGTGCACAGCATGTGTATCTGCAGCTACACATGCCACCGAACATATATATATATATATATATATATACATATGTACAAGTGTTGTTAACTTAAACAACTACAGGCTCCTGGGGAGGTGGGAGGGTTCATGTGAATCTGCAGCGGAACATGCCACAAACAGATGTACACTGGGTAAGTGACATTTTCCATTTGGTGGCATGTGTAGCTGCAGATATACATGCTGTGCATAGACTACAAAGTAGTTTTCCTCCCATAAAAGCGGTGGTTAGGCTGTAGGAGTTGAAGTTGTTTGAAACAATGCTCGGAGTACAGCTTGACCTACTGTGGCTTGTTGTGTTGCTAAAACATCTACACAGTAGTGTTTAGTGAATGTATGTGGTGTTGACCAAGTAGCTGCTTTACATATTTCAGCCATTGGTATATTTCCTAAATAACCCATTGTAGCACCTTTTTTCCCTGTAGAATGTGATTTAGGAGTAACAAAGTTGTATTTTGGCTTTAATGTAGCATGTTTGGATGCATCTTACAATCCATTTTGCTAATCCTGGTTTTTAAATGGGGTTACCTGTATGAGGTTTTTGAAAAGCTACAAACAACTGTTTTGTTTTTCTGAATGGTTTTGTTCTGTCTATATAGCACATTAGTGCTCTTTTAATGTCTGATGTATGTAGAACTCTTTCTGCCACAGAATATGGTTGTGGGAAGAAGACCGGTAGTTCCACTGTTTGGTTTATATGAAAAGGCGATACTACCTTTGGAAGAAATCTGGGGTTTGTTCTTCGTACAACTTTATGTTTGTGTACTTGTATGAACGGTTCTTCAATAGTGAATGCTTGAATTTCACTGACTTCGCAATGACGTAATTGCGACTAGGAAGGCAACCTTCCATGTTAAGAATTGCATTTGGCATGAGTGCATAGGTTCAAATGGAGGGCCCATAAGTCGTGTAAGCACTATGTTTAAATTCCAAGAGGGAACTGGCGGTGTCCTGGGTGGAATGATGCTTTTTAATCCTTCCATGAAAGCTTTAATAACAGGAACTCTAAATAAGGAGCTATGCTGTATATTTTGTAAATATGCTGAAACTGCAGTAAGATGTATTTTTATGGAAGAGAATGCTAAATTTGATTTCTGTAAATGAAGTAAATAGCATACAATATCTTGAATTGATGCTGTAATAGGGTCAATCTGTTTAGATTGACAGTAATATACAAATCTTTTCCATTTGTTTGCATAGCACTGTCTAGCAGTGGGTTTTCTTGCTTGTTTAATTACTTCCATACATTCTGATGGAAGTTGTAAATATCCAAACTCTATGACCTCAAGAGCCAAATCGCCAGATTGAGTGTGTTGGGCTTCGGGTGCCTGATTTGTCCTTTGTTTTGTGTTGTGTCAACAGGTCTGGCCTGGAGTTTGGAGTGTGGTACTACTGACACGTCTAACAATGTTGTGTACCACGGTTGACGGGCCCACGTTGGTGCTATGAGTATCATATTGAGTGCAATTTGACGCAATTTGTTGACTATGAATGGAATGAGTGGGAGAGGAGGAAAAGCATAAGCAAATATTCCTGACAAATTGATCCATAGAGCATTGCCCTTGGATAGGGGATGTGGGTGTCTGGATGCGACGTTTTGGCATTTTGCGTTTTCGCTTGTGGCGAACAGGTCTATGTTTGGTGCTCCCCACTGTTGAAAGTATTTCTGAAGTACTCGAGGGTGAATTTCCCACTTGTGTGTCTGTTGAAGATTTCTGCTGAGAACATCGCCAATTGGTGGTGTAACCCTGGAAAGTATTGTGCTACCAGGTGAATTTGGTTGTGGATTGCCCATTTCCAAATTTTCTGGGCTAGAAGGGAGAGTTGGGACAAATGTGTCCCTCCTTGTTTGTTTGGGTAATACATATTTGTCATATTGTCTGTTTTGATAAGGACATACTTCTGTGTGAGAAGAGGCTGAAAAGCTTTGAGTGCTAGGAAGACAGCTAACAATTCCAAATGATTTATGTGTAGCGGTTTGTGTTTTGCATACCATTGTCCTTCAATGTTGTGATTGTTGAGGTGAGCTCCCCAACCAATCATCGATGCATCTGTTGTAATTATGGTCAGAGGCACAGGGTCATGAAATATCCGCCCATTGTTTAGATTTGTGTAATTCCACCACTGAAGGGACATGCATGTTTGGCGGTCTATCAACACTAGATCGTGAAGTTGACCATGTGCTTGTGACCATTGTTGGGCAAGGCACTGCTGTAAGGGCTGTACGTTTAGTCTTGCGTGTGGAACAATTGCAATACATGATGCCATCATGCCTAAAATTTTCATGACAAATCTGACAGTGTACTGTTGATTTGTCTGTATGTGCATGATTATGTCCTGGCATGCTTATATTCTTTGCGCATTTGGACATGCTAGCGCTTTTTGAGTGTTTAGTATTGCACTCAGATGCTGTTGTATTTGTGCTGGTTGTAGATGCGATTTTTGGTAATTTATTGAGAACCCTAGCGTGTGCAGGGTTTGTATAACGTAATGCGTATGGTTTTGACACTGCGTATGACTGTTTGATTTTATTAGCCAATCGTCTAGATATGGAAAGACATGTATATGCTGTCTTCTTAGGTAGGCCGCGACTACCGCCAGGCACTTTGTGAATACCCTTGGAGCTGTTGTTATTCTGAAGGGTAACACCTTGAACTGATAGTGCTTTCCTTGAATGACAACCTGAGATATTTTCTGTGCGCAGGATGGATGGGTATATGGAAATACACATCCTTGAGGTCTAATATTGCTATGAAATCGTGTTTTTGGAGTAGTGGGATAACATCTTGAAGAGTTACCATGTGGTAATGTTCTGACAGGATGTAAAGATTGAGGGTCCCGAGATCTAATATTGGTCTGAGGGTGGCATTTTTTTTTCGGAATCAGGAAGTATAGAGAATAAACTCCTGTCCCTGCTTGATCTTGTGGGACGGGTTCTATTGCTTGTTTGAGTAATAGAGATTCAACTTCTTCCTGTAACATATTGATGTGTTCTGTGGATAGTTTGTGTTGTTTTGGTGGAATGTTTGGGGGAGTTTGTATCAATTCCAGGCAATAACCATTGCAGATAATTGATAGTGCCCAATTGTCTGTGGTAATGTTTTGCCAATTGGTGTGGAACTGTTGCAGTCTTCCCCCCACAGGAGAGGTGTGGAGTGGAAGGGGATAAGCCAAGTCACTGTTTATGGTGCTGTGGAGTTTGTTTAGAAGTTTGAAACTTCTCTCTACTTTTGGGATACTGCCCCCTATATGTGCCCCTAAAACCACCTAGTTGGTATTGTGGTTGGTTTTGCCTGCGATGTGGATGTCTCTGCTGTTTGAGTTCTAAACCCACCTCTAAACTGAGGTTTCCGAAAGGATCCCCTGTATGATGTGGTGTACAGAGCACCCATAGCTTTTGCGGTGTCTGAATCTTTGCGCAAATTCTCAACTGCAGTGTCAACTTCTGGGCCAAAAAGTTGTTTTTTATTGAACGGCATATTTAACACTGCTTGCTGGATTTCGGGTGTAAAACCCAAGGATCTGAGCCATGCATGCCTCCTTATTGTCACAGCAGTGTTGACACTCCTGGCAGCTGCGTCTAGGGCAGACCTAATCTGATTATTGGTGATGGCTTGCCCTTCCTCCACTATTTGCTGTGCCCTTATTTGATGTTCTTGGGGGAGATGCTGAATTATGTCTTGCATCTTATCCCAATGGGCCCTGTCGTATCTAGCTAACAACGCCTGTGAGTTGGCTATCCTCCACTGATTCGCTGCCTGGGATGCAACTCTTCCCTGCAGCATCAAACTTCCTGCTTTCTTTGTCTGGTGGGGGTGCATCACCTGATGACAGTGAGTTTGCCTTTTTTTCTGGCAGCGCTTACCACTACTGAATCTGGAGGGATTTGTTGAGTTATGTAATCAGGATCAGAGAAAGGTGATTTGTATTTTTTCTCTATCCTGGGAGTAATTATCCTTGCTTTAGCTGGCTCATCAAATATTTGGTCAGCGTGTTTTAGCATGCCGGGTAGCATGGGGGGCGACTAGTATTTCGAATGTGTGGAGGAGAGTGTATTAAACAAAAAATCCTCCTCTAACGGTTCAATGTGCATGGTGACACCATGGTATGCTGCAGCCCTAGCTAAAACCTGATTGTACACCGTACTATCCTCGGGTGGTGAAGGCTTGGAGGGATAGCAATCCGGGTCATTGTTGGGAGTGGGATCTAGATCATAAAGATCCCATGGATCTACATTGTCCTGTTGTGAGTCAAACTAATGTGATGGTGACTGCACTGGTGTAGGACTGGTAGGAGGAGACGTATGCAGGTGTGGAGAATGAGGAGGAGAATGAGGAGGAGGTGGTGGTCTCTCCTTTGGCTTTGGCACTTAGGCTGGAGGCTGCGGCGTAGTGTCCAATTCCCCCTGAAAGGCTAATTTCCTCTTAGGTTTTAGAGGAGGTGCTGTTAGGATTCTGCCAGTTTCTTTGTGGATATGAATCCTGGCTTGCCTCTCATCCATTACTTCAAGTATTGGCTATACTGGAGTCTCCTCTTCAGAGGTTTTGTGGCTTTCTTTTAGTCTTTTTGGAAGTCCATGTTCCTCTGTGTATCCTGTTCTTTTCGGTTCCAAAGCCGGCTTTTTCAATATCGAAAAAGATGGTGTAGTGGATGTTCGCGGCTCAGAAAGGGATTTCCGAATTGTCGACTCAGAAAAATGATGTTTACTGGAGTTGGACACGAAGCCTTTTATCGACTCCGATAGTTTCGGAGGAGTGGCCTTTTTCGGTGCCGAACTGGCAGTTTGGTCACCGGATGTCTTTTTTCGGGTCGAGCAATGGCCTTCTGGCAGTGGTGTACCCAAGGCCTTATGCTTGTGTCTTTTTGATGGCACTGGGGCAGGTGTACTCACATGCTGTACTGCCGTGACCAGTCTGTCCTTCTCAGATTCTTGGTCGGAGTCAGAACCTTGGACAGAGACTGCTGTCTGCATGATCTCTTCCTCCTCCACGTCGAGATGTTCGGAGCTTCTGGACGCCATCTCGAGTCTTCGTGCCCTCCTGTCTCGAAGCGTCTTCTTGGACCGGAAGGATTGACAGGCTACACAATTTTCTTCCCGATGATCTGGGGAAGGGTAAAGATTACAGACGAGATGTTGGTCTGGACAAGGTAATTTTGCGTGGCACCGAGGACAGAATCGGAATGGAGTGCGATCCATGAGACTTCCACACGGTCTGCCCGACTAGGCACGAGTTGTACGCACGCGCCCCGAAGGGCGAGTAAACAGTTTGCTTTATAGCAAGCCATATTTACTCATTGCGTCAGCTTTACCCAACAGACAGAAGGTGATGGAAACATCAGTGATAGTTCAGGATGCTCGGTTCCCTTCTTTTAAAATAGTCTTGCCCTAGCCTCCATTTTGTTCCGGCAACTTTTCCACTAAAGACACAATGTTGTGCGAAACGTGTCTTTCATACATGACGGCAGAGGAATTCCCTACTTTAACACTGGTGGAGGAGAGAGAGTGCAGACTCTTTTGCCTATCATGTCCCTATCTGGAGGCACAGTGCATTGCATTGTAGGTTTCACGGGTACCAATTTTAGTTTGATTTATGGCATTCAGGCAACTGGGATACTTCTCAGGAAAGCCAGAGAGGTCTTCCTTTTTGCAAGCAGAATGGGTCCTAGACCAGCATGAAGTGTACCCTTGCCTTTGGCATATCACACTCTTGAATGCACTTGACGTCATCCATCTTGTAAGACCCAACTTTGAAATAGGTTTTTCTGAATAGGGCTTGCCAAGAGAAATACGTGTGTTGCTTAACAAATGAATTTAGTGCGGTTAATGTAGTACATAGGGGCTCTTTGACACCTAAAGTATATAAGACCCTTTCTGCAACTGATGGTGGCTGGGGAAATAAAACTGGCAGGAAGAAATTGAGGTCCTGTCCTTAGGATGACCCTATTTTTGTGCACTTGAATGCAAGGCTGCTCCACTGTGCTTGTAATTCACTAAACATACACAAGGAATTAACTGCAAATAGAATGGCCACATTCCATATGAGAAGCTGCAATTGACAAGCAATGTAAGTTTGAAAGGCAGCCATATGATCTAATTAAGAACCACATTAAGGCCTTATGCGGAAACAAGTGGCGTTCTTGAAGGGATAAGACCCTCCAAGAACCCTTTTATGAACTGAATTTTAAATAAAGATTGGTGTTGTTTATTTTACTACAGCTGCTAAAGGAACCCTAAGAGAGGTATATGCTAGACCTTCTTTTTGATGATGTATCATGCTGCAGATGATGGTGTGTACTGATGCTTGTATGACTTACTTGTAACGACTGACACAGCTGATTGGTAATCTTGCTTTAATGACAATATTTTATTGAGCTTTTATACGGTTGATATGACATATACATAAATGAATGTGCATAAAAGAAGAGCGACTGAGCCCACAATAGAAGACTAATCTTTTTATTGTGGTGGCATAGCAAGCCCTTGTAGTGGGCCTATGAGTCCCCTACAGAATAACTATGCGCTCCTCTTCTGAGAGTTGAAGCTAATCGAACTCTAGGACTTCACAAGATTCAAATCCTTGCGATTTGGATATAGTAGCAGATCTTGATGCTGCTTCTATGTTAGCAGGTCTGCACATAGAAGTAACTACTTTTGTGGATTAATGGACATGTCCAGCAGTATCAAGTAACATGGTTGTCTCACCCAGGAGAGCATGATGAGGATGACCTGTCTTTTGTAGTATTTGAAGAAAAGCATTGGCAAATATCACTGGACTGTTGGTTCACAGAGTGTTAGCCATGGTGGTGAACTTTGGGCATTTTGCATTCTTTTAAGTGGCAAAGTCTAAGGCTGATCAATGGCGATACTCAAGAAGGGCTTTTATACTTCACAGAAGAAGCCTGAGACTCTCAGCCACGTATGCCTCTGAAGCATGTCCGCTGCACATCTAGTATCAGCACTGGAGATGATCTTCCCTTCTTGCCCCAACTCTTTCTCTCTTCTGCTTTAGGTATCTGGTAGGTGTGCAACTGCATTGTCTATGACCAGGATACATACATGCCTTAGCACTTCAGTTCCCATGTTCTGCACAACCTGGTCACTGTGAGTTTTTTCACAAGAGAGTAATGTACATATGGTGTTATCATTGCCTAAGTGTGTTAAAAGAAGAAACAGAATATAGGCCGAAGTTCAGAAAAAGAGGCAATCAAATCTGATGGCATAAGAGGACGCTTTCTCTTCTACGTATCTTCTTTCTTGAAATATAGGTGCTGTGCACTTAGGAATAAGTATCAAATACATGTAGTTTTACTCATTGTTATTCATTGCAACATGATAATAAAATATGCTTCAGCAATATGTTCACTTTTTTTGTATGAATTGAATTTATTTCCAGTAGTTTCTTAGAAGTTAATAACTTCACTTTTTACTCAGTTCTTCTTAAATAGGCAAAGGTACACAGAATGCAATTAAGTGAACAGGTGCTGGCGTCTTTCTGCTAATTGTTTAATCCAAAAATGTTCAACAATGTTCAGATACAATACATAAAGTGTAATGAGACAGAGAGGAACGTTTTGTGTTCCCAAAAAAAGATTTATATCATTAGTTTTTGTATTATTCACTCATCTGATCAGTAATCTTGTCACTATTTTGAGTATTTTTATACTTTATGATTCGTTTTGTATGAAGTAGGAAGTAGGATAGGATTCTGATTTTAAAATAAATCCTTAAAACGTAGTCCTGTTTTCTTAGTATTCTTGAATGTGCCTGTCCTGACAAGAGGGTTTGGGTTCCATTAAATAGCCTTATAGCATTTGTAGGAAGTTGGCTCTGTATATACTATGTCAAAAGTGAGAGATAGTGTGCACAGAGTCCAAGGGTTCACCTTAGATGTTGAAAGTGGCAAAATTAGATCATACTAATGCTCTATTTTGTGGTAGTGTGGTCAAGTAGTAGGCTTATCAGAGGGTAGTGTTAAGCATTTGTTGTACACACACAGGCAATGAATGAGAACACACACTCAAAGACTTAACTCCAGGTCATTAGTTTTTATATAAAAAAATATATTTTCTTAGTTTATTTTAGAACCACAAGATTCAAGATTTGAAGTAAATACATAAAATGCAAGGTACTCCACACAGGTAAGTAAGGAACTTTGAATTAAAGAAGTAGTACACACAGTATAGGCTAAAATGGCAATAAGCTATTTTAAAAGTGGACGCTGCAAAAATAAACAGCTCCTGGGGGAGGTAAGTATTGTTAGGTTTCTCAGGTAAGTAAAGCACTTACACAGTCAGTCTACGGTCATAGGCAGCCCACCGTTGGGGGTGCAAGGCAACCCCATAGTCACCGCACCAGCAACGCAGGGCCAGTCAGGTGCAGAGGTCAAAGGAGGGCCCAAAACACACAGGCGTCTATGGAGAACAGGGGTGCTCCGGTTCCGGTCTGCTGGCAGGTAAGTACCTGCGTCCTCGAGGAGCAGGCCAGGGGGGTTTTGTAGAGCACTGGGAGGGGATACAAACAGGCACACAAAACACACCCTCAGCGGCACAGGGGCGGCCGGGTGCACTGTGCAAAGTTGGCGTCGTGTTTGCTAAAGAAAGCAATGGAGGGACACGGGGGTCACTTAGGCGATGCAGGCAGGGCACAGGGGGGCTTCTAGGGCCAGCCACTGACTGGGCTAAGGAGAGGGCCGACTGCTGGTCACTCCTACACTGGTAGGTGGTTCCTCTCGGTCCTGGGGGCTGCGGGTGCAGTGCTTGGTCCAGTCATCGGGTTCCTTGTTACCAGGCAGTCGTGGTCAGGGGGAGCCTCTGGATCCTCTCTGCAGGCATCACTGTGGGGGTGCAGGGGGGTCGTCTCCGGTTACTCACGTAGTCGCAGTCGCCTGGAATCCTCTCTGCAGTGTTAGTTCTCTGGAGCTCGAGCCGGGGGCGTCAGGTGCAGAGTGTGAAGTCTCACGCTTCCAGCAGGAAGAGTGAGTTCTTTAAAAGTTGCTTCTTTGTTGCAAAGATGTTGCTGTTGTTGAACAGTGCCGCTGTTCTCAGGACTTTCTTGGTCCTTCAGGTTCAGGGTAGTCCTCCGAGTCCTCAGAGGTCGCTGGTCCCTGTGGGATGCGTCGCTGTGCAGGTTCTTGGAGTCTGGAGACAGGCCGGTAGGGCTGGGGCCAAGTCAGTCGTCTCAGTCGTCTCTGCAGGGCTTTCAGGTCAGCAGTCCTTCTTTGTGTGGTTTGCAGGAATCTAATTTCCTGGGTTCTGGGTCGCCCCTAAAACAAAATTTAGAGGTGTATTTAGGTCAGGAGGGCAGTAGCCTCCCTGAGCGGAGGGGGGCACATCCCTAATCCTATTGGGGGAATCCTCCAAACTCAAGATGGAGGATTTCTAAAGGCAGGGGTCACCTCAGCTCAGGACACTTTAGGGGCTGTCCTGACTGGTGGGTGACTCCTCCTTGTTTTTCTCATTGTCCTCTCCTGCCTGCCGCCAAAAGTGGAGGCAGTGGCCGGAGGGCGGGCATCTCCACTCGCCGGCATGCCCTGGGGTGCTGTAACAAAAGGCATGAGCCTTTGAGGCTCACCGCCAGGTGTTACAGTTCCTGCAGGGGAAGGTGAGAAGCACCTCCACCCAGTACGGGCTTTATTCCTGGCCACAGAGTGATAAAGGCACTCTCCCCATGTGGCCAGAAACTCGTCTGGTTGTGGCAGGCTGGCAGAAACTGGTCAGCCTAGCACTAGGAGTCGGACTGGTATTCACTGGACATCTCTAAGATACACTGGCATCAGTGTGCATTTATTGTGCTGAGAAGTTTGATACCAAACTTCCCAGTATTCAGTGTAGCCATTATGGAACTGTGGAGTTCGTGTTTGACAAACTCCCAGACCATATACTCTTTATGGCTACCCTGCACTTACAATGTCTAAGGTTTTGGTTAGACAATGTAGGGGCAGAGGGCTCATGCACTTATGCCCTCACCTGTGGTATAGTGCACCCTGCCTCAGGGCTGTAAGTCCTGCTAGAGGGGTGACTTACCTATGCCACAGGCAGTGTGAGGTGGGCATGGCACTCTGAGGGGAGTGCCATGTCGACTTAGTCATTTTCTCCCCACCAGCGCACACAAGCTGTGAGGCAGTGTGCATGTGCTGAGTGAGAGGTTCCCACAGTGGCATAACACATGCTGCAGCCCTTAGAGACCTTCCCTGGTATCAGGGTCCTTGGTACCAGGGGTACCAGTTACAAGGAACTTATCTGTGTGCCACGGCTGTGCCAATTGTGGGAACAAAGGTACAGTTTAGGGAAAGAACACTGGGGCCTGGTTAGCAGGGTCCCAGCACACTTTCAATCATAAATAGCATCAACAAAAGGCAAAAGGTCAGGGGGTAACCATGCCAAGGAAGGGATTTCCTTACAGCATCTCACTCAAGTAATGCTCAGTAGGTGGCAGGGAGGTTGTAGTCCATCTTGCTTTGCCCAAATTGACAAAGTCTTTAGTGCCAGGGGGTTTACAAAGCCTATTATTAAGATCGTTTTCTGGAAAGAAAATCCATAAAATGAACCACTGATGTTAAGATTTCATTGCTCACAGTGGGTAAAAATTACTTAGAATGGATCTAGAAAAGCTGTAGTCTGAAAAGGATTTTCTACTTTCAACACTTTTAAAGAAACTCACCTGTGGGTATAAAGACAACAGAAGCGGTTCAATCTGTGTATCCAGTGTCCTGCTACCCATGCTGACGGAAGCTTCAAGGATCTGGCACAAGCTCTGGGTAAATGGAACAGACAGTCAAGTTATTAAGGTTTGATATCGAGTCAATTATGAAATCAACAAACAATTTTTAAAATATACTTAACAATTCATAATGACAAATGGAAAAAGATTTTTTAAAATGTTACAATTGTATAACAACTGTAAACAGTATGATGATTACAAATTTATCCGATCACATCATGTTTATATTTCATATTTCAGAAGTAAAAGCCTGTAATAATAAACCTCTATGTGAGGCTTCCAGGGGAGAGCTATGTTTTAAAACAAGGAGTAAGCCCTGCAGTAAGGCAGCAAACCCAATTCATATTATATTTAAACAAAAGCCCATTAGTTATCAGGCTAACAAAAAACAATGCATAGTGTGAGCCATTCAAAATCAGAAATTAAAATTGTAGCAACTTAAATGCAACGCGCACACAGGGAGAAAAATACTTTATCTCCACAAAAGCAACACAAAGACACTATTTATTTTCAATGATTTACAACTGTTTGAAGCAACATAATCCCTATTTTGTTTGCAATCTGACACATTACAGTTTTAAAGCACCAAGTGAGTGACCCAAAGTGCCCCGAAATTAATTTCTATAAAACATGTATTATTGTAATATTGTGCTGATACTAATTTCTATACAACTATTAACCATTTTAAGATGTACTCTTATGTTTAAGGAATCAAAATAAGAGAAGTAAATATAGTCACAACCATATAAATGAATGAGTGACGTCTTTGTTCATTAGCCATCATGGTTCAAATTCTGGAAAGTTATCACTCCCAGAGAACTATAAAGCTTAGCACTCTCCAAATTAACACCACCAAATTTTTAACAGAATGAAGCAGTAATATGGAATTAAGAAAGCAATCAGCCAAAATAGGTGGGATTTGAAATACAGAATAAAGAGATGATAGACGTTTATAAATATAGAGTGAAAACAGCAGTGCTTTAACAACATTTTATACACTACTTCTTTAATCTTTTGGGAACTTTTCCGACTGCAAGTTTAAGTCATAAAAAGATTGCTACTTTAGTAAAAGGGGTAGTAAAATTAGTAAAGGCTATATAATAAATTGTCTGCATTTTCCCAAATACATATTTACTAGTTACGCAATGAATCACAGTGTTGTTACCAAACATGACTGTTTACCTCAAACTCCTACTTGTTCTAATGGCATTATGTTACTCATTTACCTGTTTACAGATTTCCTAATGTATCTAGTTGCTTCTACTTAGAAGGCTGTTGATCATTACTCTTTTTATAAATATGGAGAAGGATTCCCTTCTTTCTTCAACTACAAACAATACCTATTTTATGGCAAGCAGCAAGTGAAGGTGTTAAAAACATTCCTCAAAGATTCAAGCTTTTTTTTTTTTTTTGGTTAACCACACAGACAGGAAGTGTCCCTGTGCCCTGTGCTTTGGACAACCACACTTGATTTATACATTTTGCAGTGTCCACAGGGAGTGAGGAGAAAAGGAGGTCAAGAGACGTTGGAGATGTATATTCCTGCAAAGAATATAGCAATTTAGCAGTCCCTGAACTTGTACAAATGGCAACTTGTACATATGTTCAGACAGTACATATCAAGCGAAAGGAATAATTACACCATCAAGATGTGTAAGTTGGGCAAGAGCTCTACTGGTTAGGAGCACAGTCTATGAGTCTATATAGAGAAAGACTCCACAGTAAATTCGGTAGTTTGCCCCTTCAACATTTGGAAGTTATGAGAAGATTGTATAGGAGTTTACCCAATCTTGTCTACATTAAGGTTGTAACATTTATGTACAGAACTTCTAGGACACCTGCAGTGCTTCATTTGTAAATAAAAAGGTGCCGGTGCCCAAAGCTAGTCTTTGAAACACACAGTTGCTGCATTTAAATGTGTGAGGACAGAATAGTGAGGCAGTGTAACTCTGAAGCCATCTCAGGCCTATTTAATCCACTTACAGCCACTCCCTGCCACTTCAGCTCACCCTTGGAGCTTTCTGCTTTCTCCCTTTCTGACATTTTTTTGTTTTTCTTTTCCTCTGCCTTTGCCATGTGTGTCTTTTGCTGGCAGTAAACGTCTGATACAGAAAACTAAGTGCCGGCCCTCAAAAATAACTGGTAGTGCCCCACACCGGAAACCACTGGCTCAAATTAAGCGCTGGCCAGGTGGTCAAATTAACTGTACAAAGCTGGCACCGTGGTTTGCAGTGCAAGGAGCTTCTTTGTAAGAACATCCAAAAGGCCAGAACAGAGCATTGTTTTGCAAAGATTTGCTCACTGTCAAATTCTCAGACAGGAGGGAAGTATTTGCGTTCAATCATGACAGCACGTCTCTGGTTACAGAGTGGGGTCAGGTGGCAGACGTCCACAAGTCCACCTGTATTCTTCAAGTACTTGGATGGAGGGATAAAAATGGCCAGGTTCAGCATTCTTATAACAGGAGTCGTAAAACCTGCACATGGTATAATAAGTTGGTTACTGACCGATATGATTCAGTTGGCAACACACAATGCGTATGCAGTCAGCTGGCAGACCACATAACATAGGAAGACTTGATATCCTTCCTTGAAGTTTAATGGTTGTTATTGAAAGCCTTAGTAGTATAGAACCAGTACCCCTACTACTTCACATGTTCTGAAGGTCATTGCAATGCTTCAGGATTAGCACTTTGCAAACCGCATTCCTGCATCAGAGCAAAACGGCCAATGACCCTGCCAAAGGAAAGTCTGTGCTTGGCAAGAAACGAGGCAGGAAATAGATATTCCTGGGCCCATCTCAGTCTAGCCTTAGTTACCAACTTGCTTCACTCTGTACCGCACAAAAGTCAAGTTCTGGAAAGGTAAAGAAGAGCATACAGATTACGGGGGTCATTACGACCCCGGCAGTCGGTGCTATAGTGGAGGTATTACCGCCAACAGGCTGGCGGTACCTACCTCCACTATTATGACATTGGCGGTTTGGCCAAAGCCAAACCACCAAGTCAACACACCGACCGCCACAGCGGTAACGACCGCCTGGCTGGAAATTTCAGTCCATGGAATTTTGACCCCACCCACTGCCATGGTTTCTGTACTGCCACAGAAACCATGGAAGTAGGCACTATCAGTGCCAGGGAATTCCTTCCCTGGCACTGATAGGGGTCTCCCCTGCCCCCTCCCCAGAGTCCTCCCTTAATCCCCCCAACCCCTGTCCCACATATAAAGACATACACGCACATAAATACACACCCATACACACACGCATACCCACATTCACCCATGCATGCAGACATACACACTCACTACAAAACTCACAAACATACATCCAAGAACATACGCAATCACACGACAAGATGCACGTACACACACACCCACTCATGCACACACACATTACACATGCATGCACGCATTTAAACAGTCACACACCCCCATCCCCCCACATACAACACCCCCACCCCCTTCTCCTGTCGGAGAACCCGACTTATCTACTTGCAGGGGGTCCTTCGGCAGGAGACGGGATGTGGCGCTGCTGCCAGCAGCAGCATCCGCCAGCAAAACACCGCCAGGCCGTATCATGGAACATGTGAGGCTTTCATAAAGGTGCACCTGACGCTGTCTCAGTGTAAGAACTCCTGGTGAGACAGACAGGAACAGGTAGTCAAAGCTTAGGCTAGGATCATTTTCATAGGGATCCCATAAAGAGAGAAGGCAGATGGTCACGGTCGAAGTGAGTCTCAACCCGCAACCATGGCTAGCGATGTGTGTAGTGGAGATTGAGTAGCTCTTGGCTGGATAAATGCATGTCCGTAGGCAGGTGATGTGTGGTTACTGGCTGGCAGAATATTTGTATTGGTTTGCTAGAGGTGTGTGTACATAGGTTGGCTGATGACTGGTTGAGTGGCAGTGTGATTAGTCTTTCAGTCCATTGGGTTGTATAAATGTGATGGGCCCTTGACTGCTGGAAGTTTGTTGTGTGTATTAGGCCAGTGACAGGCTGTGTGAATGGCTTTGTGTGGTGTGCATGAAAGGCATGTGAATGGACTGTAAAGTGGTTGGTCACTTGACATCGCTTTACTGCTCACTATCAATAAGTGATGGATTCAATTAACAAATTATTTACTTTCTTTAACTATATTTCTGGGGCATATTCTATAATTGCAGACTCCTTACTTTGTGAATATTCCCCAGGAGTCAGACTGCATCCAGAAACTTTAAAGTGCTACTCCTGTGGGCACCAGCAAGTGGAGTCATACAGCTTCACTCCAGACGTGGCATTGCATGACACAAACCGGCAAAGTAACATATTATGTTCGAGGCATGTGTCACTGTAGATGCACATGCTCTCCATAAATTGCAAAACAGTCCCCATCAGAAGCGGCAGTAAACCTGTGGGTGTTGCACTTGTTTGGAAAAGAGTACCTAACACTGCCTGACCAACACTATCTTACTGGAGTGCAAAACCATCCACACAATGTTTGGTGAAGGTGTGTGGTGTGGATCATGTAGCTGCCTTACCTATGTCAGCTATAGGAATGTTTTCTAAAAAGGCAGTGGACGCTCCCTTTTTTCAAGTAGTGTCCTCCAGGAGGAACAGGTTAATGTCTTTTAGTCTAAGCATAGCAAGACTACTATCCATCTGGCTGTGCCCGATTTGGATATGGGGTTGCCTTTGTGTAGAGATGAAAAATCAACAAAAAGTTGCTCAGACTCCCTGAAAGTTTTACTTCTGTCAATACAGAACAGAAGTGCTCTTTAAATAACTAATGTATGAAGAGCCATTTCTGCAAAAAATCTGGTTGTGGGAAAAAACTGGCAATTCAATGGACTGATTGAGGTGAAATTGAGACACTCAATTAGGGAGGAGTTTAGGGTTGGTGTGGAGAACCATCCTGTCTTTATGTAGTCGGAAAAAAAGTTCTTCCAAGCTTAAAGCCTGGAGTGCACTAACACATCTGAGTTAAGTGATGGTGACTAAAAATGCCACCTTCAAGAAATAAATTGAAGGGAGCATGAGTCTAGGGAACAAAGTGGGGGGCCCATGAGTCTTGTGAGGATGATATAGAGGTTTGAGATGAGTTAGAAGGTCCAGCCTGTTGGGGAGCTTCTCGTGTGGAACTACAGAGAGGTTTAGCAGTGCTGTGAACCAGGGTTGACGAGGCCAGGTGGAGGTGGGAGCTACTAGGATCACTGTAAGAGAAGTTTGCTTGAGCTTCTGAACCAGAAATGGAAGAACAGTGATAGGTGAAAAAGCATAAGCAAAAATCCGTGACCAACTCATCCACAGTGAGCTGCCCTTGGATAGTGGGTGTGCGAACCTGCAGGCAAAATCTAGTCATTTTGTGTTTTCAGCAGTTACGAAAAGGTCTATTTTAGGAGCTCCCACATGAGGAAGTGTGGGAGGAGGACTTGTGGGTGAAGTTCTCATTCGTGGAGTTGTTGCTGCATCCTGCTGAGGAGGTCTGCAAAGTTGTTGTCAGTTCCCATAAGATATTCTGCTAACAGGTCAATGTTGTGATGTAGAGCCCACTTCCATATGGTCTGAGACAGGTGAGACAGTTTTGGAGACCGTGCCCCCCTCCCCCTGTTTCTGTAGGTAACACATGGCTGTCATATTGCCCGTCCGGACTAGAACAACCTTGCGAGTGAGGTGAGCTAGGAATGCTTTTGATGCTAAGTGAACAGCTTGAAGCTCTAGGCAGCTGATGTGGAGAGTCTGGTGCTTGGTATCCCCAAGACCTTGCACTGGGAGGTCTTGTAGATGTGCAACTCATCCAGTTTGCGATTTGTCTGTTGTGATAGTGATAGGTCAAGAAAAGTCTGCTTATTCAACGGGTTAGTGATATTCCACCATTGCAGAGAGCGGTGAGTGTGGCGGTCTATCAACACTAGATCCTCTAACTGACCTTGTGACTGAGACCACTGTTGAGCTAACCATTCCTGGAACCGACTCATGTATGGTCATGCATGGGGTACTATGGCAATACAGGAAGCTATCATTCGTAAAGGACACGTGACCGTCTCACTGTGAGGTGATGATTTGTTTGCAAATGGGGCAATATTGCATGAAAGTTCTGGTTTCTTGTGGGATTTGAGATAGGCTAGTCCTATATACATATTTAGGATTGCCCCCAAGTATAGCGGGACGTGTAATGAATGTAGGTGAGACTTAGGAATGTTGTCAGTGAATCCTAAACTGTGTAGTTGATCTACTGTCATCTAAGTATGTTGTTGACACTGGTAATGAGTTTTGGCTTTGATGAGCCAATCATCCAGCTATGCCAATATGTGGATATTTGTCTGCGGAGATGAGCTGCTACCACCGCTAGGCATTTGGTGAACACTCTAGATGCGGAGCGCATACCAAATTAGAGAACTATGAATTGATAATGTTTGCCTCCTATGACACATCGTAAGTGCAGGCAAAAAGTCGCCCTATCAAAGAAGTGGAATCATATCTTGTAAGATGACCATGTGGAAGTGTTCTGACAGAATGAACTTGTTTAAAATCCTGAGGGCTATGATAGGCCTTTTTGGAGATTAGGCAGTACAGAGAGGATATCCCTGAGCCCTGAAGTTCAAGAGGGACAGCCTCTATAGCTCCTTTGAGGAGAAGAGCTTGAATTTCTTGTTTAAGTAATGTTTGGTGTTTGTGTGATAGCCTGTGAACGCAAGGTGGGATGTTGGGAAGTGTAGCAATGAGCTCCAGGCAATAGCCATGTTGGATAATGGCTAATACCCACTTGTCTGATGTGATGGATTGCCATGTGGGTAGGAAATGTTGTAGTCTGCCCCGAAAGGTGTTATGTTTGGGGGTTAGGGGGTAGGAGAGGGTAGTCACTGCTGGGTGGAGGGTGTTGCTCCACTAAGGGGGGGGGGGGGGGGGGCCGCAAAGGCACCCTTACCTCTACCTCTGGAGTTGTTACCTCTATAGGAGCCACAGTGGCATCCCTTTGAGTAGGAGCCCCGACTTATGTTGTTTTTGTTGGGCGGTGGAGGCCTCAGAAGAGGTGGATTTTGAGGCTCTACAGTAAGCTGGACCAATAATAAACGTGCCACGGGGAGCAGGTGTCTAGAAGGCTCCCACAGCTTTTGCTGTCTATGTCCTTTTTTCTAGCTTTTTTAATGTGGAGTCTACTTGAAGATCAAAAAGTGTTCCTTATTGAAGGGCATGTTTAATACAGCCAGTTAAACCTCAGGTTTAAATCCAGAGATTCTGAGCCAGGCATGAGAACTAAGTAAGATGCTCATGTGTAATCCCATTATTGCGGAGTCAGTAGCAAGCATCTAGTGCACACTGTATGGAGATGTTAGTGATAAGGTTTACCTCAGAAACTAACTGTTGGCTGCGTTATTTGTGTTCCTCTGGGAGATACTACAGTAGTTCTTCTATTTCGTCCCACACTGTGCAGTCATAGTATGCTAGGAGAGCTTGCGAGTTGGCAATACACCAGTGGTTGACAGCCTGAGCTGCAACCCTTTTCCTTACAGGATCTATTCTTTTACTCTCCTTGTCACGAGGTGGGGTGTCACCAGTGGCCTAAGAGTTGGCACGCCTATTTTCTAAGGTGGCAACTAAGGAGTCTGAAGGTAGCGGTCCTTTAATGTAAATAGGGTCAGATGGTACAGGTTTATATTTTTTTATTTACCTTAGGTGTTACGACTCCTCCCCTAATAGGGCCTTTGAATATGTCATCTGTATGCCTAACCATGCCTATTAGTAGCCCTATGAACGGTGAAAAGAATGTTGAATAGGCAGTCATCCTCTAAGGGTTCTTTATTTAGCTCCACATTATGAAATGCAGCAGTCCTTGCTATAACCTCCAGATAAGAGGCAGCATCTTCAGGGAGAGAAAGGCATGCAGGATAAAGGTCAGAATCCATGTCAGTATGGAGATTGGTGTTATAGCTGTCCCAGGAGTCACCTCCTGTCTCCCCCCCCCCCCCCCACAAAAACACACACACACACACATCACAAGAATCTGATTCTGGTGACCACTGAGATGAAACATCTACTGGCTCTCCAGTCTCAGACTGTGGTGAATGAGAGTCTGGTAATGGTGGCGGTGAAGGTGTGGCTGGAGGTGGAGTTCATAAGGGACGTAGAAGGGTTGGTAAGCTGGTAGCCTTATCCATAGTCTTCCCTTTAGGAGGGACTGGCATGTTCACAGACTCTCCAAAGGTAAGCTTCCTTTTAGGTGGTGAAGGAGTGAAAGCTTTGGCCAGGATTCATCCAGTAATAGCCTGGATATGGATTTTCTTCTGGCGTGTGTCAAGTTTTTCCTCTAACTTGTGCAGGATTGGTTCCACCTGTGGTTCTGGACCTGGCTTGGTGTTCAGCTTAAATGTCTTCGGCTCTGAAGCTTTTGGCTTCGAGGTGGAAGGTGTGCTTGTGTCAAGGTGTTTGATGTCGACTGAATCTCTAAATTTTGTCGGAGCAGGGATACTGGGCGTATTTAGATCTTTAATTTTTGCTAACCCCAGACATGATGTCTGCTCAACAGTATCATTTAAAAAAATCATTTGCACAGGAATTAAGCAAGCGCGAAACAAAGCCTCCCTACCCTGTATTTGCCAATCTTGTGTTCCCCATACACTCTTCAAATCGATAGTGTTCTTCCAATATTCGTAACCCTCAATCGATAGTCGGGAAACAAAGGGATCTGAATAAATCAATTTTGTATCTGTTAGCAAAAGTTTCTTAAATTGCGCTGGGGGTAATTTAAAATAATACGATTCAGCCTTCTTCGTATCATGCCCAGAAAAGTATGTGAATTTGTCACTGTAAAACTTTGGATTCCCCACCTGCGGTGTTGAACAGTGTTCCCATTGCGTGTAGTTAAAGAGAGTCCTATATCTAGTTGCACGGTGTAGGTAGTGATGTCCCCAATTGTTATAGCAGAACATTTCCCCATAATTCATTGTATAATCATATACATCATCACTTCCAAAAGCGGAGTAGTCCTTCATTTCAGTCAGCATCGAATCAACCGTTTGGACATCCCAATCATCAGAAACAACATTTGGTGTAACAACATCAGACATAGAAATCTTGAACACGTATGGTATTTGAATTATCTCCGTAGGCCCGTATATATTGAACGGAACTTTGTCCCACACAATTCCATCAGGAATCGGAATAGCTGTAATATTGACAGGGGACAAATCACGTCGTACCTTATGTGATGAATGGTGTGGTGTTAAAATTACATCAACAGGCTCCACAGAGGAGCGATCAGTGATATAGTGACCATTAATAAGTAAAAAGAAAATAGTCACAAAACCAATAATGCAATAAATGTCAAACAGAACCAGAAATAGTTCCATGGATATATCAAATAGTTCTTTTTAAGCCATCGATAGAATTTGCTACCTCTCGAAAGTTTGTCAGTCACAGTTGAGGATGAATCTGAAGAAAAATCATCAATGTCTACAAAATAGCCAGAGGAAGTCTCCGCAAATACAGGACCCATCGAACTCCCATCCACTGTTGTTGGAAGTTCTTGATAGACAACGTTATTAGTGGCGGAAGTGTTCGTGTAAAATACAGCCAAATCCTGTAGCGGGGTGATCTCCGAAGATGTTACTGGAACCAACAAAAGTTCATTTTCTGCCCTCCCCATGGTCGAGGAAGTGTCCGGAACAGCAGCTGACATAGTTGCATAGTCAGTAGTAGCGATAGTCATCCTACTATGTAGAGGAATGTCCTGTTGGGTAGTGAGAGGGGATCAGGAACTACCCAAGGGACCTCCTGGTCTACTGTGAAGAATTGGCCACATGGTGTAATTTGATGTCATCAATGGAGATGAACCTGTTTGATTTAGAACCGGATAAAGGTGGTAGGATGACAGTCCTGGTGCCTTTTATTCCCAAGACCGGTACAGGTGCTCTGTATGACGGACCAAACTCTTTTTTCACAGCGATCTTCTCACGAACCAGATCCCCAACGTTAGGAATCCAGCCAGTCGAAGTTTTCGCCAAGTCCCTTATTCCCAAGGTGGCAGCACTTGCAGATGATTTATCATCACGGAATTGTTGAAGCTCCTGTAAAACAGCGAGACGTTCTTTTATGTCAAATGGTGTTTCTGCTGCCACCATACCAGGGGCATCAAGATCGGGGACATACATAGGTGTCCCAAAGAGAACCTCATATGGAGACTTACCCCCCAAGGACCGTCTTGGCAGATTATTCAGTGCTCTCTGGACCCCATATAGGTGATGCAACCAACTGCGGCCTGAACCTAAAACTCGAGCTGTTAAGGACTGCTTTAGATCACGATTCTGCCTCTCCACGACCAAATTTCCCTCGGGATGGTATGGTGAGGAGTAATGGAGTTCAACACCCATCGTCCTCATGGTGTCCCTGAAAGCCTTAGAGGCAAATGCAGGGCCCTGGTCCGAATGGAATGCTGCAACCGCATATGTACCGATAAAGATCAGCAAATCTTTTACAACAGTCCGGGCGTCAGCCGACCACTGTGGCCATACCCACAGGAATCTAGAACAGGAATCTACAGCCACTAAAATGTATTTGTATGCACCATCAGGTTGTAAGGGACCACAATGATCCAGGTACACACAATGGAGTGGCTTGTCTGACACTAAGAGATGTCTGCGGATGGCGTTTGATATTGGAACCCTTAATTTGCTGACAAATGTCACAGCAAAGGACATACTGCTTAGTCCGTCTGCATAGACCAGGCCACCAGTATCGTTGTTGTAAAATGGTGATAGTGGCCTGTATACCAGCATGTGCAGAAGCGACACTCTCATGTGCAGCTGTAATCAGCTCCAATCTTTGGTCTTCATTTGGGATCACTCGATCACCAACATCAGGAATTGTCGCAAAAGCAACATTCTGTGCACTGATATGATAGGTATAGTTCGTAGGGTATCCTTTCGGAAGGGTCTTGCCTGCAGCTGAGGCTTTAATGGCAAGCAATATTTCATTATCCAACCTCGTCCGAGAACGAGTCACTGCAGCTACAGAAGCCGTAGCCACTGATGCTTTGGCCGCTTCATCAGCCAATCTATTACCGGCAACATGTATTCCTACACGCTGGTGCCCCAATGTATGAACTACATGGACACATGGCAGCTTATCCTTAAGATCAGCCACCCTTCCCCACAACATTTTGTGTTTAATGGTGTTCCCTTTAGAATCTCTAAACTCGTTCAGTTTCCAATGATTGAGGTATTCATTGTACGACTGGACGCAGTAATATGAATCACAGACAATTAAAGTCAGTGCTCCTGGCTCTGAATGTTCGAGCGCTAGAAGAAGAGCCTTAAGCTCGGCCAACGGGGCTGTGCAGTCCCCTAAGGTCTGAGTGTAGGTATTATGAGGATGGAAAACGCTGTCTTCCATTATCCCGCACAAAGCTGCGCAAGCTGCTGAGTATTGATGTTTAGTACCCACAGCCGGTTGTGCCGATCCGTCAGTATAAATGATGGTATCATAACTGTCAATTGGCAATATATGTATAGGAGCGGGGTACTCCTGCTCATACTGGAGAAATTCTTGTGTCTGAAGTCTTGGATCAAACACATAATCAACATCAGTGGCGGTCAGAGACGTTGCCCATTGAATCCAGCGTGGATGTAATGCTTTAGCGTTGGGAACGCTTGCTTTAGTGACAGCCTCTAAGGCCGGCACCGGGGAGACAACAATTATGCGCTTACCCTGGGCAAGTGGTCTCTCCTTTAAGACGGCCATCTGAACTGCTGTCAGAATTTTCTCAGTAGGAGCAAAACGTTTCTCTGCATTGGAGTATAAATGTGATTTGTATGCAATAGGCACTGTGTCACCCTCATTAAAGGTGACATATGTAAATCCAAGGGCACCAGCTATTATTCTGATGACCAAGTTTGTTTTGTTATCACGTGTGTATAAGTGTCTAGCTTCCAGCATGTCACGTTGTATATCCCTAAGGATGTGTGTGTGTTCAATTGTCCATCGCCTGCTAGAAAAATTTGGTTGTATTAGGTCATATAGTGGTTTGATACGTTCAGCATAATCTGGAATGTATGTTCTGCCAAAATTAAAGAAACCCAGAAATGACTGTAATTTCTTAAGCGTGTTTGGAGGCTGTAGCTGAGCACATTTTTCTAGAAAGTGCGGGGCCAGGCTCTTTCCATCATTTGATAGCTCATATCCCAGGAACAATACACTAAGATAAGCTATCTTGCTTTTCCTAAAATTAAATTTATAACCGAAGGCAGCAAATCCCACAATTATCCGATCGACCCTCGCAAGATGAATGTCAAGGGTGTCATCTGTGAGATAGATATCATCCACATATGACAATGCCTCGCGATCTAGCTCATGCAATATTGATGTTACACGGGCCGAAAACAGCCCTGGGCTGTTTTTATAGCCTTTTGGTAAACGACAAGAGCCAAAGGAGAATGCACTTAAGTCCCTACTTTCATGTGCTAAATTCTGGCAGAAAAATCCATTCGAGATATCCAATGTTGTTTTGTATTTTTTACGCACTATATTATTAATCAGCGCTGTGCGAATTTTGTACAGCAAATGTACGTGTATGACTATTCAAGTGTCTGTAATCAACCACTAATCTATATGAATGATGAGGTTTCGCAACGGGAAATAGCGGATTATTCATTGCCGATGTACTGGGCTCTATTACTCCCTGGTATTCAAGTTGTGACAGTATCTCCGTTACCGGAGCTTTCGCTTCATGTTTAACAGGGTATTGTGGCTGCTGGTGAGGTGTAGATCGGACGGGAATAACATGACAAGGAGAGTCCTTGTCCCAACCTACATGATTACGGTATAATGCAGGTACCTGCACTAAAGCCCATTCAGCAGCATAAACTTTTTTGTCAGCTTCTGGAACAAGATCGGAGAAAGAAGGCAAAATGACATCTTCCCCATGCGGGAGCCTGCGGACATGTTCAGGTGGCCAATCTCTCTCGGCCAACAAGATATCACTTGTTAGTTCATCCCAGAATATTACACTAATAATGCATTCCACGTCTCCCTCTATTTGAATTGTCAAATCATAGACCCGATCGGGTGGGAGAACGCGGCCATCCGCCGTTTCAGCTGCGATGTAATCGCTAGTTGTTGTCGCATCCAGATGATCTTTCAGACTCTGGCGACATATCGTGACCTCTGCCGCGCTGTCCAACAGAGTCACTGCCCACCTCTTGTTCCTCAACAGCGTTCTCAATATTACTGGCATTTTTAACCCCTTCCCCGCCACGGACGTAATGGTTACGTCCATGGCAGCGCCCGTGTGGCGCCATGGACGTAACCATTATGTCCTGGGACTGGCAGTCGGGGGAAGCGCTAGCGCTTCCCCCGAGGGCCGCCCCCCAACACCCCCAGGCCAGGGCTGAAAGGGGAATCCCTTCCCCTTTCACGCCCCCCCCCCACCCCCCCCCATGACGTCAGCGCACGATCGCGCGCTGATTTCAGGGAAAGGGGGAAAGACGCGCTGGAAGCCATTTGCTTCCAGCACGTCTAAGGGAGAAGGTGAGTTTTTCACCTTCGTGCGGGGTGGGGGTGCTCTCAGAGAGGCATCGAGGGAAAGGAAAGGGTTTTCCTTTCCCTCGATGTCTCTTTGAGCATTCCTGCTGCCCGATCGCGATGCGATCGGGCAGCAGGAATGCCCACTAGACACCAGGGATTTCAGTATGTGTGTGTGTGTGTGTGTGTGTGCTTATTAGTGTAGGGGAGCGACCCCTTGGGCAAGGGTCGCTCCCCTTTGGGGGCACATGCATTTTACGTCGTTTCTGCCCCCCCTGGGGGCAGATTGGCCCTATTTTTAGGCCGATCTGCCCCCAAGGGGGGCAGAAAGCCACTAGACACCAGGGATTTTATTGTTGCTTTGTATTTTTTGTGTTGGGGGGCGGCCCCTTGGGCAAGGGTCGCTCCCCTTTGGGGGCACATGTATTTTACGTCGTTTCTGCCCCCCCTGGGGGCAGATTGGCCCTATTTTTAGGCCGATCTGCCCCCAAGGGGGGCAGAAAGCCACTAGACACCAGGGATTTTATTGTTGATTTGTATTTTTTGTGTTGGGGGGCGGCCCCTTGGGCAAGGGTCGCTCCCCTTTGGGGGCAAATGTATTTTACGTCGTTTCTGCCCCCCCTGGGGGCAGATTGGCCCTATTTTTAGGCCGATCTGCCCCCAAGGGGGGCAGAAAGCCACTAGACACCAGGGATTTTATTGTTGATGTGTATTTTTTGTGTTGGGGGGCGGCCCCTTGGGCAAGGGTCGCCCCCAGGGGCCCTCATGTATTTTTGGGCAGTTCTGCCCCCCTTGGGGGCAGAGAGGCCTATTTTTTTTTAGGCCTTTCTGCCCCCAAGGGGGGCAGAATCCCAATAGCGCCAGAAATAGTATGTATGTATGTGTGCTTTGTGTTGGGGGGTGGCCCCTTGGGCAAGGGTCGCTCCCCCCAGGGGCGCAATGTATTTATTGTCGTTTCTGCCCCCCTTGGGGGCAGATTGGCCCTATTTGTAGGCCGATCTGCCCCCAAGGGGGGCAGAAAGCCACTAGACACCAGGGATTTTATTGTTGATTTTTATTTTTTGTGTTGGGGGGTGGCCCCTTGGGCAAGGGTCGCCCCCATGGGCCCACATGTATTTTTGGGCAGTTCTGCCCCCCTTGGGGGCAGAGAGGCCTATTATTTTTTAGGCCTTTCTGCCCCCAAGGGGGGCAGAATCCCAATAGCGCCAGAAAGATATGTTTGTATGTGTGCTTTGTGTTGGGGGGTGGCCCCTTGGGCAAGCGTCGCTCCCCCCGGGGGCGCAATGTATTTATCATCGTTTCTGCCCCCCTTGGGGGCAGATTGGCCCTATTTTTACGCCGATCTGCCCCCAAGGGGGGCAGAAAGCCACTAGACACCAGGGATTTTATTGTTGGTTTTTATTTTTTGTGTTGGGGGGCAGCCCCTTGGGCAAGGGTCGCCCCCAGGGGCCCACATGTATTTTTGGGCAGTTCTGCCCCCCTAGGGGGCAGATATGCCTATTTTTTAGGCCTTTCTGTCCCCAAGGGGGGCAGAATCCCCATAGCGCCAGGGATACTATGTGTGTGTGTGTGTGCTTTGTGTGGGGGAGTGGCCCCTTGGGCAAGGGTCGCCCCCCCCCAAAGGGTGCAATGTAATCTGGGCGATTTCTGCCCCCTCCCCTTGGGGGTAGATTGGCCTATTTTTTTTTTAGGCCCATCTTCCCCCAAGCAGAGAAGACTAGACACAGGGGAAAATGAAAAAATGGTTAGTGGCGGAGTGTTTGTCAACTGGCGAAGTATTTGCTTTTATGATAATAACAGTTTTTCTCCTTTTTGTTTTAGTTCAAAGCTTTTGCTGACTTTGCTGTGGCTTGTTGCAGTTTTGGCAGTAGTTGTCCTGCGGTTTGCGTAGTTGCATGTTTTAGGTAAGTAAATAAATTTACTCCAAGTGAGTATTGTTGCAATGCATGAATGACATGTTTGTAGGTGGTGTACTGAATGCAGGATTGTGTGTGAAATTGTCCTTAGAGTTATGCACAATGATTATTGTGTTGTCTTATGTCTAATTTGCTTTTTTTTCCCTCTTTTTAGTGGGATATCGTTGGTGATTGCTGTGGCTGTGCAGAGTAGTTGCTGGTGAGTCAAGCTTTTTCAGGCAAGTGAGCAGTATAGTTTTTGAGTTTATAATTCTTAGTGATAAACCTATACTTTGTTACTTATCTTACACAGTGCTGGTTGTTGGTGGTGTATTTGTCCAGTTAATTTTAGTAGGAAGGATCATGGCCAGCCGTAGGATGACCGCTCAGCAGGTTGTTAGTGTGCTTTTTGAGTCATCTTCTGACCATGAATACGAGACTGACTCTGCATCTGAGGCAGAGGAGGAAGTGCAGGATTCTGGAAGTGAATTTTCTGTCAGAGATGAATCATCTGATGATGAAGCCACTCTCAGTGCTGATGAAGGGCCTGTTTTAGAGGAGGACAGTGATGTGCCAATGGTGCAGGAGCCAGCGGCTGAAAGGCTTCCCATTGGAAGACCTGACGCATGGGTTGCACCAAACATGGAGCAGCCACAGTTGCCTGCGTTTACTGGTTTTCCAGGGTGTCGAGTTAATACGGAAAACTTTTTGCCCGTCAACTTTTTTGAGTTGTTTATGGACGATATATTTTTGAAAGAGATTGTTGAGCAGACTAATTTGTATGCAGAGCAGTTTTTGAGGGACAACGCTGCCAGACTTAGGCCACACTCTAGAGCTAGCCGGTGGATTCCCACAAATCTGGAAGAGTTGAAAAAGTTCTTGGGTTTAACTTTTTTGATGGGGCTGATAAGGAAGCCGTCGCTGTCTTCATATTGGTCTACTAGTCCCTTGATGGCAACTGCTATATTTCCTGCCATCATGAGTCGTAACCGGTATGAGCTTCTTCTTCGGATGTTGCATTTTGTAGATAATGCTTTAGCCTTGCCACGAGATCATCCTGATTCTGACCGTCTTTTTAAGATTAGACCTGTCCTTGATCATTTGGTAGATCGGTTTTCAGAGATCTATGTTCCAGGGAAAGAAATATCTGTAGATGAGTCTTTGGTCCTGTTCAAGGGTCGTTTGGTTTTTAGGCAGTACATTCCTAGCAAGAGGGCACGGTATGGAATTAAATTGTATATGCTGTCAGAAAGTAGTACAGGATATGTTTATAATTTCCGGGTCTACACTGGTAGGGATTCCAATATTGACCCCCCTGGTTGTCCTCCCACTTTTGGAGTTAGTGAGAAAATTGTGTGGGAACTTGGTAGACGACTGTTTAACAAAGGTCACCATTTATATGTAGATAACTTCTACACTGGAGTTCGGTTGTTCAAGGAGTTGTTCAGAGTGGACACTGTTGCTTGTGGCACAATCCGCTCTAATCGGAAAGGCTATCCAAAAGAGCTTGTCTGTAAAAAACTTGAGAAGGGACAGTGCAGTGCCTTGCGGAATGATGAGCTGCTAGCTCTGAAATTTGTAGACAAGAGGGATGTATACATGCTAAGCACCATCCATGATGAGAGTAGTTCACCTGTGGCTGTTTGGGGTCAGGTTGCCGAAGTGCGCAAACCTGTGTTCATCTTAGACTATAATAAGCACATGGGTGGTGTTGATAGAGTAGATCAGAGGTTAGAACCTTACACTGCTGCTCGTAAGTCTTATGTGTGGTATAAGAAATTAGCGCTTCACTTGTTCCACTTGGCAACTTTTAATGCTTTTGTTGTGTTTAAGGATAGTTCTCCAGAGTCAAGGATGACATTTGTGAAATTTCAGGAGTCTATCATAGCTAGCCTTGTTGTGCTGGAACAGGCAAGAGTTCCTAGAGAAGCAGTGGTGGAGGATGTGGCTAGATTGAAAGATCGTCACTTTGCTAAGCACATTCCTCCCACGGCCAAAAAAAACTTTCCTGCTAAGAGATGTAGAGTCTGTGCTCGAAGAGGTATCAGGAAGGAGACTAGGATGTACTGCCCTGATTGTCCTTCAAAGCCTGGGCTGTGTGTGGGTGGCTGTTTCAGGAGCTACCACACACAGAAGAATTATTGGGAAATTCCGTGAGCGTTAACTGGTGTTTTATATTTTTATATGTTCGGTTTCACGGTTGGCATTAGTCATGTATTCAGTTAGAGCTTTTGTGTTTGTAGTTTTGTACTAATTTATGATTAGTGGTTTCTTTGTTGTTTAAAAACAAAAAAAGGGGGATGGCATGTGTAGAGTGGCGCTTGGCTGGCGGCGTGGGTGTGGTGGCGCTTGGCTGGCGGTGTGTGTGGGGTGGCGCTTGGCTGGCGGTGTGTGTGGGGTGGCGCTTGGCTGGCGGTGTGTGTGGGGTGGCGCTGGGCTGGCGGTGTGTGTGGGGTGGCGCTGGTCTGGCGGTGTGTGTGGGGTGGCGCTTGGCTGGTGGTGTGGGTGGGGTGGCGCTTGGCTGGTGGTGTGGCGCTTGGCTGGCAGTGCCGGCCAAACGCCAGTCCACACACTCATCAGCTGGTGTGATTGCTGTATCAGGCATGTGGGCGTATGAAAGTGATGGGCCCTTGACTGGCGCTGTCTGTGGATGCGAGTCTTGTAATGTGCTGGGCCCGTGGCTGGCGGCGTGAATGGTCTAGTGCATGTCATGTATGAAAGGTGTGTGAATGGACTGTAAAGCGGTTGGTGCCTTGTCGTGGCTTTACAGCTCACGAGCTGTGAGTCATTGGTTCAGTTTTTTGGCCTTTCAGTTATTACCAGTGCATTTCACTTTTGTGAAATCTCTTGTTAATAAAATTTGATCTACTGAACCATCACTCACCCTCGTGCCAAATCCAACCAGTATGTGTGGTACAAATGACAAAACCTGCTCCGCTGTAATCAGGCGTCGCAGCACACTTGAGACACGCTAGGTGCCTCAGGTGGGACCCCGATGATGAAGCATGCCACCAACTTGGTTGGTGGGTGAGGGGTCTTCTTCACATAACCTAAGTGTGTTTCTTTTCACAATTTTAGTGTTTGGCACATCACGGACGTATGTGCACACATCAAAGTGATATATTCCAAAAATACCTGTGTTTGGGGGGGAGGGCCCACCTATGTTTTTGGTCCTGGGTGCGGCCGTCATGTAGGGAAACCTACAAAACCCAGAAACTTTTTAAAACTAGGCACCCCAAGGAATCTAGGGAGGTGTGGCTTGTGTGGCTCCCCCAACATTTTCTTACCCAGACTCCTCTGTAAACCTCACAATTTGCATAAAAAAGCATATTTTCCTGATTTTTCTTAGTAGGATCACCGCTCCAGCACAAAATTCCTACTCCCCAGTTTTCCCCTCAGTCTCCCAAGTAAAATGACACCTCACTTATGTGGGTCCCCAAAGCAGAGTCCGTCTAAAGATGTATAAAAGAATATGCCCTTATAAACTTGCTGTGCTATCCCTTCAGGTTTTGGGCCTTATTATGTTGCAGGCACCTGGGCCACCCACACAAGTGAGGTATCATTTTTATCGGGAGACTTGGGGGAACGCTGGGTGGAAGGAAATTTGTGGCTCCTATCAGATTCCAGAACTTTCTGCCACAGAAATGTGAGGAACATGTGTTTTTTTAGCCAAATTTTGAGGTTTGCAAAGGATTCTGGGTAACAGAACCTGGTCCGAGCCCCGCAAGTCACCCCTCCTTGGATTCCCCTAGGTCTCTAGTTTTCAGAAATGCACTGGTTTGGTAGGTTTCCCTAGGCGCCGGGTGAGCTACAGGCCAAAATCCACAGGTAGGCACTGTTTTCTCACCCAAAATTGTGGATGTGTCCACGTTGCGCTTTGGGGTGTTTCCTGTCGCAGGCGCTAGGCCTACCCACGCAAGTGAGGTATCATTTTTATCGGGAGACTTGGGGGAACGCTGGGTGGAAGGAGATTTGTAGCTCCTCTCAGATTCCAGAACTTTCTGCCACAGAAATGTGAGGAACATGTGTTTTTTTAGCCAAATTTTGAGGTTTGCAAAGGATTCTGGGTAACAGAACCTGGTCCGAGCCCCGCAAGTCACCCCTCCTTGGATTCCCCTAGGTCTCTAGTTTTCAGAAATGCACAGGTTTGGTAGGTTTCCCTAGGTGGCGGCTGAACTAGAGGCCAAAATCTACAGGTAGGCACTTCGCAAAAAACACCTCTGTTTTTTTCCAAAATTTAGGATGTGTCCACGTTGCGCTTTGGGGTGTTTCCTGTCGCCGGCGCTAGGCCTACCCACGCAAGTGAGGTATCATTTTTATCGGGAGACTTGGGGGAACGCTGGGTGGAAGGAAATTTGTAGCTCCTCTCAGATTCCAGATCTTTCTGCCACAGAAATGTGAGGGACATGTGTTTTTTTAGCCAAATTTTGAGGTTTGCAAAGGATTCTGGGTAACAGAACCTGGTCCGAGCCCCGCAAGTCACCCCTCCTTGGATTCCCCTAGGTCTCTAGTTTTCAGAAATGCACAGGTTTGGTAGGTTTCCCTAGGTGCCGGCTGAGCTAGAGGCCAAAATCTACAGGTAGGCACTTCGCAAAAAACACCTCTGTTTTTTTCCAAAATTTAGGATGTGTCCACGTTGTGCTTTGGGGTGTTTCCTGTCGCCGGCGCTAGGCCTACCCACGCAAGTGAGGTATCATTTTTATCGGGAGACTTGGGGGAACGCTGGGTGGAAGGAAATTTGTAGCTCCTCTCAGATTCCAGAACTTTCTGCCACAGAAATGTGAGGGACATGTGTTTTTTTAGCCAAATTTTGAGGTTTGCAAAGGATTCTGGGTAACAGAACCTGGTCCGAGCCCCGCAAGTCACCCCTCCTTGGATCCCCCTAGGTCTCTAGTTTTCAGAAATGCACAGGTTTTGTAGGTTTCCCTAGGTGGCGGCTGAGCTAGAGGCCAAAATCTACAGGTAGTCACTTTGCTAAAAACAGCTCTGTTTTCTGTGATATGTCCACGTTGTGTTTTGGGGCATATCCTGTCGCGGGCGCTAGGCCTACCCACACAAGTGAGGTATCATTTTTATCGGGAGACGTGGGGGAACGCTGGGTGGAAGGAAATTTGTGGCTCCTCTCAGATTCCAGAACTTTCTGCCACAGAAATGTGAGGAACATGTGTTTTTTTAGCCAAATTTTGAGGTTTGCAAAGGATTCTGGGTAACAGAACCTGGTCCGAGCCACACAAGTCACCCCTCCTTGGATTCCCCTAGGTCTCTAGTTTTCAGAAATGCATAGGTTTGGTAGGTTTCCCTAGGTGGCGGCTGAGCTAGAGGCCAAAATCTACAGGTAGTCACTTTGCTAAAAACAGCTCTGTTTTCTGTGATATGTCCACGTTGTGTTTTGGGGCATATCCTGTCACGGGCGCTAGGCCTACCCACACAAGTGAGGTATCATTTTTATCGGGAGACGTGGGGGAACGCTGGGTGGAAGGAAATTTGTGGCTCCTCTCAGATTCCAGAACTTTCTGCCACAGAAATGTGAGGAACGTGTTTTTTTAGCCAAATTTTGAGGTTTGCAAAGGATTCTGGGTAACAGAACCTGGTCCGAGCCCCGCAAGTCACCCCTCCTTGGATCCCCCTAGGTCTCTAGTTTTCAGAAATGCACAGGTTTGGTAGGTTTCCCTAGGTGGCGGCTGAGCTAGAGGCCAAAATCTACAGGTAGTCACTTTGCTAAAAACAGCTCTGTTTTCTGTGATATGTCCACGTTGTGTTTTGGGGCATATCCTGTCGCGGGCGCTAGGCCTACCCACACAAGTGAGGTATCATTTTTATCGGGAGACGTGGGGGAACGCTAGGTGGAAGGAAATTTGTGGCTCCTCTCAGATTCCAGAACTTTCTGCCACAGAAATGTGAGGAACATGTGTTTTTTTAGCCAAATTTTGAGGTTTGCAAAGGATTCTGGGTAACAGAACCTGGTCCGAGCCACACAAGTCACCCCTCCTTGGATTCCCCTAGGTCTCTAGTTTTCAGAAATGCACAGGTTTGGTAGGTTTCCCTAGGTGGCGGCTGAGCTAGAGGCCAAAATCTACAGGTAGTCACTTTGCTAAAAACAGCTCTGTTTTCTGTGATGTGTCCAGGTTGTGTTTTGGGGCATATCCTGTCGCGGGCGCTAGGCCTACCCACACAAGTGAGGTATCATTTTTATCGGGAGACGTGGGGGAATGCTGGGTGGAAGGAAATTTGTCGCTCCTCTCAGATTCCAGAACTTTCTGCCACAGAAATGTGAGGAACATGTGTTTTTTTAGCCAAATTTTGAGGTTTGCAAAGGATTCTGGGTAACAGAACCTGGTCCGAGCCACACAAGTCACCCCTCCTTGGATTCCCCTAGGTCTCTAGTTTTCAGAAATGCACAGGTTTGGTAGGTTTCCCTAGGTGCCGGCTGAGCTAGAGGCCAAAATCTACAGGTAGTCACTTTGCTAAAAACAGCTCTGTTTTCTGTGATGTGTCCACGTTGTGTTTTGGGGCATATCCTGTCGCGGGCGCTAGGCCTACCCAAACAAGTGAGGTATCATTTTTATCGGGATACTTGGGGGAACATAGAATAGCAAAACAAGTGTTATTGCCCCTTGTCTTTCTCTACATTTATTCCTTCCAAATATAGGGGTGTGTGTAAAAAAGACATCTATTTGAGAAATTCCATGTAATTCACGTGCTACTATGGTCACCCCGGAATTCAGAGATGTGCAAATAACCACTGCTCCTCAACACCTTATCTTGTGCCCTTTTTGGAAATGCAAAGGTTTTCTTGATAGCTATTTTTTACTCCTTATATTTCAGCAAATGAATTACTGTATACCCGGTATAGAATGAAAACGCACTGCAGGGTGCAGCTCATTTATTGGCTCTGGGTTCCTCGGGTTCTTGATGAACCTACAAACCCTATATATCCCCGCAACCAGAGGAGTCCAGCAGACGTAACGGTATATTGCTTTCAATAATCTGACATTGCAGGGAAAAGTTACAGAGTAAAAAGTAGAGAAAAATTTATGTTTTTTTCACCTCAATTTCAATATTTTTCTTTTTCAGCTGTTATTTTCTGTAGGAAACCCTTGTAGGATCTACACAAATGACCCCTTGCTGAATTCAGAATTTTGTCTACTTTTCAGAAATGTTTAGGTTTCTGGGATCCAGCATTGGTTTCATGACCATTCCGGTCACTGACTGGAAGGAGGCTGAAAGCACAAAAAATTGCACAAATGGGGTATGCCCCAGTAAAATGCCAAAATTGTGTTGAAAAATTGGGTTTTCGGATTCAAGTCTGCCTGTTCCTGAAAGCTGGGAAGCTGCTGAGTTTAGCACCGCAAACCCTTTGTTGATGCCATTTTCAGGGGAAAAACCACAAGCCTTCTTCTGCAGCCCCTTTTTCCAATTTGTTTGAAAAAAACGAAATTTTCACTGTATTTTGGCCAATTTCTTGGCCTCCTTCAGGGGAACCCACAAAGTCTGGGTACCTTTAGAATCGCTAGGATGTTGGAAAAAAAGGACGCAAATTTGGCTTGGTTAGCTTATGTGGACAAAAAGTTATGAGGGCCTAAGCGCGAACTGCCCCAAATAGGCAAAAAAAGGCCTGGCACAGGAGGGGGAAAAGGCCTGGCAGCGAAGTGGTTAATAGTCAGTGCTGCCACCTTCTTCTTTTTAAATTGTGGCTTTTGCTGAACAGTCTTTTCTTCTTTTTTAATGGTAGACTGTGGTGAGTCTTTCTTTTCTCTCACGTATTCCGAACGTCGATCTTGACGGCCCCCTCTCTCGCTACGTCTATCCGGTGCGTCCTGAAAGGAACGAGGACGTGAATCAGTATATCTGTCAGGAGTTCTAATGTTATCCCTATTTCTGAGGTTATACCTCCTTTCGGAGTACTCCGGATGTGGAGAATCAGCTCTTTTATTTCTCCTGTCTTTGAAATCTTTTTGTTTGTCCCAGCGCTTCTTAGAGCCTTCTTGTGCTTGCTTTGTACCTTCCTTATGGGTGGTACTTGGTATGTCCAATTTTTTAGGCTTGGCCCCCAACCCATCCCGTCCTATACAAGTATAGGTATCTGATATTATTTTCGGTAGCTGTCTCTCCTGTTCCACATGTGGAGTTTCTCTGAGACGTTGGCGTATCGCCAGTGCTACTGCTTCCCCTTTAATATTACTTAATATTATCGAGGAGACGGCGTCAAAGTTACGCATCAATTTCATCCCCAGATCCAGGGCCGGTGCAGCCCCATGCTCATTTTGTATTTGTTTTACCACTTCCGGTAAATTGGCAAGTGTAGGGGTCCCATGTGTGGTAGTATAAACGGCAGCGAAGACTGTACCCCAAGTGGCACAATCATCCACCGAGGGAACCATCCCAAATGGCAAGCACATAGTGAGCAATCTAGGTTTCTCCTGTGGCCCCGTATGGGGGAACACAGCCTCTAGCTGATTTGTTTTCTGAGCTATCCAGAACGGTATTTTTTCCCGTTCCGAGGGCACTTTACCCATGATGGTATGTACTGTTTGTGGATTAATCCCAGTAGCCAATTGATATCCACCAGCGACTGGCGGTGCTGGACGCGCTGGTGTAGTGTTCAATGTTCGCATTACGAACTGAACTAGTCGTCTATATAATGCCACTAATTCATTATATAATATTCTTAAATCTACAACCAGCATATTCTGTATGCCCGGGTGAGGTGTATATGTGGCAAACATGGGCCAAGTAGGCCCTTCATTACTTAAAGGACCTAGCCTCACCCGTCGTAGTACATGTGGTAGGGCGCCTTCAAAACAGTTTTGATGCTCTTGATATGTGAGCGATATTTCATGATACTGGTATGCTTCATATCGTACTGGAACGTCCGTAATGTCATATGTGTGAAATGTGTGCGTTCGTTGGTCAGCCCCAGGAAAGGCAACCCAACAGTAAAATGTTTCAGTTTGGTATGCTTCAGTTGCTTCTATAATCAAAGTAACCTCCCCGCCCTCTTCTGTAAGGCCATGCGCTAATAAATGTTGTGTAAGTGCATGTCTAGCATTTGCAGGAATGTCTATGGTATGGGCCATAGTTGTTTAGAGAAACGGAACACCAAAATAGGGGAAGTATTTCCTTTTGTTAGTTCGAGCTCGAACAACCTACAGCCTAATCAGGGGTTACCTGTTCGGCCGAGGAGGATTCTCCCAAAGACCACGGACGTCTCCGTATAATGGTACTGAGGGTACCTGTTGTCTGTGAGACAGTGATAGTCAGGGTATCCGTAAATTAGTGCCTAAACACCATCGTTGGTGGCGCCATGGTCGAAATGGTGCCGATTGCTGGTCTAGGTCTGACAAAGTAAAAGCAGAGGGTCTCTGTCTTGAATGTGCTTCTGGCGCCGAGCCCAAAGGCTGACATAAGTTTTTTTTCGCTGCCAGCTATTGCTGGACAGCAGTGGTGGACCAGGGAACTTTTATTCGGAGACCAAAAGTACAGAATGTTTTTTGGTCAGCTTGGCCTGGAGGACAGGGTTAGGGGGTGCCATACTCACAGGTTGAGCTGATGTAATGTCCTCCATTTCAAAGTCAAACACGAGCTCGGAACTGGAACTTTCAGTATGCAGATGAGTGCAGGTGTGACTGAGTGTCCTGTGTTCGTGGTTGTCTGGGTGAAATGTACAAGGAAGTTGTCAACCAGCCAAGCCCAGACACTGACTGGATACAGGCTGTAAGGCACAGATGGATTTTAAGTGCAGAGAAATGCTCCCTTTCTAAAAGTGGAATTTCTAAAGTAGTAATATAAAATCCAACCTCACCAATAAGCAGGATATTCTATTACCATTCTGGCCATACTAAATATGACCTGGTTACCCCTTTGTGATCAGAATCTACCACTCAAACAGTATATGAGGGTAGTCCTAATGTTATCCTATGAAAGGAGCACGCCTCGCAGTAGTGGGAAACTAATTTAGGGGATTTCCACTACCAGGACATATATAACACACATGTACATGTCCTGCCTTTTACCTACAAAGCACTCTGCCCTATAGGTTACCTAGGGCCTACCTTAGGGGTGACTTGTATGCAAAAAAGGGTAGTTTAAGGCTTGGCAAATATTTTTAAATGCCAAGTCGAAGGGGCAGTGGAACTGCACACACAGACCTTGCAATGGCAGGCCTGAGGCATGGTTGACGGGCTACTTATGTGGGTGGCACAATCAGAGCTGCAGGCCCACTAGTAGCATTTAATTTACAGGTCCTTGGCACATGTAGTGTGCTTTACAAGTAAATCAAATAGGTCAATTGGGAATGAACCAATGTTACCATGTTCTTAGGGAGAGAGTACATGCACTTTAGCACTGGTAAGCAGTGGTAAAGTGTCCAGGGTCCTAACGCCAGCAAAAAGGCAAAAGGTTTGGGGCTGACCTTGAAGAGGGGCCATTTCCAACAGAGAACCGCCAACAAGCCCTGGCTAAGGCAAAATTTCCAGATGAAGAGTTGCAGAACTTCCGGGAACCATCAAAGTCCAAGGGGACTCAACCCAAGGCAGGGAGTCCCAGGTAACCCTTAGCAGCGAGAAGCATCGGAAGTTGAGGAGGCAGCCCCCACAGGCAACTCTCTGGCAGCAGGCCAGGTGTCTCAGTGAGGCAAACTCAGCATACCTGGAGAGGAGTCACTGGAGCAGCGGGCAGGAGACTGTGCTTTGCAGGGAAAAGTGCTGGAGGCCCGGGCGACACTGGGCCTGAAGATCCCTTGGAGGAGGAACAAACAAGCCCTGGTAGCTGTAAGAGTTGCGGTGCACAGGGGTACTGTCCTGCAAGGAAAGGTAAGTGCTCACCATCACCCACGTTGGACATCTGGCAGAGAGGACAAAGGGGACGACTCCAGTCCACCACCTGTGTTGCAGGACCCACGCAGATTTGCAGGAGAGAAGATCTATGCAGCCGGATGTCGTTGCAGTTGGTGCCAAGGGAGATTCCTTCTTGCTTCCTATGCAGGCTGAAGAATTGTCGCCCTCAAAGGATGCACATCCAGGAAAATGTTGCAATTGCAGGAAGGAGCCAGTGAAACAATGTTGCAGAGCGGAGTCGCCGCTGGAGTGGAGGATTGTCAGTTGCTAGAGGGTCCAGTTGCAGTCCCGGTGAGCAGAACATGAAGTAAATGATGCAGAGTAGCCCTGCTGGAATCTTGCATGTCAAATATGAAGACTCGCCCTGAAAGGAGATCCTAAATAGACCAGGAAGGGAGAGTGGTCAATAAGCAGGGTCACCACCTATTAGGAGGGGCTATGACATAACCTGCATGACCTGGCCACTCAGACGCTCCCAGGGCCTCTGCCCACCTTGGATTCAAGATGGCAGAATTCACTCCCCTTTCCATTGTCCAGTTTTGCGCCAGAGCAGGGGCTGGGGCCCCTGGATTGGTGCAAACTGATTTATGCAAGGAGGGCACCAAATGTGCCCTTCAAAGCATACCAGTGGCTTGGAGAGGCTACCCCTCCCAGGCCATGTACCATCTATTCCAAAGGTAGAGGGTGTTGCCTCCCTCTCTCTAAGAAAATCCTTTGTTCTGCCTTCCTCTGCTTGTGCAGGCTAAGCAGCAGGAGGGCAGAAACCTGCCTGTGGGGTGGCAGCAGCATGTGCCGCCCGGAAACCCCCAAAAGACTAGTTGGAGCAATGCTGGTGGTCCTCTAAGGAGCACCCAGAGGGCATGGAATCATACAACCAATACTAGGGGGGTATGATTCCAACATGTTTGTTTCCAAACATGACTAGGTTCAGAGTTACCAATATGTAACTGGACACCCAGTTCCTGTGTGTGAGGGCACCCCTGCATGAGCAGAGGTGCCCCTACGAACTGTGTCCTGTACACAGGTAAAATTCCTTCCCTGCACTTACCAAGTCCATGGAAATGGAGCTGGAGTTCATAGGGGCACCTCTGCTAATGCAGGGGTGCCCTCACACACAGGAACTTGTACCCTGCCGTATGGGCTAGGAGGGCCTGCCATAGGGGTGACAGTAACTTGCTGCGGAAAGGTGCATGCACCCTTTCACCCAGGCTGCAACGGCAGGCCTACAGATACATTTTGCATTGGCTCCCATGGGCGGCATAATACATGCTGCAGCCCATGGGGAACCTCTGATGCCCCAAAGCCCTAGGTACCTAGGTACCATATGCAAGAGATTTACATGGGGGCACCAGTATGAGGGAGAGAGCAGTCACTGGGGTTCTGGTTAGCAGCATCCCAGTGAACACAGTCAAAACACACTGACAGCAGGCGAAAAGTGAGGGTAACCATGCCAAATGAGGGTACTTTCCTAAAAGCATGGCACTCTGAGGAGGATACCATGTCGACTTTACCTTTTTCTCCCTACCAACACACACAATCTGCAATGGCAGTGTGCCTGTGTTTGGTGAGGGGTCCCTTAGGGTGGCACAATACATGCTGCAGTCCTTAGGGACCCTCCCTGGTCACAGAGCCCTTAGTACCACTGGTATCTTTTACAAGGGACTTAACTGTGTACAGGAGGTATGCCAATTGTGGAAACAATGGTATAGTTTTGGGGAAAGAACATTGGTGATGGAGCCTAGTTAGAAGGAGCCCAGCACACACTCAGTCAGGTTAGCATCAAAACCAGGCAAAAAGTGGTGGAAAGGGGAGTAACCATGCCAAAAGGGCCATTTCCTAAACAGTGCTTTGTATGTGTGCATCAGACGTTTGAATTGACAGCATTTATGTATGGTGAACCAGGAGTTCTCTGAGATCTGGTGTGATGTTGGTGTGTCATGAAAGTTCGAGGATGAGTCTCGCTGCAGCGTTTTGGATGGTCTGGATAGGTGGAGGAGATGGCTGTAGATAACAGAATAGAGTGTTGCCATGGTCCTATCTGCTTGTGATGAGGACTTGTGTGATATTGTGTCTGATGGATCCAGGGTAGCCACTTGAAGATCTTGTGGAGCACACAGTCAATGGTAGTGGGAGTAGCCGACTGCCTTGATCTTTGCTGGCACGTTGAGTTTGTCATCTAGAATGATTCCCAGGTTTTTTGCATGGTTGGTTGGTGTGGGTCCAAGTGGTGATGGCCACCAGGTTGAGTCCCAGGATGAATTCTTGTTCCTGAAGCTCAATACTTCTGTGTTGTCGGAGTTGAGTTTCAAGAAGTTTGTGCTCATCCTGTCTGCTATGCTGATTATACAGTCTAAGAAGTTGGTTCTGGTGGTGGAGGAATTGTCAGTCAAACATAAGATGAGTTCAGTGTCATCAGCGTAGGAAAGGATGGAGAAGCCATGTGATGTAACTATGTTTGCAAGTGGTATCCTGTAGATGTTGAAAAGGTTTGGGATAAGTGATGAACCCTGGGGACCACTGCAGATCAGATCCTTGGGCTCCAATATGTAGGGTAGTAGTCTGACTTGCTGCTTTCTTTCTGTGAGGAAGGCACAAACCCTGTTGAGGGCTGGTCCTTGGAGGCCTTTGTCAAGCAATCTTCTGACAGGTGTGGTAGGAGACTATCAAATAGTAGAGGAGTCAAGTAGGATGAGGGCTGTGGTTTCTCCACAATCCAGTATTGCATGTATTTCGTCAGTGGCCACAATGGCTGTTGTTGTGGAGTTCGAGGTGGTTGGGAAGTTGCTTGTTGATGGCCTTTTTTATCACTTTGGCTGGGAATGGGAGCAGAGAGACCGGTCGGAAGTTGATCAGCTTGTTGGGGTTGGCTGAAGGTTTTTTGAGGACTACTGTGTGTTTCCAGTCTTCTGGGAAGGTGGCGGATTTCCTAGAGGTGTTAACGTGGGTGAGGACGTTGCTGATCAGTGTTCTTCCCATGCTGTACATGTGTTAGTGGCATGGATCAGCTGGGGCCCTTGAGTGCAGTTTTCATGATTGTTAAGTTGTCTTCTTCATCAAGTAATTTCCATAAAGTCAGGTGTTTGACGTGGTTGGTGGTGGTCGGGGGGGGGGGAGTCAGACTACTGTTTGAATATGCTGTAGATTTTTTTTTATTTTGTTGTGGAGCAAGTTTGATAATCTGGCAAGAATTCCTCTGATGCTGTTGGCTGCTTCCTCAGGGTGGTAAATTTTTTGGCAATTATGAAGATGTCCTTGCAGCTCACCTCTGAATCCGGGTCTGCCCTTGTGCAAGTCCATGTTATCCTATGGAACGTCTATCACTTACAGTGTACTTTAATGGAAGAGACACTGGAGAGACATACAAGCTCATGCTTACATGCCTGCGCCTTAAATATGATGCACCCTGCCTCCTAGGCTCCAGAGGCATTCCTCAGTGGTGTGTGACATATATGAAAGGCAGTGCATGGGACTGTGCCACACATGGTGAGGGCACAGTCAAGATAGAGCAGTTTGTACTGCTCCTGCAGTCTGCAATGGCAGGCCTGCTATCACTGGATTGCATAGGTCATCCAAGGTGGCACAAACTTGTGCTGCAGCCCTGCGGACCCTTTTACTACTTATGTCCTGGGTACCCTGGGTATCATTTACTAGGGACTTATAAAGGGTAAATTACATGCTAATTGGGGATACCAGTTCACATTGACTAATTTAAGGAGAGAACACAGGCACTAGGTCCTGGTTAGCAAGATCCAGTGCACTGCCAGTTGAAATACCAGCATCTAGCTGTCCAAATGGGGGCAAAAATGGGTAGGGGGGCATCTGCAAAGAAGCACAGTTTTCTTATAGGATGTTCTCTTCTTAGGTACAAAGATGTACCAGCAGGGAACTTGTACGGAGCTATCTGACTATTCGCTAAGTTAGTATTGAGAGGGGGCGTGGCCAGATGCCCAACATGGCGGACGCATGTCTTGACTGCTTCGAACCCGGGTCGAATCATCTACCTGTGATCTGCCCCCTACGACGTTACTAATCCACACAGTTCACCGTGCTTGATCGAAGATGTGCTGCGGCACTTCACAGTTGTGGAGCGAGGCGGCAGCACCTGTACAGAGGCGTAGACTGACCGAGGCGGCTGGCGGTGAGGCCTATCTCATGTTCCCGCCTGGCGTTGCTGAGCTGAAGGTGAAGACGTGCTAGGAGTCGGCAGATCCGGCCGGAACTAGCGAGAGCTGAAATGCGCTGGGGTCTGTGCCCAGTGGCCACACCGTACCTGTAGAGCGCTTAGCTGTGAGAAGACGGAGGCTGCCTGTGTGGCGAGGCCTCCTCCCTGCCTGACATCCCCCGCTCTCGGCTGTTGTGGGGCTGGCCCTGCCGCACAGAAGGTAAGCACGTAGGCTGCGGGCAGGCAGAGACAGGACTGTGCCGTGGCGGCGCCCAATGGCTATGTTGCCTGGGGGTGCGCCTAGCAGTGTGCCGTGTGAGCTAGGGACGCACCCCCTTCCCCCCAATGGGAGTGGAAATCTGCAGCCTTTGGTGCTCTTGGGGAGCGGTTGGGGCCTCCTCCTGTGCTAGCAAGCAAATGAGGAGGCTGAGTATTGGCTGGAAGCCTGGCAGGACTGGTGGTTGGGGCCCACCTGGGTCTAATAAGCGGCGTGGCCAGCTGCCAGCAGGCCGGACCCCGTGAGGCCTGCATCTGATACAATGGCAGCGGAAGAGCATGGATTGCGCACAGATCCCGGTATTGCGCCCCAGGTGAGGCACTAAATGAGCACGCTAGGTGCAAGGCACTAAAGCTTCTGAGAACACCTATGATATGCCAATCATAAAACAAGGTGCCTAAGCTGCTACTTGGAGAAACCTGGTGGCTAAGAACAGAGGTGGCAACTGGTGGTGTACATGACGGACTGCCCTGGAGGCTGGCACTGGTTTCGTCCCTGTGAGGAGACACGGAGCAGAGGAATAACTGGAGGCTGGCATTGGTAGCCTGCAGCCGCGAGACTAACCCGCTTCGCAGAGCCCGGCCGGGCCGTGTGACCAGTTCATCTGAGCCCTGGGGGAATTGCAGGGCCACTAAGGCCCATTTTGTGTAACCATAGACAGAGTGGGGTTGACAGATTCCACACATGCCTCCGGAACGTTAGGAGCGACTGTCAGACCTTAGGTTGACAATCCTCCGATAACATTGGGCGAAATAAAACTAAGGCCCCCAGGATGAGGGCCCCCACCCTCGGAGGACTCGCCTTCCGCCACACCACAGGACTGTGTTCCCCCTACGAGAGCAGAGACACCAGCGGACAAGCTAGATCTTACCTTATGTGAGACATGTGACTCCAGAGAAATCATGGAACAGAAGCTTGGCGCTATCACTATAGACCGTAACCTGCTGAGAGACGACCAGCACAAACTGCCCAACAGGGTCAAATCAGCGGAGCACACATTGGCCACCTTCACTCCGGGCAGGTGGAACATGGCTCCATGTTACAACAATTGCTCAAACAGGTGGAACAACTCCAGGACAGAGCTGAGGATGCCGAAGATAGAGCGCACAGGAATAATATCCGAATAGTGGGTATGCCGGAAGGTGTCAAAATAGATCCGCCCACGTAATACATCGAGAGCTGGCTGCAATCAACGGTGTCTCCGGAGGGCCTTTCTTCTCTCTTCACAGTCAAAAGGGCACACTGCGTACCCTCTAAGAGACCCATCCCTGGGGCCCCACCAAGACCCACAGTGGCTAAAATTCTGAATTACAGAGCTAGAGACATGTTGCTTTGATGGAGCGCGCCCCGCTTACGGTTGAGGACACCAGAGTATCTCTCTACCCAAACTATACACTATTGGTCCAGTGGCGCCAGGCCTCCTTCCAGGAGGTTGAGAAACACCTTAATGCACATGGTCTTGTATACGCATTGATCTTTCTTGCAACATTAAAAGTGATACATAACAACCGCTCTCACTACTTTGACTCTCCCACCTCGGCCAGGGAATAGTTTGTTCAGAATTTTCAAATACCACGGAGTGGGCGGCAGAAGGAGAGCTTGCATCGCAGGGCTCAGGTTGACAGAACCTGCATGCTCGTCGTAAACAAGACACTGTACATTCCAGAGGCAGGCACAAAGAGCCCAACTTCCAACTAATCTGCGAGATCCTAACCGCAGAGCTAGCACCGAATCATCCGCAGACGAAGTCTGACACTGAGACTTAAGACCGTGTGACATTGTTCCCAACTATCACACCGCACACGATCTGTGACGAAAGAAAACTGTTTGTGCTGCTCCTCGACCATACTACACAGATACTGTGGATGCAGCCTAGTGCCCCTCGATATCATTGTGCAGCAAATTGGACTGCTGCTTTGATACCTCAATGAATATCACCTATTCTTAAATTGTCATATCCATATATATATCTATATATATAATTACCTTATATTGTGTGCTAGCGTAGGGGATGGATGAATAAGTGGCCAGTTACTGATATGACCTGGGTCCGGACCAGGTCGAGAATGTATGCCTGAAGTACAAATGATTTGGCATTGGAGCCATCACACCCTACGTAAGCCATACTATTTCTCTGTTTTTACAGTTGGTTATGTTAGTTAAATTGGTCGAACACAGTTGTTTCCGCTGGACCACGGATTAGGCAGGGTGGTTACTTGTTCTTCGTATGCTTCAGTCATCATGGTTACACATGAGGAACGCAGTAGGTCAATGGGGCTATGCCTTCTACATCCAGAACAATGACCTCGGTTGCTAAATCATCCAATATAATCACTTGGAATAGTAGAGGCCTGGGGACATTTCATAAACGGCACAGGGTGTTAGCACAATTGCATAGACGCCACGCTCATCTTGCCTTCCTGCGAGAAACCCACCTCACTATACCAGAAGCCCTAAAATTACAGCACAGATGGCAGGGTCAATTTTTCCACACCTCCTTCTCAGCGTATGCTAGAAGAGCAGCCATTTGGATAAGGGTGGGAATTCTGTTTCAGCCAAAGATACTAAAGTTGACTCACAAGGTAGATATGTCCTTCTCAAGGGTCTTCTGGATGGGGAACAGATAGTACTGGGCTGTTTTTCTGCTCCACACCAGGAACAAGACTATTTTTATACACGCTTGTCTAATGTGCTAGCAGAAGGGGCTCATCTTTCATGGATATTAGGGGGTGACCCGAATACTGTACTAGATGTGCACCTCGACTGCTCGCACTTGCCCCTCCCTAGTGCCACACCGGTTCAACAGGCCAGAATACTGTGACAATGGGTTGAGGGGAGGGACTTAGTGGATGTCTGGCAGCACCGTAATGCGAATACGAGGGAATACTCCTTCTACTCCTACCCACATGTGCTCCATTCCTGTTCAGACCGCTTCTTATGTACTCCTAGCTTGCAACCCCACATAACTCCTGCTACATACTTAGGCACAACACTGTCTGACCACAATCCGCTCGGTATCCAACTAACCTTGGTAAGGGTCCCTACCCTGATACCTACGTGGTGTTTGCAGCCTACACTCTTGGAAGACCACATCTTTAGAGAGACATTAGTTACTACCACATACATATTTTTCAGAAAATACTGACACAGCCACATTTCCACTTACTGAATGGGAGGCCTTCAAATTAATTATAATTGGGACCTACATATCTATGAGGGTGTGAGCCCGGACTGAAATAGTATCTGACCTAACACAGCTAGAAGACTAGTTGGGGTCGCTAGAACGCAAGGGGATATTGGACAACAACAAGACTGAGCGATTGCAAGAGGCACGGATCCGGCATGAAGAACTTCTAGAGCGCTTGCATGTCGTAGATTACAGATCATACACCCAGAAGATGCATGTGAAGGCAGACAAACTAGGTGCCCTCCTTGCTAAGCTAATCAGACCGCAACAGTCTCCCATGCCTATTTCAATGATACAATACCACACAGTACTGGACCGCAATAGGAGCCACTGACAGATATCGTGGATGAACCAGAATAATTGTCACCCACTTGTTTCCTCCTGGGACTGTACCCTAGGAAGCGTGCCTCTAAGGTACTTATGCGCTTCATGGACTTGGCATTGCTTTTGGCAAAGCGTCAGCTGACGAAGCGCTGGAAGTACCCCCCATGCCACATCTCTCCCCTTGTGGAAGGAGCAGGTGTTACACTGCAGCACGTCTGAAGGTGTGGCCCTCAGAAGAGAAGATTATAGAGGACTGAGGAGGAAACCAATATCTCTGAAGTGGGACTCACTAGTGGAAGCACTTACAGCACAGACTGAGTCATAGGGCTGACTATTGTAGGGCAAATAGCGTACCTTATGAGATGCTGGAGGCGAGTGAGTTACACACCTGTGGCTTCCACATATTTTGTACTATAGGGTTCAGATATGCCTCTTCCTCACTGATGACTGGCTGGATTGGTATGGTTTTTAAGGTGAATGTGTATGTCGGCCTCCCATGCATGGAATGTTACTCCAGAGGAGCTCAATATTAGATGCAATCCGTGTCTTAACTCACGTGACTATTAGACGGAAGCTATGTAGGGTGTGCGTGGTGGATGAGATGAGGGATTGTTCAACATATTTGTTACATACTACATGATTGCTAGCTCACACCTGTAGTCCTATTATATGGAATGCATATTCAACTCCGTTCTGTACGTGTTGCTACTTGATTATAACACTGCATGATGAAACAGTTGACCAGTAATAACATTTTGTTTAAAAAAAAAAAAAAGGGTCGTATTGAGAAACTCTCCTGGGACTTGTTACAGGGGAGACAAGGTTAAAGTTTGACCATAGGGAACAACGGTGGATGGCAAGATGTCAATTACACAGTGAAAAGGACAATGAGACGGTAGCTCTGAGAAACAGTAAGGTATTCATGATCGAAATCAGCCAGTCAGTGAGCAAGGCAACAGACAGGATAGCGTTCACAAAATTAACGAGTTGTAAGAGACGATTGGTAAGCAGCACAATCCGAGACAATATTCAGAGCCCAAGAACAAAGTTATAGCTGACCATCTGATGCACGGATTGTGTCTGGAAGTAAGGAGCACTTTGAATGTAGTGCACTGGGATCCTGCTAACCAGGTCCCTTAGCGCCAGTGTTACTTCCTCTAAAACTGCACAGTTGTTTTTACAGTTGGCAGCACCTTAGGTACCACTGTAAGTCCCTAGTAAGTGATACCTGTGTTACCTAGGGCACAGGGCACTAAAGGGAGGCCCCTGAGGGCTGCAGCACAGATTGTGCCAACCTCAGAGACCTTGTCACCAAGTGGACACTGCACTGCCATTGCAGGCTGCGAGTCCTGGTGCAGAACTGAAATAAAAACATGACATGGCACACAGCCTGTGCGCTATGTGCCCTAACTGCATGTGATATATGCAAGTCACCTCTCTAGCTTGCCTTACAGCTCTAAGGTAGGGTTCATTATATTACATATGAGGATATATATACATAAGCAGATATGCCCTTGATATGTCTGTCAATTCTCAGACACAGTGAGTGTCTAGGGAAGCCATTTTAAATGCATATGCTGGACACTGGTCATTAAGAGTTTCCCAGATACATAATGGTTGTTTGAATCCTGGGATGTCTGGTATCAAACATCTCAGAAAAATAAACCCTCACTGACCCCAGTGTTGGATTTATTTTAAAATGCACACAGAGGGAACTTTAGAGGTGCCTCCTAAAAACCTACCAGCTACTAGAGTGTTGACTGACTGGTCCTGACCAGTTCACCTACCAGAGACTCACTTCTGGACCCTCACGGTGAGAGCCAGTGCTCTTGACATCCAGAGACAAAAGCCTGCATGGGGTAGAGGTGTTACCTCATCTCCCAGGCAGGACAGACATTCCAGGGCGGGTAGCTTCAGAGGCTTTGCTGCCTTTGTAATGCTGCCCAGGTCTCTCCAGGTGGAACAGATGACCAACCCCCATCTCCTAACCCCACTTTTGGTGGCAGAACAGGCGGGAAAATTAGTTAAATTAGGAGGAGTGTCCAATTCATGCCAGTCCCACCTTAAGGTGGGCAAGCTGAAGTGGAAAGTTCTTTTTAAATTTCTCCATCTAGCCTGGAAGGAATTAGGCCAACAGGGTTACGGCTATGCCGCTCCCCAAAGTGAGTGGTCACAGGAAGGGTGTAGTCACCCTAAAGGTGAGCAGACCTTTGGCTACCACCTGGCGCTCACTGTAACACCCCTAAATTCAGTAATTAAAGGGCATCTCTGAACCTTGGGAAGACTGGCTGCCTTCGATAAAGACCAACAACTCCTGTGGACAGCGGACCTGTCCAAAAGAAACCATCTCCAATGCAGAAGTCGTCTGCCTGAGGAACTGCGAAACAGACGCCTGTAACCATCTCTGCACCAGACGCCCCCGGTCGGAGTCCAAATGGCCCACCAATCCAGTGAAGCTTCCCCGGTGCTTCTGACCAAGAGTCCACCGTGGGCTGACTCCTTGTCAGACTCCAAAGCGATGCCTGCAGCCTAAATTCGAAGTTTCCAAATCCAAGACACCCATAGACCCGGAGACCTGGACTGTGTGTCCCTATGACCCCTAGCACCTCAACTTACCTGGGCAGCTGTGGGTTGACCTCTCCTGGCCAGAGCCTGCAGCCTGTTTCTGAAAGTAATCTCCTTTTTTTTGTAAATAACACTGGGTGTCTGATTCTGTGTTGGCACTCTGCACCCGACCGCCCCTGTGCCACTAAGGCTGTAAGTTTGGTGCTGCCTTGTGTGCCGCCCCCCCCCCCCCCTTGTACTTACCTCAACTCCAGGAGATCGATCCCTGACCCAGCTTTACTCACCTGTAGGTAGTGCTTCGGCAGATACCTCCAGTCTCCACTGGATAGCATTGGGCACCCCACACTGTTATGGCACTCTGCACCCATCCGCCCTGTGCTGCTAAGGGCATAAGTTTCGTGCTGCCTTATGACAACCCCTGTCCCACTCCGGTGCTTACCTCAGTCCCCAAATACCAACCACTGACACCGCTTGTACTTACCTGGGATCAGCGTGTCTACATCCTCCCCACCTCCCCCATTCTCAAATGACTAACATTGGCTAAGACTCCAACTTGGACCACTGCACCCAGGCGCCACCCCATGCCGCTGTGGGTGCACTCTTGGTACTAATGTGAACCTAGCCCGGTGCTGGTCTAAAACTCTGACTGGGGTTGTAAGTCATGTACTTACCTGTGAAATTTCATTATTGTTTTCCTCTCATAGGTTAGGACTGAAGACTCTGAAAATTGCACTGTGTCGATTTCGGAAAGTATTTTTAATATAAACACTATTTGCCTTATAATAAAGTTCTTTGGTTCAAAGGATATATAAAACCAACTGTTATTTTTCTAAATTGGTCTTGGATTTATTCTTTGAATGTGTCTCATTTATTGCCTCTGTGAGTACAACAAATGCTTAATAACTCCTTGATAAGCCTAATTGTTCACCTACACTACCACAAAGAGAGTCGTAGACCTATCTATTTATACCTTTGCAAGCCTTTGGGGTCCACTGGACTCTCTGCACAGAGTACTTCATTTTAGTACACTCTATAGAGAGACAGTTTTCTACACTGGATAGCCAATTTATTTCCAAAATAATATTGCAACAAGAAGAAGAAATTAGAATACAAGTTAAGTTTTCATAATGGGCCTCCTCTACTGCTAAGACGTTAGGTCGCTAGAGTTCCGTAGACTTGTACAGTCACTGTTATGTCTTTCTTAGCGACTGAAATATGATGATGTGAGGCACACAGAATGTTCATATAAATGCAAGAAGTTCTGCAGTCTATGAGCACTGGTACCAGTAGATGTTCAGGCTGAATTAAAAACTACCCTTGTAAAAGAACAAAACTGGACGATTTTAGAGTAGTGGGTGGGGGTGTCTGATTATCACTCACCTCCATTCCCTGCACAATGGTGAGCTTTTTAGTTTCCTGAATTCCTGGAACGGCAAGCAGGGCGTACTGGACAGGAGCTCAGCTAATGGTTTGCCTGCTACAATATAAGCAAACTGGGTTCTATCCTTCTTGCCCTTTCTTTCTCATTTAAAAGACCTTTGGTCCCACTTGCATGGGTCCATCCTCAGACTTGGAAGACTTGGGTGTAACTTTAATCTGAGATTCACAGACTGATCTTGTGGAGGATCGTTTCTGGAACATAAGCCATCTTATCTGAAGACAGCTATTTCATCCTTTAACCCTTTCTCAAAAAGAGTAAGCAAAGTGAAGACAGTCCAGTCTATTGCTCTAGCCAGGACCTTGAATTTAGAAATAAATGAATGAAGATACATAGTCTCGGGGCAAATTTCTAGAATTTCCTCCCAAGTGGAAAATTTGTGATCTTGGAGATCAAATACTTTCTTGAAAGCATCTCTATTAAAGCTGTGAATTTGTCCAGGAGAAGACTGGAATATTAGATCAGCAGCATACTAACAATAAACCCCACCCTCAAGCTGTCGGGAAGAGTGATGTGGGGCTTGAAGGTGAAAGGGAGTTGGAGGTATTGAATATGACATTTAACTTCCTAGGGCTGCCATCAAACTTCAGCTTTGTTAAGATAGTCAATGGAGGTTCCAAGGTGTCTTGATGTAGAAAGACCGAAAGAATAAAGCGTTTTCTGCTGTCAGGTTTTTACTTGCAGCTCTGAACAGGTTTCTTACCTTCGGTAACACCTTATCTGGTAGAGACTATATCTAGATGTAGATTCCTTACCTTTGAATTCTCACCCAAGCGTAAAACTGGATCTGGAAGATTTTCAGAAGCAGTAACCCTGCGTGCCGGTAGGTGGCATTAATCACATCCGTCCATCTGCACCAGTGTCCTCTCCGGAACGGATATTGCAGGTCCTATATAGGCACCACTCAGGCGCAATGTCAGTTTCTTTTCATGATTTTCCACGCCAGAAGTGCAGATCCATGAAGAACACCGACTACTGGTGTGTCAAAACTAGGGCCTTGAAATGGGAGGCCTTTCTCCTAGAAATCTGCTTACAGAGCAAGAAGGCTGGGTGGGTCGGTAAATCTGCAACTCGATATAGTCTCTACCAGAATAGGCATTTCTGGAGGTAAGTAACTTGCTCATCAGATGAAGTCTTCAAGCTGCAGATTCCTTACATCTGAATAGATAACCAATCAATACCATCCAAAGAGGTGGCTCTGTGAAACAAGTTCAAACTAGAAAGTTCTGCAGGACTGAAAGAGGAAAGGGCCCATCCCTACGGACCTGACTGTCCAGGAAGTAGTGTTTGGTGAATGTGTGTAGAGGGGGCCCACGTTGCTGCCTGACAGATGTCCAGAACCTGAACTCAGTGTGTAGCGCAGTGATTGCAGCTTGAGATCAGGAAGAATGAGCCAGAAACTCTGGGTTACGTTTTTTGGCCAATGCGCAGCAGATCTCAATGCAGAGGATGGCCCATGTGGAGATGCTTCGCTTCTTCACTGCTGGACCATCCATGGCACCCAGATACTATAGGAGGTTGGCCCTCTATGTAGTGTGCAAGCTAGACACACTTTGCAGGGGGTCCAGGCAACTACATGTTGGTTTCCAGCGGTAAAAACTAGATCACCTAATGCTCTAATTTGTGAGGTAGCTTGGTTGAGCAGTTAAGGCAATCTTGGATAATTGCACAGCATTTCTTGTACTCACAGTATAAATCGTGCAACTCACACATTCAAAGGAATAACTCGAGACCAATTTACAAAAACACTTAAGCTTTTCATATACATTTTAAGACCAAGATTATCAAGATTGGTTAAGTATCTTTGAAGATCTGGATTTTTGAAGTTTTAATAAATGCAGACTTTCTGTGCCTAATTACCACCACAGGAATCAATAGACAGTCACTTTTAAAAATGCATATAAAATCACACAGTTGTTTTACTAAGTTCTGCTTTTGCAGGTTGGTCGTGGGTGAGCACACAGCCAGTTGGAGAAGTTCAGGTGGCTCCCAGTTCCAGCGGGAGTAGCAGTGAAAAGCCTCTTGGAGCTGGTGCAGGGCCACTGAGGGGGGACCACTTAGAAAATGTCTGTTCTTGCAGGCTTAAGGGTGTTGCCTTGGGGTCCCCTTGGAGTGCAGAGGTCACAAGGGTTGAGGGGCCCACTGGGGCACAGCTGGTTCTTCGTTGCAGGGCACAGGGCGGCTGGTTGCACAGCAAATCGGCGAGCTAGAGGCTGTGCGCAAAGGAGCCATTTGAAGCTGGAGGTAAGTCTCTTTGGAGGTCGCTTACAGGACAACAAGGGCACTCTGGCTGGAGGTCCTCAAGTCTCGACAAGGTCTACCTCCTGGTCCTTTTTCAGCTCTGAGCGAGCTGGTTTTCCTGGTGTCTGTCATCAGCTGACCTGTACCTAGGGTATTGGCACGATTTGGCTCCAGAAGGGTGCTGTGCCACCAAACTTGGCACACTTGCGGGGTTTGTCCTCCTGGTCGTCAGTGTCTCGTCGGGTCCGACTGCAACTTCCAGTTCAGTGAAGTGACACAGGGTTGCTGGTTTTTGGGTTATTGCACTCTGGAGGGAGTTCTTGGGCGACTGGTGAAGCCTGGAGGTCCTCTGGGTTTCTTGATTTCAGTCCAATGTCCTGCTTCTCCACGGCTGTGATTGTCGGGTCCTGGGTGCAGCAGGCAGGGTTTGGCACCTTTTCTTGTGCAGCAAGCACAAAGTTCTCGTGCCTTGGTTCTTCTTAATGCTGATCTTCTTTGTGTCCTTCAAATCTGATTTCTTGGTCTAGGGATGAGCACTAAATACTGAATTTAGTGGGTGTTTAGAGGGGAGCCTTGTAGGGTCCAATGGGGCACTTACCTTTGGGTGGCTACACCCACTATAGTGACCACTTCCTGTGGGAAGGATCACTTCCCTAAACCTAATTGGCTATTTTCCTTCCATCAAAGACTGAGGAAACTGAAATGGAGTGCCCACCTCACAGGCAACACCTAAGCGGTGGTGCATGTCAGGTGGCGCCGCTCCCCCTACCCTTTGTGTGGTTTCCGGCCTCTGCTCCCGCCAAACGTGGGGTTTTGCAGAAGGGGGGAGGCCATATGCTGCTAGCAGCAGGCCTGAGGGTCGAGTTTCAAGGGCCTGAGAATGGACAAAGAAAAAGCAAGGGCATTTCTGCTAGTGCAGATATGCACTCACACGTAATATAATACACCCTGCTTTAGGGCTGTAAGGCCTGCTGGAGGGGTTACTTGCATATATTAAATGCAGTGTTAGGGGGCATGGCGCACAGACTGTGCGCCATGTCTTGTTTTCACTTTTGTCTACACCAAAACTCGTAGCCTGCAGTGGCAGCCTGTCATGTGCTTGGTGAGGGGCCCCTTAGGGAGGCACAATTTGTGCTGCCCAGGCACCCAGCTGCCTCAACGCTGTGTGGTTCTGCTCAGTGCCCAGTACTTACCTTAACTCTCTGAGATGGACCTCTTAAGTCGTTAACTGTGTGTTTGCTGAACCTTGTTTTCCTCCATAGGTTAACAATGAATAACTCTGAAATTGCACTGTTGATTTTTTAAACTAAAAAGTATTTATGCTTGAAAACGTACTTACTGTATAATGACGTTCTTGTGTTTAAATTATAAATCAACATAAGTTTGAACAGTTGGGCTTATCAGAGGGTAGTGACTAAGCGTTTGCAATATACACACAGTCAAGAAATGAGGCACACACTCAACGACTAACTCCAGTCCACTGTTTTATGTATCAAAAAATATATATTGTTACTTGATTTCTAGAACCAAAATAATTTTTGTGGCAGGTAAGTACTGTTCCAAGAATTTATCACTTTCAAGTATCGAATGCACTTTGTTTGCAATTCACAGTTAAAACAGTTTCCAGGCATGTAATACTTTTCAATATCAAAAGTAAACACGTTGCAAATCTCATTGAAGGCAACGTAGTCCTACGAGGGGAAAAGTACATACACAGTTTACAAGTCCCCAGTCTTCGGGGGTTAGGGTGTCCACAGGGCAAGGCTCAAATTGAGCCCAAGACACAGAGCCGGCCAGGTGCAGAGGTCAAAGTAGGTAAGTACCCCAGGGGTCGAGTCACAGGCTCGAAAGGGTTTAGATCAGCACAGGGATGCCACAGGTAAGCACGTAAGGTAGGCTCTGTTTGCACAAAGAGGCTGCAGGCTTGAACCAGGGATGTTGGTGAGGTACACCAGCAGCTGTATAGGTAAGTTGAGATGCCCTGCAGGGGTACCTTTAGTCATCAGAAATCTTCACCAGAGCTGGTCGCGGACAGGGTAGTCCTCTGGATTCAGGCTGCATGTGTCATCGTGTTGGTAAGGAGGGGTCCAGGGTGGACTCTAGGTCGGAATCACCTAGGGACCTTCTCTGGTCTGGAGGGCCACCTGGACATTGGCATTGGGTGCACAGTGGGCAGGACTTGCGGATCCGGATGCCTCTGGAGTCCTTGTTAGAGGTTTCTTTGTGGACAGGGCTGCTGTCCTCAGCAGTTCTTGGTCTTTAGGAAGGCAGGCTGTCCTCTGGGGGATTGTAGAGGTCGATGGTCCTGCAGGATGACGTCTTTTTGTAGCAGGAGTCTTGAAGCTGCAGACAGGCCGGTAGGGCTGGGGCCAAGTCAGTTGTCATCTGGAGTCTTCACTGCTAGGGTCGGCTCTTCAGTCCTCCTTTCTTGAGGTCACCAGGAATCTGAAGAGCAAGGTTCAGTGGTGCCCGTAAATACTAGATTTAGGGGTGTTACAGGGGTCAGAGGGCAGTAGTCAATGGCTACTGACCCTGAGAGTGGCTACACCCTTGCTGTGCCCACTCATTTTGGGGAAGGGGAGCACATTCCAAACCCTACATGCCCTCCAAGACAAGATGGAGGATTGTGCAAAGAGGGGTTACCTCAGCTCTGGGCACCTTAGGGGTGGTCCCAGCTGAGGTGGACACTCCTCCTTGTGCTTATTAATGTTCCCACCACCAAAAATGGTGCCTGGTCCGGGGGTAGGCATTTCCATTGGCTGGAGTGCCCTGAGTCAGCATAATGAACTGCAGGAGCCTTTGAGGCTTGCCACCATTTTCTGCTGTTCCTGCAGGGTGGAGGTTGTGAGCACCTAGAGCAGGTTTTGTCCCTGACTCCTAACACAAAGACTCTCTTCCCCATGCTGTCAGAAACGTCTCTGGTGGTGGCAGGCTGGCATAGACAGGTCAGCCACTCTAGAGAGTTGGGTGAATTTCAATGGGGCATCTCGGAGATGCCCTCTGTTTGCTTTTTAAAATAAATCCAACACTGGCATCAGAGTGGGTTTGTTGAGCTGAGACATTTGATACCAAACTTCCCAGCATTCAGTGAAGCCATCATGGAGCTGTTGTTGAATTCGTAATGACAAACTCCCGGCCCATGTACTCAATATGGCCACAAAAGACACTTACAATGTCTTTAAGAATGGACTTAGAAATTGTAGGGGCATATTTCTCATGCAGCTACGCCCTCACCTGTGGTATAGTGCACTCTGCCTTAGGGCTGTAAGGCCTGCTAGAGGGGTGACTTACCTATGTCACAGGCAGTGTTTTGTAGGCATGGCACCCAGGGAAGGATACCATGTTGGCTTTAGCTTTTCCTGCTCACCTATACACACAAGCTGTAGAGCCAGTGTACATAAGTTTGATGAGGGGTCCTTAGGGTGGCATAACACATGCTGCATCCCTTAGAGACCCAATCTCTGGCCACAGGGCCCTTGGCAGCACTGGTACCTTCTACAAGGGATTTAGCTGTGTGCCAGAGGTATGCCAATTGTGGAAGAAATGGTACAGCTTAGGGAACAAACACAGGTGATGGGGCCTGGTGTGAGTAAAACCGTTCAAGAGGCAGTGTTCCATGGAACAGGGTACATCCCTACTCAGAAGGCGCGCCAGAGTTTGGCATACCTCTGACCAGAAAGGCTACAGCTGGGGGCAATCCCAGAACATGTGACTGAATTCTGCCCTAACCGACTCACATCTCGGGCAGCACTCTGTTGCCCTCTCAAAGTATTTGTTGATGCGTGCTGGAGTCAGGTATGCTTGGTGTAGCACGAAGAAATTTATGAGCTTGAATCTGGCATTTCGTGTCGCCTTAGGGAGGCCCTTCATAATGCACCCCCGTTCTTCCTCTGGGATATCCCGGTTCAGATCTTTCTCCCAAGCTTGTTTAAGGAGGGTCAGGGGGGTTATTCTGTCCGCTCGTATCAGTCCATACAGGGTTGAGACTACTTTAGATCTGCCGTTTGCAGAAGACAAATAAGTGCAAACAGCCTGTGTGGGAGGCTCAGTCCTCCTCCCTGCCAATGCCTGCGAATACAGGCTGTTATTGCCCGATATACTAAAAAGTGTCCCGTTGGTAGGCCAAAATCCGTCCTGAGGGCCTCAAAGGACATCAATGTGCTGTCCCTAAATAGGGCCCCCACTGTAGGGATCCCAGCCTCCACCCAGTCCCTAAAGCTCATTCCAAGTGCCCCGATGTGGTAGGGCCTGTAAAGACAAGAGGGGTAGTCTTCCAACACTGAGTCAGGATATTTAATTCAGGAGGGTCCCGTTTCCCATCCCCGGGGGTTCTCAATAGGATCTCAAACAGTCTATGTTCCTGCGGAGTGAACGCCTTCACGCTCATTCTTGCATCTAATCTATCTGACATCCAATGCACCAACCACTGTAGCTGTGCTGCTAAATAATAGGTCTCGAAGTCAGGGACCGCCAGACCACCATCTGTGGACTGTCGTTGAAGCTTAGCTAGGGCTACCCTCTTCCGCTCCTCCCCCCATATGAATGATATTACCATGGTGTCTAATTCTTTAAAGATGGCTTTAGGAATCCAAATTGGTAACACTGTGAAATGATACAGCAGTCTTGGTGGTACAATCATTTCAGGACTGCTATCCACCCAGCCACTGATAGTGGCAATGTCTGCCAAAAAGCCATACAAGCTTTTATGGAACGCATGGAGCTTCCAATATTGCCCTCAATAATGTCTTGGGAATCATGATAGATGTTCACTCTCAGATAAGGGAGTCCATTCGGAACCCACCTGACCAGTCCCAGGTTCAGCGGTGGCGCACGCAGTCCCCCGAATGGGAACAGGCCAGTTTTGTCCCAGTTCACTTTTAAGCCAGAATGTCCCTCAAACCTGGAAAGCATCTGTTGCACTCAGGGTAAATCTCTCTGGACATCTTCTAGGAATATTAAAAGATCGTCTGCATAAAGGGCTATATGATGTCTCTCGCCCCCTGCTTGTATACCCGGACCCCCTTCTCCTGCTCTGGCTGCAGCTGCTAATGGTTCCATTGCCCAAGCAAATAAGAGAGGAGACAATGGGCAGCCCTGCCTTGTTCCACGCTCAACCTTATAGCTATTGGATATTGTGTGCCCTGTGCGCGCCTTGGCCATGCTGTAACAGACATCTGATTGTGACAATCCTACTGTTTGCACACTGGAATATTTTTTACAAAAGGTTTTGAAAAAAGTCTTACAAAAAAAACTAAGGCAAAGGGAAAGAACTGACATCAGTGCACATGGGAGGTGCTTAAATGTGGCTTCAATTGTCACTTTCAAAGGCAGAACAACACTGGTGTGCAGCCACACAACGTCACTTACCAGTGGACAGATTTACTCCTTCAAAGTTTTTTGTCTCACGTCTGGAAAATATTCACAAGGTGACAAATCTGCAGTTAGAAGTATCCATCAGAAGTTCTGACACCATTATTAGTATTTACTCTTTGATCCCATTACTACTGGTAGAGCTAAAACTAATCAGCATAAGCATGTGCTTCAGTACTGGGTGGACTCCGACGGCATAAAAAACCCTCACATTTCTTAAAACTAAACACTTAGAAGAGTCCAGGGCAGTGTAACCTGGATGGATCACACTCACTTTAGAAAAACACCCTGTAAACCTCAAACTTTGCCTAAAAGGCTAAAATCACAGACTTTCCTCACATTTCTGAGACAGAAACTTCAAGAATCTGCAGGAATCCACATAATGCCTGCTGTTCATTGTTTCCACACTTCTGATAAAAATGCTATTTCACTTGTTCTTCCTGGACCTAGTGCCCATGACAAAGAAGGCCGTAAAATACAACATGGAGACATCAGCGAAGAGGGTAGCTGTGATATAAATGCTCTGGGTTGGTCACCACATACGGAAACCTACTAAACCCAGACATTGTTTTTAAAACTAGACACCCAAGGGAGTCCAAAATAGTGTGCCTTTCTTGGATCTCTTGAAGGTTTCTTATCTGTAATACCCTGCAAAATGCAAACTTTGCTAAGATGGCTAAAAGCACATTTTCCTCGTGTTCCTGTGATAGAAACTTCTGGTATCAGGAGGGATCTACAAAATACCTACCACCCAGAATTCCCATACTTGTCCCAATAAAAATGTTACCCCATTTGTGAAGTGGAGCCTAGTGCCGGGGACAAAAAAAAACAATCAAACCCTTCACCAGGACTAGTGATGTTGCAGTTTGAGTCCTTGCAGATTCCAACAGAACACTGTGCAGAGCCACATGGTGCCAGTTTATGGCTAAGCAGCTGAAAATTTGCGAATCCAGTTATGGATGCACGGGACAAGTTTGTAGGAATCATCTATCCATTAGTAGATCATTTTTTTTTCAGAACCAACTGTGAGAAGAAAGGAGCAGCTACTGAAGGAGATGCAGTGCGGACATGATGAATTAAAAGGACAAGTTACTTACCTTCTGTAACACCTTATCTGGTACAGATTGTATATCTAGCTGCAGATTCCTTACCTGTGAAGGCTCCCCAGGCGTTAGACTGGATCCGGAAGAATATTTGTGACTGAGACCACTGACGGGCTAAACATTCCTGTAATGGATCCATATGTAGTATGGCATGGGGTACTATGGCAATGCAGGAGGCCATCATCCCTATTGATTTCTCTGAAATTAAGTAATAGTGTCTGCATATACTGGACTCTTGCAGAATTGGGATCAGTTAATCCTATTTGTGTGTTTAGAATAGCCCCTAGATATGGGTGAATCTATAGAGGATGTAGGTGAGACTTGGGAATGCTGATGGTGAATTCCAAGCGGTGAAGCAGATCTATTTTAATCTGCGGGTCTTGTTGATGACACACTGAGATTAGACACCGTTGGTGAGTTCTACCTTTGATAAGCCAATCGTCTAGATCATGTATTTTTTTGTCCGAGTAGATGGGCTGACACTTCCGCTAGGCACTTGGTGATTACTTGCGGTGCAGTAGTCACCCCGAAGGGAAGGACTTTGAACTGAATGTTTGTCACCTACTACAAATCCGAGGTATTTGCTATGAGCCTGGTGTATTGGTATGTGAAAATATGCATCCTTTAGGTCTAGTGTAGTCAAAGTCGCCCTGTTGGAAGAGTGGGATCACGTCTTGCATGGTGGCCATGTGAAAGAGCTCTGACAGATCAAGGATTGGCCTCAAAGAACCGCCCTTTCTGGGTATTAGGAAGCATACAGGTTATATCCCTCAGCCTTGGTGTTGAGGTGGGATGGGTTCTATAGCTCAGTTGAGAAGAGCTTGGTCTTTCTGTTTGAACAATGTTCGATGTTCTAGTGATAGCCTGTGAGTGTGAGGTGCAATGTTGGGAGGTGTGGCAGTGAGCTCCAAGCAATAGCCAAGTTGGATAATGTCCAACTATATAAACAAAAAAGAAAAGTTAGAAGAGAGAAGCCCATTCTTCTTCCCTAATCGAACGAGCTTGTTACCATCACAATGTGCTTTCACAAATGTCTTTCACTCATGTCTCAGACTAACCATTAGGTTAAAAGAACCCTCGCCCAACAACCTAGTTGGTGGCATGCTTCATCACTGGGTTCCCACCTAAGATGCCTAATGCATCTCAGGTGTGCTACGACGCCTGATTCCAGAGGAGCGGGTTTCGTTTTTGACTTAGTAAATTTGTGAGTGAGTTAAAACTACCTCCAGGGAATCCGTCCCTTGGGAAATTTTAATCATGCATCCCTTGGGTAGGGTTTAAAAAAAACTGAGGGTGGATGTGCAGTGAGAAAAAAAATGCTCTCACATCCTAGTGTTAGGTTGACATGTTTCAGCCAAATGTGAGTGCTGCATGAGTCACAGTGGCTTTCTTCAGTACCAACCTGCTAGGAAAAACCCTAGTCAATAGGTGCATACACACTAAGGCATGCGTGTATGGAGTGGAATCATTTGCAACTTATGGTTTTCACCAAACCTCTTATTGATTTTTTTTTTTATCGCACCAGTTTAGTGCAACATGTATCTTGCCTATATAGTCACACTTTCCTCAAGACAGACCGCCTGTCATAGTACCTACCACCATCCTGCTTGGGATCTGAAAGTACAATAGCCATGTTGGATAATGACCAACACCACCTGTTCTAATGCTATTGATTGCCATGTGGGTAGAAAATCCTGAAATCGAACCCCCCAAAACAGGTATTATATGATCAGGGGGAGGAGAGGGAACTCATTGTTTGTTGGTGGGTGTCCCACTGCTTGAGAAGCACCCTTGCCTCTCCTTTTGGCATTTTTGCCTCTGTATGAACCTCTAAAGTAAAATAAAGTAAAGTAACCTCTTGGAGTAGAGTGTTAGCTGCAACTGTGTTAAGAGGTGGAGGCTTCAGAAGAGGTGGCTTTGGAGCCACTACGAAAGATAAGGCACTGAAAAGGACCACAGGAAGTAGATGTTTTCCCTGTCCCGCACCAGTATCAATGGCTAGTCCCCTTGTTTATATGATATTTGAAGGGCCCCCATTGATTTAACCGTCTGTCTTTTTTTTTAATCTTCTCTTGTCTGGCCAACTTGGGGATCAAAGAGAAGCTCTTTCTCAAATGGTACATCATGTAGATTATGTTGCACCTCTGGTTTGAAGCCAGAAATACAAAGGCATGCATCGCATCTATGAATAATGCTTGAATTGCTGACCCTGGTTGCAGTCTCAGCAGCATCCAGCGCACACCTTATGGAGGTGTTTGATATTAGCTTGCCTTCTGAGACAACATGTCCTCCCTTTCTGTTTTCATCTGGGAGATATTAGAGGAGGTCCTCCGTCTCATACCAGTGTGTGTGGTCGTAGCAAACCCATTGAGCTGGCAATGTGCCAATGACTGGCAGATTGTGCCACAACCATTTTCCTCACTGCATCAATATGCTTACTCTCTTTGTCAAGTGGTGGTGCTTCTCTGCTAGCTTGTGAATTAGCCCGCTTGCGAGCAGTGGTAATTACTTTTGAGTCTAGTGGTACTTTTCCCCTAATATATATGGGATCGGATGGGGAGGGCTTGTATATATATATTTTTTTTTTTAAATCAATCCTATGTGTAAGTACCCTAGCCCTAAGAGGATCTTCAAAAATATCCTCCGTGTTACATAACATGCCTTTTAGCCTGGGGAAATATTGGATGGTCCTTTGTGTGGATGGAAGGGTCTCAAAGAGGAAACCCTCTTCTAAAGGTTCTTTGTGGAGCTGCACATCATGTAAGCCAGCAGCAGAAAGTGAATGCAGTGGTGGTGGAAGTTGCTTAAAGGGAGGTGGTGATGGTGGTGGTGCTGATGGTGAGTGAAGAGGCTTATGACCAGTAGCTTTGTCCAATTTCTTCCTCTATTTCGGTGGTATTGTACAGTCAAGAGCCTACTCGAAAGACAGCTGTCTTTTCAATGGTGGAGGAATTGGAGCTGAAGGGTTGGTGAGAATACGGCTAGTAGGAGGCTAAATATGGAACTGTTTCTGTCAACCATCCAGCTTCTTCTGCAGTATGTGGAGGATAGGCCCAACTGATTTGCCAAAATTAGGCTTCGGAGTCCGCTTCGAGGTTTTCAGATTCAACCCATGTTTCAGCTTTGTGTTAATGGTGGATGTCGAGAATAAGGTCGGCACCAACAGACAGCTCAGCACAGAGGTGCTCAACGGCAGAGGCTTCAGCTTAGGTTGGTGTTTCGGCACTGAGCCGGAAGGTGTGGCATCCAGCGTGGTCACATAGTGCCTGCTATGGCCAGAAGGCAGTGGTGGACCGAGGGCCTCTTGATCAGAAAGGGCTGCGTGTCTCGGAGTTTTCAACATGGTGTAGTGGGAGAGGGGGAGCAATACTCACTGACTGTTGAGCCAATGTAACTTCCCGCATCTCCAGGTCGACTTCAGGATTGGAGTCGGAAGTGCCCTCAGGAGAGAACGCCTCTTCCGTGGATGTCTCTGGGTGTTGTTCTCCTTCGTCGATGTCTTCATGGCTGAAGATGTCCGGAGTGTCTTCAATGCTTCTCCTTTGCATTTCAAGTTGATGTGCCCGACGATCTCATAGGGTTTTCTTAGAGTGGAAAGTTCAACAAGCTTCGCCGTCTGCCTTCCTGGAATCTCTAGACAGGCACAGATTACAGACTTGAAGTCAGTCTGTCCAGGGATATTTCATGTGGCACAGAGAGCAGAACCGGAAGGGTGTCCGTTCCATCACCTGTAGAAACTGAGGGAGACTGAGGAAGATGGCCCCAGAGGGCGAGGCCCTAAGGGGCCGCAGTCGAAGCATGGCGATTCAACAATCAATGTAACTGTTCCCTGATACGCATAATAAGAAAGTGTCATTGAAAGACTAGGGTAGAGCATGGGCTGAAAGTACTGTCACCACCTGGAACCACAGCATAAGCACACATGTCCGAACCCGACGGTGGAAAGAAAACAATTTACCAGTAGAATCAATGCCCATGAGCATTATCACTGAGAGGGAGAGTCACTCTACCATGTGACTCTAAATACTTCATTGAAGAAAAACAACTTGCACACATCCGGACCCAACAAGGGATGGCAGGAGTGTGCAAAGCATGCGTATCCACAGCCACACATGCCTTGAACACAATTACCCAAATAAGACTGCTTCCCAGGATATAACAGAGCCTACTATGAATTTGGTGCATGATTTAGTAAAAGTTTATTGAGTATTGAAACTCAAAGTTTATTTGTTTCCGGACTACTTTTAAGAAGTGGACACTTTGCTCCGTTTCCTGAAGTAACATAGGCACACCTAAGGCCTGATGTTCAATACTGTTTTGCGGTCCCAAAGCCGAGGATTTGCAAATGTACAAAGGATATTTTGTAAGTAAGAGAGAGTTTTCTCACACATTGTCCTCTGACATTTTATGAATTAATAGGTGAAGGCAGTGTTAAGGTTCCTTGCTCCAATTTTAGAGATACAAAACGGAAGATTTTATTGAGTTATAGCTGCACTTGAAGTCGAAACCTTTGGGAAGATACCGACTCACAAAATGGGACAAGGCAGCTTCCATTGTGTCAATGTGAGCATTTGGTTTTGAAGGGAGCAGAAAAATGCTCATGGGATCACTGCATGCTTCCCAGTAAGCCATTCACAGACTGCAAACTTTTTTTTTTTTTTTTTTTTAGCAAATGGAAGCCTTCTACTTTGTAAAAGTGGGTGTTTGGTACTGAAAGAAGCATGGAAAATGCTGCACAATCCCTCAATGCTGTTCCCAGAATGCCATCATGAATCTCAGACACTGGTAATTACTCATGGCTGCATTCCAGATCACCGTTGTGTCAACCATACCACATCCATCATGGAACAGTCATATGAAAATCAGCTTTTATAGAAGCAGCCCGGACTACTCTGAACAGGAACACAAGCAACCAAGTCTGATTTTGGACTCGTTATGCCCTCTCTATGAAGTATAGCTTGAGTCCTCTGGCACAGAGAGAATTTGATCCACACGTCTGGGTATACCTTTTTGCACTCAGTGCATCATACGGAGGAAAACATAATGGGTGGAATGCTTTCATCTCAGACACTGGTAATTTCTCGGGCACATAGCAGTCCATATTTGTTGCCAATATCCCACTGTCTTTAAAAGAAAGGGCCAGCTCAAAAACTAAACAAAATTCAGAGAATACAAATACAGGAGCACCAAAGGACTTCAGCCTCAAACATATTAATGAGGGAGGAGAGTTTGAGACTCCATGAGAACGGTGGTTTTGTACTACAACAGCTTCATACATTAGTGACTCAGAAAATCAGTGTGCACCAACACCAACTTTTGTGCCACCACCTTAGGCCATCGGGTCCCTTGCACTATGAAATAAGTGTGTTTAGTCATTAATGAATATCCCTTGAAGAAGAAAATATCTATTTTTGTCTTGCAAAAGTTTACACGATCTTATGTTGAGACAGATATTCTAGAACCTAAGGGGAGATATTCTCCATGTGGTTCTCAATATCTCCATATCATACTCTCTTCTTAAGGAGTTTTTTGTTTTATTCTATATTTAGTAACAACAATAGTTGCCTTAACAGCTTATTATTCGTATATACCACCCAAACTTAGCACATCCATACCTATTTCTATTCAACCACATATGTTTGCTGCCCTAGTTCCAATCTTTGTTTTCGGTAGTCCACCGTTCTTCTCCTCTTCTAGAGTATTTAGGACAGCATAAACACTGGAATGGTTACAGTGACCTAGTGGCAGTGTGCTCCTTGTACCTCTGCCTGCACTTCAGTTATCAGACAGGGTAGAAGGAAAGAGGCAGAAAAAACTGTCAATTACCTGTTAACTAGAGGGAAAATATGCAAAATAAATCTGCCCAAGGAGGGATAGAATGTTGATGGATGGTCTCTGGTTATGGGAAATTACAATTATATCTTCAATAACATGCATAGTGGTAATTTGAATGGCAACAGAAACTATTTAAAAAGGTCTATGCTTCATGAATGTCAGCAGTCTAGCACTATAAAAACACACACAACCACAGAAAAAGAACATAAATAAATCCAAAGCAAGAGAGATGTATATTCTAAGTCACTGGCATGGATATTTACACGCTTGATTAACCCACCTTGGTCACATAGTAAGCATCAATGGTTTTCTTGTACAGTGACAGAATTACAGGAATCAAACGAGGCAGCTGTTCTTCCAGTTTTTCATTGGGCATTAATTGGGTCATTGGGCCTAAAGCTTCCACCACAGCCAGTCTGACCTGAAAGGAGAGGGACAATGTTAGATTTTGAGCTTCATCGCTGCTTAAGTTCCTACAAGCATCGTTTTGAATGGGGGAGCAAGAAAAAAAAATATTAACTTGTAATACTAGTTTCTTCACCATGGAAACTCACATTGACTTAATAAAAGGTAGAATTTTACATGTGTAAGATCACTGAGCACAATTTTTAATATATTTTTGCATGTTCACTAGTCCAATACATAAAAAGTCAACATATTCACACCGCAACATTCACGTGGTTTGATTATTCAGTTAGATGAAATGGTAAAATATCTGCACATTTCTAGGAGAAACATGACATAATTAAACAATTAACATAGAATAAAAAAACAGCAAATGGTTCACCAATATAATCAGTAAACTCAGTACAAAACTATTACTGCCCCTTTAAGAACCTTAAAACTCTGTCTTATACCATCATACCTAGCAGAGAGACAGGCAGTTTTTATTTTGCACTCCAGGACGATGATCCTGAATACAATCCTGCTTTATTTTTAAGCTTACCTTTTAGGAACCAGGTTTCCTGATTGACCTCCTATTCCTGTTCTTTCCAGCCTTTTTGCTGATGCTTTTTATGTATGCCCAGCCTGTTTGGAGGCGGGTGGGTGGGGAAAGATGTCAAGGAATCACAACCACAATGTTTGTGTGGTGCGTCTTCCTGGCTCTCACTTCGACAACTGTGGGATTTGTAAGAAAATGTCCTATTGGAGGCTGAGAGACAGGAAATGGGTTTGCCTCAATTTGTCAGGAATGGCACTCCTGTTCCAGTCTGGGTCAACGTCAAAGAATATTTTGATGGAGGGCTTCCAGTCTCTCTTAACTTCTCCATCTTCAGCTACAACTATTGAGTCCAGGAACAGAATTGAGCCTTTGTGGCCTTCTGATGAGGTGGTAGCAGACTCATTGAAGGATGAAAACAACTCCATCCTCTCCCCCACAGGGCCCAGTCGCCTCAACAGCCTCTCTCCAAGGTTCCAGAGCCTGTTTTTCACCACACCAAATTTCAAAGAAATCTTAGTCCTTGAGCAGTTCTGGACCCATGCTTTTAGGAGCAATGAAGAGTGCCTGGATAAAATAGATTTTTTTACCATCCTTCACAGGTTTTAACTGGCTGGCTATAAGAGAAAGTTTTCTCAGTGACCGCCATTACAGGATGTAGAGGTTTATCCCCTGCATCCAGAACAAAACAAAAATTACAAGAGCCCTAGGGGAATCAGAGGAAGTAGAACTGGGAGTAAATCTAGTAGAGTTCCAACATTCAAAGCTTCTCTCATTTTATGTACTTGGCCATTGTTATGACCTCTTAGGCCTACAGAAAGGCAGATATCCTCCCCAACTGGCAGTGTGCACACTCTCGTCAGGGAAAGCAGCTTTCCAGGTGGTGGAGGGTAGCTGAACTTATTTGTCTTTACTTTAGTATCGACCCCATACTGCCAGAGAAATTGGTTTGGCTGTTGGACTTGAGAGTGCAGCCTCTGGTAAAACTGAAGTCTCTTCAAATGGCCTCAAAATGTCCACTACTACTTAGAAAGTCACAGGCTGGGGTGCTAGTCCCAAAGACTGAGCAGTTGTGCCCACTTTAAACCTCTCTAGGGATCAGTCGCTTTTAACTCTGAAGAGTTTAAAGTCAGTAGATGTCAGTCTATTAGACTTGCTGTGCATCACTGGAGAAGCCTGTGGACCTCTGCCATGCATGTTTCCTTACGGCCACTGACAGGCCTGCCCTGAGAATTTCCTTGGTGAGATGCTGGCCATCCTACAAAATGTTCCTCTGGTGCTTCAGTGAGCTAGTTCTTGCTAAATTTGGCATTTCTCAAAGAGAGAGGGTGTACATAAAAGGCACATATGTGGCACTTATCAACCGTAGGGCTAAGCTGCAGACAGAGAAAATTATCTTGCCTACCACCTCTAATTCGTTAGACCTCCTGCCTGGAGAAGCAGTTGGAAAAGTCCTGGGATTCTCCTTGGGGCAAGTTGCGGCCTGCACCACCACGCTTTGCTGGAGAAAGTTAGGTTGAAAGCTGGGCACAGTCTCCTGTTGTGCCAGAGAAAGGCTTCATTAAACAGAAGCAGTGGTTTTAATGTCACTGGGCTGTAGGACCTCTGTTGTATACTGGATCTAGCCTAAGCTGTAGGCATAGGTAGACCCATTACCTCGGATGCCTTCCTCAGGACTACGTGGGAGGATGGTAATTGGGGAGGGGAGGAAAACCGGTGTTGAGCGACACTCCATGTGTTTTCAGAGATGGATCGAGCTCACTCGCTTTCTGTAATGCTAAGTAGGTAGCGGAATGCCATGATACAGGGAGAAGCAAGTTGGCCACCTCAGTTTTATGGTCACTGTCATGTGGTATCGCCTGAGGGATTAGGACGTAGTCCGAATCCAATGAAAAGATTTGAATAAATGATTTGCCAATATTGTTGGGGGGTCCAGTTAGGACTGCTCTCTCTCTGTAGCCGGCATATTCTATTACTCTTAAAGAGTCTCTTCTAGATCACATCTATACGGCCTTGGTTGTTGCAGGCTGCTCCAGGGAGGGACATGTGTCAGTGGCTGTGGCAGTGGCAGTGTTGGTGAGTTAGATAATGAGCAAGATGTTCAGCACCAGCGTGGCAGGTCCCTTTTGATTCCACCCCACATGGGCCCTGGTTTCAGAGTGTGCTTTGATGTATAAGCAGTCAGACTGATTCATTAGGTTTCTTATTTCTTATAAGGAGTACCGTTGGTTTATTATGTTCTATGAGGGGACATGTATTCCAGGAATCCTTTTCCTTTCTCTCCCTATTAGTAACTTATAATTTAGATATACTTCAACATTACACAGAACACCACATATGTATATGCATTCATGATGATGATATGCAATAAAATATAATGGGGGAATAGTAGGATTAGGATAGGCGAGAGGGAATAGAAGAGATGGTTGATATGGGATATTTAAATTAAGATATAAGAATGGCATTTTATCCAGTGTGAAGTAGACTGCCCACCTGACCTGCTCACCAGAAGCCTACAATTCTACACTATGGAAAAGCAGTTGGAAAATGGAAGCACCAGCTACTTCTCATTATTGCTCTTTGTTAATTAGAATCTTCTTTACTCGAGCATTCTGATTGTAATCAGAACCCACGATTAGCTGAACACTGCAAACAGCAGCTTCAAAACCTTTTCACCTTTACACTTCTCTAAATTAAAACGTTCATTTTTTCGTGCTACTATACTAAAATAATGTTACTTTTAATCCTGGTTTTCCATCATAGGAATTTACTATTAAGTCAAGAACGGAAAATATATTTCTGCCTTTGTGTAGACGGTATGGAACACTTCAAATCCATATGTTAGGATATACATTTAGAAGAAAGGAGATATGACATTCACATCGAAAGCACAACTTCTATAGACTTTGCAGACTACCTAAATTCCCTCTGCACTGTAGGATGTTCAAGGATAGTAGTCATGAATGTAGAACAGAGCACACCTACTTGACGAGGCATTGGTGTTGGCCAAACTATTGATATTGAAAGTGGGGTGTGGATCGACATATCAAGTGGAGTGGGGAATGTGCAGCAATGGGCAAATGCAGAGGAAACCATAAGATGGGAGGAGGTATCTGGAGCGCGCCGACACCTCATGGATTAATTATGGGATGATAATCCAGAATCTTTTTGACAATAGTACTTAAAATGTGGTACAATATAAGACTTACCCTGATAATCTAAACCCAGGCCATGCCAAATGGCTTTAAATGTAAGAATATCAAGCTTATTATCCAAAACAATCAGTGGTCTCTACTGCAAAGAAACAGATTCTTCACATGTAACAAAAAGCCAACTTAAACCGCTGTGTCCATGCTCGAATCCAAATCTAGACAACAATGCTTGGTGAAACTATGAACAGATTTCCAAGTGACTGCTTTACAAATATCAGACAGCAGTTGCCGCCTTTCATTTTGTCAAGTGAGTTCTGAGTTTTCCAGGTGAAGGTTTGTTGGAAAGCAGGCAAGAGAGTGAAATGTAATAAACTATCCATTTCGAGATGTGTCACTTGCATTTGGCTCAACTCTTACAAAAATTATGATAGTTAACAAAAAATGTCATCTAATCGTTCCTAAGGTCTAGATAAAATAAATGTGTTGTTTAGATGTAACTGCAGCTGTTCAGCAATGTACATATGTATGTATGTTGTATTTCTATAGCGTGACCTTGCTAAAATGCAGTGGAGCCCTGTACAGCGTCAAAGACAAGCATAAAGTTCACACGTGAAAATAAACAAAGCCGACTTGTCAGCAGTTAATGGTATCCTTGTGAGTGTTGGTATCTTTCATAGACTCTGAAGCCTGAATGTCCCCCATCATTAGGCTGGGAAAGCTTGCTAACCAATATTCAAAAGCAGTGTGTGTGTACACCTGGCTAATCGGAGGTATACGCACCCAGCTCTACTTCCCTCCGAAGCGCCATTTGTCAGATTATTTGGAGATTGTCAGAATTTAAGAATGCACATAAAAAGATCACTAAAAACGAGGATGTGAATCTATGAAAGATATAAGTTAAAAAAAAATTCTTCCTGGATTGTCATTTCTTATGCTCACATGCTTGAATATAGGACTTTAAAATAATCAAATTATAATATACATACTCCTTCCTCTCTACCTATATACATACACATAGATTATATATATATATATATATATATATATATATAGATCACAATGAAAAAAAAACAGAGGCTTATTATTAGTTTATTAGTTATAGTTAGGAAAGCGTAACATTATTTCTATACAAAACCAACTTAAACTACACCAATATTAGAAATTCAAAACTTACAGCTGTAACTTTATAGATATAAGTTAAAATTATAATTTGCACCCCACCCAAAACTTATGATAACTTGCACTCCTCCATTCAGAGAATTGTCACCTCACTAGCCAAAACAGATTTACCAATCCACAAAAAGCAAACTTTCTGGATCAAAATCTAGCTTTCTGGCAAATTAGGTGTCGTTCTGTTCCGCCATTTTGTAACTATCATTGTTCAATAAAACTGCACAGGGACCCCTCTTTTTCTTGGTCCCTGTGTGACGTATTAACCTGACACTTTCCAAAATGAAGTGGAGGCAAATGAGACTTTTTTTCTTTAAAAAAAAAAAAAAAAAAAAAGTTTTGTCAAAGTTATAAGCAAACCAAAAAGCCAATTTCCTAAGGAAACGTGCTCCTAACTATAACTTCGCAGTGGGTGAGTGTGGGCAGGGAAGTATGTTTGCTCCAGCAGCAGTAGTGGAGTGAAAACCTGCTTCCACCGCAGGGCAGGAGTATACTTGTAGCCAGCTCCTACCAACACCCAAAATGGGTGCTTGCCAGGGAGTTGGCAGGGGCTGCAGGGGTCGTGACCGCACCACCCTGCCCTCCCCCCAAGAGCTCATACACAAAAGAGGGGTGATAGGTAATATGTCCAGACCTTCCTACTCCCAATGCATCCACATTGGCTTCCTTTCCGCTTTACTCAGATATCTCTGGGGATTTCAAGGCCCTCAACCACATAAAATGTGTCATGCTTCATCATCAGGCTTTCCACATCTTGTACCCTACAGAGTCCAAGGTGGTTGCTACCACTGCAAGTGGGGGCAAAGGTTTTTAATTTATTTGTGGAATATGCACTTCACTCAAACAAACCAGAGATAAAATAAATGAGCTGTTAGAACTGTCTAGAACATCCTAAATATATTTTAGTGCTAGATATCCTTACACATACATATGACAAACGTGTAGACTTCCAATATGTTGCGTTACATGTCTTTCAATTCATTTTCAGAACTGCTGTAGCTGCCCTTCCTGCTGCAGAACCATCTCAGACTCTGTCACCATTGACGGATCTGTAGATGGTCTTATGAAGCAATGCAATAAAGGATAGAATCCAGTTGGAAAGTCCCTGATAGAGGTTTTCTCCCATTAACGTGCTTGAAAGCTACAAAGAGCTGTTTGCTCAAGATACAAAATTTAAGGCATCTCTTGATTTCCAGAGAATGCAGTGACCTCTCCACCACCTTTGTAGGTCACCGCAATCTCTTGCGTCTTTAAGATAAATTTAGAATTAATCCTGGGGACCATCTAGTCTTCGAGAGCCCATGTAATTACTTACTCATCATGCAGCTGCTATTTTCAACAAAAGGCTATCTTGGAGGATAAATACTAATCTGTGGACTTGTAAAAAGGATCAGGTGGAGGCTTCATCACAACAGCCAGAACTGTAATCAACTAACATGCTGTAGTAATACTTGTCACTGGTGGAAAAGATCTAAATAGAAATTTAAACACATCCTTAAACATCCTTGTTATGAAAAGGGAAGGCGGGTTGGGTATCCTTAAGCTAGAGGAGAAGGCTGACAAATGTATCCTAACCAAAGAGTATTGTAGCCCTGAGCAGGATAGATGTAAAAGTGAAAATTGATGAGGCAATATATTAAATGGATTCTGAGTTTCAGATGGAGGCAAAATGTAAAATCCTTCCCATTTTATTCTGTAATATTTCAGAAAGGGTGGTTTCCTTACTGCTTGTAATATCCAAGAATTTGAGCATTATGACACTCAAGAAGAGAATTTTGTTTCACTCACACTGGAATCTCAATTGACATCTACCAAACCATCTGACAATCAGTGCTGTCCAGGTTATCCCAGGGGTATCAATATTATTGTGCAAGACTCTATTCTCACTTTGCAGAGTATTCTAGGTACTAGATGTACCAAACGGAAGGCACATTTGCACTCACCCTTAAAACTGACTGAGAAAGTGTGTCCTGAGATTCTGTACAGGGCAATCTGCTTGGAAACAACAGACACTAGTAGTTGTGGTGAGTTGCAAATGTGTCACAATTGGGAGTTCCTCACTAAGCAAAAATGAGCTTCAACTGCCTGTTGTCCAATGGCCTTTCATGATTATCAGATCGGTGACTGCTTAGGTCTCACTCACAGTCATAATCCAGCCCTGGCACATGCTATACAGATAGATAGACATTGTTCTCTACGGCCTCAAACCAAAGTTGCTGCGTTTCCAGCAACAACTGTAAAGAGTCTTTGCTCCTCTGCTTGCATGTATAGTCAGGGCAAAGTTATAATGTGTGCCCTGCCCAAAACTTACTGTAAAACTTGCACTCCTACATACAGAGGGTTGTCACCTCAGTAGGAAAAAAACACTGAACGATTTACACTAATCCATAAAAAGCCTGCTTTCTGGATCAAGATATAGCTTTCTGCGAAATTAGGTGTCATTTCATTCAGCCATTTTTACAGTATCCCTGTTCCATTTTCCCATGTACAATTGCACAGGGAAACGTGTTTTGGGACCCCTCTTTTTATGCAGCAGAAGAGGACCACATTTATGGCAGAGTCGTCTGAATTATGCAGAAAGAAAAGCCAAATGATGCAGCGAAAACAGTACAGTTAGTGACAGTTGCTTGATTTTGTCATTTTTCCCCATGTTAACAATGTCTTCACAAAAGTTTCACCTCAAAGGAAACACTAAAAACTCAAAAACAGCAATAAGCTATTGAAAATTGATCCATTAACGTTCACAAAGGGTGTTTCATTGCTCAGCAACACATGCTGCCACGTTTTTAGTAACTTTTGATCAGTTTGAGCTAAAAAATGTTTTTTTGTTAAAATCTGCAAATTATGCAGCAGCTGATGGATAATGTGGGTTTTAGAAAGCGGACTATCTTTTCAGTGTACCAAATGTAGGAGTACAATCTGCATAGCTCAAGTGACCCTTAGTGGTTTACAGGGGTAAAAGTAATAATCCCAAAATCTCTCTTGTGGTAGTGTGGGTGAGCAGTTAGGCTTATCATAGGGAACTGTTAAGCATTTGTTGAACACACAGACTCAATAAATGAGACACTCACTCAAGAAGGAACTCAAGACCAATGTTTAGAGGGATAAATTGCTTACCTGTAATCCTACTTCTCTTTCAGGGGCATCCTCATAGAAGTCATAAGCACTGAATACTCCTGGCCATGCGTGTAGAACTCCAGAGCGTTTATAGAAAGTATTTTGTACTTAGTACATACCCATATATACATACACACACAAACAATTGCAGCCTTAAGAAAAGTGTTAAAAAAAAAAAAAAAAAAAAGTTTCGATTAATTTACTTTTTCTTTTAAAATCATGATAATCAATACAATTCATGTTTTGAAAAAGAAGAAAAAAAAACAACTATAGCAAGCCTTCCACAAACCTTTATTTAAATGCAAAAGGAAAGGGAATATGAAGTATTGTTAACCAATGGGCAGCATTCAAAGAGTAAACACAAGAAAACTGGCACTGTGCCTTTAAGAACCTCACAGCACCCCCGTTTTCCATCATGCCCCACCAGTGACAGTTACGTCAGGAAAAAGATTCCTTATAGAGACAATCTTTGAGAGGTGTAATGGCTTCAGTCTGGGTGGAAGTGCTTATGAGTTTGATGAGGATTACCCTGGAAGAGAACGAGGATTACAGGTAAGCCATTTATCCTTCTCTTCCAGGGGATCCTCATCAAGTCATAAGCACTAAATAGAATATCAGGCAGACTGAAACGCAGAAAAGAGCTCCAGCACTAAACCAAAAAGTTTCATGAATGAAGCCTGCCCTACTTGAGTATCTGCCTCAGCATCTGAATCCAGGTAGTAATGCCTAGTACTCCCCAAGTCCTGGATAATTCTAACAACCAGCGCACCCTGAAATAAGCACGGAAGGCATAGACTTTGGGGAATCCAGCACCCCCCAGAAAAGATCCGACTGCAGCTACGGAAAGCAACGGAGGGCCTACAGAGTCCTTGGCGGGCCGTAAAACTTGCCTCCGACAATCGGAGGCCTGGAGACTGAGGGAGACGACCTGAAGGCCACCGCCCTCCCGGGGCTCTGGTAGCCCCGGGAGTCAGGCTGCAGGGGAGCCGGCGGTGAAGAGAGTCGAGGGTTGGAGCGGGCCCTTTGCACAGCCGCTGATGGAGGGGCTCCCGCTACCTACAGCTGACCCCCTTGGAAGGTGTAACCTGGCAGCGGAGGATCGAGAAGGCGATGCAAGGGAGACGCCGGCAGTGAGAACGGCACAGGCAGGCGCTGCGGGGCCAGCCCTGGCATCTGGCTTGCAGTGGCCTCGGCGGCCGCGTAACCTGCTCTGACTAGGAGGCCCAGTGGAGGAAGGAGCAGGGCTGCGGGCTGCCGACCTCCCGGAGATATGGAAGTTCTTGGCTTTGAGCTGCGGGGGAGCAGGTGGAGCGGAAGAGCAGAAGGTCGGAACAGATCCCTGGTTGGACGCAGATGGAGGGGGCTCTTGATGAGCACTTCGGACCCCCTTGAAAAGTGAGGTCTGGCGGCGGCGGATCAGGAAAGACACTCTGAAGAGATGCAGAGAGTGAGAGGGGCACGGGCCGGAGCAGTGAGGCTGTCCCTGGAGTTCAGCACGGGAGAATTAGCAGGTGCCTGCAGGGGTGATTCATCAGGTGCTGCTAGGGCCTCACGCAAGCGGAGGGCATGCTGGCCATCTGGCGGCCTGTTGGACTGGCCAGTATTGGGGGTCGAGGTGTCAGGTGGAAAGGGGTCCTGAGTTGAGTGTGAAAGCATCAGGGAGCACCCTGCCTGCCGGCCGGGACACCACTTGGTTGACCAGAAGACTGAGGACTTGTGCCAGGGGCACTGGAGAGGTGGCAATATCTAGGCCTTCCACCTCACTTGATGGATTGGCACCTGGGGAGGTGCTGACCAAAACTCTGCTCAGGTTGCCACTAGGTTCCAACTGGCAGGTCCTCCCTGGACCTCCCTAGGGAACGGACTGAGCAAACTGATGGGGAAAGACAGGGCGGCTCAGGTGGCCAGCTCGCACTCTATAACTCAATATACCACCCCAAGACAGCCTACACAGTGGCTCACACGACAGATGGGGGAAGTGTATGGGGATCCTCCCGGAGGGTACACAGTGGAGCCCACAAGATCGAATTTGATGCAGTCCATTTAAGGACTCCGATCAGCACTGGAACACCAGATAGAAACTCTGTCTATTGATCTAAACTTGCTGAGGGCAGACCTGCACAAAGTCTCAGACAAAGTCACCACAGCGCAAACCAACATAGGGACCCCTCCAGGGGTAAACGGCCACACTGAACAGGCAGATGACCACAGTAAGCGCCAAAGTGGCCGAACTTAGCAGGAGGGTGGAAGATGCAGAAGGGCGCTCCCATCGCAGCAATATTCGGGTGCTGGTGTACCCAGAAAAGACAGAGGGGGGCCTCGGCAGAGCGATTCCTGGAGGACTGGGTTAGATCGTCGCTGAGACCACGTGGCTTTTCGGAGATTTTTGTGATTGAAAGGGCATACAGGGCCATGGTCCCTCCTCCCCCAGCGGGGGCCCCTCCGAGGGCCATCATCGCGAAAGTCCTTAACTACAGAGATAAGGAATGCATTCTGAGAGCGGCCCACGAACAGCAAATCCCGCAGTATGTAAACTGCAATATCACCATATTCCCCGACTATACTAAACAGGTGCAGGAACAGCGCAAATCTTTCTTGGCAGCAAAACACAAACTAAAGGCCATGGAACTGACTTTTATGTTATATCCTGCCAAATTGAAAGTCATACATAATGGCAAAGCACACTTTTTTGATAAGCCACAGGATGTTTGGGACTGGCTCGAAATCGGGGTCCTGGAGATCGCGAGCCGGGGTTGTGAGATCCGACAATGGAACAGAACATGGGATAAATCTACCACACAGAGCACCTACAGACACCGGCGGAGAGAACCTGGAGCGAAAATCTTCGACTTCTCACAGAATTCATATAGGCGAAGATGGCACTATGCAATTGTCACAATCGAGCTCCCCGTAGAGAGCTGACTGGTCCCCTGAGCGGGCGACCTCAGGAGAGGTCGTCTCACGCAATCTGCGCTACAGCCCTGAGACTGCGCTACATACAGTGCCACTCAAGAAGGTCCTGCAGGAAGGCTGAGGAACATTACACCAGAGAGGAAAAATAGCTTTTAACTGTTCAGAACTTTGGGTTGCCATCTGCGCAGAAATGAACTTTTGGTCAGCAAGCTGAATCAACAGAGTGACTCACTAGGCTTTCTGAGACATATGCCATCACAACGTAAAGATACTTTGAATGAGCAAAATGAGCTTATCACATTCTTCACCCCATTATATTAATCAGATAACTGGGTGACTATGGGATACAAGAAGATTGAAGCTGGGGGACTAGCAACCTAAGGGACAGGTCCAGGTTGGACCGTTAGGGGGAGTTTCAACATCCAGACAATAGTGGGTGGGCTCCGATATGTTTAACACATTGGTTCATTTTGCACAATATGGCCATGTCCGCCCAGGGACACCCTCACAGAGGGGACACTTAGAATATCAAGCACAATGGTAGTCAGTAACCCTTATAACCTTTTCACTTAGAATGTGAGGGGACTTGCCAATGCTACAAAACGATATAGGGTGAAGTCATTGCTTAGGCGCCGGGGTAAGTATAGCTTGCCTTCAGGAAACCCATCTGACGGACAATGAAGCGCAGAAGCTGACCAAAAAATGGAGGGGACAAAACTACTATGCTACTTTTCCATTGTTCGCCGGGGGTGTGCATATCTGGTTAGCAGTTCCTTTTGCTGTGCACTTTATCGCGGCAGATATAGAGGGCATATATATCCTGCTTAAGGAGGGCGGGGGAGGATTGGATGGTCAGCAATTAGAGATACCAAATTCATACACCCCAAATACAGATGACCCCTCATTCTACCCCACGTTAGCCAGTAAACTGTCTACACACATGGGGACTGATATTTTTTGGGTGGGGGATTTCAATTGCATTACGGACGGGGATATGGATAGACACCCCCACAGACAGGGCACCAAGCCACAAATGACTACGAGTTTGAAAACAACGTCACAACTTGGGTTCAGGGACCTCTGGAGGGACACACACCCGGCACTCAGGGAATATACTTGTTTCTCGAATGCCCATGGCACATTTAGTAGGCTCGATCGTATATTGCTCACCCAACATACCACCCCCAAGGTACAGAATGTATCCCATCTTACAAGATACTTGTCAGACCACACTCCGGTGATGTGCGTTTCATTGGGGCTGTAGCTCCCTAACCCTGAAGAGATGGAGATTCCCATCAGAGATTCTTTAGGATCCGGTGGGTAGGAACACGATTGCACAATCACTGGCAGAATACATGGAACATAATTGGATGTCCACACAAAGGCGGGCAACAGAGTGGGAGGCATGTAAGATGGGGAGGATGTCTGGCGTTTACCTGTGGAGTGCAAAGGGCATTACAGGCAGAACTAATTCACAGGGAGGATACCCTGGCAGCGTGCCAGCAAAGCTCAGTGCGGGGGCAAAATAGTCAGGGGGAGGAAACTAAACATTCAGTAATTGAATGAAACCAGAGATAGACTTGAACGGTACACTTTAAAATGGTATTGACACCTCCTACACCTCCTACATCGTAAGGCAACAGATACGGGAGGCTCCTGGCATGGATCCTCAGACGAGAGCGACCGTGCTCCTTAGTTCTCCATCTCACAAACCCCCCAGAGGGAAGAGGGGAGGACCCAGCGCAATATAGTCAGAGTATAGGATAACCCGGGGGGATCCAGATCCAGAAAGTTTAAATGGCATACCTAACTGAGGTGCTCCTCTCCCTCAACTGAGTGAGACAGGGGTATAGGTGCTGGAATCTGTCATTACACTTGAAGAGGTTAAAGTGGCTATTCAATCTCTCCCACAGGGTAAAAGTCTGGGTAGTGATGGCTTTACGGCTGAGCTCTATTTGACATTTGCCACCACACTTGCTCCACGGCTCTTAGACGTATATAAAAAGGTGTTAACTGCTAATATATTACCAGACTTGATGCGCAAAGGCCTCATTGCTATGATCCCCAAATCGGGGACAGCCTCATCTGATCCAGTGTCCTACTGCCTTATCACTATGATTAACCTGGATGTAAAGATCCTATGTAAGATCCTTGCAGCATGGCTTGCCTCCGAGGTGACCCACCTGGTGCATCCTGACCAATGTGGGTTCATACCAGGACGGAATACAACTATGAAAACCCGTAGACTGATGCATGTCCTTCATGAGGTCGAAGATAGGGAGGAGGAACTGCCACTGTCTTGGTAGATATTGCTAAAGCGTTTGATAACTTCAACTGGGATTATCTCCTGGGGGTCCTTGACACCCAGGGGTTTGGGCCACAATTCCATAAGTGGGTCAAAATTCTCTACACCGTCAGCTAGGGTCAGAATGGGGGGACACTGCTCTGACATACTGAAGATACGGAGGGTTACACGGCAAGGGTGGCCCTCGTCACCCTTCCTTTTTGCGATGGCTCTGGAGCCATTGGCACGGAGACTTAGGCGCAACATGGAGGGGTGGGGCATTCCGGTGGGTGGGTCATGCCACCCATTGTCACTGTATACGGATGATACACTTTTTTACGTGAAAGACCCAAGATTTTCCCTCCCTATATTGATGAAAGAGCTGGAAACCTTCAGACAATTGTCTGACCTACACATTAATGTAAATTAATCATTGATATTCCCTTTGGGGAGCCTAGCACGGCTATGCCTCTGCGCTGGGAAACTGACCACTTCTGATATCTCGGAATCATGTTGGTCCACACCGTTAAGAGCTGCAATCAGCTCAACATAGAGAGAGTACTCTCAAAGTTTAGAAGGATCAGTGCAATTTTGGAACGCCCTCCCATTATCAATAATGGGGTGTGTAGAGGTCGCAAAAATTGTATTTTTGCCTTGATGATTATATAGGTTACAGAATTCGCTTGACACACTTCCTCGCTCGGTTTTTAAGCATCTGCATTCCCTGCTGGTGTCCCTGGTATGGGCATGGGTGGGTGGGGGGTTTTCAGCAGGGTGAAACAGGAAAACCTCCAACTCCCACTGATTGAGGGGGGGTTGGCATTACCCAAATTAGAGTAGTACTACTTAGCCTCCTAGTTACAACATATGGCGCTCTGGTTATCAGAGGGTGACAAATGGGAGAAAACCCTTCTTAGAGACGACGCCCGACACTAAACGCTATCACAGCTACTACACACTGGGGGTAGAGGGGAACAAGCACTCCCATGCAAAATAAAACATACAGCAACACTGGATGCGGGTGGGGAGAGTGGTCTTACACCGAGCACCATTTGCTCGGGACTTTGATTTTTTAAATCTTTCAGTGTTTCGACACTTAACCTCTACAGTAGGCGTTCGAACTTGGCAAGAGCGTGGGTGCCTAACTCTCGCAGACCTCTATCCCAATGAGACCTTTGTAACATTCAAGGCTGCACAGGACACATCTGGGTTGAATCAGGGACAGTTCTTAACATATGCCAGCATACGCATTAAAGCCCGAGAGATATGGCCCACCTATCCGGAGGCTCCTGCCTCATCAGTATTGTTTAGGGCACCCCTGGAATATGGGGGGAGGCGGGGCGCAAAAACAAATGATATCCCAACTTTACAAGGCCATTGTAGCAGATATGTCCAGGCCCACCTTGCAGGCCAGAGAGGATTGGGACACTGAACTGAACACCCCTCTTGAGGAGACACAGTGGAAGGCAATAGGCGCCCTGCTCCAACAGGGGACCTGCAACGCTAGATTTAAGCTAATGCATTTTAATTACATACATCGCACATATGTAATACCAGTCTCCATTCCTGGTGTCAGGATGCCATCTAAATACTCAATTTAGGATCGTTTTAGGGGAGGGAGGGGTCACAGCCAATGGGCTACTTACCCCTGGGCTAACTACACTGCCATATGACCCCCCTTCCTGTGGGGAGTGGGCAAAACCCTGTCCCAGAATTCCTAGTTCCACCAAAAACAAGATGATGGAACCCTCCCTCAAGTGTCCAACTCGGAAAGTCCACCTTAGCGGTGTGACTAGCCCTAAGTGGGGACACGCCTACTGAATAACTAATTTCCCACCTGTCCTGGGCAACGGATGGCAGCGCCCTAGTCTGTGAGGAGCCTGGGTCACATTCTAAAGGCGGCAGGGTATTTTAAGTCCCGGGCTTTAGTATGGCAGTTCACTAGCCAACCTGCTGGAGTAGGTGTAAACACCTTTCTTCGGAGCAGGCTTTGCTTCTTGCCTCAGAGTGTGGGCTCTCACCTCCAGGGGGGTCAGAAACATGTCAGTGGCGGAAGCCTGGTCGATAGAAGTCAGCTAGCACACTAAGGGGCTAGTAGAAGTCAGGGGCCACCTCTATGGTGCCCCCGGGTGCAGATCTTAATAAATCCAAGGCTGGTAACAGTCTGGATTTATTAAGACAAGGTGTTTGATACCAGACACCATAGGTTTCAGTGAAGCCATTAAGTAGCTGGGGAACTCGTAATGACGAGTGTTCAGTGCATACCTCAAGATGACTTCCTTGTTCACTTGCAACATCTAGTAATCGAACTAGCTATCACAGGGGCCTATCTGATCATGCAGATATGACCTCACATCAAATATAATGCACCCTGCCTTACGGCTCTAAGGCCTGCTGTAGGTGTGACTTACAGATATTTAGATGCATTGAGTGGTGCATGGCACAGAATGTGCACGCCATGACGTGTATTCGCCTGGTTTGTACCAGGACACGCAGTTTGTAATGGCAGCTGTGTGCAACTTTTTAGGGGGGTCCCCTGAGGGTGGCACAATTAATACTGCAATTAATACTGCAACCCTTAGGGTCCCCATACCCGTTGTAGGAGGCTGGCCTGGTTTGTAGTGGGTACCTACCAGGTCCATTTATCCATTATTAGTGAATTAGTCGTGTTCTAGCAGCTTAGGCTGATAGAAGTATCTATAGCAGAGCAGCTTAGGCTGAACTAGGAGACATGCAAAGCTCATGCAATACCACTTATAGTTACACAGTACTTATGCACAAGTAAAGACAATACTTGGGTGACAGTACCAAAAATCTCTTAGAGACAATACTCCTTCTGGAGGTATTATACACAATATATACACTAGACACCAAAATTAGACAAGTAAATAGTCATAGAACAATGCAAACAGTATGAAATCCTATAGAAAACAATGGGAGAAAATAGGTCTAGGGGCAACACAAACCATATACTAAAAAAATGGAATGTGAATCACAAATTCCCCCCTAGACAAGTGTAGTGGGTGCAAAATCGCTGGGAAAGTAAGAATACAGTAAAGGTAAGTAAACTACTCCACCCCAGAGCCCAGAAAAGCAGGAGTAAAGTACTGAAAGTTTCCTTAGGACACACTACACCTCGTTTTTGGGATTTTGCAGCAGCCAACCAAGTCTGGAAAGAACAACTGCTGGATTATTGGACCTGAAGACCTGCAACGGAAGGGGACCAAGTCCAGAAGTCGAAAGAAGTTCCAGGAAGGACAAAAGTCACTGCCAACCCAGAAGAGGGTGCAAAAGAAGAGTCCACAGTTAGTCAAAGACTGCAGAAATGTACCCTAGGAAGATGCCAGCAGGTTCCTGCATGATGCAAAAAATATCCCACGGCGTGAAGATTGTTGCAGACGAGATTTTGTGTTGGAAGGCGCCAACAAGCCTTGGCTATGACAAAAGTGTGTTTTTCGTCAAAATGGCACTGGATGGACCCAGGAGGGACCTGGGGGCCTCAAATTTGTGTGAGGAGGAAGAGGGGGCTCTCGGCACTTAAACAGAGGCCTCAGGAGGTGAAGAAGACACAATACACAGGGGTACCGTAGTTCTCGGGGAAGGCAGAGGTCTTACTTCCTCCAAATTGCATCAGCAGGACCTCAGGACAGTCTATGTCGATGATATCCACCCTCTGTGTCCTTAGGAGCACGCTCGTCGTTGTGAGAGGAGTCCCAGGGTACCGGTCGTCGTCTTGGAAGGTGCCTACTTGGAGAAGGGCAGTGACTCAGTCACTCCACGGGAGATTTCTTCGGTTCTTCTGGTGCAAGATGAAGACAGGGAGTCCCCAGAGAGTGCACACTGTGGAAACTGTTGCAGTTGCTGACTTGGAGCTGAGGTTGCTGAAGAAGTGTCTCTTGTAGACACTGTTGCAGTTACAGCGTTTCTCGGAGCAGGCTGTGGTTGATCCTAGGTCAGAAGAGTCTGAAGTTGTTGCAGAGGATTCCACTTCCCACCGGATAGCTGTGTGACATTAAAAGGTGCACTTAAGAGGTTTTGAGGTTGTCGCCGGATGCAAGGAGGTTTGGGATATATGAGGCCCCTGCTGGCCTGGTCGTTGTCTGTTGCCATCCACAGCTCCAACCTTGAAAAAGGCTGGGAGACCTGTTATGCGGGCTGTGGGGCCTGCAGCCAGCAATACACCAAGCTCCTGGCATATCCCCAGAAAGGTAGAGACTGCTGGAGGGATTGCTAGACTAGTATCGGAAAGCCCAAGGAGCGACACCTGGCTCAGCAAAAAACGCTCCAAGACTGAGTCTACCCTTTCACCAAATAGGTAGTTATCAATTAAGGACACCAGGAGGACCCCTAAGAAGCCTGTGGATCTTATCTATGTCCTAATAGCACTTCCTGTACAAACCATGACTTCTGAATGGTTTGGGCCATGGAAGTCCATAAATCCTCCGCTACTGCTAGTAAGATCTCAACAAAGCCTCAAAGTGCATGGATGTACTATCAAAGAAGACAGCTCATGTTAATAGACTTCAATGTAACGCTGGCCTAGGAGAACACTCCAACCTTTGAATTCTCTTAGGAAGAGTAATTGGAAAAGCTTTCAGGTTTACTCTGTTGGTGGGCGCTTGTATATACATCAGTTTGTAACCTCATCTGGGATGTAACACCTGGGAAAAATCTAAGATAAGATACATGGGATTACCTACAACCTCTAGCAGTGGCCCCCATTAACGGTACACCGAGATAATGGGTCTAACTGTAAACTTGCTTCTAGTCAGGAGTACAAACACATTTTTAGTGTTTGAAAACACATTAAAAAAGATGAATCACGTTATCTATGTAAGAGCAATCCTAAACGCCAAACAAGAAGTTCAGCTTTTTAACCAACACATAGTTGGAGTCGATGGCGTTCAAAAGGCTGTGATTCCAGTCAGAAAACATCTTCTTTTGCGAACAGCCAATAGTGATGCACTGGCTAAGTTACTTTAACGCTTCATCCCTAAATCGTATGCAGGTGAAGAGCCATGTTCTTCCTGCATCTGTTCCAATACCCTGGCAACACCGCAATTGAAGGAATGTCATGTATAGTTATGTACAGGGGAGCACATACACTTTGTCAATAGGTGACACCGCATGGTACAGAATTTACTACAGACTTAAACACATATTTCATATTCAATGCTTATCCTGTGAAGTAAAATGAAGAAACATTGATTCTAACTGATAGGTCATCCATGCTAAACAAAATAGTATTTTATTCCATCTGATTGGAAAACGCCACATTATAGCATTTATTGTCTGCCAACTGATTGCTGTAGCTTGTGCTGTATAAGTATTTGCACAACCCTTAATGCACCTGTTGTATTACATGTGGGAACGTTCCCTGAAATAGCATTAGGGGTTCAATGCAAGTCTAAAGCACTACAATATACACAAATGTATCATATTAGGATGGAGGGTCATCATATACTCAGTGATAAGCCCTGCAGCATTGGCAGCCTCTAGTTCCATCTAGGAGTCTGTTTGACCATTAGTACTAATTTGCCCCCACTTAATGGAACTTTTCTAGCACGGAAGTGCCGGCCGAACATTCTCCTCTTCTGATTCTCCAGTCACTGCTCACACAGACTCAATCACTGTGCTCACATTGTGCCTGTTAAGCACTTAAACCCCAGCAGGTGTAAGGGACAACTCAGAGGAGGACTGTAAAATATCGCTAGATGTCTCTAGTAAATTGTGTGGAGGTAATTTGTCTCAGGATTCCAGAACCTCAAGGGCCTTTATGGTTCAAGCCATGGGGACAGATGCCATGCCATGAAGTGTCCACGAAGAGGGTGTAGTATGGATGGCAGTCCATCAGGAAAAGGAAGAACAGATAGGCGTGTCTTATTCTTCTCTATGACAAGTTAGACACATCCATCCTCAGTGTGTCATGAATCAGACAACCCAGACACAAAATCTCTATCTGCAGGGGTTTATATGTATATACCTGAATCCATGTTCTGGCTCCTGGAAATAGTGGACACACGCAACTGTTGATATGTTACAGGAAGAGGCCATTATGTACACTCAGCAAGTATAGGTTATGTTTCTGAATGATGAAACTTATGTCAATCTCAGCAGTCATTATAGAAAATACGGTGAGCATTACGAAAAAGCATTTTACGTCACACATTCATGCTCCATATAAAAGATAAGTCATGCCTAATTTCCACACAGATATATAAATAAATACACACACATGCATACACACACACTTAAAGAAACCTATGAGAGCTACAAGAAAAAGGATATTAGCAGCCCTCAGACATAAATGTAATGCTAAATGCTACGCACCTTGGTTTCCCTGTTCTGAAGCCAGCTGTTAAAGAGAATGTCATAGGCACTGTAGATCTCACTGGCAAAGGTGTCTTTTCTGACAGTGGGATCAGGAGCTTGGTCCAGGTTAGCCAGGTATTCCTGGATGCTGTCAGTGAAATGTTGCAATGCTGCACAAACAAAATCAGATTAATGACTATATAACAACGGCTATCAATAAAGTCTAGAAAAAAATGACAATTCTGAATAAGTTCATTGTAACTGAGAAAAGTGTATCTGCAGTTCAGCTGTACAGTACAGCATGGCTATCACCCATCACATTTTAGATTACTGCTTGTAAATTATGCTAGTACTTACCTGTATATTGGTCCTTTAAAGAGTACGCTAGTCTAAAAGATCAAGCACTGAAGATGATACGAAGTCCAACTCAATTATGATATGCTACTGCAACTACATAAGCATAATTATTTACCTGTAATATAGTGCTGCAATATACGTCAGATGTCAGTTAACCGTAGGGACATTGGCACTCACTTTTCTCACAGTCAAAGTGAGGAGTTACTCAATTGAGCTTTCACCATCCATGAATCGGGTTCCTGGCCTTACAATGCGAATATTACAATCTGCCCCTGTTAAACTGAGTGTCCCATTCTGTCCATATCCAAACGAAGAAAGAATGTACACAGACCAAGTTCTTGTCTTGCAGATCTATACAAGACAAGACATTTGTTGCTTCTAATTTGGCAACCATTCTTGTAGGATATAAAAAACAAATTAAACTATGGACAGGTGGATATATGCCTTATTAAGTTAAACATATTCCCACATGTCGATATCCAAACAATAATTATTGTTGAAATATTTGTTGTAATAAAACACAGAGGACATTTGCCCCGCAAAATTTCTACAAGGAACAACTGTTAGTAAGCAGATAAATAAGCTGTCATCTTTCAAAGGCCCTCTGCAATTTTGCTGGCGCTTACCCCACTAAGCCCTGCTCAACAAGTTTCGGGAGAGGGTCCCTGGGGCCACTGTGGAGTACTTTCTTTTAAACAAAGAATCGGTGAAGAGTGCAGGTGTCCTCTAGGAGGCATTTAAGGCCACAATTAGGAGGGTTTGCACTGGGGCACAAGCTGGCATACTGAAAGATATCAGGTCCCGGTTTAAGACTACTGAAGACACTCTGCAGAATTTGGAGTGGGACTATGCCTCCCATCCTTCGCCTGACATACTGGCAAGAATTGGGGACCAGGTGACTGAATACAATGGGACTGCAGAACATAAGGTGTCACATTTGTCAAGGAGATATGTTGACCATGCATATGGCGAGGAGGGCAGGTCTGGGCTTGATTGGCTAACAAATTTAAGACCCCTGGGGCTCAAACACATATTGAATATAGTCAAATCAGGAGGTGAGACGTGCTAGTTCCTTTCTAGAACAGTTTTTCGCATTCTTACGCCGTGCTATATGGGCACAGAGATACAGCGACAGTTGCAGATACAGTGTGCTACCTTAATTGGACAAAAAGAACGTCTTAGCCAGATATTTACCACTGATGAAATTAAAGAAATCATCAGTTGGCTGCGAAATGGTTAAGGGCCCGGGACTGGACAGTGTACCAGGGAAATTTTGCAAGGAGTACGCAGACTTTCTGGCTCTGTACCTCCCGCAACTGTTCAGGGATTCCTACATGGCGCAGCGCTCGTTGCCTCCCTTAGAAAGCACTCATTTTCATGCTCCTGAAGCCTAATAAGCCACCTGAGCACTGTGAATCATATCGCACATGACCCCTCATCAATACTGATACTAAAATCTTAGCCAAATTGATAGCTACACGTTTACTGCCACTGATGCCCAAATATGGTCTCGCCGGATCATGCCTGGTTCATCCCCTCCCGGTGTACCACTCAAAATCTCCACACACTATTTGCCCTGCTACATCGCTTAGATCAATCTATGAAGGCAGCAGCGATCCTCGTTGACACCACCAAAGCGTTTGATTCCATCACCTGACCCTACATGTCCAACATCCTATAGGGGATGGGTATTCCTACTGGTTTATCAATTGGATATGGCTACTGTACCGGTAGCCAGGACAACTTACAGGTGTGTAGGGGGTACTAGACAAGGATGTCCCGTATCACTGATTCGGTTTGCCCTGGCTATAGAACCACTGGCCTGTGTCACTAGGCAACCTTAAGCCACAGAATCCCTCAGATTTCGATTGCGCACGTTGGCAATATTCCTGTTTGCCGACAACATGGTGCACTGTAGGAGGCTGGCCTGGCTTATAATGGGTACCTAATGGTACTTACACCTTGTGCCAGGTCCCGCTATCCCTTATTAGTAGATTAGTAGCGTTCTAGCAGCTTAGGCTGATAGAGGTAGCTATTGCAGATCAGCTTAGGCTGAACTAGGAGACATGCAAAGCTCCTACTATACCACTTATATCATATAGCACTATATCATAAGAAACACAATACTCAGTTACTAAAAATAAAGGTACTTTATTTTAGTGACAATATGCCAAAAGTATCTCAGAGGATATACTCCCTTAGGAGGTAAGTAAAATACACAAAATATACACACAAACGAATATCAGGTAAGTAAACAGTTAGAAAAGTAGTGCAAACACTGTAGAACACAATAGAATGCAATAGGACACAATAGGCCTAGGGGCAACACAAACTATACACTCCAAAAGTGGAATGCGAACCACGAATGAACCCCAGGCCTAGTGTAGTGTGTAGAGGGTCGCTGGGAGTGTAAGAAAACACTAAGGGTGTCCACGATACCCCACCCCAAGACCCTGAAAAATAGGAGTAAAGTTACCCTACTACCCCAGAAAGACAGTAAAGTGGAGATAGGGGATTCTGCAAAGGCAACAACTGACTACAAAGCACTGAAGACAGATTCCTGGACCTGAGGAAGGGGACCAAGTCCAAGAGTCACAGAAGTGTCCAGGGGGGGCAGCAGCCCACTAAACCCCGGATGAAGGTGCAAGAGGGCTGCCTCCAGGTGGAAGAAGCCGAAGATTCTGCAACAACAGAAGGCACCAGGAACTTCTCCTTTGGTAAGAAGATGTTCCACGGCGTGCTGGAGGATGCAGAGTTGTTTCCACGCAGAAAGACCACAAAAAAGCCTTGCTAGCTGCAAGAGTCGCGGTTGAAGATAATGGGTGCTGCACAGGGCCCAGAAAGGACCAGGAGGTCGACCTTTTGAGGAGGAGACATAGTGGGCGCTAAGCAACAGAGGGAGCCCACGCAGAAGCAGGCAGCACCCACAGAAGCACTTGAACAGGCGTTCAGGAAATCTAAGCACGGTGGTCGTTTCAACACTACAAAAGAGGGTCCCACGAAGCCGGTCAACTCAGCGAGTTAAGCAATGCAGGACGGAGTGCTGGGGACCTTGGCTGTGCTGTGCACGAAGGAATCCTTGCAAAAGTGCACAGAAGCCCTAGCAGCTGCAGATCACGCCGTACACAGGATTACTGTCTGGCGTGGGGAGGCATGTACTTACCTCCACCAAATGTGGAAACACGGACCACTGGACTGTCGTGGTCACTTGGATCCAGCTCCTGTGATCCAGGGACCACGCTCGTGAAGATGAGGGGACCCAGAGGACCGGTGATGCAGAAGTTTGGTGCCTGCGTTAGCAAGGGGAAGATTCCGTCGATCCACAGGAGATTTCTTCTTGGCTTCCAATGCAGGGTGAAGGTAGACAGCCCTCAGAGCATGCACCACCAGGAAACAGTCGAGAAAGCCGGCAGGATTAGGCGCTACAATGTTGCTGGTAGTCGTCTTGCTACTTTGTTGCGGTTTTGCAGGCATCCTTGAGCAGTCAGCGGTCGGTCCTTGGCAGAAGTCGAAGAGGGAGGTGCAGAGGAACTCTGGTGAGCTCTTGCATTCGTTATCTGATGAGAAACACACAGGAGAGGCCCTAAATAGCCCTCAGAGGAGGATTGGCTACCTAACCAGGTAAGAGCCTATCAGGAGGGGTCTCTGGCGTCACCTGCTGGCACTGGCCACTCAGAGGTCTCCATTGTGCCCTCACACCTCTGAATTCATGATGGCAGAGGTCTGGGGCACACTGGAGGAGCTCTGGGCACCACCCCTCGGGTGGTGATGGACAGGGGAGTGGTCACTCCCCTTTCCTTTGTCCAGTTTCACGCCAGAGCAGGGGCATCCCTGAACCGGTGTAGATGGGCTTATGCAAGGAGGGCACCATCTGTGCCCCTCAAAGCATTTCCAGAGGCTGGGGGAGGCTACTCCTCCCCAGCCCTTAACACCTATTTCCAAAGGGAGGAAATCTTTTGTTCTGCCTTCCTGGGACTGGGCTGCCCAGACTCCAGGAGGGCAGAAACCTGTCTGAGGGTTGGCAGCAGCGGTATCTGCAGAGAAAACCCCAGAGAGCTGGTTTGGCAGTACCCGGGGTCTATGCTGGAGCCCCGGGGATGCATGGGATTGGCACCCCAATACCAGATTTGGCTTGGGGGGACAATTCCATGATCCTAGACATGTTACATGGCCATGTTCGGAGGTACCATTGTGAAGCTACACATAGGTATGACCTATATGTAGTTCACGCATGTAATGTGTCCCCGCACTCACAAAGTCCGGGGAAATTGCCCTGAACAATGTGGGGGCACCTTGGCTAGTGCCACGGTGCCCTCACACTTAGTAACTTTGCATCTAACCTTCACCAAGTGAGGTTTAGATATATAGGTGACTTATAAGTTACTTAAGTGCACTGTAAAATGGCTGTGAAATAACGTGGACGTTATTACACTCAGGCTGCAGTGGCAGTCCTGTGTAAGATTTGTCTGAGCTTCCTATGGGTGGCAAAAGAAATGCTGCAGTCCATAGGAATCTCCTGGAACCCCAATACCCTTCGTACCTAGGTTCCATATACTAGGGAATTATAAGGGTGTTCCAGTGTGCAATCAGAACGGGTGAAAATGGTGTAAGGAAATGCCTCCTTGGCATGGTTACCCCCTGACTTTTTGCCTTTGCTGATGCCAAGTTATGATTTGAAAGTGTGCTGGGACCTGCTAACCAGGCCCCAGCACCAGTGGTAATTCCCTAAACTGTACCTTTGTCTTCACAATTGGCACAACCCTGGCACCCAGGTAAGTCCCTTGTAACTGGTACCCCTGGTATCAAGGGCCCTGATGCCAGGGAAGGTCTCTAAGGGCTGCAGCATGTCTTATGCCACCCTGGGGACCTCTCACTCAGCTCATGCACACTGCTTGCTCAGTGCCATGCCAACTTCACACTGCCTATGGCATAGATAAGTCACCCCTCTAGCAGGCCTTACAGCCCTAAGGCAGGGTGCACTATACCACAGGTGAGGGCATAGGTGCATGAGCACTATGCCCCTACAGTGTCTAAGCAAAACCTTAGACATTGTAAGTGCAGGGTAGCCATAAGAGTATATGGTCTGGGAGTATGTCATACACAAACTCCACAGCACCATAATGGCTACACTGAAAACTGGGAAGTTTGGTATCAAACTTCTCAGCACAATAAATGCACACTAATGCCAGTGTACATTTTATTGTGAAATACACCCAGAGGGCATCTTAGAGATATCCCCTGAAAACATACCCGACTTCAAGTGTGGGCTGACTAGTTTTTGCCAACCTGCCACACACCAGACATGTTGGCCACCTGGGGGAGAGTGCCTTTGTCACTCTGTGGCCAGGAACAAAGCCTGTACTGGGTGGAGGTGCTTCTCACCTCCCCCTGCGGGAACTAACACCTGGCGGTGAGCCTCAAAGGCTCACCCCCTTTGTTACAGCGCCACAGGGCATCCCAGTTAGTGGAGATGCCCGCCCCTCTGGCCACTGCCCCCACTTTTGGCGGCAAGGCTGGAGGAGATGATGAGAAAAACAAGGAGGAGTCACTCCCCAGTCAGGACAGCTCCTAAGGTGTCCTGAGCTGAGGTGACTCTTACTTTTAGAAATCCTCCATCTTGCAGATGGAGGATCCCCCCAATAGGATTAGGGATGTGCCCCCCTTCCCATAGGGAGGAGGCACAAAGAGGGTGTAGCCACCCTCAGGGCCAGTAGCCATTGGCTACTGCCCTCCCAGACCTAAACACACCCCTAAATTGAGTAATTAGGGGCTCCCAGAACCGAGGAAGATAGATTCCTACAACCTAAAGAAGAAGGACTGCTGACCTGAAGCCCTGCAGTGAAGACGGAGACGACAACTGATTTGGCCCCAGCCCCACTGGCCTGTCTCCCTACTTCGAAGAAAACTGCAACAGCGACGAATCCAACAGGGTCCAGCGACCTCTGAAGCCTCAGAGGACTACCCTGCATCTAAAGGACCAAGAAGTTCCCGAGAATGGCGGACCTGTTCAAGAAACTGCAACTTTTGGAAACAAAGAAGCAACTTTTAAAGACCACACGTTTCCCGCCGGAAGTGTGAGAATTTCCACTCTGCACCCGACGCCCCCGGCTCGACCTGCGGAAAACTAACACTACAGGGAGGACTCCCCGGCGACTACGATCCCGTGAGTAGCCAGAGTTGACCCCCCCCTGAGTCCCCACAGCAACGACTGCAGAGGAAATCCAGAGGCTCCCCCTGACCGCGACTGCCTGCTTCAAGGAACCCGACACCTGGAAACCACACTGCACCCGCAGCCCCCAGGACCTGAAGGAACCGAACTCCAGTGCAGGAGCGACACCCAGGCGACCCTCTGCCTAGCCCAGGTGGTGGCTACCCCGAGGAGCCCCCCCCCCCGTGTCTGCATCGTTGAAGAGACCCCCCGGGTCTCCCCATTGATTCCGATTGAAAACACGATGCCTGTTTGCACTCTGCACCCGGCCGCCCTTGGGCCACTGAGGGTGTACTTTCTGTGCCTGCTTGTGTCCCCCCGGTGCCCTACAAACCCCCCCCTGTCTGCCCTCCGAACTCGTGGGTACTTACCTGCTGGCAGACTGGAACCGGGGAACCCCTATTTCCATTGAAGCCTATGTGTTTTGGGCACCACTTTGACCTCTGCACCTGGCCGGCCCTGAGCTGCTGGTGTGGTAACTTTGGGGTTGCCTTAAACCCCCAACAGTGGGCTACCTTGGACCCAAATTTTTAACCCTGTGAGTGTTTTACTTACCTGTGAACTTAACATTTACTTAACTCCCCCAGGAACTATTGATTTTTACAGTGTCCACTTTTAAAATAAATAAATTTTTTCTATATAAAAACCTATTGGCCTGGATTAAGTCTTTGAGTGTGTGTTCCTCATTTATTGCCTGTGTGTGTACAACAAATGCTTAACACTACCCTCTGATAAGCCTACTGCTCGACCACACTACCACAAAATAGAGCATTAGAATTAGCTCTTTTTGCCACTATCTTACCTCTAAGGGGAACCCTTGGACTCTGTGGACACTATTTCTTACTTTGAAATAGTATATACAGAGCCAACTTCCTAAGTATACCAACACAATAAAAAAAAAAGGTTGCAACAGAAGCAGGATTTTTTCCGAGACAATCAAGCACCACATCAACCGCCTGCCAGATCAATATATTAATTATATACAGAAAAGTGCAATGCCATCACCAACTTTTTCAGTGAAAAAAATACAGAAGATCCAACAACCTGTCGCCAACACCAACCCTGCTTTATCTCTTTCGCTCACACCTTCCTGTAGAATCCCACAATGGTCAAAGCCCTATCACACAAGATCTCAGTCATATACTCAACTTCCTCAAAGCCTCTTTTAATGAAGAGGACATCTTTCAACTGTCTTTTATCAAAGCTCTCCATGGGGAGGCTCGCTCACCCATGTTGACCACTGTCAATACCTCTCTCCCTTGTTGTATAGCTATTTTAGCCATGTTTTAGACACGTTATTTTAGCAAACTAAGCCTACCGTTGTGCACTTTAGCCCAGTTGTATTTTATTCAGCATTGCTTTGTTTTTCTAGCATTAGCCACATCTGCAGTGTTGTTTTATTTTCTCTGTGTGTTCTTTCACTTAGGAAAGCATCCCATTCTTAGTACTGCATTCGTTTCACTTTGTGCTTTCCTTAAGGCTGGAGTCAGATAGGGTTGTCGGCAAAAGTGGTACACTGTCTCCGATATTCACAGAAACATACATCTTTACGTGGGGACCTTTTCTTAGAACATCAGTTGTTTTATTATAAAACACTTCTCTGTCCGATACACGTTAGAGGAGATTCCAGCCAGATGACCACGACTGCATGCTGATTGATGAATTTTTTCGCTATAGCTGCTTGCTTAGACTACTGAATCCCTGCCGTATATGGGGACAATGTCTTTCTAGTCAACAGGCTTCCTTGCTCAGGTATGGGGGGATGATGTCTTCCCAGGGGGGAAACCTGAAGGGCAGATTAGGGTTTATGGGGGATGATGTCTTCCCAGGAGGGAAACCTGAAGGGCAGATTAGGGCTTATCACGCTGTGCTCTAGCATAGCTTAGGTAGGAAATAAGTATATTATTCCTAGTGACAGTATGGTGGGACAGTTTTTGTATTTCACTCTCCTTGTCACAATGTTGCTTCTAGTGTGTTTTATCATCCTAGTTATTGCAATACATTACATTTTTATCTAAGATGCTGTTACGTCAGGTTACGTCAATAAACCTTATTAAACTATATTCTGCCTCTGTTTGTCTTTGCCTGTTTGAGACTGATGTAACTGAGAGAAAAAGATGAGATCTATTGATCACGATTCCCATGAGGAGTCCCCTCATGCGCCCAGTTGCCACAATCATCCTGCCTCTCGTGTGGAGAAGAGGCACTGCTAGTTTGCCGGAAAACTCCGATTGGGCTGCCAGGTGTCACATGGTATGGGATTGTACTCAGTACCCCACAATTCAGGTGATTCTGCCCCCCAAATCCAGTAGTCCCATTAGGATAATAAGAATCTACGCGACAAGCTCACTCAAGGCATCTGCCCCAAAACTCCCGACAGGCCAGATTCTCTGACTCCTAAAGAAACCTATATGAGACCCAGACAACCTGGCTAACTAAAAACCTGAAGGGCAGATTAGGGTTTATGGGGGATGATGTCTTCCCAGGAGGGAAACCTGAAGGGCAGATTAGGGCTTATCACGCTGTGCTCTAGCATAGCTTAGGTAGGAAATAAGTATATTATTCCTAGTGACAGTATGGTGGGACAGTTTTTGTATTTCACTCTCCTTGTCACAATGTTGCTTCTAGTGTGTTTTATCATCCTAGTTATTGCAATACATTACATTTTTATCTAAGATGCTGTTACGTCAGGTTACGTCAATAAACCTTATTAAACTATATTCTGCCTCTGTTTGTCTTTGCCTGTTTGAGACTGATGTAACTGAGAGAAAAAGATGAGATCTATTGATCACGATTCCCATGAGGAGTCCCCTCATGCGCCCAGTTGCCACAATCATCCTGCCTCTCGTGTGGAGAAGAGGCACTGCTAGTTTGCCGGAAAACTCCGATTGGGCTGCCAGGTGTCACATGGTATGGGATTGTACTCAGTACCCCACAATTCAGGTGATTCTGCCCCCCAAATCCAGTAGTCCCATTAGGATAATAAGAATCTACGCGACAAGCTCACTCAAGGCATCTGCCCCAAAACTCCCGACAGGCCAGATTCTCTGACTCCTAAAGAAACCTATATGAGACCCAGACAACCTGGCTAACTAAAAGGCCATCACTCACTTATTCACTACCAAGAACGTTTTAGTCTATGCTCAGCTCCAAAAACAAATCAATGATAATCATCTCATGCATTTCTACTCCTCTGACTTTAGATCTCTGTGCAGAAGAGATACTGCTACCTTACATATTGTAGGCTATGCCCTCCTGAATCCAGATGACAATGTCCCCCCCCTCCACCCCTGTCTCCTGATATTACTGGACCTTTCAGCTGCCTTTTACACAGTCGACTATTCTATCTTCACAGGTACCCTTGAGTCTCAAATGGGATTTCCTATACTGGTTCTCCTCCTCCCTTTCCAATTCGCACCTTGGGCACCTCCAGGTCCCAAAAGATCATCATCCCCTGTGAAGTCCTGTGAGGTATCATACTGTCTTATGCCTTCTTCAACCTTTACATGGAGCCACTTGGTGGTCTCCTTACTAATAACACCATCAAGATTCACCAATATGCTGATAATACATAACTCTACTCGAGTCTCCTCCGTTTTAGACATCCATCACCTCTAACACTGTCCGAAAATCATCCAGACATGGATGTTCAGCACATACCTGAAGCTCAACTCAACCAAGACAAAATTCCTGATATTTGGCAAGAACAAACAACAATAAACAGTGTTAACGTGGCTCAATGAAATGAACCTCAATAGTTTCATATCCCACCAAATGCCAATTTGCTTGGATCTACAATGGACACCAACCTGATCCTCAAAGAACACATTGACAAACTACGGACTGGTATCAGCTGTCTTCTAAAGAAAGTGAAAACATTTCTTGCAGAAAGTCCTCATACTCCTGCAATTAAATGGAAGCAAGACGTTGCTTCAGGGCTTTCCAGGCTGCACACCAGAACCCGTAAGGGCATCCTACATACCTTGGCAAGCCTTTTCTATCTATGCACTCATGAACAATATAGCCATATTCATCAACACCACCACAACACTGCTCCAGTTTAGGAAAGAGCTGGATTCTCACCCCATTAAAGCACACTAAATAATAATACATTAACCATACATAACCCAGCTATCTCTCTTATCACTCAGTGAAGTTATGCTCGTCTTTGACCCGTTACAGAACTCCTCTATCTTTTGGCTAGATTTGTGTTATAGCAATCCCATATGTACATACATATAAACCACAGGAATTACCAATTCTTCTTTATTACAGGGATGCAAAAAAAGCATCCTGAAGACCTATGGCACATATCTAGTGCCACTGTGGTAACGGGCAATACATTTGGTATAAGGCCAAAAACCTCAACTCTCACATTACAAAGTTGTTTGTAGTTCGGAAGTAGAGTATGTGTCTGAATTCTTGAGCTGCATCTTTCTTTCGAAACAGAAATTAATAAGTATATATTCCTTGGCAATGATGGACCTCCCCTAATGCATGTTTGTTGAGTTGTTCACTTCCTTCTAGTCTAGTCTCTGGGATTTATAAAGCAATGGCTACCCTCCAGGGCATTCCAGCGCTAAGTAACAGCATTACTCGAAAATAAAGATTTAAAAAAAAATTCTAATATTGAGTTCTGATTTTGTCTTCCTACACTGCAGTCGGAGGGCTTTCCGGAGCCTAGTAACAAAACATGCAGACGAGCGCCCACCCACTCTTGCACTATTAATGCTAGTCACTATTAGCAGCTGACCTGTGGAATGGGTCCCTGGGTCTTTTAGGTGAGTGGGTGTGTGGTGGGGGTGCTGCGCTCTCCCCATTTACATGTCACTATTGGCTTAGGGAGGTTGGCTGCCTGAGGGGGTTGGTGACCACGGAGTCTCACTGCGGGCCAGGCTCTGTGGCCAAGGCTGTGCGCAACGTGGAGGTGGCTGCCTTCAAAACAGCGGTCTTCCAAGTAGTATGTTGTAACAAGGCTTTTTTTAAATGGTTTCAAATAGCGGTCCAATTAATTTATAAAGTACTACATTTAGTTCCCAAGAAGGAGAAGGAGGTCTTGTGGGAGGGAACACTTTCATAATGCCCTCCAAGTAACTCTTCTTTACACGCATTCTAAAGAAAGAGGTTAGTGAAGGATATTTCCTACAAACATTGTCAGATGAAGTGAAGGAATCAGCACATCTGGATGCATCATGGTTGTTCTGAATGCACCAAATGCAGAACCTCTTCCACGTGAAGGCTTAAGAAGTTCTGGTGGAAGGACGCTTTGTCTCTTACAGAATATCAATACAGTCCTGTGGCAAATTCGTTTTTTGTAAATTGTAGAAATTCAGGAGTCTGGGCTTTAAGTTCAATGGTGGAACAATGAGATGCAGGGTCTGGTCCCGGAACTTGTAGAGGAGATCATGTCTGCATGGCAGCATTCTTTGCGGCCGCTCAGATATGTGTATAGGGTCATGAACCAACACTGTCTGGGCCTATTCTGCTGTTACCATAATCATTCTAGCCTTGGAATGTTAACACTTGACACTGGGTATTAGTGCAATAGGAGGACATTACATTTCTTTGACCAATCTATCAAACGGGCCCTTTTGACCCTGGTTAGTAGAATCTAGAGGGGTAATCTGGAAATTTTTAGTTTCTTAGGTCTGCAAAAAATCTATTTGTAGATAAGCCCACCAATGCAGATGCAGGCACCAAACACACATCCTCAGTGGCACTGGGGTGGCCGAGTGCAAACAAGCCGCTGGGTTTCCAATGGTGGTCACTCAGACGCTGCAGGCAAAGTCCAGGGGGTCGCCTTGGACAAACCACAGGCTGGACAGGGAGGAAGGCTGCCTGCTGAACGTAGCTGCACTGGAGGTCAGGTTCTCCAAGGCCTGGGGGCTGCGGGTGCAATGGTCTTTCAGGCGTCTTATTTTCGTCCGGAGCTTTTGCAGTCGGGGGTTCCTCGGGATATCCTCTGCAGGCGTTGTAGTGGATGGATGGAGAGGTCATCCCAGGGTGGGCACTTGCTCACAATCGCCTGGGGACTCTCTAGCTGGTTGGGCCACCTAGGCACAGGCCACAGGTGTCGGGTGCAGGCTGGTCAGGACTCACAGATCCTGGGAGGCTCTGGACTCCCAGACCATATACTCAATAAGGCTACACTGCACTAACAATGTCTAAGAATGGACTTAGACACTGTAGGGGCATATTGTTCATGCAGCTATGCCCTCATCTATGCTATAGATAGGGCTGTAAGTTCTGCTAGAGGGGTGACTTACATATGCCACAAGCGGTGGTTTGTGGGCATGGCACCCTGAGAGGGGTGCCATGTCTACTTTGCCTTTTTCGCCCCACCAGCACAAACAAAGCTGCAAAGGCAGTGTGCATGTGCTTGGTGAGGGGTCCCCCACGGTGACATAATACATGCTGCAGCCCTTGGGGACCTTCCCTGGCCACAGGGCCATTGGTACTTAACTGTGTGCCAATTGTAATAAAGGTACAGATTTTGGGAAATAACACTAGTGCTGGGGCCTGGTTTGCAGGGTTCCAGCACACTTTCAATCGAAGTTGGCTTCAATATCAGGTAAAAAGTGGGGGGTAACCATGCCAATAGTGGCCCTTTCCTACAGTGGAGAAGAGAAATGAATGTATTTATGACAGTAGAGAAGTTAACATACACCAATAGAGGCTGTCCTCAGAGGTTTGGGAGAGTCTGAGGGGCCTGGATGGCATATTACTCCTTGAATGCATAAATACCTACCGAATCTTGGTCCACCGGGCCATGCTGCGGAATATAATTGATGACTACAGAGAGACATATGGATTGTGATGTCTATAGATGGGGAGAGAGACCAATTGCTGTAACAACCAACTATATGCTCAAGTGTCTGGAGGAGGGGGTTTCTAGTTTTGGTGCTATGATGATTTACCAATATGTACACCTTACTTGGGCATGTTAATAATGCTTATTACAATGATATGTTCCATTTGCTTAATCACAGCTCATGTTTTATTTACAAGAATAAGATCTTTAAAAAATATTTGAAAATGTATTTGCATATCTTTTCTTGGGCATGCAAAAGTAACAAATGAAAGGGTTAGCTCTGTTTCCACTAACTCCTTGGGATTTGGAGTGGTCATGTCAGAGGTTACCAGAAACATCAATTAGAGTTAGATGTCGTACTGTGCACTAGCCTAATAAACCAACATCTGCTGATAATAAAAGTAGACTTAGTGTCTATAATATGAAGTTATTGTTGACATAATACACAGTCCTACTAAATTCATAGGAACGGTACAACATGGCACCACCAACGTTCTAGGTCAGGTACTTATTTAATGGGTCTGAGCAGTTTTCTTACTTATGCCTAAGGTTCTGAACAGAGACGTCTGTGGGGATAAGGATTTATCCTCCGCTTAATGGGAAGCACCTATGTATGTCTGTTGGTTGTGCAAGCTTGAACCTTTAAAAGGATTACCCTCCCCCACAGCTATTGTGTTTACTTTCTTTGAATTCCATTAATTAAATATGGCACACCCAGCAAATAGTCCTGTTAATTGCAGACAAACTGCTCATTTAGCTGCACATGGGCTCACCAATGGCAGTGGAGATCTTACCTTAGTGATTGAGGTACACAAAGCTTATAAATGTGAAGCTTGTTAGTTATTCCTGGGTTCATTTTCCTGCAGTTGATGCTAATTCACAACATTTCACATATACAGAGGCGGCAGTTCGGCAGACCTTGTGAATATTTAGAAATACCATTGATTTCCAAGAAGACCCTACTTGGTTCCAAGGAGCCCTCCTACATACCCTTCAGAATGTCAGACTGGGTCCTCTCAGTAATGAGGGGGCAACCTGGCCAGCCTTGGCGGGCTATATGCCATATCCCAATGCACACGCCTTAAATCAGCATGATACGTATGCTCTTATAAAACATCTGGTTACACTGTATCAACGTCTGATGCAGTTCATATACATACATTAACTACTGTCCAAGCAAAGGCTCTTCAAGCTGGGCAGCAACAGTTAGCTGTGCCTGCAATTAGTCCAGCTACTAATAATGCCATTATGGACAAAATACTTACCATGAAATTACGTTTTGGATTGACCAAAAAATAAACCAGCTTGAAGCAGTGTTTCCCCATACAGGGCCCGGAGATCAATTTTAAATTCTCATTATGTTCCTTGAACTTGGTACGGTTCATCCTGTTGAGGACCGTACTACATGGGGTACTGTATTTGCTGCCGTATACACCGTTAGCCATGGTACTCCATCAACTGCTGTTTTGCCTTCACTGCTTAAGCGAATTCAAAATGAGTACGGGGTGGCCCCAGCCCTGGATTTGGGGATGAAACTTTACCACAGTGTACTCAATAATTTTAAGTAATATCAAGGGGAGGCAGCTTCTTTGGTAATACACTGTCTCACGTTGGTTCCTGTTGCGGATCAGAAACGCAAGCTACATAAAATATTTTCGGAAGCCTATACATTCATAGATTGTGAGAATTTGGGGACCAGACCTTATAACCCATACTACAGATACTACCAAGCTGACAGCCGAGTGCTCTAAAAAGTAAAGCTAAAGCTAAAACTCTGACTGGATCTCTGCAACCGGAGTCTTTGCAAAAAAACGTTAAAACTTATGTAACCATGATAACTTAAACAGCTTCACAGGTATCAGCATTCTGATACACGCCCTTCTCTTTCTTTGAAGACTCTACAGACAAAAGATCAGAGAGAGTGGGATGAGACAAACACAGACAAAAGGAGTATGTGAAACCAAAAACAGACTCACGGCGCTCCTCTAATCTCATCATAAAAAACAGAACACACGATTTAAAAAGAATTTACAGAAAAAATGCCACAAATTCTCAGAATTCTTCTTTTGAGCAAGACGTGGGTGACAACTCTGCTTGACCTTGCAGCAGATGTCACAATAGTTTGCCAGACTCTTCAAGAGTGTCTGATGGCGAGACCAACTAATGGCTATATACAGACTGAAAAAGCAGATCGGTGGTTAAGCCCTCCTGATAGACTTTTTGATTTGGAAATATATATACTGAGGGTGATATACAGCGTACTATTAGAGTAATATTCTGGCAGAATTTAACTAATGAACAAGACATCCTTTCGGCTGAGGTAGATTCACTCTGCCGAAGAGGGCCAATCTTGGTTCACAGACTGTCCCCGTTCCTTAAATTAGTCATCCAATATATAATAAATTCTTTACATCAGAGTTCCATTAAAGTTTATTCTTGTGATTCAATTCATAGTCTGCTTTCCAGGATGTATAATGTTAGAATGTCACATAATGTAATTAAACCTTTTTATAATCAAATCTTTTTATATAACTTCTGATTTCATCCCAATGCATTTCGGGAATAGCCCTTCTTCAGGGGAAAAGTTTCCTATAAAATAGAGAAAAGGACCAAATAACTACACAGTTTCTCAGGAATTCGAGCTCGCACTACAAATAGTGTAATCCATGAACATTATGTAGTTTAAAAACTATATGTATGGCCAAGTGTATTTAAGAAAATCGAATTAAATATGAAGAATCTGAATGATCTGTGTACCTTAACCTTCTACATAACTACAACCTCGATGTAAACCAGTGACTCGTGACTCCCAAAAGTGGTTTACTTCTTAGTTGCAAAAGTCCCACAAGGAAAAAATATAATACTACCTTCCTTCTCTGTTCTTGTTCCTGAGGAAATTAAAGAAACATATGCTACAGAATGGGCTCTTGCACATGGCCCAGCATTATATCCCAATCAGGCAGGCTGGGATAAAGATTCACCTCCTGTTACACCTATACGGTCCAACACACAATCGCAACCATAATATCCCATTAAACATGAACTGAACGCCCTTCTAGGGAGATACTATCACAATTAGAATATCAAGGTGTGATTGAGCCGTGCATCTCTCCAATGAATAATCCATTATTTCCTGTGATTAAACCTGATCATTCCTATTGTATGGTCCTAGACTATAGAAATGTAAACGGTTACACATGGACTTTTGCTGTACAAAAGTCACAGCCTTAATAAATAAAAAAATGTGTAAAATATATAAAAGTACATTGGACATTTCCAATGTTTTTTCTGTCAAAATATAAAGAGCTTGAAAGCACAGATTCGATGGGATTCACCGTGTTAGGAACCCAACAAAGGTTCAGCAGGCTCCCCTCCAGGGTGTAAGAACAGGCCAGGTCTGTTAACTGCCCGGGTAACAACAATTTTACAAGAATTGACTCAGAAGCGTTGTCTTACGTTGATTACATTTACCTCAGAGATGATGATTTAAACACATTTGGCCACAGTGGATTGTATAATTCTGGGATTCGTCGACCATGTTGCCATTCTCAGTGTCCTATTTTTAGGATATGGATTATCCAATGAAGGAAAAGAATAGTGTCACATTTCCTGGGTAAGTGTGCTCTTATGCATTCAACAAATATCTTTAAAAGCTTCAACTGTTTTTGGGCCTTCTAAATTTTAGTAGAACATACATACAAGATTATGTGCAACAGGTTAAACCGTTGTTCGATTTAATTTGTCAGACATACTTGAGTCTAAATACTTAAATACCCGTGTTAACACTCCTATTTTGGTGATCGGAATTATTGCGGGTTCCAGTGATTACACGCATGTCACCTTAAATGAAGGTGAAGCTGTGCCGGCAGCTTATACATTGAATTTATACTCCAATGTGTCAATGCGTTTTGCACTGAAAGAAACAATTCTGACTGCAGTTCAACCAGCTGTACTGAAGGAACATTATTGGCTCAAGGGAGAAGCATAGCTGTAGCATCTCCTGTTCCAGCCTGAGAGGCCATCACCAAAGCCAGTGCTTCTAAAGCACAAGCCTTACATCCAAGATGGATCTAGCGGGAAACTTCCTTCACAGCTACTGATGCAGACTATGTATTTGACCCTGTTCTAAGAAAACAGGAATTTTTCCAGCATGAACAAGAATAACCGGGGTCTAGTGACATTTTGCCTCTAGATCAGTATGAATACATGATATATACTGATGGCTCTGCCCAGCCAGTGTTTGGTACTAAGTATAAGTACTCGGCTGCACACGCTGCAGTGAAAGGTGTCATGAAAGATGGTGTATTTCAGGCACATGAGACATATACAGAAACTTAGAGAGTGTACCGCTCAACTCAGTCTATTTAGATCAATGCGGACCACTCTATATGGATGGTACATTTACATTTATCTTATTGGCTGTTGATTCTTGTTCTCAGTTTCTATGGGTGTGGCCACAGCGATTGGCTGATGCTCACACTGTTACTGAAGATTTTCAAGTCTATCAGTATAGAGGTAGTGGTGGCATTCCACTCGGACCAGGGACGGGCTTTCACTTCTAAGTTCTGCACATCCTTCTTCCTACGGACGCCATCTTGTTGCTTTCTCTGTCCGGTGGAACAGAAGGAGGAGCAACTGCATGTGGCCTCCCCTGCTTTGGGGGCTCTACATAGGCTACCAGTTGCCAGAAAATTCACCTTCAAGCAGCTTTGTATCGCCCACAAAGCAATACATGGAACAGGACCGGTTTTCTTCAGGAGTAAAATTACCAAATGCACACAACAAAGAACCCTCCGGTCAAGACTGGCGCCTCGCCTCAAAATCCCAGCATGCAACACACAAAAAAAAAAACATATGAAGGGTACATCTCTGCTCAAACAGCCAAACTATGGAATTCATTACCCCAAACATAAGAGCCACGGAGATAACTAGCTTATCTTCAGAAGACTACTCAACAGTTGCCTCTCTCCTACATGACCACCACACTCACACAAACGTACAGCATCTGTGTATGTATGTGAACATGTATAATTTGATTACATAATGTGCATTTCTTTGTACAAAAAATATATATATATACACACACACACAAGGCCCACTTAAATATATATTAAAAAATATAAATATATACACATTTTATGCTTATGTTTCACGTGTTATTTGATTAGCTGCCTATCGGTCTCTGTTTTATTTATCTATCACAATATGCAAACAATGTTAACAATTGCATCTATAAGTGCTACACTACTGAAATATAGAGGAAAAAATAAAACAAACATAAAAGAATACAATTTGTATATATATATATTTTTTTTTTTTTAAAGAAAATCACAATTCGTTTTATGTACACCACCTGAAAGTCTGAATTTCTAACTATCTATCCATACATACACATATGGATCATTACACATACAATTTTATATGTTATTTTCTTTAACATTTACACTCTATGCAATTATGTATCTATACATTACTTTACTCCTACAGTAGAAAGAAAGAAAACGAAGGCCTTCAACTCCCTCCAATTGACTACCCGATGTCTCATCACATGCCACTCCTGATTTACCCTCTACCTCCAATCCTGCACTGAACCCCAACCTCATTCTACTACTAGGATCTCCCTAAGATAATTTCTGGACTCTTCCCTCCTTGACTCACCCCAACCCTCATTCTACTGCTATGATCTCCCATATAACCCTTTCTAGACTTTTCGCTCCTCGAATCTCTCCCCTTGACTCAGCCCAAACCTCATTTTAGTACAATGATCTCCAAAATAATACTTCCTAGACTCTGTCCTACTGTATACCTCCTTTGACTCCGCCCAAACCTCATTTTACTATGAGCTCCCTAATAACCCTTCTATACTCTTCCCTCCCTGATTAATGTCTTTACAGCTAAGTGGCCTATTAACTGTGAACTAATCAGACATTGTTTAATAAAAAGTATTTAAGATATTTGGTGGTGGTGGTGGTATATTATTGGGCTCAAGATTATATGATATTGATTGACATGGTAGGAGTTATACCAAAATTTACTAGATGAGTTTTGGTAGTTGTGCACTTTCGTAGTTGTGTTGTCCTGGTTCCGCCTCTTCTTTTCTTTTTTTGCAGGGGCCCTCCTTTGTTTAGTAGATGTTTCCCAACGCTCAACGCTGAACGCGATTGCAACAGCTTATGAGAGTCAGTTGTCTATGGATGCTTTGTCCTCAACTGTTCACACTCCCTCGATGTTGTGCGATGTCTCAATGCTGTCTTTGAGTGAATAGGTGTGTTTCTAGACCTCGACGTCCTGCTTCTTAACATCAATCAGGAGAGGAGCCTTTTTCTCTGGCAATGCTTCTCCCTGAACCTACCTCTAGTGGAGTGCTTGGAGTGGGAAGAGAGATGGCCTTCCCCTAAGCCCGAGAACTTCCAGCAGTAACTTCCTTACGTCCTTCTTGTAAGCAATGCAGCCCCATTTTTTCTCTGTTTTTAAGAGTTCTCCTGGAGAATTCATGTTATGGCTGCAGGCTCTTGTACAATGGTATTGGTTTATTTCACAGGGAAACTATACGGACTCTGAGGGTTTGATTGGGCTATTTTCTTCCCTCAGACATAGCACTTCACCAATAGTGTCGGTGTCCTGACTGAATAAAATGTATTTTCAGTCAGTTTGTTAAACGTACTCTCTCTGTTAAAAGACGTTGAGTGTAGTGAAAAATAGTAATGGTTTTTAAAAGATTTGGAAATCAAGCCAAAAATGCCTCAAAATCCTGTTTATGGAAACCAGTAAAACAAATTGAGCTTTCGCCTGTGAGGGAGGGTGAGATACAGGGGGTACAGTGAGGGCTTTAAAGACACAGGGACAGTTTTCTATGCTTTGCATTACAGCCTACACGCTAGCACGTCCTTCATTCCCTCTTCCTTAGTAAAAAAAAAAAAAAAAGGTTTGTGAAATATCTTTTATGATCATTTTTATGTACTAAGTGACTTTCATTGAACTGGGTGCATTTGTGTAACTAAATGTAATTTGTCCATATTTAGCCTTTTATAGGCTGCAAACATATCTATTTTGTGCAGCTGTATTTGTGTATAAAGTTATTTATATATATTGCAAAGTTCCCTGGGATGCCAGGCGTGGGAGGGACTATTCAGTGCTTAGGAGTGTGACGACTATTATTAAAATCTAACTTGTGCAAATTTATGAATACTGATTGAATTTCAGATGTCTGTACTGCAAGTTCTGCTAAATCCTGAAATTCCTATACATAGCAAGAGAAGGTCATAAATGCAGCAGCACTTGGTGGTACTGGTTGTGGAAGTCAGCAGAGTTGCCCGTGGAATTGGACGGTGGTGGTGGTTATGCCAGTGAGTGGCATCATCACCTAAACACTTAGATCTATTTAGGGTCAAGGCACTTATTTTTCCGCTTCGGGCATACCCGTGGGATTTCAAGCTTTTAGAAAGTACCAGAGAGCAATGGCAAAAGACTGGATGTAAAGGACTGATAAGTGTGAAATGTAAGTGCAAGGTTAAAACAGTCCAGAAGTGGGAATAAAATAATAATCACGTCCATACACTGAATGCTAGAGAACTAAAATCATAAGCAACAATACATATTTTCACCATGTGAAATGGTAGAGAATTTAAGCTTGCTTCACCGGTCTGCAGATTTCTTTCTAAACAAACATTTCTGAGGAGATGCAATGCCCCGGACTGCAGTGACCACAGGGAACAAGTATACAAAAAGCAGAGCCGTTCTCCTTACCCACGCAGAACACGGCCTTCATGTGGTCCTGCTTTGCCATACCCAGCATGGGTAGCATGGTGCTCAGGATGGAGTTCAAGAAGGGAACCATGCCAAACACTGTACAGAAGACATAATTGTGGGAGTCACACATGCGGCATCGGGGAAATAGTTTAAAACATCAAAGAGACACACAAGATTTAATAATTCACAACTGCGTTCTGTAAGTAGATGAGTGACCTCCCAGAGATGCTCAGCCTTGTAGAAGCACCTGGGGAAGCACAGTGACACTTTGGAATCGTAGTTACCTGGAGGTACAGCTACTGTTCCAGCAACTCTTTCATGACAGCTATAATGCAGGATGTCAATTATTAGTGCACACAAGAGTCACTGTGCGCCCCCGCGCGCCCCCCCCCCCCCCTCTTTACCTTAGGTGAGACTTCCCTGCATCAGTCAAGATAAACAGGATACTGAAAACGTCTATATATCCGTCTATAGCAAGAGAAAGTGTAAATATGCAAATATTTCCCAACAAAGGCCACGTTCTAGCCTGCGTGCTCTTGCTGCTGGTGCCAGCGCGGGGGCTGTAGCCAAACCTCCAATATTATTGCGAGCAAAATCAAAAGCATTGCACTCTGGGAAGCAGTTGTCAGCTGTGTTTTAACACAGTGCTGCCTGCTCTGGAGATGGCGTACATCACAGACCGCTGTGGCGCGGAGTAATGCAAACTCACTCCGCATTAACACAGAAAAAATGAATAACTGAAGTATCTGTTCCTAGTGCCGACCTCACAGTGATTGTTATCAGCCAGTGGTCTCGAACATTGTGGCAATTATAACTGAAAACGCAGCAGAGAGGTCAGTCTCAGAGGTATTGCTAAACATGTCCATCCCAAGGCAGAAAAAAACAATCTAGGGTCTAGTCAGCCACATCCGGGGACTACCTTCGTTGAAGAAAACCCAGCTGCAATGCACAAACCCAGCACAGGGTGGCAGGAGTATGCAGAGCATGAGTACCTTCAGCCGCCCATGCTACAAACACTGAGTGCTTAACTCAAGGCGGTGGTTGCAGGTGGGGCTCACCGGCACTCATTCTTGTGGACTGGGACTGATGTTTCATCAAGAGCCTTTGACCCCTGTTATATTTTCTATCTCTTGTGCTTTAGAGATTTTAACATGTTTTGCCGCACGCTGGTTTGTTGAATCAGTCATTCTGGAATCAGATCTCTGCTGCGACACTTGGAGATTTGATATGCTGCACAGAGGCTGGCTGGCGGGCTCTACTGACAATATCTAAATAAAGAAGCAGTTTGTAACTTTTACCCCTTGGTGACTCCGTGGTTTGTTGGCGAACCTGGAACAGCAGCACAATCCTGACCTGTCGCCAGGCCCACCAGTCTGCCGGCAGCAGGGTGATTGCCAGGCATCAGTGGTGATATTGGCATTGTTCGAGGTGCACCTTGGAAGGACCTGCATCTCGACGCATCACTGAATGTGACCTGGATGCAGCCAGGCGAGGTAACTGGTCGCACACTTGATGCATGTGAAACATCTCCATGTGTTTCTGAAGTACTGAAAGTACATGCAGCCACACCGGAGGTTGAGTGGCTGCCACAAAATGATCCTTTAGTTTCTGCAGTTTTACACACTGATGCCCACGTCTCCGGTATTTGCGCGTGCTGCCGTTTTGAATATTGGCAGCCTAGTTTATTAGATTGATACAGCTCCACTGGCGCTCTGGAGATATTGCGAAACACGACGATTGTAAAATAAATACATTTTATTTTTTCGATGTTACGGATCTCCTGATAAAGGACTCAAATGATTGACACTTACAATTACAGCCATCTTCGAATTTTCTTCATTCTGTTTCCACATCAGCCTTCAACTTTGTCTTTACTGCTGTGTCACTGAAGTTGCATTTTTCTGTGTTATGACCAATTTGAATCTACTCTAAAGCTCCAGCATTTGTTGTACCATATATCAGCATGCCAACTGGAAGACATGTAAAACCATCTCCACATTTTCTACTTAATCCAGGAAAACCTGTGTAAAAGCGGAAACACTGGTTTAAGGTGTTTCAAAACTACCTGGTAACTATTAATGCTGTGCACCATGCACCTGCCAGCAAAGCAGCTCTCCCTTTTAACTGTCTTGGATTGGAAGATTAAAAGCTTCAAAGAAAGTTCAAAAACACTTGTGTGTGTTTCACAAAGCCCTCACTTGAAGAAATAATAAGACTGCTGACGGGATTAAATATTCTGTTGAATTGGTGAAAAATTTCAGGAGAGGATGCAAATTCTAAATGTGTGTGACAGACAAATCTACGGACGTCAGTAATAAAAAACATAAGTATCCAAAGTGGCTTTGAGTGGACTGTTGATATTGTAGATAAAGAGGAAGGACTGTGGGAAAGAACAGGCCTTAATCTGATGTGTGTATTGCTAATATAGAGCTAAGAAATACGGCGGACTCTGGATCGCAGGTGACAATGCTGTCAGGGATGACTTTCCGGACTCCATAGCCGGGTACATTCTTTACAGGAACTCGATATTAGAGCAGCGGCAGATGACGGCTCAGAATTAGAAACACTGTGCTTCTCTGAGGACACTTGTTTTTCTGGTAGACTTAATATCATACATCGTAAATGGCTGTGAATGGCAGGGATATCATGCGCTGGGTTCATAAAGGCACGCTGAGTATTACTGTAAAACCTGGGACGGAGATTGGGTCATGTTAGTGGAAAATGGGGTAAATGACCAATTCTATTTTGGAAAATACAATAATTGGTACAATAAAGGGATTTAAACATGAAATAATTGTGATGAAAGTATAGCCGATACAGCGAGGGATGTGCCCTTCCATAGAAGACAGGTAATGGAGAAACACCTTAAGGAGATCTATGGAAGCGTGATTATTGCATTTGTCAATTCTGCTGAATGGGTGAGCGCTGTCACTGCTAAAAATGAAAAAGTGGCTATATTTAGGCTTTGTGCCGATCTCGGGTACCTAAACAATATTCTTGTCGACCTCCACCCCTTGCCCAAAATGCAAGCATTAAGTATTGGTGAGGCACATTATGTTTGTGATATTGATTTAAAAGTTGTCTCCCACTGGGTACCGCTGGAAGAGAAATTGCAATTGCTTACCGCTTTCCTAACACCTTTTGGTACTTGTATGTACATAAGGCTGCCCGTTGGCCTAGTTCCGACAGCTAGCATGTTTCAGAAGTTCATGTATTCTTTATTTAAAGAGCTTTCAGGGGTGCAAGCCGTTAAACATTACAGTTTTTGCAAAAGTAAGTAAATTATGGAACATAATTTTATTCTTCATAAGGAACAGATAATACTCAAATAGCGTGGTATGACTATAACACATGAGAAATGTCAATTCCCAACCAATTCTACTGAATACCTTGGTCATAGCCTCGGAGGGCAAAAAAAACAATGTGCATGTTAATAAAGCCCTAAAGGAAGCACACTCTCCAAAAGACAAGGATGAGTTAAATATGTTTATTGGTTTTTAGTGTTTAATACTCTAGATTGGTATGCTACCATTATGGAGTCTCCTAAACAATGTTCAGAAAGAAAAGTTTACTATGACAAAGAAGGAACAGCAAGTATTGAGTAATATAAAACATGTTTTAGACAAAGTCCCAGCTTGGAAAACCTCTGAAGGTGGTTTAGAGTACATTATGGCTGTTAATGCTAGTGAAGTCAGTTTATGCTCCATTTTAATGCCCAGGAATTATGACTGTGGAACATATTATTGCATTTGCATCAAGAGTTCTCAAGTAAATTGATGAAAGATATAGCATCAAAGAACGTGAGGCATTAGTGTGCGGTGTGGAAATATTCAAAACGTAGGTGTGGGGTACACGCTGTTCTGCCCACAGACCATAACCCTTTAGCCTATTTGTCTGGTGAATAAGAGCAGCTGCTTTGTCTAAATTGATTTGGATCTTCTCTAAATTACAAGAATACAATTTGGATGTGCAATGTATTGCTGGAAGCTCTAATGTATGTGCTGATCCATTCTTCCTATCATCTGTGATTCTGGTGAAGTTGATCTCTTTGGAGATGAGTGGATTGTAGCAGGTATTGATTTGATTAAGCAGTGTTATCGTACTGTCAGCGAAGATGAGTGGTATTAGGCCCGGAAAAGGATATTGTCATGATGTAGATTTTAGGACATGTGCGAAATGACTGGCCCCTTGTCCAACATCTTAGAGGAGATTTATTACGTTTGGTTCAGGTTTCTGCTGAACTATCTGTGGAATCTGGATTTTTGTTAAGGACAGATACCTTTGTGCCCCCTGCCAGTTTAAGATCTAGAATGTTTTTGTTGCACATTCTGGCCAGTCAGGATTTACTTAAAAAAAATCCTTAGACAGAAATGTTGATACTTTGGTGGGTACCTTTGGTGCCAGTACTCTTTCCACCAAAGTTAAAAGACAAATAAGCTGCAGATGTTGTGGAACCTATCACTGTTTTACAGCATAATTTGTGTTACTGCATTCTTCTTATTATTCTAAATGTATCTATTATGCCGGTTGATGACATGAGCACTTAAGTGGCCAGAGATCTTGAATCCCAAAGTTTTTGCTGTGGAGGGTACACAGTTGGAACTGATCACTGATAATGGTGAAAGAATGGAAGCATTTTTTAAGACAAAGCTGTACAACATTATACTGTAACTTTTTATACTCCACAATGCAATGGAAGTGTAGAGAGGTTTCGCAGATTGCGCAAAGAAGGTATAAAAATTGCTCTTACTGACAGCCTTGACGTTACACAATTTTCCAGAGAAAAAAGATGTGCATATCATAACATTCTACATGATGTCACTGAGATATTACCTTTTGTTTTATTGAAAGGAAGAAAAGCACATACAAAATTAGTTTCCAATGGGGTGGTTGAAAACAATTCTTGTAAAAGTAGTTAAGTAGGGAAACATTTTAATTTTGATGAACTGCAGTCTTAGGTTAAGTTCATAGTTTAACACTACTCTTGGTGGATTCTTGTTGCTATGCTAAAGAACATGCGATATGAAGTTTAAAACAGATTTCAACCTAAAGTGGACCCTACCTTATCACCGGAGTCACTTGCACATCTGTTAATTGGGAGGATGGGCATTGGTGGGCTAAATAAATGTGATACTTTTGAATGAATTTCAGAAAACTTACGGAGAAGAATTTGAATGCTCATGGTAATTTGATGTTTGGTCATCCTTCTACACCGGTTCATGATAGGCTTGGTGATAATTGTGAGGATGATATTTTACTTTTGCAGAATGCACCAAGTAATGTATCTAGAGGCATAACAAGTAACTCCTGTAAGTAAATAAGAATCTGATACCATCACTGAGGAGAAGGGAGCTTAACCTAGACAGGATCAAATCATCATATGACGTGGAAAAATTTCCCAAAAACTAGTTACCTGTATGATGGTTATAGTATGTAACTGTATTTTATTTATTTAGTTTTTTTGTTGCCGTTGTTCATTGAGGAGGGGAGGTTATATTCCTTATGGGTGGTGCTTGTTATGCTTTCGAAGCTTTAGGATGACATTATTGTGCGCGTGTTAGCTGGCACAGTCATTCTGGAATCAGATCTGTCTGCTGTGGCTGTTGAAGATTTGAGCTGGTGTGTACGGACAGTGGCTGGTGGGTTCCACTGATAATTTGCAACTTTTACCACTTTGGAACTCTGTGGTTTGTTAGCCAACATCGATCGGAATGGCACCACTACAACCCCCTTGACCCAGAAAACACAGCGAGAATTACGTCTTAACCTTCTTCTTAGGCTTACTCAAAGACTTTGACCGCAATGATAATCCACCAAGAGAACAACTTTGGGAACAAGATCTTCCTTTCAACTTCACCAGGTCACGTTGTGAAGTCTTCTTGTGTTAGGCAATGTGAACTTTATCCTCACTGTCCTGTATGGTCTTCTGGCTCATCTGGGCGCAATTGTCATGGGCCCTGGAAATGTGCTCCGACCCCAGACGCAGTAAGCATACTTCGTGAGGGTCTGTCACAGACATTGGTTTGTAACAGTCCCTGCATGGGTTGAACCCTGACTTCTTAGAGAAATATTGGTACATTTTGAGGTTTGAAAGATCAAGGACAAGCTCTAGAATCACACTGGAATGAGCAGAAAGAAAGGAATAGAGTTCAGCTTGCATGGATGGCGCTAAATGGGGCTCCACAAATTGATTCCGGGGTGGGACGACATTGGTGCAGATTCGCACAATGCTAACTACTCGTACACAGGTTTCCAGATACCATTTGATCCATGAGGAATATTCACAATGTGAGGAATCAACAGTTAGAATTTCCTTTTTGTATGAGTAATGTAATTTTTTGTGCTTTTGTCGCAGATGCTTTCTGAGTTGTACTTCACAACAAACCCAATACCACAATAACAATAGAAGGCAAAGAGATACTGGAGCAGCGAAAAAAAGAGGGCTTAGTGGAGGGGACAGACTTTTATGGAGCACTGTGCTCTCTGACAAGTTAAAATGTTCTCATTTTTTTCCTAGTAGTTCATGGGACGGATAGGTTATTAAAGGGTTGAAGCTGTTGGAGTTAAATAAAGTGAAGAAATTTGAGCATAATCCTCGACTCCAAATTCTTAAAGGAACTGAAACTTGCCATTACGAAAACTATGAAATGTTTCATTTTCTATCCCTTTTGAATTCTTCTGCTTGGGCGTGACAGCCCTCATGCCTCGCTCTACCGAGTAATGGAGACATTTGTGTCAGAATGGGAGGAAAGGGCCCCTTTTGGCATGGTTACCCCCTCACGTTTCGCCTGATAATGATGCTAACCTGACTGAGTGTGTATGCTGGGATCCTGCTAACCAGGCCCCAGCACCAGTGTTCTTTCGCTGAACTGTACCACTGAGGCTGTATGTTTTGTGCCCCCACACCCCCTGGAGCTGACCTAAACCACCGCCCCCCAGGCCTGTGCCCTGAAAACGCGAGTACTTACCTGCAACCTGTGTTCTTCCGAGTGGCCCCCAGTCCTCACAGAATTCCACTGAAAACCAAAACCAACTTTGACCTCTGCACACCCACCTGTCGGGCCCAGTGTTGCTGGTGGTGCACTTTTGGGATCAACTTGAACTTTGACCTGGTGACATCCTAACCCCCCCGAAGACTGGGATCGTAACTCGAGTACTTACCTGTGCTAACACTTTTCCTCCCCTACTAATGCATTGGTTCCTATGATAAATTGCACTAATTGTAAACTTTTAAAATTTAAAAGTGTTACTTGTAAACTGTTTTACCTGCAAAATATAAAGAAAGTACATTTGATAAATACGCTTGATACCAAGTTACAAAACTGTACATTACATGCAACAAAGAACTTTTGGTTCTAGTAATAAAGTAACAAAACATTTTTGCTATATAAAAACATTGACCTGGATTTAGTCAATGTGTGTGCCTCATTTCTTGACTGTGTGTGTATAATAAATGCTTTGCACTACCCTCTGATAAGCCTAACAGCGCGACCACACTACCGCAAAAGAAAGCATTAGTATTATCTACTTTAGCCTTTGGTAAGGCTCTGGGGAACCCCTGCACACTACACCTCATGTTGGTATAGTATATACAGAGCCAGCTTCCTACAGTAATAGCCTGCTGTGACAAGTTAGGACAACATCATTAGAAACCTTAGCACAGAAGATGCAAAAACATCTGCTTGATTGTTCATTATATCCAATCGGCATTCCCTTTGTCAAGGAGCGCTGTACATGGTGACAAAGGATTACCGGCGTGTTACTTAACTGCGCCAGGTGACAATCTGTTTTGGTTTAAGAGGCCAGATCGGGACATATCCTGCACCTACCATTTCTTAAGCAGAAGAGCCACCAAATTAGCTGTAGTTGCTGGATTTTTCCAACAAAGAGTGATGAGCCACCTAGCTTTATCTTTCAAGTACACTGAAAAGCTAGATTTGAAGGCCGTTTCAACTGGTGTGTTTAATTCTTTAACAGCGCAATCAATGGGACTGTGCTAGCTAACAGTGCTATCAGTTGGGGGAGTGATGCAGAGTAGGTTTCCTGGCGACTCCTTCAGGAGGCATTTAAGCATCTCACTAAAAGACCAGAAGAAAGCTCCCACAGGCACAGCACATCTAACACCATTAGTAGAACTTCTAAATATTAATAACTGAAATATTTTCGGATGCTGATTGGAAGACTCACATCCTGAGAGATGTGCCAATGGCACACACGAAAAGAGGTTGGTAAGGAATGGCCGTGTATTTACACTACAACACAAGGGCTGTCTTTCGCATTTTATATTTTAAGCATTTTACACTTAAAGTTTGTTCAGTAACCTATCGTACACAGTAGTTTTCAAATATTTATCATACTGGAAAAGTGAGCAGACTGCTCAGTATCCACTTAATGGCATTACGTCACACAGTAAGAGAAGTTGTTTTGAGTACACCCAATCATATAACTAAGGGGTTCTGTAAATAAGCTGATTTTCTATTTTTACTCATATCTTTTGTTGTCTATGTCTAAAAATATTTGAACTTGCTTCCTCAAAATCTATGTTAAAATTCATAGGAGACCTAACAAGAAAACACAAGGTTGGATGTGGTGTTCTAACATCAGCTTGAAGTGCAGTATCGTACTGATCAATGGGATCAGTGTTATGTCACGGGTTTGTGTTCTTTGCGTAGGAAACACCAACGTGCTCCTATTACAGGAGTCTGTCATCATGTGACGTGTTTACTGCTAGGTGCTGAAAGAGGGATGAGTGATAACAGGACATTTGTCATGTCGATGCACCAACATGCAGCACATATGGAGCTTCATGACCTTCATCTTAAGGTAATGCCTAAACCAACAGTGAATTAATAAAACATGAGGCCACGTTTATGCACCTTGGAAAGCTGTAGAGCAATGATATATATCTATATTGTACTTGTACACTTAGCTTATATTTGATTATTATACCCGACTAATTAAACCAGAGTAGTCAAGAAACAGATGTAACTGTAGCATAACATGTACTCCCCGTGGGGCAATGCTTTGAGAAGGAAGTTAAGGAGTGCAGCTGAGATTCCAGCAAGGAGGGAGGAATAAACTTCTTTGTGGCTACCTATGTGATTGGGTGACAGAAGCTTGCAGGCAATTGCATCTTCCTTTGAGAGTTACTCTAATGGGCTGAGTAGGCGGAGGTGAACACTTCTCTGCCTTTTTGCCCCCCTGGAGTGCAAGACGTGAAACGAACGTGGAGAGAAGAAACCAGTCTTCACCATTTGGGGCAGTAGAATAAAGATGGAGAACTGCTACAGGCTACCAAGAGTGGGCCTCACAGCTGCAGAGACTAGAGACGCCGGGAAGTCCCAGCTAGTTGGTGCTGCTGGATCAGTTTGATGGTGAGGCGTGTGACTAGGGAGGATGCTAGCAGATGAAATTAACTGAGATGTTGTAGTGATATATGTGTTTTGGCCACTGACTGTGTTGCACCATTTCGCACCTGGCTTAGCTGTCACATTAGTAGTCACCAGTTACAGACTCCATTTTTTATTCAGTTTAGCCTAAGCTTCATTCTGCCTATTGACTTTATCTTAGCATTAGACACTGCCATGTTAAAAGCAGCAAGTGATTTTCCACGTTGTACAATGTGCTCTGTCTTGTTTTCATTCACCAAGGGCTTTGGCTGATAAGATTGTATTCAGACGGCAGGGAACGGCCTTGCTTTGACTTGACGTCTTGGGATTGTGGCCATTTCCCAACATGTTATTTTCAGAGCTGGCCTAAAGTAAAACAGCATTTTTTTTTAAACAAAACTTCTGCAGGGAGAGAGAAGTCTGGAAATGTCCTCTCGTTTGTTTAAAGTATAAGAGGCCAAGACCAGATGGACCGGGGACAAAGCAGGTCTCAGGCGCATTCAGGACGCTGAAGTGTGTCATCCTTCCCGTAAGGATAATTGATCTCTCTCTCCTCGATCAATTCTGGAATCTGGCGATCTGAGACTAAGAAGCGCATTCCAGAGATTTTTGTCAGTGCGGTCATTAGTGAAAAGCAAAACAGGTGTGTAATATAGTTCAGGTGCCTAACAAGCAGTTAGGAGAAGCCAACCAGGAAAAGACTGTTGGGGAATGCCAACTGTATGCAGAAGACATTGATCGGATCTTCGTATGACTTTGTTCCGCAAAATAAACCAGAATCTTTCTCCCCCACCTAGCAAATCAGAAATATTAAGTGGAAATTCCCCAAATGGAGGAGAAACAACAAGTACAGCTGGTAAGAGACATCTGGGGCAAAGAAGAGATGTCACTATTCCTCAGGGGACCAAGGCACCCAGGGTGTAAGAAGAAATTTTCAAAGAGGAATTTCCTTTCCTAGGAGCAACAGTGGATTTTTACGACTAACACTCTGAGTCATACGAGACAATGCTGACTGGAAAGGCCTCCTCTGTGTGATTTTAAATTGTGATGGGAATTCAAGGTTTCAATGTACTTAAGGCTTTGATGTGGATTCAAAATGGACTACAGCCAAAAGAATGCCACAAGTCCTTTCAAAGGGTAGGCCCCTGTAACACTTGATTTGATCGCAGATTGCTCTTCCCTCTGGAAACTACAAACTTAAGAATGACTTTACTGAGGTTACCGTCCAAGTGGTATGAAGACACATTGATGGCCATTAATTGGTTAATTTAAAGGCACACGCAACCCATGCTCCTAGATGCCCTAATTGTATATCAGGACGGGGAGTGAGGTATATCCTCTACTTTTTTCCCTTTTACTCAATACAGTACCTTTAACATAACATTAAAGAACTTTTTCCCCAAAACCACAGGGAAAGGAAGTAGAAAAAAGCTCAACCAATCACAGTCCTTGTTGTCCTCTAGAGTGTTGCCACCCTTTAGGCCACTTTCATCGCTGCTCCAGAAGCCTTAAGATAAGTGTCAGCAGCACTCTGTTTGGGGTGGAGGGGTATACTGTCATCCTAACATGTTTATTTAGGAATGCTTTGGTGATAATCTTATCTTATCTTTAAAAGCAAGCCCAATAGAACACGTTCAGCAGGACAACCTGGCCGTGGTTGATTCATGCGAGTCCTCTGGAGCTGTGCGGTCAGAACACAACCAAATTCTGATCCCCTACTGAGAGAACAACATGATTCCCGCACAGCCTTAGCATTATACAGCTCATCGCAGCCTAGCACCCCAGTTGATCTGGGTGACAATTTCCTAAAACAAGCATTTGAAATGCAAAAGGTCTTGCATTTGTGAGAATTAGAGCTACTAGCGTTGTAAATTACAATGTCTTTTACCTATGTGTTTTGGACTGCAGTGTAGTGGATGTGTGACCAGAGACGCAGCTGCAGTGCCGTCTAGAGGACTAAGAATGAGGTATTACCACTGGGAACAGAGACACAGCTGCAGCACTGCCTGGAGGATGCAGAATGAGGAATTACCAACGGGACCAGAGAAGCAGCTAGCAGCACTTCCTATAGGACAAACAATGAGGAATTACCGATGGGACCATAGAAGAAGCTAGCAGTACTTTCTAGGGGACTTCGAATATGGAATTAAAGACAGGACCAGAGAAGCAGCTAGCAGCACTTCAAAGAGGGTTCAAGAATGAGGAATTACAACTGGGGCCAGAGATGCAGCTGTAACACTGCCTAGAGGACTTAGAAAGAGGAATTAACACAGGGACCAGAGAAGCAGCATTGTCTACAGGACTAAGAATGAGGAATTACCAATCAGACCAGAGAAGCAGCTAGCAGCACTGTCTAGAACTTAGAATGAGGAATTTAGGACAGGATCAAAGATGCAGCTTGCAGAGTTGTCAAGAAGACTTCGTATGAGGAATTACCACTAAAACCAGAGAAACAGCCCCAGGGTTGTCTACAAGACTAAGAATAGGGAATTACCAATGGGACCACAGTAGCAGCTAGCAGCACTGCCTACAGGATTAAGAAATTAGGTGATGTGGGTCCTTCCAGACCCTGGCACTCGTCACCGGACAGCTAACAGCAGATATCAGAAGGATGTTGCCCTCGGGAATAATGGCATCACCTCATACATGTCCCAGAAACTATTCGAGAAAGGTTTGCACCTGCTTCAGAGCAGAATGCCCTCATCTGTCTCTCGAAGATAAAGAAGCCAATAGCCTCTGATGAATACATCACAATAGGTGCCTTACTAAGAAAATATGTCCAGTAATGAGATTAGTGCACTGATCAATCATGGTGGTCTTGCCAAGGCAAATTATTAGATATCACCGGGCCCCATCATGAAGATCCTGGACATGATTAAGAGGCCAAACAATCGGGTTCCCTCATATCCTTGAAATGTCTGGATCGAGCTAGAGGACAGCAATATATTTGGGCAACACTAACTGAGCCCTTTCCTCTAAAAGACAGCAGTCTTTCCTAATCCAAGAAGATCCTAAGCTAGGGGACTGGTGTCCTCAGAGGCAGGAGTAGTTGCACAAGGTGGATGATTTGGGGACCCCTTAATAATAGAGCTGGGCAAGTTTGTTTCCACTTTTACATCACTGGATAAGGCACAGGCCTCTATAAAAATAAATTTTAACCCCTAAGGTTTTCCCCCGGGCCAGTTGTGCTAGAGAGCGCTAGACTGACCTCTTCCACCCACAAGCCCCCTCAAGAGGTTAAGGCTCCCAACGAGGGAGCTGGCAAGACCAGTCAAATTTTAGGAAGAGAGGCAGCTCTTCTCCTCCAGACACTGGGGATCCAGAAGCAGCTTCTGAAGTCATGTGCGAGGACCTAACTCAGGTAAGAGCTATTCTTTCTTTCGAACTAAACATGAGAGGGTGAATGGTAAAACATATCCACAATTAGAGGGTCTTAACATCAGATGCTAGGAGTTTTAGATCGTGTTCTACAGAGCCTCAGTGCAACCATAAAGGCCAACAATCCTATCTTTTTAAAATCAGAAAGCATCCCTCATTGATTGAAAGATGGAGGAACTAGTGGCAAAAGAGGCTATCACCCCAAACAGCATCCATCCAAAAAGGTTTGTGGGCAATCTCTTTCTAGTGGAGAAAGGGATCGGGGGTCTGCAACATGTCATAAGCCTCCAAAAGTTCCTTGAGTGGCTAACCTAATGCTACTTTAAGATGGAGGGCATTCACTGTCTCAGGACCTTTTGAGACTGCTCGACTGGATGGTTCAAATAGACACCAAAGACATCTCATGGTTTTAATCTTTCCTGCCAAACATACAGATTGGTCATTTCAGCTGGAATCATCTTGCGGTGGTGGTGGGGGGTCTCTCGTATGCAAATTGATGAGGGGAATTCGTTTACCCCTTCCCACAGAGAGTGCTGGATGCTAGGGCCCGAACATTACAAGTACAGTATTTACCCCAAACGGGTTAACTTTCCCAATTTCTAGAAAAACTAAACGTAATTTTAGATTGGTGTCATGTTCTGCTTTTGATAACTTTGGTACCTTATCTGAGGTCAGATGTATTAAGGCTTATGAAAACTTGACAAAAGAGCTTTGTCCCGCCCCCCAAAAGTTAAAACCAACTCCTGATTTCCATTAAGCCTTTTAAGGCAGTCTCTTCTCCCACTATAGCAATGTGGGTCTGGAGGATTATGCAAGAGGTCGGCATAGACACACTGAGGTTTGTTCTTCATTCAGCCTGAGGAGGTATGCCTTCCAGTGCTTTTGCATTCGGCTGGTGCTTGGAAATTTACTAAATGCAGCAGATTGGCATTCACATGCTGTTTTTAAGACATTTTATTCAAAGCTCTAGATATGGTAATTCTGGTCTCAACAAGCATAATCCTTGCCTCTGGTATGGACATATAAATTAAAACTTCTTTGCTTTCACAGCAGAAAAGTTCAATTCTATTAAGGACACCGAGGTGAGAATTAATCTGCCCGACAATCGAGAAATAGTAGTCCTGCCCATTTACAAGGAAAGAATAGTAGTTCATGAGAATTATACCATTGTGAAGTGTACGTACTCTAAGATAATAATTTAAGAAGTCTGACAGAATATTTTTTTTTTGCTTTATGTATAAAGTATGTCCTATGTTGGTAATTGATAGTATTTTACAAATGATAATTATGGAAATGCAGATCAGTGAAGCTAGTATGTATCATTGTGGGAAACGAAAACTCCAAGCAAGATTGGATTGCCAACTGTTGCAGTAAGAAAGACTGTGGCTTGTTCATGTGCCTTCTACTTCTTTTCTCAGCAGTTTTTGGGAAAAATGCTTCTTTATTGCTATGTTAAGGTTACTGCATTGAACAGAAGTGACGAAAGTTGAACACAATCCTAGCATTCGTGTCCGTAACAGAACTGAAAATTTCTGCTGCAAAAGCAGAGGTATTTCAAATTCTCAGATATCTCAGGCTTCTAAAAATTCAACACGCATATTCCCTCCTACTCAAAAAAGCAAGTTGTCTAAAATATCTGTGTTATGTGACGTAACATATTTATGCTTTAAAACTTTTTTCTATCTAATGTGCCAATTGTATAGTATTATCTGTGGATCACAGGTTGTCTGTTACAAGTATGAAATGGTATTTATCAGTTTACAGTCTGTTGGGATGGGAATGACCCTGCATGGTGTGTCCCCTTGCCCCAGCGGATGGATCTAGTATCTGGACTTCTAATTTAGTCCTTTTGCCTTGCTAATCTAGCACGCGGGCAAGAGCCTACAACTGTCAGATTATGAGGAATTCCTGGCTAGTCCTGTGACCTGGAGGGGCACACAAGCATGCCCTCATTCACCAACAGTGACCCAGCCATGGGGTTAGCATGTGGGGTGGTGGAGGCATGATTAACAATTTACTTACCTTCGGCATCATGTCTTTGAATTTCCCCAGGCATCAAATTGGATCCAGAAACGTTTGTTCACGCAATACCCCTGCGCATGACATTGGGTGGTTCCGTTCAGTTCCGCGTGGTGTTGTCTGAGCTGGATTTGACATCATGGTCACCTGTATAGGTGCCATCCAGGCATGTGGACATCAGTTACTTTAATCACTACATCCCACACCAGGAACAGAGAGCCGTGAAAAGAATTGACAAATTTATGTCCAAACTAGATCCCTGAAAGGGATCATGCTAACCTTAGCAAATGAGTCCGCAGAGCGGGGAGGCATGGGTGGGTGTAAGGAATCTGCAAGCTGGATAGAGTTTCTACCAGATGAACAAGTTACTTACCTCCTGTAACACTTTTCTTGGTGGATACAGTATCTACCTGTGGATTCCTCACCTTTTGAATATCCCAGTGCGCAGCACTCTACGGAAACTTTTCCATAGCTCTCCACATGCAATTCCGCACAATGTCATCGGAGCCATAAGAAGACCTCACTGGCATGCAGACATCAGTTTCACCCATTTTTGTTTCCGTGCCTTTGAGGCAAATGGGTGAACATCACAACACAGCAGGTGCAGACTCAGCTCAAAGATTATATATATGAACATACATTCTGAATATACAATTGCCAAAACATACAATATATACAGACATTTTCCTTCGTGGAATATCCAGACAGGCAATGGGGAGGTGGGTGGGTCAGTGAGGAATCCCCAGGTAGATACTGTATGCACCAGAAAAAGTGTTACCAAAGGTAAGTAACTTGTCCTTCTGGTGGAAACACCTACCATTGGATTACTCACCTTTTGAATAGAGTCCCAAAGCAGTGCCGCACTCGGAGGTGGGTGCCTGTCAGCCTATACCAATAAGTCCTGCAAAACAGAACTGGCGAAGTGACCATCCCTCCTCACTTCTGATTCCAAGCAGTAATGCTTTCCGATAGTGTGGAGGGAAGCCCATGTCGCCACGGCGCAAATATCAGCAATAGGAACACCTCTAGCCAAGGCTGATGTAGCAGAATTAGTTCTGGTCAAATGAGCTCATATACCCTTAGGAGGTTCTTTCTTACCAAAGCATAAAACTTTTTGACACAAAGGATGACCCATCTTGAAAATGTTCTTTTGTGGATGGCTTTGCCCTTAATCTTGCCTGTATAGCTGATGAACAGCTGATTGTCCGTTCTAAATTTTCTCGTCCTGTCCATTTGGAAGCTCAACGCTCTCTTTGGATCCAGATGATGCAGTCTTTCCTCCTCCTTAGAGGGATGGGGAGAAGGGTAAAAGGTTGGAGGGGTGATGGACTGCTCTAAATGAACAGTAGTCACTACCTTTGGCAAGAAAGCTGCCCTGGTCCTCAGAACCATGTTGTCGGCATGATAAGCGGTAAACGGGGGTTTAACACTCCGATCTTGCAGCTCAATAACACGTTTAGCCGATGTTGGAGCGTAGCTCTTATAATCAAAATTAACATAAAAATGTTTGTGAGTTAATGCATATTAATGCTGCATAGAAAAATATTGCTGTGTTTTACTAAACGTGCGTTTGAAATGTGACCACGGGGAGTGGCCGTCAATATATACGGAGTTTAATAAAATTGATTAATAATGAATTATTGATGTACTAATGTATGATTTTGTATTGAGTATTAAGAATTATATGTTAAGGTTCTGCTAATTAATCACTAGGCCGTAGTTAGCATGAATCGGGGCCTAGCTGCCCGGTTGCATATTAAATGTGTTTTTCTAACGTGCAGTGTGCTGACTTGCTGAAGGACATGTAATCGTGTTTTTCCAGAAGCTAGAAGATGAGTGTAGCTGTGTGGTGAATCCTAGTTTGTTTTAGCGGGATAACAGGAGTTAGCTTAGCCGTAGGCTTGTAAACTTGTGCCCCCGTCACCCAGTGACTTTTAACCTACTTAGCTTGCTCTGTCTTAGTCCATTTCATTATTTATTTCCTTTAAAATGGCGGGCTTGTTTATAGTTAGGCCACTTGTTATGGGTTCTATTATCAGTGTCACTGCGCCAAGGCGTCAAGATCAAGCACGTAAGACAAACATACAGTAGGCATTTCACACTTAGGGATTTTCCCTCTCTATACTTTCTAAGGATTGTTGATATTAATTGCCGTCCCAAGCATGCCTGTTATCTATTGTTATGAATAACACTTATGTCAGGGGACCTTGTAAATCTGTATAAATACAACACACTTTTAGACAGATAATCAGAGGGATTCCGACCAGAGGGCATCGCCACCATCGCTGATACCGATGCTGCAGTCATCTTGACTCTGACCCAGTCTTCGTGTCCCTGCGGAGTCTGAGATAGAGACCTCATTCCAAGGTAACAAGGGTTGGGGGCTCCTCTCATGGACACAGCTTTGGCAGATTAGGTTTGGAGAACCCAGCTCTCCTTTTATAGGTAGGAGGTTAGACTTACTCCCCTTAGGGTATTAGGGCTTATTCCATTTCTTTTGGATATACATATATTTCTTTCATATATTGCATAATGGTGGGGGTCTTTATAACAATGACTCTCCTCTTCACAATACTGTTGCTTGGTATATTCATTATCCTAATCATTGCCGTTCATGCAACTTATCGCAAATTGCAGTTATGTTGAATAAAAAATATTATAACTTCACTGCATCTGTGTTATTGCCTTTGTTTGTATGAGACATAATAAATCTGTGAGAAAAGGGTAATTTCCGTTCAACCACGATAACCCTGAGAGATCTTACTTTGAGTCCATGTGTAAGCGACTGCTACAAATCACCTTTTACTATTGTGTTTCTGGTGAGGTACTGCTAGTAAACCGGTAAGGTTTGGACAACAGTTACAACTAGTTGTAGGAAGGAACTTAGTTACCTACAAACGAAAGTACTGTCATCCTGAGACCAGCAGTCTTGTTCAGAGCAAGAGTCCAAACTACTACATGGCGCCACCAACGATGGTGTTTAGGCACTAATTTACGGATACCCTGACTATCACTGTCTCACAGACAACAGGTACCCTCAGTACCATTATACGGAGACGTCTGTGGTCTTTGGGAGAATCCTCCTCAGCCGAACGGGTAACACCTAATTAGGCTGAAGGTTGTTCGAGCTCGAACTCATAAAAAAGGAAAAACTTCCCCTGTTTTTGGTGTTCCGTTTCTCTAAAAAACCATGGCTAATACCATAGACATTCCTGCAAATGCTAGACATGCACTTACACAACATTTATTAGCGCATGGCCTTACAGAAGAGGGCGGGGAGGTTACTTTGATTATAGAAGCAACTGAAGCGTACCAAACAAACATTTTACTGTTGGGTCACCTTTCCTGAGGCTGACCAAGGAACGCACACATTTCACACATATGACATTGCGGACGTTCCAGTACGATATGAAGCATACCAGTATCATGAAATATCGCTCACATATCAAGAGCATCAGAACTGGTTTGAAGGCGCCCTACCACATGTATTACGACGAGTGAGGCTAGGTCCTTTAAGTAATGAAGGGCCTACATGGCCCATGTTTGCCACATATACACCTCACCCGGGCATACAGAATATGCCGGTTGCGGATTTAAGAATATTATATAATTAATTAGTGGCATTATATAGACGACTAGTTCAGTTCGTAATGCGAACATTGAACACTACACCAGCGCGTCCGGCACCGCCAGTTGCTGGAGGATATCAATTGGCTACTGGGATTAATCCACAAACAGTACATACCATCATGGGAATAGTGCCCTCGGAACGGGAAAAAATACCGTTCTGGATTGCTCAGAAAACAAATCAGCTAGAAGCTGTGTTCCCCCATACGGGGCCACAGGACAAACATAGATTGCTCACTATGTGCTTGCCATTTGGGATGGTTCCCTCAGTGGATGATTGTGCCACTTGGGGTACAGTCTTCGCTGCAGTTTATACCACCACACATGGGACCCCTACACTTGCCAATTTACTGGAAGTGTTAAAACTAATACAAAATGAGCATGGGGCTGCACCGGCCCTGGATCTGGGGATGAAATTAATGCGTAACTTTGACGCTGTCTCCTCGATAATATTGAGTAATATTAAAGGGGAAGCAGTAGCACTGGCAATACGCCAGCGTCTCAGAGAAACTCCACATGTGGAACAGGAGAGGCAGCTTCCGAAAATAATATCAGATACCTATACTAGTATAGGACGGGATGGATTGGGGGCCAAGCCTAAAAAATTGGACATACCAAGTACTACCCATAAGGAAGGTACAAAGCAAGCACAGGAGGGCTCTAAGAATCGCTGGGACAAACAAAAAGATTTCAAAGACAGGAGAAATAAAAGAGCTGATTCTCCACATACGGAGTACTCCGAAAGGAGGTATAATCTTAGAAATAGGGATAACATTAGAACTCCAGACAGATATACTGATTCACGTCCTTCTCGTTCCTTTCAGGACGCACCGGACAGACGTAGCGAGAGAGGGGGCCGTCAAGATCGACATCCGGAATACGTGAAAGAAAAGAAAGACTCACCGCAGTCTACCATTAAGAAAGAGGAAAAGACTGCTCAGCAAAGGCCACAATTTAAAAAGAAGAAAGTGGCAGCATTGACTATTAAAAATGCCAGTAATATTGAGAACGCTGTTGAAGAACAAGAGGTGGGCAGTGACTCTGTTGGACAGCGCGGCAGAGGTCACGATATGTCGCCAGAGTCTGAAAGATCATCTGGTTGCGACAGCAACTAGCGATTACATCGCAGTTGAAACGGCGGATGGCCGCGTTCTCCCGCCCGATCGGGTTTATGATTTAACAATTCTGATAGAGGGAGACGTGGAACGAATTATTAGTGTAATATTCTGGGATGAACTAACAAGTGATATCCTGTTGGCCGGGAGAGATTGGCCACCTGAACATGTCCGCAAGCTCCCGCATGGGGAAGATGTCATTTTGCCTTCTTTCTCCGATCTTGTTCCAGAGGCTGACAAAAAAGTTTATGCTGCTGAATGGGCTTTAGCGCAGGCATTAGCGCAGGCACCTGCATTATACCGCAATCATGTGGGTTGGGACAAGGACTCTCCTTGCCATGTTATTCCCGTCCGATCTACACCTCACCCACATCCGCAATACCCTGTTAAACATGAAGCGAAAGCTCCGGTGACGGAGATACTGTCACAACTTGAATACCAGGGAGTAATAGAGCCCTGTACATCGGCAATGAATAATCCGCTATTTCCCGTTGCGAAACCTGATCATTCATATAGAATAGTGGTGGATTACAGACACTTGAATAGTCATACACGTACATTTGCTATACAGAATTCGCACAGCACAGCGCTGATTAATAATATAGTGCGCAAAAAATACAAAACTACTTTAGATATCTCGAATGGATTTTTCTGCCAAAATTTTGCACATGAAAGTAGGGACTTCAGTGCATTCTCCTTTGGCTCCCAGAAACGCTTTTCTCGTTTACCACAAGGCTATAAAAACAGCCCAGGGCTGTTTTCGGCCCGTGTAACATCAATATTACAGGAGCTAGATCCCGAGGCATTGTCGTATGTAGACGATATCTATCTCACAGATGATACCCTTGACATTCATCTTGCAAGGGTCGATCCGATAATTGTGGGATTTGCTGCCTTCGGATATAAATTTAATTTTAGGAAAAGCAAGATAGCTTATCTTAGTGTATTGTTCCTGGGATATGAACTATCAAATGAGGGAAAGAGCCTGGCCCCGCACTTTCTCGAAAAATGTGCTCAGCTACAGCCTCCAAACACGCTTAAGAAATTGCAGTCATTACTGGGTTTCTTTAATTTTGGCAGAACCTACATTCCAGATTATGCTGAACGCATCAAACCACTATATGACCTAATACAACCAAATTTTTCTAGCAGGCGATGGACAATTGAACACACACACATCCTTACGGATATTCAACGTGACATGCTGGAAGCTAGACACTTATACACACGTGATAACAAAACGAACTTGGTCATCAGAATAATAGCTGGTGCCCTTGGGTTTACATATGTCACCTTTAATGAGGGCGACACAGTGCCTATAGCATACAAATCACATTTATACTCCAATGCAGAGAAACGTTTTGCTCCTACTGAAAAAATTCTGACAGCAGTTCAGATGGCAGTCATAAAGGAGAGACCGCTTGCCCAGGGGAAACGCATTATTGTTGTCTCCCCAGTGCCAGCCTTAGAGGCTGTCACAAAAGCAAGGGTTCCAAACGCTAAAGCGTTACATCCGCGTTGGATTCAATGGGCAACGTCTCTGACCGCCACTGATGTTGATTATGTGTTTGATCCAAGACTTCAGACACAAGAATTTCTCCAGTATGAACAGGAGTACCCCGCTCCCATACACATATTGCCAATTAACAGTTATGATACGATCATTTATACTGACGGTTCGGCACAACCGGCTGTAGGTACTAAACATCAATACTCAGCAGCTTGCGCGGCTGTGTGCGGAACGATGGAAGACGGCGTTTTCCATCCTCATAATACCTACACTCAGACCTTAGGGGACTGCACAGCCCAATTGGCCGAACTTAAGGCTCTACTTCTAGCGCTCGAACATTCAGAGCCAGGAACACTAACATTAATTGTCTGTGATTCATATTACTGCGTCCAGTCGTACAATGAATACCTCAATCATTGGAAACTGAACGAGTTTAGAGATTCTAAAGGGAACACCATTAAACACAAAATGTTGTGGGGAAGGGTGGCTGTTCTTAAAGATAAGCTGCCATGTGTCCATGTAGTTCATACATTGGGGCACCAGCGTGTAGGAATACATGTTGCTGGTAATACATTGGCTGATGAGGCGGCCAAAGCAACAGTGGCTACGGCTTCTGTAGCTGCAGTGACTCGTTCTCGGACGAGGTTGGATAATGAAATATTGCTTGCCGTTAAAGCATCGGCTGCAGGCAAGACCCTTCCGAAAGGATACCCTACGAACTATACCTATCATATCAGTGTACAGAATGTTGCTTTTGCAACAATTCCTGATGTTGGTGATCGAGTGATCCCAAATGAAGACCAAAGATTGGAGCTGATTACAGCTGCTCATGAGGGTGTCGCTTCTGCACATGCTGGTATACAGGCCACTATCACCATTTTACAACAACGATACTGGTGGCCTGGTCTATGCAGACGGACTAAACAGTATGTCCTTTGCTGTGACATTTGTCAGCAAATTAAGGGTTCTAATATCAAACGCCCTCCGCAGACATCTCTCTTAGTGTCATACAAGCCACTTCATTGTGTGTACCTGGATCATTGTGGTCCCTTACAACCTGATGGTGCATACAAATACATTTTAGTGGCTGTTGATTCCTGTTCTAGATTCCTGTGGGTATGGCCACAGCGGTCGGCTGACGCCCGGACTGTTGTAAAAGATTTGCTGATCTTTGTCGGTACATATGCGGTTGCAGCATTCCATTCGGACCAGGGCCCTGCATTTGCCTTTAAGGCTTTCAGGGACACCATGAAGACGATGGGTGTTGAACTCCATTACTCCTCACCATACCATCCCGAGGGAAATTCGGTCGTGGAGAGGCGGAATCGTGATCTAAAGCAGTCCTTAACAGCTCGAGTTTTAGGTTCAGGCCGCAGTTGGTTACATCACCTATATGGGGTCCAGAGAGCACTAAATAATCTGCCAAGACGGTCCTTGGGGGGTAAGTCTCCATATGAGGTTCTCTTTGGGACACCTATGTATGTCCCCGATCTTGATGCCCCTGGTATGGTGGCAGCAGAAACGCCATTTGACATAAAAGAACGTCTCGCTGTTTTACAGGAGCTTCAACAATTCCGTGATGATAAATCATCTGCAAGTGCTGCCACCTTGGAAATAAGGGACTTGGCGAAAACTTCAACTGGCTGGATTCCTAACGTTGGGGATCTGGTTCGTGAGAAGATCGCTGTGAAAAAAGAGTTTGGTCCATCATACAGAGCACCTGTACCGGTCTTGGGAATAAAAGGCACCAGGACTGTCATCCTTCCACCATTGTCTGGTTCTAAATCAAACAGGTTCATCTCCATTGATGACATCAAATTACACCATGTGGCCAATTCTTCACAGTAGACCAGGAGGTCCCTTGGGTAGTTCCCGATCCCCTCTCACTACCCAACAGGACATCCCTCTACATGATAGGATGACTATCGCTACTACTGACTATGCAACTATGTCAGCTGCTGTTCCGGACTCTTCCACGACCATGGGGAGGGCAGAAAATGAACTTTTGTTGGTTCCAGTAACAACTTCTGAGAACTCCGCGATTCAGGATTTGGCTGTATTTTACACGAACACTTCCACCACTAATAACGTTGTCTATCAAGAACTTCCAACAACAGTGGATGGGAATTCAATGGGTCCTGTATTTGCGGAGACTTCCTCTGGCTATTTTGTAGACATTGATGATTTTTCTTCAGATTCATCCTCAACTGTGACTGACACACTTTCGAGAGGTAGCAAATTCTATGGGTGGCTTCAAAAGAACTATTTGAAATATCCTTGGAACTATCTCTGGTTCTGTTTGACATTTATTGCATTATTTTTTTGGATTGGTTTTGTGACTATTTTCTTTTTACTTATTAATGGTCACTATATCGCTGACCGCTCCTCTGTGGAGCCTGTTGATGTAATTTTGACACCACACCATTCATCACATAAGGTCCGACGTGATTTGTCCCTTGTAAATATTACAGCTATTCCAATTCCTGATGGAATTGTATGGGACAAAGTTCCGTTCGATATATACGGGCCCACAGAGATAATTCAAATACCATACGTGTTCTATGTCTGATGTTATTACACCTAATGTTGTTTCTGATGATTTCCGGTGTCCAAACAGTTGATTCGATGCTGACTGAAATGAAGGACTACTCCGCTTTTGGAAGTGATGATGTATATGATTTCTCAATGAATTATGGTGAAATGTTCTGCTATAACAATTGGGGACATCACTACCTACACCGTGCAACTAGATATAGGACTCTATTTAACTACACCCAATGGGAACACTGTTCTACACCGCAGGTGGGGAGTCCGAAGTTTTACAGTGACAAATTCACATACTTTTCTGGGCATGATACAAAGAATGCTGAATCGTATTATTTTAAATTACCTCCAGCACAATTTAGGAAACTTTTGCTCACAGATACAAAATTGATTTATTCAGATCCCTTTGTTTCCCGACTGTCGATTGAGGGTTACGAATATTGGAAGAACACTGTCGATTTGAAGAGTGTATGGGGAACAAAAGATTGGCAATTACGGGGTAGGGAGGCTTTGTTTCGTGCTTGCTTAATTCCTGTGCAAATGATTTTTTTTAATTATACTGTACAGCAGACCATGTCTGGGGTTAGCAAAAATTAAAGATCTAAACACGCCAAATATCCCTACTCCGACAAAATTTAGAGATTGGCAACAATTTCTTAATATTTCAGAGGATAGGCTAGATGCATTGGTTAAGGCTGGTGCTTATAATTCTTCACTTTCCCGTCCCGGGGGATGGTTGGTATGGCCCACCGACACTGATGAATGTCAGAAGCGTTTTTTGAACTCGTCGGGGTTTTTTTCCATTCATAGGCCTGACCCTCGCTTTCTATCGGGCCAACATAGTGGTATAATAACTACCTACAGTGTGGGTAAGCTGTGCCAGCAATGGGTGCAGACAAACACTTTAACAGCGGTTAAACAACACTTGAATACTATTTCTGACAGCATAGATCTACAAGATTTTCTATTAGGTCCAAAGAAACAACGTTCAAAACGGTTTTTATATGCTATGTATAATGAAATTTGGAAGCTTTCTCAAATTGAGGCTGCTGCACGTTTAAGGCAACTTGATAAAGAGAATTTGGAAAAAACATTGGCTGTTGTCGACAATGGCATGAACACGCTAACGAATCGGATTTATTCACTGTCGAATATAGTGTCATCTGCTATTGATATCACTCGGACTGATTTATCTCGGTTATATCATGGGCAAACACAGCTACGTTCCATCATGCAGCTGGGTTGGGCGTTACAGACACTGAGAAGTGGCCACATTCCATGGAAATATATTAATGGAAGTGAACTGTTGGCTGCTTTTAATTTTTCCAGGGAACAAGAGACGATGGCTAAGAGGGAGGCTCGTTTCACCTTGCTTCAAGTGGAGAAATTAGATAAGTTGCCCATCACGGTTGCAGAAAGTCCTTCAACTATTTGGCTCTTACACAGCATAATTAATTTACCGTTTTCGACCTTTCGTTTCACAAGCTGCCTAAAACATCTTGCAGTGGGACGGTATGAACAGCTAGGAGATAGCTTTATTAAGGAAGAGTGGGAGTTGCCCTTTGAGTATCGATGTCTGAATGGTGAACAAGAGGTCTTTCTTAGCGGAAGTGAATGTGAGACTACTGTTCGTCATTCCATGATATGCAAACAGGTGTCTCTTCACGGTCTTTGCAATGCGGGGGTCGCGAATTTGGCCTGTTTTCTGAAGGGTACTCCCGTCCCCTTAATTCGTTCAGTGTTTCATGTACTTTCCAATGGAAGTTATGTTCTACTGAGCGATGACAGCTGTTGCGGCTTGCGACCTGGAATTGCCTACGCAATCTCAGTCACGAAGGTCGTTACGTGTTGTGGCCATGTTTTGTTTCCCCCCACACGAGAGATACAAGTATCGGAAATGTGGCCCCACATTGATACTATTAATGTGAACTATGACAAGTTGAGCAGACTGAAGGCGCTATTGTTTCAAAAACAGGTCGCCTTGACATCCGCAAAAGAGACGTATGCTCTCCAGATTGCGAGATCATCAGCCGAGATACAATCCCTTTTAAATACCGATTTCCCCAAACACTTTGGAGAGTTGGTATCCAGAATATTGAATGCTTCAAGCACTACTGGGATTGTTCATTTCTTTAAGGCTGTCGGGTCTGGTTTTGTGTCCATCTTCCAGACTGTCTTCGGAGTCATCCCATCAGCCATCCATTCTCTCTTTTCCAGTGTGTTTGGTGGCTTTCCAATTATTTTGGCTTTAATTGGCGGACTACTACTGCTATTTTTTCTGATTCGCGGTGGTTGTTTTTTTCCAGCGACACAGAGCAATGGAGCCACTCCCGTCAACACCGCTGTGCCGTGAACTAATGGTTCGGATCTTCGGTACACCTTTGCTGGTGGAACTAGAATTTGACTGGTCGTTGTAATTTCGGCCTCTACTATGGTGTGTACGACCGGTGTTCCGCTGCATATGGTGTCTCTTTGAACATCTGCCTATGGTCTGTCTTGCTGTTGCACCTACATCTCCTGTGGACCAAGAACTGCTGATGTCCCCGATGAGGGTTCATACACGGTCATGCCCCTTGAGACTACGGTTGCTCCGCGAGGCCACCTATGAGCCATCTGTTATACAATCTAACATGGATGAGGACACTGCAGCAAGTGTCGATACACCGATGAATATGGCTCACTTTTGCTCTGTGGATCCGTTTCTCCGTCCAGCTCTCAATTTCACATCAGACGATGTTGACTCTTTTTTAAGATCGTTGAGTGGTGACTTCGATGACTTTCTTCAAGATCCTGCGTATAGCACATAATTTGATCAAATTTGCTTACCAGTTCCCGGTTCCAAAATTTGCGATTATATTCAACGTTTGATTTCCTTGTCATGGTTGATATTAAAATATCTGTTTGTTAGTTGGCTTTTTTAGTTCAGTAGCAGCTTTTTTTAGCATTTTGGATTTCTTTCCCTTCATCATACCTGATACGGCAATGGGGAGGGTGTGGTGAATCCTAGTTTGTTTTAGCGGGATAACAGGAGTTAGCTTAGCCGTAGGCTTGTAAACTCGTGCCCCCGTCACCCAGTGACTTTTAACCTACTTAGCTTGCTCTGTCTTAGTCCATTTAATTATTTATTTCCTTTAAAATGGCGGGCTTGTTTATAGTTAGGCCACTTGTTATGGGTTCTATTATCAGTGTCACTGCGCCAAGGCGTCAAGATCAAGCACGTAAGACAAACATACAGTAGGCATTTCACACTTAGGGATTTTCCCTCTCTATACTTTCGAAGGATTGTTGATATTAATTGCCGTCCCAAGCATGCCTGTTATCTATTGTTATGAATAACACTTATGTCAGGGGACCTTGTAAATCTGTATAAATACAACACACTTTTAGACAGATAATCAGAGGGATTCCGACCAGAGGGCATCGCCACCATCGCTGATACCGATGATAAAGTCATCTTGACACTGACCCAGTCTTTGTGTCCCTGCGGAGTCTGAGATAGAGACCTCATTCCAAGGTAACAAGGGTTGGGGGCTCCTCTCATGGACACGGCTTTGGCAGATTAGGTTTGAAGAACCCAGCTCTCCTTTTATAGGTAGGAGGTTAGACTTACTCCCCTTAGGGTATTAGGGCTTATTCCATTTCTTTTGGATATACATATATTTCTTTCATATATTGCATAATGGTGGGGGTCTTTATAACAATGACTCTCCTCTTCACAATACTGTTGCTTGGTATATTCATTATCCTAATCATTGCAGTTCATGCAACTTATCGCAAATTGCAGTTATGTTGAATAAAAAATATTATAACTTCACTGCATCTGTGTTATTGCCTTTGTTTGTATGAGACATAATAAATCTGTGAGAAAAGGGTAATTTCCGTTCAACCACGATAACCCTGAGAGATCTTACTTTGAGTCCATGTGTAAGCGACTGCTACAAATCACCTTTTACTATTGTGTTTCTGGTGAGGTACTGCTAGTAAACCGGTAAGGTTTGGACAACAGTTACAACTAGTTGTAGGAAGGAATTTAGTCACCTACAAACGAAAGTACTGTCATCCTGAGACCAGCCGTCTTGTTCAAAGCAAGAGTCCAAACTACTACAGCTGTAGTAGATCCGTTCTCATGAGACTCTACTTGCTCAAGGAAACATTCTTGCTGAATGCAACAGTGTAAACTTGCAACAGGTACAAGGTCGCCTAAACCGGTATAGACAATGGAACTACTGACTGGGGATGTGGGAGGACCCCAAGAATATGAAATCATTCCGGATATTCTACCCGTTGGAGACGTGAATCACAGGAGCCAATAAACTAAGTGAGAACTGTAATGAGGTGACAATTTTGATGGGACGATCAGTAAACTATTGGACGGAGATAGCGGTGCGCCAAACCTGCCCAATTGGAAATTAGGGAACTGTACAACAGAAAAGGGATGAAATCCTTTGACACGGAGATGCCATTGTGAGCCATTCTTGCTATTACCCAGCCACTTTGTCACTCTGCCTAAAGACTTTGCTGTTTGACTCTTCAACCCATTCTTACCCTTACCTTGCCCGTTCTATACTTCTCCTCCTTATGAGGGAAGTGTCCCTACTTACCCCGTTTTGCTGAATTTTGCTATGTTTCCTGGCTGATGGCGAATCAACTGATGTCCTGAGGACGAAGACTGACTCAGTATGCTGACCCATTACGGAGGGTAACTATATGATGATGAAATTGTAATTGTCTGTTTGCCTTTCCTTTCTAGGTACCAACTGCTTCTTTTGACAGATACCTTAGTTAGATGTTTTCCAAATTTGTGTCACTAAACGTTTTGCATGAAGTCCAACATGCTAATGCTAATTTGAGGTTAGGTAACGAATTCACTAGACGGACGCAAATAGACAAAGAACTGAATCAATACTTGTTGAATAATGCCTAAATGATACTCTGCTAAGATTAATCCATGCTGACATCGTGCTATGTTCTAATGTTTATGATTCTTGCTTTGATGAAATCTTATTCGAGTTGCCATATTATAACGGTGTTGATGTGTTTTATGGTTTTGAGACTAATAAACTTGCTAGTAGATTGTAATAAACAGGGAATAAAAATCAAATCCTTACAAATTCGGTGTGGTTATTGATGACCGGAAGGTCATGGTGTGTCCTGATTCTCATTAATGCCACTGGATTGATTTGTTATGGTGAATATTGATGACGTTATTGACTTATTTATTGACCTGTTGATCAGTTATCTCGTCTTAAGGTGTCTTCAATCAGGGTCAAAAGATTCATCGGCCTAAAACGAGTCCCAGAGTGAATAAATTATCTAGTAAGGGACGCGTTAACACCAACATGATCACCACTAGAAAAAAAAGTCTATCATAAGAAGCCTCAATTGGCAACTATGTAAAGGTTTATACGGTGTACCCATCAGGTATGTTAAAACCAAATTTAAACCCCAGTGAGGCATGATGAACGGAGTAGGGGCATACATATTAGTCAAAAGTTTAAGAAACCATAAACTATAGGGGACTTAAACAACTAGGGTTTTGCCAGGTAAACAAATAAATGGCATCGTTGATACAACTTCTGTCTCTGGAACCGGGGAAAAATGCTGCATGAGCGTCACCAGAATCTCCACCAATGACAGCGCTGGTGAACATTTGGCTGACTTCGGAGAAGGCGTACACCGCCGTGGAGTCTCATCCCTCGAGGACTGGGGCTGAGGGCTATGGTGCCTCCTCTTTTATGCTCCTCCCTGGGCGATTTCGAAAAACGACGAGACGGTGACTCTAATCGAGGTCAAGATCATCTGTGACCCCATTTCTCCTTCTTTCCCTCGCCAGTAAAAGCTTTGCTTCCCTCTCCTTTAAGGCCTTGGGATTCATGTTCTATGTGGAGCACACATGAGGTAAGTGGTAACCAGGTTCAGGTCCCACTCAGGCACAATGGCGGGTGAAGGGGGAAACTTATGTACAAACCCCTTTCAGAAACCTATTTACAATAGAGGACTTAAAGAGGGCTGGTCAGGCAGCCGCAGAAAATCATATAAAGCAGGCAGATAGCACTTAAGATTGCCCAGAGCAGCAGAGCCCTGCTGGGCAACAGACAAAATGAAAAGATAGAAGCTAAAAAGAGGATGTAAAGATTTCTCTGTACAATATTTTGCAATTTTTTTCCAATGGCAGGTGTATACCATTTTGGTGGAGGTATATTGGGACTGCCAGAAGAACATTAGACTTCGGAAGAAATGCTTAAGACTGTCAACTGCCACTGCTCAATATCCACACATGAAGGCACACAGGTTTGGGTGGAGGACGCCCCCTTGCTGCTGAAAATAAGGCAAAGGCAACGATCTGGCACATGTAGGTGCTGTTGGTGCCAGAATAGGCATTGTGCAATGCTGTTATGGCTCCGGATTGTCAGGAATCAGAATGAGGCTGGAGCAGCTGGGAACATCGCCGGCATGACTGGCACCGGAGAAGGTCGCCTGGGTATGACCGGCGCGGTCCAGTGTTAGATCCATGAAACCACATCGGAGCCGAAGCTGCCGGTACAGAACATGATTGAGCCTCCTCCGATCCTGCAGGGCCTGAAGGCGCACCAGAGATGTCGGCCCGCTAAAATACATGGCGCATGGCCTCATAAAATGTTTTACCCGAGCAGGTGCCACTCCGGCTCCCGGAAATGGACAGACAAGGAATCAGAATGGGCAACAGCTCTATAGAACCACATCTGGAACGCCGATGTTCCTTGCTCATTGTGACGGCCGACAGATGAGTGTCCCAAGAACATTCCAGTGTCGTCAATTGCCGGGCTGCAAGCAGCTTTAGGGACCACACCCTCAAAGCTTTGAGCACCATGGCCCAGCAGTCTGAGCACAACTTCGAGTCAGGGTCGTTCAAGACACCAGAGGCAGGTGAGATAAGGATGCGTAACCGATATGGCGTGGTGATCTGAACCCTGACTTCCTGGATGACATCCTCGACACACCAACTAGAAAAAACCTCAACAAAATGTTGAAAACAGACCTGTCAAAAAATGACAAAGGGGTAGTGCTCTCTGGATCTACGCTAACTGATGCGGAAAGAAAAGAACTGGCTGCGCACCTGTATAGGTGAATGCGACGTGTGACCCGATGCCAACACCACCACATGGAACCTAACAAAGCGACCTGGCAGAGCGCGCAGGGGTATTGCTCAAGCAATAGTTTCAGGATCCAGTCTGACACCTGGGGAAATTCAAAGGTAAGGAATCTGCAGATAGAAGTCTCTATCAGATACTGGGTTTTCAGAAATAAGAATGTGATCATACCTGTTTAACCAAGGAGTAGCATTCTACTGGCTAACTTATTTAATGTTGTGCTTCTAAGTGTTAACCCAGTTCATAGCACTAACGATGTGTGCAGCCTTCGTACTACATGCATGGTGTGAGCAACCCAGACTAATGCAGAGCAATGGGATGCATTTTGGGTACCCAGGGTGCACCTGCCGGTGGGAAGAGCTGAGGTCCAAGTCAGTGGAAGTGCACTGTTTACATTCTATAGCTGCAAAGGAGCAGACCTAGCAAAGAAGTGAATGGGTGTATGCAGAGCTCCTTTGGTGAGGCCTTTTGGCTAGAAAGGAGCAGCTCATTAGTTGTCCCTAACACTGCTACTTAGTGGATCTGTTTTTGCACTTCAAAGTCCTGTATGGCGCGTAAAACAAGTATTCCATAAAGTATTTGGAGTGCTGAGGCCCACTTGACAGTCGACCTCCCACATGTGAGGAGACATCATATAAATTCAGGATCACTTGCTGAAAAAGCTGCATACTTGTCCGGAAATGCTTGGAAACATGCCTTTCTGCTCATAGAGAAAGAAGCCTTTCTGTCCTGCAGGAGGAGGAGAGCCTGCCCTGGAAAAAGCAAGGTAAAACATGTCCCTAGTGTCTGTAGGGGTGCCCAAAGGAACAGTCTACTGGAGAGTAATCTAGGGAAACTTGAGCATCAGAGGGCCAACCCAGAGTCTCCTCGCGGATCCTACTGGGAAATGTGACTTACGGCTGCCAAGATACAATTGGACTGTAAATGCATGTTGTGATCTGCTGCCAGATATGCGACCAGCCCGCGCAAGAATACAACTGCCAAAGGTATGACCAGGCCATGTAGACTTAATCAGCTAAATGTATGCTCAGCCCGCATGGGGGGAGTCCACAGAGGAACACTGTCATTAACAATTTCAAACATCACACTCAACCTTTAACATGACACTTTGTGGACTGCAGCAAATCAAATGAGAGGAACCACATGACACAGCTCCTTACAGTGAGACCAGTGACCTGACTGCAGGAATAAAAAATAAAAAAACATTTTCATTATTTAGTAAAATGTAAATGCCCATTCCATCACTCACCATTGGCAGTGGAAAGACTTGCCAGTGTTTGAATGATGAAGAAGTGAGGAAGCACTCCTGGTTGGAACTTCATCAGAATCTCCTCCATAACATTATTTATAAAACGCCGGCCAACAGCTACAAGGACATTGCTTGCTGCCTGCTGCCAATCATAGATTATTTCCTAAAACACAGTAAAACCATCAAATGATCATAAAAACATACATATTTCAAAAAAGGGCATGGGACATTGACATTGCTGATTATGTACACACCACAATATTCGTGATCTGGAAATATTAAAGCACCGTATCCCATTAATGAAGGCTACACTGTGATTAAAGGCCCTCTGACCAAGGAATATTCTAAGTCACAGACTGCTGCAGTGGAACTCACCCCCTATCTTTCTGCCCTCTGACCATAAACTCTGTGAATACCAGCAGTCGTTGGGCAAGTGCTCTGCTGAAACATCATGAGAGGAAATTACCAAAACTGAACCATGTGAAGACCACATTGACCTTGCATGGTCTAGTTTTGCAATGCAGGATCTTCTTTGATAGTCAAACAGTAATTAACTCAGCACTGCCTGCGTGGACCCTGGAGCACTTCTATATATATCTAGGCAATTTGTTTTAAAGTTTCACAGGGTGTTAACGTCCATCCGATGTTAAGAGGACTTAACACCCTGTGACAGCCTATTAGAGGCTCAATTTCTTTTTTTTCTGGGATAATGTAATGATTCGGAATACCAAGTTTAAACCTGCATTGTGGCATTGTTGCTCAGAAGGGTGCAGAAAGTAAGACAAAATGCAGCATGTTAGTCTTATATTGTAATGGGATGAAAAAGAGCACTGCCTCTTTAAGAATCCATGAGGTTTACATACCCAAAAAGCACCCTTCAGTTTGTCTTAGTGATTCATTTGTTTTTTCTGGCTCATGTAAGCAGGACCTTTACAGCAGAGTGAAGTGTTAAACTTTAGGTTTTCCTTAAAATTATTATTTGATTTCAAAAGTTTCACTAACTGTTTTATACATTTTCTATGGAGTGACATAAAAATATCTAGTATCATGGGAGATATTTTGTTCAAATTGTCTTCCCTTTTTCAGAAGTACCCTTCATCAGGAAAAAGACTGTCAGACAGCCACGTGGTCTGCGTGAAATGCTTTCCTGAGTACCAAATCTTAAATATTGTGACACCTGCAACAAGAGGTCGAGCACATGCTTAAATACAGAGAAAGCATGAGGCGGAGGAGCCTCAGGGAAGAAATAAAGAAGGAAGAAAAAAAAAAGATAGGATTGAAGAGATTATCTCATGCGCACTCTGAAAACCAGGCACAGACTACTGCAGACGGAGGTTTAAAGAAAGATCTTCAGAAAAACAACAACATCAACAACATTCTCTACTTCATTCGGGCTCCACATCTAAAGTATTGGTGTCAACATCAACAGCTCTGACTTGTTCACCCTCAAAAGAAGGGTTTCTGTCACAAACAATGTCAAAGCGATAGCCAGTGAAGAAACTGCATCAATCGACATCGAAATGCAGACATTTGAAGTTGAGACATAGGTTCCATTTAACGTCAGGAAAAGGGAAATCACCATCAAAACCGCAGTCTTCAATGCCACATTGTTCATCGTTGAGTACTTTGTCAAGACATCGACCAACATTACCTTTGATGTCAAGGAAGCCATACCTTCAACATTATTTTTCGCTACATTGACCTCAATTATGTTTTCAGGTGAGTGGGAATACTCCAAGGTTTTTCATTTCATTTTCTACAATACCTAAAAAGAAGGTAGAGACTTTATCAAACCTATCTCTAAAGTCACAATGCCAATTTATTGCCTTTAATGGCCTTGGTGAGGCCCCATTACCATTTAGATCATTAAGCCAAAAATGTATTTTGAAGATCCGCAGCAAAAGCTGCTGCAACCATTAAACAGATCTTGAATGGTCTCAAAACAAATGTCGGTCTCCAATCAGAAAGGGGAAACTGACTCCTACTCATGCTCCAAGTCATTCTCCAGATAGATCTACAACAAGATCTATAAATCTGTCTAGGACTACAGATACCACGTCACACTCCAACCTCACCTGCAGTTTCTCCTGCTACAGCTACTCCGGCGGACAACCTTTTCATCTTCCAAGAGTTTTCAGTTAAAGAGGCTACAAAGTTAAATATACCGCTAAGACACCCAAGCACCTGACTTTTTCCATTTGTCTTCAAACCTTACAAAATAGGGTTACTCCTAAAACTCTTGCTATTGGTTCCTAGCTTGAAAGAGACAGCTCAAGAAAATATTTTAAAACCTGCCAAAGTTAAAACTGCAGACCGGAACCTAACCAGTACTGCGTGACAGTAACATCTGTCAGAAAAAGGCATTAACACCAGAAATAACAGGTCAGAGTGTGGAAGCAAAGGATAGATGCTGTTGATCCGAATGCATATGGAATGGCTGCTTCCCAAATTAAAAATGCTAGTGTCACTGCCCTTCCCGGTCATTACCCGAGGGAGATTACCGAAGGAACGCAATTATTTATCAAAGACCTACCACAGTGCCATCAGAAGGATTACACTGAAGGATTAAACTTTGCCATGCATACTTGAGACAAAAGGAAATGATGTGCGCAGTATACTTGCAAGACATACTTCCACATCCCTATAGTATGTTCCCACTGAAAAATCATGTGAATCCAAGTAGGAAGTGAACATCATCAATAAACAGTACTTCTGTTAGGCCTCAAGTCTTTGCCACACACAGTTTCTAAATACATGGCCACAGAAGCGGCTCATCCAAGAAGAAAAGGATCATTTGTCTACCCATACTTGGACAACTGGCTTTTGAAGTCTCACAGTCGAAGAAATGTTCAAATGCATTACTCAATGACAGTGAGAGTACAGAAGAGATTAGGTCTTCAAATCAACCACCAGAAAGCAGTATTCACCCCGGAAGAAGAAATATTGTTATCGTGGCACAACAATGGACACCATAAAGGTAAGAGTCTAAGCTTCAGAGGGGAGTTTTTCTACTATTCAGGACAAACGTCAAGCCCTCAGATCAACTCTCCACCCAACTTCAAGAAAAATTGGCTCCGGTATAAAAACTGTCCCCAGTGCAAGGGTTTGGAGGACACCACTCCAACAATGCTTAGAGGACGAAGAGTTGCAAAGAAAACAATTGGGAAAGCAAAGTAAGCCAGAAGGTCTCATTAAGCCAATCCTTCACATGGTGCTGCATGAGAGAGAATTTACTAGTAATAATACCTAATATGTACTCAATTCCCAAAACAACTATAGTCTCAAGGAATATTAACAGGTGTTTCCCTAATGGGTTGAGAAGCTCACATTCAAGCTTAAATTTGGGACAGAGATTGAAAACAGAAACATACCACAAACTACCTGGAGCTCAGAGCTGTTCATCTACCTTTAAAAGCCTTTCTTCCATCTCTAAGAGACTCATCCTACATTCACATTCAGACAGACGATATAACCACCATGCACTACATAAACTGGCAAGGAGGTGCCAGATCGACACCTCTTTCGCTAAAAGCTCAATCAATCTGGAATTAGGCTTTACCCAACAATCTGAACTTACAAGCAACTCACATTCCAGAAAAAAATGAATGTACAAACAGATTTTCTCTCAGCAGGCACTAGGAAGTCTCTCACAAATGGGTATTTAACGACAAAGTACTGGAGGATATACTCAATGAAAGGGGAACTCCTCCTTTGGATCTCTATACAACAACAGAAAACAAAAAAATGGCAAGACTTCGCATCCAGGCTCCCACAGCCAGAATTGAATGGAGGACACCATTACCTTACCTTTACACCAACTCATCAATACCAACCATGATTTTCAAATTTCAAATATTTACATTGAAGATGATTCTACATCTCCAGACTGTCCAAGTCTGTGGTGGTACCTGGACTTGCTACAAATGTCTATAAAACACCAAAAGAGGTTGCCATATAGACCCAACATTTTAAGGAGATTCCAGGCACAGATTTAACACCAACCCTTCCAACACTGAATTTTGCTGAATGGCTCCTGAGATAAGACAATATGTGTACTAAGGCTGGTCTGTTGTGTGGTGGACACCTTTGGTGTTTGCATCTTATACCAGGTCCTGCAAAAGAAGGGGACAGAGTCCAGTCCAAGTAGGACTGTCCAGGAGCCACTGTGGAAGATGAAGGTTTGTGCTGTGAGCGAGTCCTTGAAGTTGTGCAGAAGCTGTCCTAAAATCAGTCTCAGGGGCGCAGATGGGCAGGTAGTCAGGAGGACCACCAACAAGCCTTGGCAAGTGCAAATCCAGACAGAAGAGGCTTTCCAGAGTTTAACTGGTACAGCAAGGTCCAGATGACTGGACCTTTAGTGTGGGAGTCCAGGCTACTTTTAGCCTGAAGATCCCTCGATGCAGAAGTCAACAAGCCTTGGTTGCTGCAAGAGTCACTGTGCACAGGGACTCTGTCCTGCAAGAACAGGCAAGGGCTCACTGTGTCTCAAGTTGGAGAGAAGGCAGAGAGGACCCAGAGGACCGCTCAGAACCACCACCTGTGTTGGAGGATCCAGCAGTTCCAGTGGAGAACAGATCCCAGCAGCCACATGTTGTTGCCTTAGGAGCCTGCAGTTGCAGGGGAGTGACTCCTTCACTTTAAGGGAGATTCCTTCTTACTTTTTTGGTGCATTCGAAGTCTTGCAAACGCCAGAGGATGTGCAGCCGTTGCAATTGCTGGAAAGAGCCGGAGAAACAATGTTGCAACGCTAGGTCGTCTTGGGGGTTGCAGGCTTGTTTGGTTCCTGAGAAGTCCAGCAGCAGTTCTGCTGGTCAGAAGCAGAAGAGGTCGGAGTAGAAGAGGGTGATGCAGAGGAGTCCTGGTGTAGTCTTGCATGCTGAATCTGGGAACCCAACTGCAAGGGAGACCCTAAATAGCCCTAACATGGGGCCTGGTCACTCTGCAGGATGACCACCTATCAGAGGGGGTCACTGATGCCAGATACCTGTCCCGACCAACCAGATGCTCCCAGGGGCCTCTGCACATCTGGTTTCCAAGTTGGCAGAATCAAGTGTCCATCTGGGGGTGATCTCTGGGCACCACCCCTGGGGTGGTGATGGACTGGGGAGTGGTCACCCCCCTTTCCTTTGTGTGATTTTCGGCCAGAGCAGGGACACCCTGGACTGGTGCAAAACTAATTATGCAAGGAGGGTACCAAATCTGCCCTTCAAAGCAGTCTGGTGGCACACAGACTACCCCTCCCCAGCCCAGTAACACCTATTTCCAAGCGAAAGGGTGTTGCATCCCCTCTCACACAGAAATCCTTTGCTGTGTCTTACCCTGCTGGAGCTGGTCAAGCAGCAGGAGGGCAGAAACCTGTGAGGCTGCAGCAGCGTGGGCTGCTCTAAAACCCTGAAAGGCTCATAGGAACAATACGGGGGGTCTCTAAGGAGCCCCCAGAGTGCATGGAATCATGCCGCCAATACTTGCCACTAGTATTGGGGTATGATTCTGACACGTTTGATACCAAACATGCCTAAGTTCGGAGTTACCATTATGTGGCTGGACCACAGGTAGTGGCCATTACACAGGTAAAATTATTTCCCCACACTTACGAAGTCTAGTGCATTGGAACTGGAGTTTGTAGGTGCAACTCTGCTCATGCAGGGGAGCCCTCACACACCGGTACCTGCACCCTGCCCTTTGGGTCAAAAGGGTCACCACAGGGGAGACTTACACTGACCTGGTGTATTGACCAGTAGTGAAAGGGTGCATGCACCTTTTCACGCAGGCTGCAATGGCAGGCCTGCAGAACATTTTGCACGGGTTCCCATGGGTGGCATAATACATGCTGCAGCCCATGGGAGAACCCTGGTGTCCCAATAACCTGGGTACCTAAGTACCATATACTGGAGACTTATAGGAGTGCACCAATATGTTAACTGTGGGGTGTACAAAGTACTAAGGCAACCAAAATTTAAGGGAGAGAGCACAGTCATTGGGGTCCTGGTTAGCAGGATCCCAGTGAAAACAGGCTAAGCACACTGACAGACAAAAAGTGGGGGTAACCATGGAAAAAAGAGGATACTTTCCTACAATATGGTCATCTGAATCTTGAATGGAAGCTTGAATGTAGTCTTAAAAGAAACTAAACACCTTTCTACAAAAGCATGTTATACTCAAATAATTACGTGGAAGTTATTCTGTATTTGATGCTAAGATAGAGGATGCATCTTCAAAGAAACCATGTTAAGTCCCCATCTGAGACGCCTAGTCCTTGTTGCAAATGAACGCTCAAACTACGTGGCTGCATGAAGTTTGATTGTTGAATTGGAATAAGGACTCAGCGTCTCAGATGGGGACTTATCATGGTCCTAACACTATCTGAACCCTTCACTTTTAGAAATACACATATGCTACAATTGGCGGATTAGAATTCACAGTATTTATCCACCACTACATCCCTGGCACAAATCGTTAGATTGTCTCATTATACACCTGTAGGAAGGTGGCCTGGTGTGTGGTGAGCACCCATGATATTATCACCTTATACCAGGCCCAGGTATCCCCTATTACTGAAGTGTAGGCAGTGTCTAGGAAGCCAGGCTCTCTAGAGGTAGCTGTGGATGAGCAGCCAAGACGTATCTAGGAGACATGCAAAGCTTATGCAATACCACTGTAGTCACACAGCATTTACACACATGAAAGAAACCCACAGTGTTACAAAGATAAAGGTACTTTATTATAGTAACACAAATACTAAAATACTGAATAGGCAATACTCCAACTGGAGCTAAGTAAACACACTATTATATACACATTAGGAGTCCGTGATTAGCATAGAAAGCAATAAAAGCAATAGTAAGTAATGAAGGCCCTGGGGGAGACAAAACCCTACACTAATGAAAGTGGAATGTGAAAGGCAGTCCCTCACTCAAGGAAGTGGAATCTGCAGAGGGGAGCAGGAGGAACTAGGAACCGCATAAGGTAAATACCAGGGTGCCTCCCAATGCGTTTAGGCTGCTGGCTCGGATTGGAGGGGCAGTTGGGGGACAACCAATAGGTAGGTCACAAACGTGAGGTGCTTGGGGACGACGGTGCATCTTTGGTCTTCTTCTCCAAGGCCCAGGGGCGACGGATGCCGGGGTGTACTTTGGTACCTGGTTTCCTAGTCCAGGGGCACTTGCGCGTGGCGGGAAGGGGGGGCGGGGAATCCTGTGGTCTGAGCCTGCAGGCTTTGTCATGGAGTCTAGGAGAGGTGAAACCGCCGTGGACTCGAGCTCAGGAGAGCAGGAGTACGTTGTTGTCACCAAGGGTCCACTTCAACTCAGGCCGACTTCAGGTACTCCAGGAAGGGTGAAACCACGATGGACTCTGACTCTAGACAGCTGGGAACCTTATTGGCACTGCAGGTCTGCTTCACCTCGTGTTATGGGCAACAGGTGCAGTGGTGACTTCAAGTATCGAGTTTTTGCGGTTCCGGGGGCTTCAGAGTCCTTTCCTTGGAGATGGTTGGAGAGCAGGTCCACTTCTCACAGAAGACGCAAGTCTTTTTTGGTGGCAGTCACTCCTCCCAGGTATCTGTAGATTCAGTTGCAGGACAAGGTGTCTTTTGGTGCAGAGTCTGTCGAGGAGTGCAGACAGGCCAGCGGGTTTGGTACCAGGTCAGCTGCTCCTTCTCTTCTGCGGGTGCAGCTTTTCTTTGTCCTCTTCTTCTTAAGTCGTCAAAACTGAGTTCTAGGGTTCAGGGGTGCCAACCTAAATACTCAATGTAGGAGTGTTCCAGGAGTGCCATGTGGCAGCCAATGGGTTGCCCACCTTTAGGGTGACTACACACTCTCTATGACCACTTTGCTGGAAAGTGGGCATAACCCTAACCCTTGTGGCCCAATTCCTTACAAACAAAGATGTAGGAATTTAAAAAGTAGTGTCCACTTCAGCTCGTCCACCTTAGGGGTGGGACTGACATGAAGAGGGAACACCTCATAATCTGCCTAATTTTTCCGCCTGTTCTTCCCCCATAAGTGGGGTCAGGACAGGTGAGGGTCAGTCATCTATGCCAACTGGGTCGTATTACAAAGGCGGCTAGGCCTTTGAACCTTACCACCCTGGAATGTTCATCCTACCTGAGGGAGGATCAGAAACGTGGCTAGAGTGGCTGAACCGGTCAGGAGCAGTCGACGAACACACCAGCAGCTGGTAGGTTTTCAGGGGGCACCTCTATGGTGCCCTCTGGGTGCAGGCATTGGTGAATCCAACACTGGCATCAGTGTGGGCTCACCAATATAAGATGTTTGATACCAACATCCCTATCTTCAGTGAAGCCATCGTGTAGCTGAGGAACTCTTAGTGACTAGTGTCCAGCACATACGTCTAAAATGGCTTCCCTGGTCACTTAAGTCTGAGAATCGACAAAGACATAGCAGGGGCTTATCTGGTCATGCAGATATGTCCTCACATGTAATAGAATATAATGCACCCTGCCTTAGGGCTGTAAGGCCTGTTTTTTTTTGGGGTGGGGTTTACATATACTGAAGGCAGTATTAGGGGACATGGCACACAGCCTGTGTGCCATGTCCTGTTTTCACTTTGTTCTGCACCAAGACACGCAGCTTGGCATGGCAGCCTTTCATGTGCTTGGTGAGGGGTCCCTTAAGGAGGCACAATTCGTGGTGCAGCCCTTAGGCACCCTCTTTAAAATACCAGGCTTAGGTACCAGGGGTACCATTTGCTAGAAAATTATAGTGGTTGCTAAAGGTTTTGCCAATTGGGAAAATGACTGTGCAGTTTCAGGGGAAAGAGATATGGCACCAGGGAGCTGGTTAGAAGAAACCCAGTGCACTTTCAGCCTAAATTACATCAGAAACTAGGCAAAAAAGGAGGGGGGTGACAATGTCAAAAGATGCACTTTCCTACACAGCCAGGCTCACAGCCACACACACCCTCTTACACCCATTGAAACAGGCCTTGCAGCCAACTCGCACTGTGCATGGCCATAGGCCATGTGCAGCGTGTGGTTTGGCGGTTAGGGGGACTCAAACTATAACACACAAACTAGCCATGCACTGCTAATTTCCCCAGATATTGGAAAACTCATGACAACTTTCATAACGTCAATAAAAATATCAATGAAGTGTTAGAAGTCAAATTACTGAAGAAAAAACTGTGCATGGCGGAGGCACGAGTTATGGTTACTTGAAATAACTAACTGCTGAATTCTATGGCTCTATGATTTTGTGCGAGCAAATTCAGAACCTAACGATAACATCCCTGTAACCTTTGTTTTTTTAAAGTGAATTTCTAAGGTTTTTACGATTCTATTTCCCAAGTATAATGTTCCTGCAACCTTTGCTTTTTTCAGTTATATACACACACACACCTTTCAGTATTGCTAATATCATTTTTTCTTTTTTTTAAAACACGTATTCCCAAGCCAGTCCTTTCCTTTATGCTCAAGCAAGACCCACTGGCATTTCCAATGCTCATTTACATAATGCATGGTTGTTGTTTTGTTTGTCTGGATGACGATGTTGGTCATCATAATGTTATCAGAGGTATGTAAGGTAAGAGGTTTGAAAGCCAGAGAGACTGCTCTGAGCTCCAGGACGTAGATGTGAAAGTAACTTCCCTTTTCTGACCACAGACCATGTACAGAATGATCACCTAGGCCAGGCAGTCATGCATCCGTGACTAAAGTCTGCATAGGAGAAATGTTTTTTTTTTTATTCCTTATTTATTGGGTTTTTATATGATAATTGCCAGAGAAAATGCACTATGATCAAGTAAAAAGCAATCAAATAAATACTGTTGCGGGTATGCACTGTACACAAGGACCAAATATACAGACTAGGTCATATAGCTGCAAGCTGGGCAGAAGAAACAACTTTACTCAAACCAATTGCCAGACCCATCAAGTGAACACAAGACAGTGTTAAACATTAGGATTATGCCAAGAATAAGAGAAGCAAGTTATTGGAAAAACTAGGAGTAAAATGAATGAATGAATACTGAATTTATAAAGTGCAACTGTCACTCCCAAAGGAGCATCCTGGTTCTACGTGGAAAAAGCAAGGAATAAGGATGCATAAGTGACCAGAGGGGGGAGGGAACAGGAAGAATCACCCAATTAGTGCATAGCACAGTAAATCAAAGGCAGCAAAGATCCAAGTCTTAGCTGATTTTTAAAGATGTATTCTGTTTCAATGAATCACAACTGACTGAGGAGTTGATTCCAAGCTTTAGCCTTGAAGATAGCAAAGGATTTGCCTCCTCTGGTTTGGAGTCTGAAAGTGGGGGTCTTGAGATTAGCAGAAGAGACCTCAGGCTCCGATTGGTGGTTTAATGGGCAAATCTGGAAGTTAGATATTTTGGTCCTAGCACTCTGTAGGCTCTGAATGTAAACAGAACCATTTAAAAAGATTTCTCGTAAGCACTGGCAACCAGTGTAGAGCTTTGAGAGCAGCTGTGGCTGGTGAACGCGGAGGCAGCTGCAACACAAGCCTAGACGCTGCATCTAGTAGCACCTGCAATCTATGAATGGTTGGTTTGGTGGTACCTACACACAAACTATTGCAGTAGTTATTAATGCAAAGGTCACTGTCTTTCTTGCTTTGAGTGGGAGGTAATCACATTTATTTTTCAGATATTTTAATAAATGAAAGCACATTCCTGCCACGGCAAGAGCATGTGGATGAGAGGATAAAGAATCATCAAATTTCACTCCTAGGTTGTTTCCTACCTCAACTGTGGCATGCGGGGGAGGTGCAGAGCTCGCGACCAGACCACAGGCTTTGAATGGATGATGGAAGGTGATGGAAATGCAAGAGTGAGGAATAAACTACAGTGGTATAGTAACAAAATGAATCTTCATTCTGAAAGGAAAATTAAACTGATGCTGGGCTAGTGCAGTTTGACGATGCACTGCTTCTAGGTTTACCAAATATGTTGCAATGTTTAGGCTCTGAGGCCTTGGAATGGCATTTGATTTAAACACAATACAGAAAATGAGATTGTTTGAAGATTGCAAAGGCAGCCACAGAAATAGTCAGGATGGCTAAGCACGATGGAGACAAATTAGAAAGAGATGTGTTAAAGTATTTACAAGAAACAAAGACAGAAATGCAAATGTGCAATGAGAGAATATTTTCATATACCATTCTTACCTTAGACTTGGTCATTTCACTGGATGCCAGAAGGATAACTGCCTTTGCTGTGCTAATCTCAAGGTCTGCAAGATTATTCTTCACCACCATCTCTAGGGCCCTTAAAATGACAATGCGGTGCAAGTGGCCCAGCTGTACGGAAGACACAATGATGCATCATCATGTGAGCAGTATAGATGCAAAATGTACAGCAGAGTGTAACTGCATCTATACAAACAAATGCCCAAAACCTCTTCAGTGAGCACTGACAACTGTACAATCATGGAGGTAAACTAGAAGGCACAGGGCAAGTATCATCACAGTCATCTCTCAGTCTTAGCATAGGTTAGAATATGCAACATTTGCAGTGTCCTTCAAAACCACTTTATTTCAGAGTGCTAACATGGGATCTCTCCTATGTGCCTACACAGGAGAATATACCAGTCCCAACAGGACGCATGGCAAGCACTATCTACTGAGAAAAGAAAGAGCAACATGAGGACTCTTACATTATTATAAGAAACAAGTAATAGATGCTACAAGGAACCTCCTTTCTTGACAAGGCACTTCTGACATGTTCCACAACAACTTTCAAAGCAATGCAAGCATACAGGTTGAGGGCGATAGGCAATGATCCATTAGAATGGACAATCATGCAAATTGGTATTTACCCACAGGGATAAGAGGGAAGAAGCTACTAGGGGAAATCTGTCAGACATATTTTGAAAAAAAATATATAATACTGACAAACCAAATGATTTTGGAAGCATAAAAAGCACACTGAAAAAATTATGTATGTGAACCAAAACCGCTGGCACCCTTGCTACCAGTGCCCAACTGTGTACCTGGTATCCGGACTTGTCTTGGCCCTGGAATCCCACGAATTAGACATATGCATTGAGACCAGACATGTCCCCCAACTGTGCTAGGGCTTGGACTGGTCCTGTGAACTAGAAGGGATCATCAACTGTGCCCTCTTTTCATACAGAGTCTATCCTCTCTCTTAGCACGTAGAGAGTTGGCGGCAGCATACCGTCTTTTTAGAATTAACGGATCGGAGTCTCTGGGATAAGGTGCTGTGCTTCTTCAGCAACTATGCTCAGAAGACCAGAATGCTAGCGAGTGATCTGTGAGGAGACAGGATATTACATACAGGGTCCTTGGCAGCAATCCTCAACCACCACTCCTGGTCAAGATAATGTGTGGAGCACTTTGGACAAGTCTGAACAAATTACGTTAACATTTTATTCATTTCTGCTTCGAAATCCTTCTCCAGTGCAAAATAGATGTCAGTTTATCCTCCATGGCTTGAGCGCTCCGCTCGAGCGCATAGGTCTACTGTCCTCCTGCAACCCAGCGATCCCACGTACTATTAGATCAGTGCTTCTGAGCCATTCTTCAAAGACCTCATGTGCGGCATCAGCATATGCTTTTGCTGTAAAGCCCAACACTCATTGATCTTCTGCAGCACTGCTGACAGGTAGAGGTTTTTGGGTTTGAAGTACATTAAAAAAAAGTAGTAATACTTTTCTAAATCGGTCTCAGATTTATTCTTTTAGAGTGTCATTTATTGCCTTGGTGATTACAACAAATGCTTAGTAGTGGGTAGTGCCAACTGCTCGACCACATTACCACAAAATAGAGCATTAGTCCTATCTACGTTTGCCTGTGCAAGCCAACTGGGGAGCCACTTGACTTTCTGCATGGTCTACTTCTTTTTAGTGCACCATACAGCGAGCCAGCTTCCTACATTGGAGGAAAAGAGGTGGAGTCTGCGATTTTGCATTTGCTGATACCACCAATAAGTGACTACACAAATAAATACCAAAAACTGCCTTGAGATACATTGCATTTTATCATTGGGTATTTTTCCAATTTCTTAAAAGTAACGGTTAGAGCCCTGGTTAGGTCCCTGTGGCTTAACAGTTTACATTTTTTTTTAAACTTACTTTAGTTAGGATTGTAAACTCTATTAGGATTTTCTTTCTAACTCAAAAAGGTCCCAACTTCACAACAAAACTAAGTACCACAAAGAGTGTAGATAAGGAGCTTGAGCTTACCTCCAGCTTTCTCACAAACAGTTAAGAGCCCTCTGTAAAGGGTACAAAATAAAAACAGCTCAAACCCTACCTCTGAAAAGCTCCAGGAGCTGTTGGCATAGTATGAATAGGCCAGTCCTACTGATGGCACCACTGACGCTGCAGAACAAGGCAGCTCAAGTGAAAAGGAGGATCAGGACCCTCCACCACTTCAAAGAGTGGAACCTGCACCTCACAAACAACCCAAACAAACAACCCAAGGTGCCTAGAGCACCCCCTCTAGTGAGGATGTATCAGGTACCACAAGGTAAGAGAAGAATTGAAGAGGAGATTCTCTCAGAGAGAGGACAGGCTACTAAGTATAGAAAGGGAAAGAGCAGAGAAGGGCTTAGCACCCATGAATGGTGGCAGCACTTTTATATCTAGTGACAGAGTATTGCACTCTGACCCCAAAATCCCAAATGAGACTGACCCCAAATATATATGGATTGTGATATCACATCACCAATTGGTTCACAGCAAATGAGTGGGCCTGTGTTGACAGAAAGCGTGATCAACTTAATTGGGGCTCTCTCCTTTGGGAAATTTTCCTAAAGAAAGTGCACGGCTAGACTCCTTACACAGAATAAGGCAGATGCTAAGTCTTATGGTCTCATGAAGGACACCATGATTGAGGGATTTGGGCTTACTCCTGAGGAGTACAGAATCACATTTAGGGAGACTTGAAAAACCCAGATTCAATCCTGGGTAGATTTTGTGGACTTTTCAGTAACAACTCTAGGTGACTAGTTAAAATATGACCATGTGCATGATTTTGAGGGACTTTACAATTTATTGATGAAAGAGCACCTCTTCTGTTGAGTAATTGTGTTCAAGAAAGAATACACCAGAATACACCAGAACCTGGTAGACCTAGGTCAACTTTCCCCTCAAGAATTGGGGAAGAAGGCAGACCACTGGGTCAAAACAAGGGTGACCAAAACTTCTACTGGTGGGGGCTCCACAAGAAAATGGCCAAAAAGCCCTCACAAGGAAAAGCTGGTTACCGGAAGAAGAATGTCTTTAAAAGGCCCATAAAAACCCGCACAGGAGGGTGGGCCCAAGACTCTTCACAATCCAAGGGTGGGTACAAAAGGAAAAACTGGGATTCCAAAAAGGCTTGGTGACATGACCCTAAGACACTTGGACAATGAACTGGAGACCATATCTGTCCCCACAAAAATAATGCATCTAGTGCACCTGCAGCAAATGCAGTGCTAAGTCTCCAGATGGGATTCCAGGTAGGCCATGACCAGGTCAGTGAGCCTACTAAGGCAACTCTAGTGTCAGACGGTGGGGTATATGTAGCTGCTCTGGCTATATGGCCCAGTAACCTGGAGAGACACAGACAATTCCATATATTAATGGGATCAGGGTTGAAGCACTGAGACACTCTGGTGCCAGTGGCAACATGGTGACTGAGCAACTGGTGTCCTCAGATCAATATTTGACTGGTGAGACATATACAGTTCTCAATGCTTATAATCAGGCTAAGGTACATCCCAGGGCGATAGTATCCTTAGAATGGAGAAGGGTTAAGGGTCAGAAGATGGCGGTTTCTCCTGCAATTCATCTACAATGTCTATGATGCAATGATCTGGAACCCTCAGTATGTTCAGAGGTCGAAGGAAACACCCAATCAGCTATGCTGGGTATACCTGAATGGGCGTGCATCAAAACCAGAGCACAAAGACAAGCCAGGGTGAAGAACTAGAGTTGGAGACTGGAATAATGGCCCAACTTACCAAGAGAAAGGGCAAGAAGACTGGGGGACCAGCTTCAAAAAGATACCAGAGCAGGTTCGATCTCCTCTGGGAGAAAACCTGTCAGGGCCAGGGGGAACTGAGCGCCAGGAGCATGAGTACTACACGGCAGAGCTCTTGGGCCCAGGGGGACCCTCTAGGGAGGATCTGTGACAGGGAAAGAGGACCTGGCTCACTCCTGACGGCCTGGGACACTGTTCAGGAAAAGGGAGCTATTGGTGCCTCCCACAGGACCTATTGGAGAAGGGACTCCTTTTCACTTATGCCAGAAACCCCAAACCTGGTGACACTAGGAGAGTGGTGGAGCCTCAACATTTTAAAGAGTTTCTACTCACTGTGGCTGTAGGAAAGCCACATCTTTCTAGCTTGGTTACTTCCTCTTTTGGCCTGTTTGTCAGTGTGTTTCACTGTGTTCACTGGGATCCTGCTAACCAGGACCACAGTGGCTGTGCTCTCTGCTCTAAATCTGGTTGCTGGTAACTTTTTATCCTCACATTTGGCATACTGGTGCTCCCAGGTAAGTCCCTAGTATATGGTACCTAGGTACCCAAGGAACTGGGTTTCCAGGTGATCGCTATGGGCTGCAGCAGTTATTCTGCCACCCATAGATAGCCCATGGAAAGGGTTCTGTAGGCCTGCCACTGCAGTCTACGTGAACCGGGTGCACATACCCGGTTTCACTACAGGTCACCGTAAGTCACCCTTATGGTAGGCCCTATAAGCCCAGAGGGCAGGGTGAAGGTACATGTGTGAGGGCACCCCTGCACTAGCAGAAGTGCCCCCACCAACTCCAGCCCCATTTTACTGAGCCCATTAAGTGTGGGGATGCCATTTTATATGTGTACTGGATACCGGTCACTACCTATGTCCAGCGTCATAAGGGTAACTCTGAACCGGAGCATGTTTGGTATCAAACATGTCGGAATCATACCCTATAACTGTTGCAAGCATTGGAAGTAAGATTCCATGAACTCTGAGGTCTCCTCAGAGGACCCCCAGCATTGCTACCACCAGTCTCCAGACAGCACAACTGCTGCCACCCCTCAGACAGGTTTCTGCCCTCCTGCTGCTTAATCTGATCAAGCCCAGGGAAGGCAGAACAAAGGAACACTCTCTCTCCTTGGAAATAGGTGTGACTGGCTTGGGAGGGGTAGCCTCCCCAAGCCACTGGTTTGCTTTGAAGAACTCATTTGGTGCACTCCATGCATAAACCCAAAGTCCCTTCTCTGGTGCGAAACTGGACAATGTAAAGGGGAGTGACCACTCCCCTGTCCATCACCACCCCAGGGGTGGTGCCCAGAGCTCCTAGAGGGTCCCTGGGTTCTGCCATCTTGATTCCAAGGTTGGCAGGGAACTCTGTGAGCATCTGAGTGGTCAGGCCAGGCAGGTGACGTCAGAGGCACCCTCGGATATGTTGTTACCTGGTTAGGTGACCAAGCCCCCTCTTTGGGCTATATAGGGTATTCCTCTGGGGTGGGTCCTCAAATTCAGCTTCCAAGATTCTAGCAGGACTTCTCTGCAACCTCTGCTTCGAGTTCCAGTCTCCACAACAGAAGCTCCAAAATATCTGCAGCCTTCCTTATGACACAATGATATGAAGCCGCCTCTTCTGTAAATTCACCCGGGGATGTAAGACCCCACTCTGGGGAGGTATCTAGTCCACTAGCTGAGTCTAGACCTTGAAACTCTCCCAAGGGCTCAAAAATCTCTCCTTCCTCCAATAATTGTCTCAATGCTCTCCTCCTCAACCTCAGCCTGGCCTCCAACCTCAGCTGTCGATGACGCCGGTTTCAAGACAGATGGGCGTAGTAAAGGAGAAGGTGGCGATGCACTCCGTCCCGACCGGGACACATCCGGCACCGGAGTTGACTCCATCAGCGCCATCGGCATAGGAGGCAACGTCATCAGCACCATCGACATATGAGGCAACGTCATTGGCGTTGAACCGGCACCCTCAGCCTGATAGAAGGGCACAAACGGAGCTGACTTGTATGGAGCCGGAGAGCCCAAGGAGAACACCAATAGGGGCCATAACCTTATTAAAAATACTTAATATGGCATTCAGAAAAGCCGCCGGATCCGCTCCCGGAGTCAGGAAGGCAGGAAACCTTTGTTCTGCATGCAGCACTTTTGTCGGATCCGGAACCTGTGCCACCGGCTCCTGAAACAACCCAGGTGAAAAATAAGTTGGAGGACTCGCCGGGGACTCAACCGCCTCAATGACTGATGGAGCCGGAGAAGCCGGAGGACTTTGAGGCTGGAGAGTAACAGTAGGACTGACCTCCCGTGCCATACGATGTCATCTAGAAGAGACCAAGATCGAGACCGATCTCTAGGAGAACGTCGTCGAGAATCGTGCCAGAGCCGCTTCATGTATGACCTCGACGACTTATAAGATGACAAGTCCCTTGTCTTGGACCTTCGGTGACTTCTGTGTCCTTTCTTCGCTTTCGCTAAGAAGAGCTTAGCTTCTCTTTCTTTCAACGCCTTTGGATTTATTCTTTGGCAAGACACGCACTACTGACATATGACCCCGCACGCAAGGCTTAAACCCTGACTTCTTAGGAGGAGACATTGTAACAGGTACAATAGGACACCTTCGAAACATTAGCTTCTTAAGAGCTAGGAGAAAACCGTTAGCGTTGAAGGCACGGAAAAAAGGGAACCAATGTCAGCATGCCAGCGAGGACCTCTTATTGCCAAGATGACGTCAGACAGAGTCGCGTGCGGAGCCGTGCAATTGTGATGCCCTCTTCGACGTGAAGAGCTGGGAAGAAAGTTTCTGTTGAATGCTGGCACATTGGGAGAATTCATAAGGTGAGGAATCCACAGGTAGTTGTATCCATCAGAGATGTTTGATACCAAACATGCCCAGGTTTGGAGTTACCATTATGTAGCTGGACACAGGTGTCCAGTACACGGGTAAAATGGCTTCCCCGTACTTTCAAATTCCAGTGCAATGGAGCTGGAGTTTGTAGGGACACCCCTTCTCATGCAGGGGTGCCCTCACACAGAGGTACTTGCACCCTGCCCTCTGAGCTAGGAGGGCCTACCAAAGGGGTGACTTATAGTGACCTGGTGCAGTGACCTGTAGTGAAAGGGTGCGTGGGCCTTTTCACGCAGGCTGCAATGGCAGGCCTGCAGACACATTTTGCATGGGCTCCCATGGGTGGCACAATACATGCTGCAGCCCACTGGGAACCCCTAGTGCCCAATGCCCTGAGTATACTAGGGATGTGCATGTGGGCAAAAGTATGCCAATTGTGGGGTGTGCACAGTCCTAGGCAACCAAATTCAGATTGAGAGAGCACAATCACTAGGGCCCTGGTTAGCCAGATCCCAGTTAAAACAGTCAAAGCACACTGACAGCAGGCAAAAAGTGGGGGTAACCATGCCAAAAAGGATACTTTCCTACAGGCCGGGGTCCCCAGCTTCCAGTATTGACTCAGTGGGGAGTCCCCGGATTCCATTAATGATTCAGTGGTGGTCCCCGGGTTCCAGTAATGATAAAGTGGGGGTCCAAAGAAGTCAAAAGTTTGGGAACTAGCTTCCTACAGCAGCGTATCATTAGGTGGTATTGGACGATGAACCTCGTCATTTGAATGCTTTTGGTATGTTCCAATTTTGTAGGATCTCATTTGGTCTGGCCTCCGCTGCTGTTTTTCAGAAAGTAATGGCAAAAATCCTTTAGTTGTTTAAAAAACATTGTTTTCCAAGATGACGTTTTAGTGTTCGCAAATACCATGGTTGAACACAACTCTTCGTCTGGTGATAACTGCTTTAAACATTAATGGTGTTACTTTAAGAAAAGACAAATGTGTGTTCGTGGTTAAAGAAATTGAGTATTTAGGCCATATTTTGTCATCTGAACCAAGTTTGATTGTTGCTATTGTCAAGGCTTCTCATACCAAGGGCAAGGACCAACTCAGATCTTTTTTGGTCTATGTGAATTCTACTCAAATTTCATGCGTAATTTTTCCTAACATGACTGAATGCTTCAAAAATGTATTAATTCTGAATTTGTGCGGGCTGCAGTGTCATCAGGATTTTGAACTAAAAACAAATAGGCATTGTGTCAGTTCCAGCATTACAACCATATGCAGAAGATCACAGAAGGATAAATTGCTTACCTGTAATCCTAGTTGTCTTCCAAAGGATCCTTATCAATATTTATAAGCACTAAATAGTCCCATCCACGTGTGGGGACCCCAGAGCACTTCTTAAACATACACACATACATGTACACACATATACAGACATATATACACACACATACATATATACACACACACGCATATGTATATACATACATGTATATACACACACACACACATATATATATATACACATACACACACGTACGTATAGGTACTGTGATCAATATCGGCAGTTAGCTGTCGAAACGCGCCAAGCGTCTTGTGAAAAATAAATTCTTAAGTGGATTCAGCGTCCATTTCTTTTGGAGTGGAGTAGTTATATATATATATATATATATATATATATATATATATATATATATATATATATATATATACATACATATACACATGACCTAGTGGCGGTCGCCACTGGGTAATTATAGTTAGGACGGTTTTTGACTTGCTACACCTTTGGCACCGTTTGACGAATCTTCCCGAAATTTTCCAAAGTGTTCTGGTGATTCTTGTTGCACACAGAACGCTTCGGGGTGATCCGTCAGCAGGGGCTTAGAAAATGGGGGAGGGTCACAAAAGTTGTGTTTCCCATGTTCATTCCTATAGGACCTCTAGACACAAACCACTGGATGGAATTACACCAAATTTGTCAGAAAGCTAGCTGTCGGTACGCAGAAAAAAAATTAAAGCCCCTCGAATGGGCTATGTCCCGGTGGCATCTATAATTCGGAGCATTGCTCCAGCGGCTCCTTGCTTCCTGGAGCAATGCCGGCTCCCGCAGGAGGTGGGAGCTGGCTGGGACTGCGGGGGAGGCCATGAGCTTCCACCCCCCCCGGCCCAGTGGTCCAAGATAGCCCGTAAAGGGTAAAAAATGAAGGAAAAAAAATAAATAGCCCAATGGTGAAGGTTGAGGGTTTGACTCCAGATGTATCCATGATAATTTCTCTCATTTAATTTCTCTTCAACTGCAAATGTTTGAGGCTCATACTGAAAAGTGATCTCACTCTTTTTGACTGACAAATACATTTTTCTTTTCAATTTTTCCAGAAATGTCTCATTCTAAGTATATCATCCATCAAAACTTAAAAAAAAAAAAAAACTCACTCTACCTCTTTCTTTTAATCTTTCTCCCATTCACACACCCACTCAGACCCTTATACACCCACTCACAGACTCACTCAAACCCTCATGCACCCACTCACAGCCCCACTGACACCCTCCCGCACCCACTCACAGCCCCAGACACTCACACACCCACTCACAGAACCACTGACATCGTGAACCCACTCACAGACACGTCCAGACAGTGAAACACCCACTAAGACATTGATGCACACACTCACACCCAGAGACTGTCACATCCACTCTCACCTCTAGATACACCCTCTTACACCTATTACCAGAGACAGTGGGAGAGTAATCTCTAACTGATGATCTGGAAGATGTAGCCGGAGATGGTGTCCTATGTCTGTGCCTGGTGAAATCTGTGTGAGTTATAGACCTTGAATCTGGTTCCGGACCTTGTGCAAGAGTGGTGATGCACAGGACATTTAGACTTTGGATGTGGTGGAGGCAAACTCTTACACTGCGTGACACTCCTCCATAGGAGGATCTGAGACAGTATCTGGTGATAATTGTGGTGGTGTTCCCTCGGGAGATGTTGTTCGAGGCCTGGATGGAGAATATGCCTGCAAATACTCAGAATCAGAAGTTGCAGCCACTGTTTTCCTTAAGCTTTCCAGCCACTGTGGCAAAATGTTAACTGGAGACTGATTTGGACCACAAAGGGGTTTGAGGACAGAATATTGCCAAGTCTGTGCATGGTATTTGAGATTGTTCTGGCACATTTTTGTGTGTCAACCTTGACAGCTGTTTTTCTTGTGATGTTGTGTGGGTCGTGTCTTTGGGCCTAGGTGTCGCTGTCGACTGCGTTCGACATCTATGACTTGTGCAGCATAGTATGCCTTGATGATGTGCTATGTCTCGACGTTGTGTGGGCTTTCTACATTAATGGATGGATTCTTGTTGCAGATGTTGACCTAGATGGTGAAGGCTGTCTCAGAGCCGAGGGGTGTGTCGGCATCGGTGGCGATGTCTTCTTGTCGGCATTGTGACTTTCAACATTGAACGTCTGATGTACTATGATGTCAAGCTGAACCCACTTCAACAGTGTACTCGATGGGGAAAAACAGGTTTTTTTTTTTTTTTTTTTTTTTAAACATCCTAACTCTAGAAGTTAACCGGGGCCTGGTTTACACAGTTTTTCTCAAGATCTGCCCCTATGATGTTTCTTTGAATGAGAGGAGGGCTCTTTAGAGGAAGATAGATGTTCCCCAAGGCCTCTTATGGATAGTCCTCTCTTCTGGAATCCATGGAGTCTAATCTTCGCTCTGTCGTACAGGGAACACCTTGATAGCATCTGGCAGTGAGGACAGTAGTCAGGATGGCAGAACTCCAGCAGACAAACAATGCAGACTGCATGAGGGCCAGCCTGGGCTTTCTGCGTCCCACAGGAAGGAAACTTGTCGAAGAGTGAAGGCATATGTGACAGAATAAAAAATATTTCCTGTTAGAAAAAAGGCTGCCACTATAGCAGAAACTGGCAACTATCAATAATCAATGGTTAGATTAATATCTTCAAGAGAAAGTTTTTTTTCATATTAGTATGAACACAAGATTTGAGAGTAAGGGTCTTTCCCTTACAAGGGCACACATTTATATGTACAAAACATATTTTGGGGGGGTGGGGGAGAGAGACGAGGCCTATAACGGGCGGTGTCTTCGCAGGCGCCAGAGTGCAGTGAAGCGGAGCAGAGGTTGCACTGCCAGAGCAAGCGGGCAGTCGTTCGTGCTCATGGGCCAGGTGACCTGCGGGGCCCTGGAGATGGCAACAGAACATCTGAGGACAGAGGAGCGAGAGAGGACCTTTAGTGCGTGGGTCGTTGGGGCGTGCGCGGGTGCAGTTGGGACAGGAGAGGTGGGCCGTGCCAGCCCTGGTACGGGTGCAAAGACCTGGGCACGCGGCCCGCAGCACCCAGAAAGACAGGACGGGGAGTCCTATTCACGCGGCTGCAGGAGCCCAGTGGGATCTGTTGTGAAGAAAGGTGACAGAGCCTCATGAACCAAGTTGATTACTGGGCATGGGGGGACCCAACGGCAGCACGTTAGGGACCTTCCTGCTAAAACACCCAGTAGGGGACACTACAGCAGCACCTGAGGCACGGGAGCCGCTGGCAGAGCCAGAGAGGGGCAAGTTGAGTCTAAGCAGGAGCACTAAAGCAGAGAGAACCAAGGGCATGGTGCTGTGGCCCTAGATCGAGAAAGAAACCCAATAAAATCTATTGCCTGTGGCGGACTGCTCTATTACAAAAAAAAAACAATGTGAGGCGCAACGACAAAGGTGTGGGGAGTCGGCCCCATGTGCACTCTGCAGTGCGGCAAGAGGCGCTTTGGCCCGCTGGCTGCGCACAGGAAGTGGACCATGGCCAGCCATCACCTAGTCCCCAGAACTGCAGCTCAGGCCATAAGCAGTGAGACTCAAGGCAGGAAGGGGGTTTGACGCCTGCTCTCCCTGTGGCACCTGGGAGAGAGAGAGAGACTAAAGAAGGCACTGGCACGTTCGTTCGCTTCCTGGCACATCGCAGACTGCTAACATGGGGAAAGTGGACAAAAATCAACTGCGACTGAATTTTGAGACCCAGAGGTCCATGAGGCCCCAGGCTTGCCTCCTCGCTGAACCAGGAGCAGGCCGCGGGATCGCGAGAGGAGACCACACTAACAACCACATTAATGGCTATGCAAAGCAACCTACAATCAATCGATGGGAAGATAGACATGTTAAAAATCCACATGGACAAAATGGCAGCGAAACTGGACACTCAATCATGCAGG